>NC_072019.1:23437612-24094487 GCF_027791375.1 Indicator indicator | reverse complement strand
TCAGAGCCACCCCTGGAGGGAAGGGAGGGAGAGAAAAAGGTTGTGGAAAGAAAGTGAATCCTATTGTTAATCTTTATTCAGGGAGACTTGGATTCCTGAATGCAAATTACTTTATATTTAAATTGTGTGAAAGCACAAAAGGTTCGTGTCTACAATTGACAGTTATTTCATTAGCTGACTCATGGAGCCTTGCAAATGGTTTCTAGTGTTAACTTTCCTTGGATTTGTTTTCTTTGTTCTTAGCAGATCTTGCAACGGTGATCATTTTGATTAATGTATTCAATGCTCTGTTTTACTCCCGATTCATGTTTTTTGCAGCAGTCAGCGTTCTGACCTGGGTAAGGTGAGACTGCAAGGTGGCTTTAGTGTTTCTTCAGTAGTGCCAATCTGATGGGCTGGCTTCCAGCTGGAGATGAGAGAAGCATGGAGGCCTCTGTAATGTATTTTGTATGGTAGCAACCCCAAACACAAGTTAAAACAGACTTTCATCATCAGAGGTAGGATTGTCCCAGCTACATCCCTCTGTGACAGCAGACGGGCACTGCATGGGCACTGTGCTGATAGGCTATCATCTATGCATTTCTGTGAACCTCTCAGAGCTAGGTACATTGGCTTTGTGCCTCTCTTCAGATAGGTTCAGCATTTCACTACATCCCAAAACCCAGAATTTGTGTGTTTGTCTGTTTAAAAAAACTTACTGTATTAATTGCAGTATTAATTTTGGGGGAAAGAAGAAGGCATAAGTTCATCCTGTCTTGCTTCAGATACACCACTATTAGGTGTCCAAGCTACATTACATATTAAAGAACCAACAATCAGTGCAGAAAATAATTGCTACTGCTAAATTGATGGATGATCTCTTCTCTGGAGTTGCTGGACTTTCATTGACCTGAAAGATGAGCTACTTGAGTTTTAATACATTGAAATTTAGGGTTAAACTTCAACCTGCCAACCCCACTTGCTGAACTAGACTGAATAGCATCATCAAAATCTATTCCTAAATGTAAAAAGAGGTTATGAAATTTACTTGATTAACTGCCCCTGACACACATCAATACACAGGCAAGTTGCCAGAGGCCTGCAAGCTCTTAGTATCCTTTCCCTCATTTCCTCTTTCTTTCTTTTACTCAGCACTACATTTTTATTCTTTTCAGAACTTTTTGGCATTTGTTGTTGCAATCAATCTGCAGTTCCCTGCTGACGCCTCTTATTGCATTGGTTCTTCAAAATCTTTCATCAGTGCCTCAAGCATTACATTGTTCTTCAATCTGCATCAAGCTCCTAGTCCTAAAATACAAAGACCTTGGGGGCTGGGACCTTGGTTTCTTCACAAGTCACTTGTCTCCATTACCCTCCCTGAGAGTCACAGCTTCAAGTATCTTATCATGGAAAGATCCTAGGACAAAATGCTTGAGATACAAAGGCAGAGCCTCAGCAATAGAATCAGAAATTGTTCAGGCCTAACTGCCTCTATAAAACATCACTTGGAAACCGTTGTTCATATGCAGGGGATGTGAACTCATCTGAAGCCTCGTGAATATTTTCAATCTGCTTTCCATTTTTATAGGAAATCCAACATACAATGAGTTTTCTGAGAAATGTTGTTTGTGAAAGCAGGAAGCTTGCATTTTATCAGGTTCAGATCCTTCATTTTTTTTTAATCCTGATTTTACATGGTCAACTACAAAAATAGGAAGAAAAAAGTTAGAGGGTGACTATAAAGGAAGCTCTGAGAGAAAGCAGTGGAAAGGTAGATTGTTTTTTCCTTCACAAGTCTTTTCCCCCATTCTCTCTTCTGATTCATAACAATAAATATAAAAGAATTTTTTCAGCCTTTTAACTTGCCTTTTAGCCATAGGTGCTTAAATTAAAAAGGTGAAATAGAAGAACAAGGATAGATGGGAATGATTATCAGAAAAGTATAATAGTGGATACTGGAAACTCAAGGGGAAGGAAATAACAATGATTCAAGCCACAGGAACTGAAACAAGAGAGTTGCTGATTTTCCTTTTAACTGTATTTTGAAGCAAAAAACTTTAAACAAGTATTCTTCGACGATCAAACTGATTTTTCAAACAAAATTTTCACAAAACATGAGTTTGGGACATAACTGGACAGCTTTTCCGATGATCTTAAAAAAACTATTCTCTTCTCTTTGTACAAGAGGAAAAAATATTACAAAGAAAACAAAAACAAAAAAAAACCCAGCAAACAAATGTCAAAAAAACAAACAGAAAACCCAAACACATTTTTTCTGCTTAATTTTTGTTGCTTTATGTATTTTTGTGCTAAATGGTAGACTTTCTAAACATTATAAGAGCTGTTACTTGTGAACAATAATTTCAATGGTTTTGGTTGAGTTTTAGCTTAATGTGTGAATCCCACATCCTTGCTGTCACAAAAATCTCCATTTTACCACGTTAGCAATATTGCTGGCATATGTCTCCAGCTGTCTGTTGCTGACATAGAATTGCTTGTGATTATCTGATGCTGAGCTGTTCTGCTCTGTTTTTGTGTTTCTAATCTCTCCAACAATACCTGAACATGCTGTGCAGATCGTGTTTATTGGGGCATAATAGTTGTCTTTGAAATTTACTGCCCCACACAGAACATTGGAAATTCTTATGATCTTTATATCCAGGTTGAATGTGAATTAGATGTTTTCCTGATTTTAAAATTTAACATTGCAGTTTGTTGATTTATTGACTACAACACTGGCATTCTCCAGACTGGCAGACAAATTGCCTTGTAGGAGTGTCTATGTGTATTTATACATTATTCAAAGGTTAAACTATAGAATACATTTTAATTGCCTAGTGACAAGTTGGTAAATTATATCACTAGACCCAAAATCTCTAAACTTAAAAGATGAAAGTTAAATGCCAAAACTCATGTTACTTTCCAAGTAAATAAACCACTCAGCAATGCTGATTACTGACAGTCTTTTGCTGATGTTCACTAAATAGCATTGCAAAGACATATCTGCCATTTAATAGGAACTGTAAACCAGAGGAAATTCTAATATTCTTCTTAGCCTTCCTAAGCATGGAACTGATCTTGCTATTTCAGTGAGGACTATAATTAAAAACAAACCAACCAAACAAACAAACAAAAAACCCAAATAAACCCCAAAACCTCCAAATTTAAAATAAATAAAATGGAGCATTTAGATGGGGAAAAAAAATCATTTCCGGTTGTCTTAAAATCTGAAAGTGTAAAAAACCAAAACCTCAAGCAAGCCATGTAGCATGCTGCCAGAGCAACAAGTATGCTCACTGTGAACATAACTTTGCAGCTGTTTGGGGCATTGTAGAGTGTAATTATTAATTACATTTATTAGTTCCCACTTCAGTAACACTTCTCTCTCTGGAATACAGACCTCTAAATAAATTACTGAAGAATAACAAGTTCCCCCCCAAAATCAGCTGATTTACAGTAACTGTTCCAGTATGTGTTCTTAAAATTGGTTAACAGGAGGTAATTCAAAGTAGTTTGCTCTCTGTGGATGAAATATGTTACCCTGTAGTAGCTTGGACACCTGTGGTGCTTTTACCTTGACAAGTGACCAGCAAGAAGTCAACTGGAGAATATAATACATTGAGTCTGAGACTAGGAGACACATGCATTCCTCATGCATTCCTTTCCTGGGGACTTTGACTTCAGGAAATTTTGTATGTCTGGATGAAGACAAGGATTTTTACCACTGTGATAGAGAGTGTGGAACTGAACCCCATTAGCCAGATGAAGGAAACAAAGCCAGGAACCTTGCTTGCCAGGCAAGGGCCCAAGTGAGGAGGTTATTGATATAAAATGGGAGACATCACTGTGGTGTCCTGGCTAATTTTGAAAGAAATCTGTTTTGGCCTGCGTTTTGAAAGGAGGTTTACATACACCAACACTGAAGTGAGAATTTCAGGCTGTTATAGTAAGAGGATGGAAGTAACCTCTTCCAATCCTTGCTCCAGAGGAGGGTGGGAGTTACAACACTTTGTTCTCCACCGTTTCTGTGAATGGGATTTTGGCAGCTTCCACGCTGAGCCCAGATGGTGTTTAAGATCTTGTTCTGAGACAGCCCTGCAGGCTAAGCAATAATGCTGTGGGATTTCTTGCATTGTAAATCTGCATATAGGTGTTTGAGGTCCACCGGAGTCCTTTCTAGGTCCAAACTTTCTTTGAGTCCATTTAACAATGTGAGGCGTGAGCAAGAATAATCACTGTCCTTTGATTAACAGACTTTAAAAAAGAAAATACTGATAGTGGTCAGGAGTGATGTCAGTGAGTTTTGAAAAGACCACAGAAAATCAAAATACCTGTGCAATGCATGGTGTGTAAAATCAGTCAAAAGCCTCTGTGGGCTGTAGCTGATCGTGAAAGTACATATAGAAACCTCAGCATAATGAAATTGCTCTCTCTCCTTTTTGTTAAATTATAATTGGTGTCCTTGTTAGTAATCACACTATGGGATTAAAGGCTGCCTTACCCTTGGAGACTGACTGTGCCTTTCATTGTAGAGGTAGTCCCTCCGGGTCAGAGGCAAGGCAGACAATGGTGTCTACTGAACTGTCCTTACTTGTTAAGAAATATGTCAATTCATCATTTTTCATAGGTGAAATTTTATCTAAACCATTATTAGCTTGCTTCCCAAGCTGTTAGAGCTAGAGCTACTGGACTGTACTGCTTCTGGTTTAGACCTTAAACAAAAGTCAGACTTCCTTTGCTTTGTGGTCTTTTCTCTCTTGTGTTTTTGGATAAAAAAGGTAGGTATGCTTTACATTTATGTTGGCTAAATACTGTGATATATTCTCAGTAGTGCCACCTTTCACTTGCAACATAATTCCTGTTGTCTCCCCCCTATCTTTTCTATTTTATTACCTTCTATTTACTGGTAAACAAAGAGGGAATACATTTGGAAAATATAGGCCATTCAGAAGAAATTCTGTGTGTATCATATCAGAGAATTTGAAAATGTAAGGCAATATTTACAGCTCCCAAAGAGTCAATCTATGTACCAGGATCAAATTTAGGGATGGGCATATGTCCTGGTTGCTCTAGCTGTTCTGGAAAGACTGGATTGGCAATATTTTCTGTCCTCAGAATAGTAAAACTAGTTATGATGAATTTAGCAAAGTCTGTATGCTGCAGTGCCCGAGACAGTTTCTTATTTTCATTGACATTACTTTTTCATCAGTTTGTACTGTGTAGTATCTGCAGACAGTGTATGTTCAAATATTGGATCACTATGGTTTTTGCATCTAAATCTTGTAAAGAAAAAGAAATACCAGACTGTGTGTACAAGCATCGAGATTTGATTATGTGCAGGATCTAATCTTGATATCACACCATCCTCACTGAAAAGCCTTGCAAGCATATTCCAATTCGTATTCTGAATGGTGTGTTTCTCAGCAGTCATCCTGCAGAATTCTTATTCCTGCCAGGAGAGTAGCAGTATAGTGGACTGAATAAAAATGTGTACACTAAATTGCTTTTTCGAATGTCCAGCTTTGATGTTTGTAGATAATTTAAGCAGCAGGCAATATAACCTGACCTTTGTTTTATTGATACTAGAGGATAATGTGAGTTACAAAACAGGGAAGAATGAGAAGTTGTATAATATGCTGGAGATGTGACCAAAAAATGCAGATTTTGGTTATTAGCTTTCACAGCTGTATTTGCATAGAAATATACAAGCGGCTGGATGACATTTCATGCATGAACTTGATAGTGCATCCTTTAACATATTCATGTTAGAAGAGTACTTAAAGGGGACCTCCAACTCAAAAATCCCTGTCTTTGTTTTGAAAAAACAAAACTACAATTTCCCTAGGGTATTCTAGTACAAGCTATTTCTTTATGAAACAAAGCTTTCTTTGTTATGAGGAATACTGTGACAGCCTATGAAGGGCCCTCCTTTCTGATCACACTTTAAAAAAAGATCCTGATTCCCCTGAATGTTAAATATTATTGCAAAATAGATGTTGCTCAGGCTTTTGTGGGAAATACTAACAAAGCATGAAACCTCTCGAGGTTTCAAACACCTCTTGGGTTATCAGTTTCCTGTGCCATTTTCTTTTTTGAGGGAACACCTTCCTTGTAAGTGGGGCAAAGATGAATGCTGATTTTTCTATGCTGTGTGAGATAAAAGGAGTTCTTTTCCCTTGAATAACCAGAAGAATTCCTGGTGGGGTCCATCACAGTTATCCCATGGTATGAATTTTTGGGAGCTGGATGATGACAGCAACTCCTTTGAGTTAACATTTGCTTGTTGTTCCTTGTTGCCTTTTTTTTTTTTTTTTTT
Organism: Indicator indicator; assembly: GCF_027791375.1. Classification (NCBI taxonomy): domain Eukaryota; kingdom Metazoa; phylum Chordata; class Aves; order Piciformes; family Indicatoridae; genus Indicator; species Indicator indicator. Next base: position 24,088,192 of record NC_072019.1, on the reverse strand, counting down.
TTTTTTTTTTTTTTTTTTTTTTTTTTTTGTAATTCACCTATTACCACAGACCGGGTGCAACTGCATTTGTAACTCATAAATGATGTCTAGTTTTAGTAGAAGTGGAGAGGTTCACAGAGTATATTGAGGGGTTTTGTATCAATGAGCACTTCCAATTTACAGCAGTTTCAACATTGTTTGCCAACTGTGAAGAATTATGTTACTTTAATTTAAATGCAATTATTAAGAAGACTGCTGAGAAAGGCAATTTTCTGAAATATTCCAAGGATTATTCCTGCTCTGTTTTCTTCCACAATAGGATTTTAAGTCCTCATGTTAGTCGATGTTCTTCAGAAGATCTGCTGGTCCATCTCTGATTGTGACTTTCATCCAAATAAGAAAGCTCCACCTTCTGAAGTGGTGAGATGTGAAGCACCAATTCCTGGGAATATTTCCTAAACCCTCACTTTATACTGAAATACAGCTACCCCGGAAAGGGATTAGGAGTATGACAAGAGCACAAATTAAAAAGCACTGGGGTGTGAAAACCTATGACTTTACCCTCATGCATCCCATTCCTGATGATGATTATTGTCAAGAACCTTTCAAAACAGCAAGAAACATCTCTAGAGCATGCCCAATGTCCTGTTAAAATCAGAATTCTGAAGTGGAAGTGTGAATATGCGTAGATACCATTCTGGAAAAAGATGCAATCAGTGGTAGTTGACCTGCTTTTCTCTGTGCATATCCCATATTACTTCTGCTTCTGAAGCAGAATAGATCTGTATAGAAAAGGGCTGCAGGATTGTTTTCCCCATCAGTATGAGATATAAATGCTGATTCAAGATAGGTCTGTGCTTACAGATGTAAAAACAAAAGGTAATATTATTAAAAAGGGTGGTTAGTAGCATCTTACTCAGCAGCTCTGTCTAAAGCATAACATAATCACAGGCAGTTTCTGGTAATGCTATTTTCACAAAGAAGCCCAAAGGTTAAAAAAAGACTTGAGTCCTTTACAAATTAAAGTCACTTTGTCATCTAAGGCACAAAAGGAATCAAATTCTTGCAGTGGTACAAAATCTGTATGTGTAAAGCTACTTTTAGAGTCATATTAGTAAAATATCTGTCAAAAGCCTGGGAAAAGTCTGGTCTAAAACAGGAAAGGGAAATCTCAAATAAATTTTCCAGATAGAGTAAAAATATATAGGCTGAAGCCTATGTATGGTAGTAGCAATAAAGATCATTTAGGCTGCAACAGCAATGTTGTCTTCTTGAAATTCTTACAGATGATGAGAGTGGTACCAAAATGACATGGTAAAGGTGAATCTATGCACAAGTCAGCTCACAGAAAATGTCTTTCCTACTTTCCTCTCAGGCAAGAAGTTTATAAGCATGGAAAACAGCATACTGCTTGAGTCCAGAAGATGGTATTTAGCAAGATTCTGAATGGTATACAGCAGGGTGGGAGCTGAAAGCCATGATGATTTGAGAGTCATTTCCAGCTCCCAGGCAGCCCAGCTTCTGGCTCCTGCTGAGCAAAGGACTGGGTGAAAAGTTGGGGAGGATTACTGCCTCACACTGAGGCAAGATAGCACTGACTGGCAGCATCTCCTGATTCCTGTTGACTTTCTGTGGGCACGTTTAACCTGTAATTTGGAAAAGGAAAATACAGTCTGGCATGCATTCCTGAAGAGTTGCCAGTTCCAGATCTATCCATTGCATAGCCTGCCAGAATGGGAAAGATAAGTATCTTACAGACCAGTATCCACAGCAACAGACCCTGGAATTTTATCTTTTTCAATACATATAAAAACCCAAAGAAAATAATTACTTCCTCGTTTTCCAGTTTTATAATAGTAATAATGACCTTTAGGTCAGCAATTTTTAGCAGTTAATGACTCTCTGGCTTTTTCTTTGGCCCTTGGTTTCTCCAGCCAGTCATTAACAGTGAGGAAAGTGCCTTCTCCAGTGGTCACTTTGGCTTAATCATTACCTTTTCATGCTACAGAGTATACCAGCTGGGAAATAAGTCTCTCATATGTGAATGCATCTGGAAAGTGTTCCTTAGATTTCATTTCTTTGAAAAAATATTTTGTTAGGATGTGAGAGTTTGATTTAAAAGATGATTGAGTATGACCCTCAGCCCTATGAAAGCTTAGATCACTCTCAGGATTTGGGACCAAATAGCTTTGCAGCGATGCCCTTCCTCTTCTGAGGCTGGCTTAAGGCCATAGAATTCTTAATAATTTATCTATGTAATCTAGGTTCTACTCTTTCGGTTTTGGTGTGCTTTGGAAATTTTATGTGGGCACAAATATTTTCTCATCCATTTTCTAGGATCATACAGGAACTGGACCTCTTTTAATTTTTTGTTTGAATTGTATGTGTAATCACTGTGATGCTGAAAGAAGGGTGTGGCAAGAGTGCCTTGAGAGTTAAAAATTATTTTAAAATCTAAAGGGAAACAACTTTCCAGAATGCCTGCCCTGCTTTGTTTGTCTAGGTAGTAGATTCTCTACTTCCAAACTCTCTAACTCAAAAAAAAAAAAAAAAAAGAGAAATTTTATGACTTTGTTAAGAAGAAGATTCATTTATACCTATAAATGACTTTGTCTTGAACTTTATCATAAGATAAAAAATGAGATACTGTGGAAGAGAAGTATCTTCTGACCAGCCTGTTGATCATATTCTTGGTAAAAATTAACCAGATTGTGACAAGATTGTATGTGTGTACAGAGATAAACCTTTGAACAGTCTTCAGTTCTTGTGCATTGTTATTCAAGTTATCCTTTAAGCTTTAGGACTTTAAATGCCATTGTTAAAGTAAATACACTGTTACTTCAAAAAATTGCAACCATATCTCTCCTTAAGGGTACAGTAGAGCTTGAAAGCCATTGTTTAGGATGTGCAATGCACTGCTTGGAGGATAAATACATTCACAGGAAAATAATAGTTTTCTAAACTGCATATTGAATGTGTAAGGTATTTCTAGCAGCAGTTTCATGTATGATTATTGCTGAGTAGTCAAGTAGTAGTAAAGCACCTCTACTTGAATGATAAAACCAAATGGAAATTTCTTCATCAGTAGATTTTAAAATCAGTGTAGTGTCCCTTGAGGGTAGGGTATTAAACATGAGAGTAATATGACTGATGAGCCTAAATTTAATGTTTTGGTGTGAAAGAAATTTAGCACTTGTGTAACTATTATTGGTAATATTAGTGTTTCGTTCTGTATCTTGAAGTGAAAACATGAGAGTGCACATCAAAAGACCAGGCATCAGCTTTTGCCTTAACACTTTTTTTTTTTTTTTACTTTTTGAGAAAAAAATAACAGCAATAAAATACAGGTAGTGTTCCAGGAAACAACCAATTGTGAGTCCCATGAGGGCTGGGACTGTGATTTGTGGTTTCCTGACTCTCAAGAGTGACACTTTTACTTTTTAGGCTGTGGTTTCATTTGTATTTTGAATATATGACAATCTACCTCTTGGCAGGGTTGTGTTGCTTCTAAAAGGCTGGACTTGCTAGAGGATTTAAATCTGGTGAACATTCAGTAATTCCCTTAACAATTAATTTAAAATCTACACCTTTAAAATAGCTGTACATCTTTAAACCTCAAGATAGCTGCAGTGTTAAAACAGCTGGCTAACCATTAGTAGAAATGGGGTAGGTCCAAAATAAAGGAGTGACAATACTTGTGTTTCATTATGTGCTTAAATGGATCTTTTTCTCAGCTTCCCAGCTAACCAGTGGTGATTATTTATAGATTTTAAAGCCAGAAATTAACACTGTTCCTTGTAGACAGAATAGAAATGCATGGGAACATTATTAATTCTTTAGCATTGTAATGCCTTCTGGCTCAATGTGTGTGCTACAGACCAAGTGTAAACACCCATTTATCATCCCCACCCTTAATCTGTTCCCAAAAACATCCTTCAGCAGAAAACAGCTTTTCTAAAGGATTGGAGACCTTTATTTTGCTGCTGATACAAAGATCTTTACAACCTTTGCTGTAACTGAGCCTTGAAATGCAAAACGTTGCAAATACTAGTTTGGAGCATTCCTTTAAACAAAACCCAAACAAAAAAACCCACACTGTGATGCTAGCTGTCTTCATATGAAGTCTTTTAGTTTTCTTTCACTGGGGCAAGTATACCCATGGCTCCTTGGTACCTGAAGAGATCTTTCCCCTCTCAAGTCAACCTAAATTTTGAGTCCTTAGCTTCTCTTAATTTCCCTTGTTATTTCTAGTTTCTCCATTTTCCTGTGTTCCCTTTGCTCAGCAGCAGTCTTAGATACTGCTGAGAGAATCCAGCTGCTGAGGAGATACAATCCTGGTTCAAGACAGTGTACCAAATCCCTCACTAGCCACTGAAGTTTGTGAGACAAAATTGTCCTTCATCTAATTTTAGCAGCATCCATGGAGTAATTACAGCTATCAGTCTGTCCTGTCATTTCAGCAGCTCCTTCTACCTCCACTGTAACACGAGGTAGAGGAGATAGGCACTACAGCAGCTGTTAGTATTTGATCAGCAACACAATCTTTGCTGGAATTTATTTCCCTTGCAGCCTAGCTCCTAGAACACACTTGTCATCCATACTTTGTAGCAGGTTTGTATTTGCCTCTAATTACATACCAGCCTGGTGATGCTTTATTGTTAACATAAAGTACTGCCATTTAAAACCCTGATCTGCAACTGAAGTATTTGCAAAACTCTGTAATGGCAAAAATAATAAAGCTGCCATTATTGTATGGGAAGTTTACAGCTTGTTACTAAATATTGACATAAGCTTAACTATACCTGCATGCCTTCCTTATGCTTTCATGTATTGCTTAAGAGACAAACAGACTTCTGATGGGTGTTACAACAACTTTGCTACTTTCATAGACTGGCTGAGGTTGGAAGGGACCTTGGAAGGTCATGTTGTCTAGCTCCTTGCTCAAGCAAGGTGACCAAGCCCAGATTGCCGAGGATCATCTACAGATGGCTTTTGCATTACCTCCAAGGATAGAAACTCCACAGGCTCCCTGGGAAACCTGTGCCAGTGCTCAGCCAGAACCATTTCAGGTTTGCTAGCTTGTGGTACTGTACACTAAGAAGTGTATATAAGAGAACTATTTAAAACAAGTTCAGCATGATTAAACTCAAGTGTAATGGATACAGATAGTATTGCAAATGGTTAGGGATATGCAAACCAGGAAAGATATTTTTGTTTCAATTAGTGTTGGCTTTTTTGCAAACAGAAAACAGTGATGCCCTTTTCTGTTTTTTATGTGTGTTTTTTTTGGTTGTTTTTTTTTTTTTTTTTTTGAGGGGGGGGGGGTGTTTCCCTTTAAATCATCCTTCATCTATTATTTTCCTGTTCCTAAGACTGATTGGGTAAAACAGACCTCACCACTAGAAATATGGATTAATTTGCTTTAACAATAAGCAATGTTGCAGCATTCTTTTATTCATACAGGAAGCTCAAAAAATCTGTACTTGGTATTTACATGTCTCCACAGGCTTGGGAATTTGTGCTAAAAATGGCAGGGTCCCTTGTTTCCTACATACTTGCACAGAATTTCTCAGCTCTCTGTGCTGTTTTAGGGGAGGGCAGCAGAGCGTTGTGTTCTGCTGGTTGGTACTGTTGAATCTAAGTGGTTCTGTTTCACCCTGAAGACCTTCAGAAAAAAAACCCAGATGTTCAGACCCATTTGATGCTTGGCACAAGAGTGGTAGTGTTGCTTAGCCATACAGGATCTGATCTCCTAGCCTCACATGGGTTCCTACTCTCTCATCTCTGCACTCTGACACTGGCCTAGGAGCAGACCTTAATGTGTGGCAACTCTACGAACTGGGACAAGGCCTGTTGCTCTGGAATGGGTGCAAGATATTTTTAACTTGAAAAAGGGCCTCCTGGAGCCTTTAGGATGGGCTTGCACAACAGAGCCCAGAGGCTAAGCACCTCTGCCAGGACACTATCAGCTTGCCAGGCTCAGCGATGCCATAGCCAAACCTCAGGGGAGGACCTACGTGCCTGGCGAGTACGAGCTGACAGCCGGTCCTTCATACCCTCGAAAGCCTGTCGGCCAGAGGCACCTGCTCGCCCCGCCTTGCCGCCTCCATCAACACCTTTAGTGGTGGAGATGGGATGGCGCTCCTGGGGAGCCTGGGCAGGCCCGAGCTTGCCGGGCGGCGAGATGACGCGAGCCCGTGCCCCATGGAGGCCGGGACACACCCGGGGCGGGCGGAAGGGGTGTTTCAGCATGGGTCCGGGCGGGCCGAGGCGGGGGCGCCGGGCGGGGGCTGCTCCTCCCGCGGCCCGCCGCCTGGCCGTGGCCCCCCTACCCGCCCCTCGCCGCGCGGCAGCCCGACTCGCGTCGCTCCGTGTTGGATTGCTCGTGCCTGCCCGGAGCTGGCGGCTGCCCGGCTGGCGGCGCGGCCAGGCGAGCTCAGCCGAGCGCAGAGGCGGATTTTGAGGAACAATAACAGAGCGGGGAGCGCGGGACTGGCGCGGCCGCCCCGCCCGCCCTCCCTCCCGCCGCACCATGTACGCCTTTGTGCGGTTCCTGGAGGACAACGTCTGCTACGCGCTGCCCGTTTCCTGCGTGCAGGACTTCAGCCCAACGTCCCAGCTCGACTTTGACAACCAGAAGGTCTACACGGTGTACCGCAATCCCGAGGAGGCGGAGGAGGACGAGGAGAGCCCCGGCGAGTGGGGTGACCGTCTGCTGCTCCACAAGGCCCAGATCCTGGCGCTGGCAGGTGAGGGCGGGCTGGACCGGGCCGCGGGGGAAGGGGTGCAGAGGGGCCGGGCCGGGGGCAGCCCCAAATGCCGCCCCCTCCCCGCTGAGGTGGGGGAGGGAGGGAAGAAGAGGAGGGGAGGGGGCGGCATCGTGCCGACACATGCTCAGAGCCCGGGCGGCACATGGTGGACGGGGGGAGGTAAAGGGGGGTGCGGTGAGGCGAGAGGACGGAGATACTGAATGTATATGGGGGTCTTCTCCCTGCGCCTTCCCGCACCACAGCGGGGACTGGGCGGCCACAGGCCTAGGCAGGGGTGGATGCGGGGGTCCCACGGTCTGGCTACTCTCAGCCGGTCAGCGCCGCGCCTCTGCGTGAGCTCTCAGGCGTGGTGCTCCACCGGAGCGGCTTCCAAAACAGCATTGAGCCCATGGTAGTAGAACCTCTCCTTATGGTGATGGGGAGAACCTAAAACAATAAAAAAACCAAACCAAACCAACCAAACAAAAACCCCAACAAACCAAAGTAAAGGTTTTCATGTACAGTATATTTATAGTAGGTGGAGTCATTTATATACCTTTGTAGCTTGGCAGCATGTTGCCTAATTAGAGAGGTACTGGTTTGTATCCACTTTGTTAGTTTAAGTGACTTCACAAATTGGAAGGCAATAGTGCAACTAGACCTTTAAATACGAGGGTTATTAAGCCTGGATTTGCCACATTTGGTTTGTTTCATGTTTAACTTACAAAGGTATCTCTAGCTAAGAGTACTGGTTAAAGAGATAAGCCCACGTTTCGGGCATTTAAATAACCTCAGCCTTCGTGAGATAGTACTTCTACTGTGTGTGTCCCCAAGTCGTGTGTCCCTAAGTCAAGGCTCTTTGGCGTCACGTTGCCTTGAAGACTTCCTGTGGTTGGGTTTCTTGCAGCTACAGAAAACATGTTGCCATAGTCAGAGTTGACATAGAAACAAAGTTTGATGTTTGTATCAAATTGCTGCCTCTAGTAAACTTGCCCAAGAAGCTGTTGAAAGGTGGGGTTGACCGTTTAAAATGCTAGTCTGGGTAGTAAAGAGAACATTGGGTTCTCATCCTGGCTTGTCCACATAGGGAGAAATACTGGTTATGCCTGTTTCCCCAAATATGGAATGGTCTTGAAAGGCTCTGCTGCCTAGTATAGTATTCTGAGAAGGCAGTGCTGAGTTCTGGTCTCTAAATAGAGTAACTTGGTGTTAAAGTCCCATAAAAATAGTATATTTTAATGTTATTTTTAGTTTTGAAAACAACAGTTCCTGAACCAGTTCAGCCTGGTGGGGGTCCATTTGGTCCCTGACTCTGACAGTGACTTGTACCATATTACTGTTTCCAGTAATGGCCATAAATGGATGACTGGGGGAAACAAACAAAACCAATCAAACAAACAAAAAACCCAAACAATAAAAAAACAAACAAACAAAAGCCCCAAACCAAAAAACCCAAACAAACCAACAAAAAAATCCCAACAACAAACCCCAAACCAACCAACCAACCAACCAAACAAACCCCCAAAAAATCAATCAAACAAACAAACAAACCAAACCAAAACAAAAAAACCCACCCCAAAACAACAGGCAGTCATGTATGTCATTTCTTTGTGAAGCTTTTCTGATTTCTGAGTATTCATAAGGTGTTCAGGACTAATGAGATAGCATAGCAGAGGAGTGGATTCTCCTGCTAAGGTTTTGTGGTCGTTTGTCAGCCTGTGCTTTGTCTCTCCTGTCTATAGCAAAGGGGGAGAGAATTGCAAGTTAGCTGTCACATCCATGGAAGACAGTGGTGTCAGCATTCATGGTTTGCTTGACCTCTTCTCAAGGTTGGAGTTCACTTTCCTCTTTCTCACTGGGGAACTGCAACAGCAGTGCCCTTTCTGTTCCTCATGTTCATCTCAACATACCTGAAGTGTTTCAGGGAAATATTAATTAATGGGCATTTTGCTCATGTGTTGAGCCTTCCAAGTTGCCTCAGTTGTCTGGTAGAAGGTGCATCTACTTTGTCTGTTCACTTGTTCCAGGCAGTCTGTATGTACTCAACAGTTTTCCTTTGTTTCATCTTGCTTGAACCAGAACAAACCAATATATGTTGTTTCCTCCAGAGAGCAAGACTTGTTACCTGTATTAGTGATTTGCACTAATTGCTCCCCAGAGATTTGAATTTCTGCAGGAAATTCTCTTGCTGAGCCAGGAACACAAAGAAACGTACTGCTATCTTTATTACATCTGTCACATCTCAATATATTTGACTAGATCTGTAATTTATGTACTCACCTGAACACCAAATGAATTCTTACTTCTCTGCTTCTTTCCACTCTGCATCATGTAGAAATGCCATAATTGAAATAAATATGTCATATACAAAAGATTACTTACTTTTGAAGTTGTCACTTTCTCACCAAAATGTTAATATTGGTGCTTGGTTTTATTATGGTTAAAAACCTCAAGGAGGAAAGTTGATCCCTAGCATAACTTCTGGTTATAGTGACCATCTCTTATTTAACAGATTATGGCAACTTCTTGTTGCAGCAGCATTTCACATATGCTCGTGTATAACTGTTAAGTTTAATGGATTACAGCTTGCTTATTAATAAGGTAAATAACATGTAGAAAATTGCTTTTATATATAAAATATACATAGCTGATTTTGAATTTTTAGAAGGAACCTTTACCTGCACAAATTAGTACTTCAGTGACTTTCAGAATTTACTGCTTTGATCCAAGGATTCCCCATTAGGAGTAGGCTTCAGGATCAAAGTCATTAAACAACAAAATTAAATTAAACAACAAAAAAAGAGCAAGAGGGTTAAATGTCATCTCCTTTTTGAGCTTGCACAGTATTCTTCTGCAGTTTGAGTGGCACCCATTTTTCTTACATTGATTTAACAAGGCTGCTCAAGTAAGCAGAGTTGTATCTATTTATATATCTATTCATGATCAAACACTGTCCATGCAGTGGGAGTTAATCATAGTCTGAGAAACAGATCCACTTGGCTTTTCTTTGTAGTGACCTAAAATAAAGGAGGAACAGAGGAAGAACAGTTACAAAACTCATATTAAAGTAATGATTTTTTCTTTCCTTTTCTGTTTAAAGAAATTTATATCCTTTTCAAACTTCTACCTAGGTAAAGTAGGAGTTCACACAGGGCTAAGCATGTGTTTATGCACATAGTACAAAGTTTTATTGCAGCATTGGTTATGTAAAGAGTTCATGAAACAATTGTCCTCATTTTAAAGAGTCTAGGAGCAATTCTTTGATCATTTATGGCAAGTCTGGATGGTTGGAAGCCCATACACTGAGGAATATTGATGCTGCAGAGAGGAGAGCACTGCTGTAAAGGTATCACAAATTTAAAAAGAAAAACTAAAGGAAAGGCTGAGGACATGCTCAGAGTATCGAGTAATTGTGTAGATTTGGCTTGTTGAGGAGATAAATATTATCTTCTTTGGAATACATCTGTAAGAAGTAGTAATAAAGCTGGGTGATAGATAACTCAGTGTCTATGCTTTTCTTGTGTCTGATTGCATATGGTTAGGAACTGCTGATAGTGGTGGCATGTGCTGATCTAGGAACCTTCAACTTTTTCAAAAGTTAGGCAAAGCTAGGGCTCAGACTAGAAAGGTTAACCCTACATGAAGACAGTTACAGTACTTCAAGCCGTAGAAGGTGTATTCAAATGCATGTTTTGTGCCCTAACAAGTTTAAAATTTGCCTAGCAGGCAACTGATAGTATGTGGTCTAAAGGAATAATTTTATTTACGTCTTGAATGGAAAATACAGCTGAGCATATGAGAGTTTCACAGCTTTTTGAGATGGTATGTTAACTGTCTTGTTAAGAACACAGATGTAGTAGATGGCTTTTCAGGAAGAGTTTGAGTCTTTCTGATCATCCCCACCCTTCCTTTTTTTCCTTTTCTGTCCTCAGGATGCTGAAAAGCTGTTTTTCTAGTCCCTTTACTTGAAAAATGTATGCCACTTGTAAGTTTTTTCACAGTTGTCCAATATTGGCTCTAGCAGTGCTTTGTCTACAGGCATATGCACCTTATAGAAGCTAGCATGATTCTTAGATGGCCCTGTTGGAGCCTCTTCTTGCTTTGTAAAATGGTGAATGTTAGGTAGAATGAACTGAGGGTCAGGGACTTTTTGAAGTTCACTGCTTCAGGCTATGATTGTTAATAATGACTATCTTCTAATTGGAGGTATTGTTTCCTGACTACAATGAATAATTGTTCTCTTTAGCTGCTACCCTCAACATTTCCCACCTACACAAATTGTAACCAACACATCTCCATCAGATTCTCACAGCAATTCCCCAGCTACCACAGCAGGCATGCTAATACATGTGTGCATCCCTATTCTTTCTTGCCCCTTTATGAAATGCTAGGCTCCACCTCTTATTGAAATAGATTAGGTGATGTTTGAAATCTTTAAAAGCCTCTGTGGCTCTTGGTTAGGTTATTTGGATATAAAATATCCATTCCCAGAATAATTTTAAATGCAATGAATCTAGAACTGAGTTTTGAGTAAGATTGAGGTTGGATGCACACTAAGAAGTTGAAGCAGGCTTTTCTGCTGTGGATAGTAAATGAAGGAAAGACCCTTTGTCAGGTATAGGTGAAAATTTACAAGTTTGGATCTTATAAAGAATATTAAAATTTTAGGTTAGGAAGTTGTCTTGATCTGTAACATTAACTTAAAGCTTTCATTGTTATTTTGATAGTCTGGTGCTTCTTGTTTGTTGTTTTTTATTTCCACTTTGCGCTGTTCAGGCAGCTTGGGGAATTAGAGCAGGTCACAGTCGTGGCCACAACGTACCCACGCTCCATCCCATGTTCATACGTAGTCCACATGGTGTATTTCCTTTCCCAGGGCAGTCTGTAGACTGAATGAACTATTGTGGTAGGGACAGCATTTGCTAACTCTTTGTTCCTAGAAAGCTCTCAGTCTCTCCACTGACATGATCTGCAACTCAAATTCTATGACAGGGACCTGAGGAAAAACAGCACCAGGAAAAAAATCAAAATGCCTGCAACTGCTTGTTGGGTGATCCCAAGTGTTGCCCTAAGTAAATAAGTGCCCAGAGGAGGTTTTAGGAAACCTTCCAATAGTGGTTCCTCACAGACTCCCTTTGGGTTTTTTTTTGTTTTTTCCTGGAATAATTGCAGAGTACCTGTGGACAAGCTTGTGTGTCACTGCCCTTGAGCAGCAACTCCACTGCTTCATAACTGTGCTATGTATCAGCTGTACCTCTGCACTGGGTCTTGCAAATGGCTCTGTGGCCTGAGAGAGAAATTAGCTAAACAGGTTAGGTAGTGCTGTTTGAAAGAGGATTTTGTTGTGTGGTTTATTTATTTATTTATTAAAAAAAACTTTCTGCTATGATACTTGAGGTACATGACCTACTTTGTCAGATGTTACTGCTGTGTTACCCTTTTACCAGGTGAAAGATTGGCTGTATGTAGAGGTCCACCAAATAATCTTGTATAACAGTGTAGGTACATCACATTTTTGTTCAAAGCTAAATTTCACACTTCTTTTGTATGTAAGCCATTCCCTTTATTTTTAGATCTTTTAAGATGAAAGGTGTTCTTTTTGTTTGGTTTTGGTTTTTTTTTTGTTGTTGTTGTTGTTGTTGTTTTTTTCCCCTTCTAAATTCCTACTGTAGGAGCATATCTGAGAAATGAAGGGCTTATACAAAGACACATTTTTTTGTTGGTTTATTTTGATGTCATTTCCATTTGTTCACCACTGAAGTCTTACTAGGGCACATTTGTGCAGATCTTAAATGGCAGCAACAAAAAAAAATTCTTGGAACTTCTTAACTGTCACTGGTGAGTAGTGGCTTGGAGTAACCTTCACAATAGCAGTGGTGGTTATATGTCAGCAGCAGGTTGAAGTGCCAGTAAAAAGGATGTAGCAGTGCAAGATTTTACCCTTGTATTTAGTTTTCTCTTTTATTTTATTTTTATTTTATTATTATTCTGGAAATAAGTACCTTTTTTCAGTCTTAAACCTTTCTCAACCAACTTGCTTGTCCCTCAACTGCATTTTGGTTTTGCTTCAACCCACAGACAGAAGTCACTTATTTTTATGACATGAAGACAATGCAGCTGACCTACAATGTTGTTATTTCTCTTGGTCTTAGTACATACATTGCACCACATAACATCAGTTATGCTTGTAAATGTATAAATTTAACTGTGATACAGTAAAAGTATGACATTCAGGATTTTAATAAAAATCCTGACTTCAAAGGTAGTATGGTATATGGTAGCCATGGTAACTGACACTAATTAAAATATGCTAAGATTTGCAGGAGAGTGAAGAGGGGAGAAAATGTAAGTTAATGTTTTTGTTGTCATAATTTAACAGTAGAATTTTTTTTTTCTTCCCTCCCCCACCTGCCACGGATTGCCTATGTGCCAGTTAGTCAATTATTTCCTCTTTTTTATTTTTAAGAAAGAAAATCTTTAAAAATAGTAGAGGCTGAACCACTTTGTAATTTTGGATTGTAAACTGAAAAATGCATAAATCTACCCACTGTTTCCATAGCAAGCTCATTCCTTGAGCAGAAATAGTTGAGGGAGCTTCCCGAAGTGTTCCCTGTAGGCTGCCCCTTTATCTGCTGAATACTGGTAGGCAATGTCTCCATGGCTTTGTGGTCTTTGTGATCATGAAATGTTGATAAGGTTTTGGTCCTAATATAATTTTACAGTAAAATACAGACTGGTCAGGGCAGCCAGACTGACACATTGTAGCTCTCATTGAGACTGATGATCTCTTTAAATGAAGTTTTGAACTTTTAAACAAAGAAAGAGATTTTATTCTAAATAGCCTTTTTTTTTTTCTTTTTGTGTCAACTACTTATCACATTCAGACTTCTGAAAAATAGTTCCAGTAGTTGAATTTCATATGTAGATACAGAGTAAAGATTTAAAGGATAGCCTTCTAATATCCTGCTTGTTTTCAGGGTTCTTCTTTTTAATGTAATGATAATACTGGTTTTGTTTCAGAAAGGATTGAGTTGTTCCATAATAGCTATAATCCTTTGTGTTTGACATGTTCAGAGTATTGTACAAATATTAATAAAACTGCACAACAGTTCAGTGGGGTAAATGGGACAATAAGATGGAAAGGTTGAGTTATTCAAGGTCAGTATTTAAGTAAATATTGGATCTGGGATTAAAATTATCTTCAGTCTTGTGAAGAGCATGATTTCCTGTTTCTCAGCATAGTATTTTCTCACTGTGTGATCATCCAACTCCATCAGTTTCTGCTGCAACCAAGTACTCTTCTAATACCCCTAAAAGTGAAACAGAAAGGAGAGGGTGCTGATGGAGAATAAAAGAACAAGAAATTATTTTTTGATGTAATAGTTTTGAGCCATGTTGCTTTTTTGATTAATTATTTTTGAAGAGAGTTTTTATCATCTTCTGTATTAAGAAACAGATTTCATATTAATAACAGAAATTAAGAAGGAAGATTAATTTTAGTGTTTCTTGCAGCACAGGTCTGGCTTATATCTGGGATGATAATAAATTGGAACAATCTGCTAATAAATGAGCACATGCAAAAGGAGATTGTTGCAAAATAGTTGAATGCCTTCATGCGCATTAGAAATTTGACTATAAGTGGGGGGCCAGATCAGTAACTCTTGCTCCTAGCAGTATTAAACTGAATATCTCTGCTATTACATTAGGGGAGATGTGTGGATTCAGACCTCAGCATTTGTTCCCTGAGTAGCTGGTGTGCTAATTTTTTTTTTTTTTTTTTGTGGGAGCAGCAGCATGTCTATGCCCTGTGAATTTACTTTTTTTTTTTTCACTGTATTAAATATTAATGAGGGAGAGCCAGTCTTGATGCATGACTTCAGACAGAACTTATGAGGTAGAAGTTGATTACGTAATCTATCCTCTGCTTTTGAGGGAGTTGGGCTCCTTAATCTTTTTCTTCCTTCTTTAATGCCTTTGTACAAAACAGGTGTGGCTTTCTCTCCATCATCAGTGAAGAGCCTCGATTCAGGCTTCTGGCACATCTGGCACTTCTTGTCTCTAAACCTGTCAAGCAGTAGTTTAAGACCTTTCTATCTTGCCTTTCCCCAATTTGATTAGGAATTATTTTCACCTTCTTCCTTATTCTTAATTGAAATTCACTTCACAAGATTTAACAGCCTTTTTGCCCAGTTCCTCAAGAGCATGTCTTCACCTATGTGTGCTTACTGGCCCTGCCTATCACAGTGTTACTCGGTATGTTGTTCTTCTCTGACTTCTTTGCTTACTCTTTTTGCTCTGAAGATATTCTTTTAAGTCACTTGCTTGTGTGTTGCTGGTTTTTCTTTCTGAGGAAATGCTTCAGGACTATTTAGTTCTTAAATTTTGGGGAGTGATACTAGCCCAGATGATGGCAACTCTCAGTTCTACCTTTCTATTCCTAACTTTTCTCACTTAAATTTGTTGTCAGCTTCCCTTTCTGGCATTCTTCAGCTTATGCTTAGTGTGCCCCAGTGCTTTTAATTTTTATAGTGGAAATGGGGAATAATCTTTTCTGTCATTCTGCACCCAAAGTCTGGTTGTCTCTTTTATTTTATCTGCTATTTCTTGCACTGAGATTTACCTTTCTGTCCAACTAAATATTCTTTATGTAGCGATTTCACTGTGCCCTATGATTATTTCTGAAATCCTTTTTTTACTCTGTCCTTCCACAGACCTCTTCTCTACTCTGAGAAAAGAAAAAAAACAAAAACAAACAAAAAAAAGTGTGAAAGAATACAGTGAATTATACAATCCAATTCCTGAACAGCATGGGTCAGCACGTGGTTGATCCTTCTTATGCTCATACTTCCTCCTTTTAGCTGCATCAAGTTTGGTGGCACCAGTCCTCTTCAAATAACTTCTGCATTTTTACTGTTCTCTATTTTTCTGTGTTGTCTGTTACTCATTCTGAGTTTCTTCTTTGACAGTAGTCTTCATCTCAGCGTACTACTAGCTTAGAGATGTTTTTTATGAGATAATTTTTTCTCTACAGTGTTAAACTAACTAGATAGCTTTTTTTTTTTTTTTTTTTGCTATTATGCTGTTTACCTTCTCAGTCACTGCAGTATTGATTATTGTTTGTTTGTGTTTAAGTGACACTTTAGGAATCCATGCCCTGTTGTGCTTGGTGTGTGTATTTGCTTTGAAGCACCAAGTATACCTTTAGTTGTGTTTTTTTTTCCATTGGTTCTAAGTGTATTTTACTCAATGAACTGTGACTGATGTACTACCTACTGAGGCAGGTGCCATTACCTGCTCTGTGGAAGCAACCTGGCTAAATCATAGCAAAGCAGTTCAGTGCAGCAGTGTATGTGGAACCTTGTACAGGTGTTGTCCATATGTGTTGGGTATATGCCTGGAAATGGGAAGGGTGAATGGTAAATTTTTTTTCATCTGTCAGTGTATCATTTTTCACAAAGGGTGGAATTTTTTTGAAGGCTTAGGGGAAGGACGGATTTTGCTCAAGGTTCTTTGGTTTTATTACTCTGAGATTTATAGCATTGCCAAGCCCCTCGTTTGGACTGATCCCAGACCTGCCATCCCTCATCCATTTGGAGTGCAGAGCTCTCTTCGTATGTGGAAAAAATAAAACAGTATTTGAACATTTTTGAAGGCATTAGATGCTTCAGTCCTTACTTATAAATTAAAAAGTAAGGAATGTTTTAAAGAGGCTTTGAGATTTCCATAGTTTTAGTCTACATCCCGTGATAGGGTTTTCAATTTTAAGCCCACTCAGACATTTCCCCACTTGAGTTCAACCAACTCAGTTTCTGCCCTGCTAAAGTCACTTGGTCTGACTCAGTTCCCTGCCGTATTAGATCTAAACCTTTTGGCCTGGATCCAGCCATTTCAACACTGAAATGAAAATCTGACTGAAGAAAACATTCCAGGAACGCTTTATCCTTTTCTAGTTGACACAGATTCTCTAATGCAGGGCTGCTTTTTTGGATTTTCCTTCTTTCCACACTGCTGAGGCCAAATGTCTTCCCAGCCACTTTGAAATTTCTCAGCAGTTTGCTTTCTTCTTACTACTTGAACAACTTTGGTAGGTGGCTGTATGGGAAGAAGTGCTATCATGTGCCCTATTATGTGCTCTTGAGCCCTTCTATACCTTGTGGAGTTGACTGGCAAGATCTCTCCAAGTCTGACCTTTTGCTGGAGTACAGTCATTGCAGGATGCTTCATGCTGTATCTTGAATCACAAAATGCCATGTTCTCTGGCATTATGGCAACTCTGCACAAAAGCAATTTCTCCTATTTTATGTGTGTCTTCCAGAGTGTCAGTGCTATCCATTCATGTATCATGCTTCTGCCTAATGTATTTTGTTGCAAGTACCAAATTTGGCGTGTTAAGTGCTAGTGTCCATATCCAGGAGGAAACAGGCACAACTTTATGACAATCTGATCATACCCACCTAAGGGACATCACCATTTTGGAACTTGTAGCAAGTTTTAAATGACTGGGAACAAAGTCCAGTAAATTATTTGGGTCACTGCAAAATGAGGCTTGTGAGCTACCTTTCTAGATCAGCCCTTCTCTCTCTTAGCATGTTCTGTAGCTTTGGGCTCTCAGTTGCTGTTTGTTCAGCCATTTGGTTCATATCCTGGTTTTATTCTGGCTCAAAATTGTCCATATTTTGCTTTTTGCAGGATTCATTTGTACCTGTGTTTTGTAGGTTGGCACACAAATGGACAGAGAATCTGTAAGAAGAACTGCTCTAAATGCATGTTCATGTTTCTCCTCTCTCTCCCTTGACCCCTTCCCAAATTCCATTAATATTTACAGAACAAGAGCCAGTACTCCAGCATTAGCCTCAAGTTCAGAATGAGATTTTTCTGGCTCTGTCTGTAACTAATGAAGGAGACAACAAAGGTTAGGAATGCTGCCTCTTTTTTTTTTTTTAATTACAAAAAAAAAAAAGGCCTTTTCATATCCACACACTGGATTAATTGTGTTAGGTGGAAATAGGCTTACAAAGAGCAGAGTATATGTAAAGAAAATATTGCATGTATTGTTGTTGGAAGGCAGAGGAATATAAAATTATTTGCTCACTGACTGAACTTTAATTTGCTTAACTCATTTGTTTCTTCAAAAGTTATGTGAGGAGAAAAAACTTACTGGATCATGTACAGGATAAGCAGCAGAATCAAAAAGTCAAATGAAGACATTAGCCAAACATGAAAGGGAACCTTCTTCATAGTTATACACTGATGTGTACAAATGTACAAACTACAACCTAAACATTTTTAAGGGGGTGTATAAACAAACTTTTAGCTTCAGTCCAAGAGTGAAGTTTTGCAAGCATAAATTTCATAGGCAAGCTGAGAGATTGGGAGGGAAGTGGTGATAAGGACGAATTCAGTTGATCTGCATTATTTTCTTTGACCCTAAGCTAAGTATTTCATTTCTGTAGTTCAGTGCATAATGTTTTCTTAACCTTTATAAACTGACTTAGAAACAAAAAGCCCAAATAATAAAAAGATAAATATTTCTGTTCTTCCAAATTGTTTTAACTTGTTTTATTCATTGGCAAGTATTTGCTGACTTCCACTGTACTCTGCACATGCACTTACTCTTCTGTGACCCCTTTCCATGAGCGTGTCAAGTATTGCATTTCCCTGACCATGGGAAGGACAGCTAGTGCTTGTTTCCAGTTTGCATGGAGTTCTGGCTACTGGTGACCTCAGCTAGTTGCCAGCAGACATTTTTTTTAGCTATGTGAAGTAATTGAATTGTGTCCATCTTGTTGCGAGGCCAAGGGTTATTTCAGAGCATAGAAACTGAACTGCATTCTTTAACTGCAGAAGGAGTTCATCTGCATGCTCTGAAGAAGATGATTTGGCAAAACAATCCCCATAGGCTGTGGTACTGCTCTTCCTCTAAGGAATTGTGATAACGTTTCTCAACAAAGGATTCCTCCAGATAGCCCAAAATATATAGTCACATAAAAAGGGTTGGATTTGGTGTGGGATTTTTTGTCATTCAGTATGGACTTACTTATTCTTAAATGTCTATCCTTTCAAGAAATTATCAATACCCATCAGTCTGTCCTTTAGTCTGTAAATTTGTGTTCTTTTCTTAAGAAGAGTTCTCATTTTCTCCTTGTCTTTCTGACAGTAGAATTGGGTTATCTCACGTTTCTGATGAACCTACATTTTGCAGATAAATGAAAACGTAGGGGTTTATTTTTCAAAACTGAAACAGTTGAATTGCCTTTTTGTTTTACTGGAATAAGCATCCGTGATGCTCTGGGGAATGGAGAATGATCTAAAATAAGCCTAGCTAGTTTTTGTTGTTTATCTGTTTCTTTTTGCATCTGCCTTAGTATTTATTGCTACCATCTGCATTTCATTTCAGGTTGTCTAATGTCTTATTCTGCATGTTCTGTGCCTATTCTCTTTACATAGCCTTGGGCTGTAATATCACCATTTGCCTACGAGAGATCCATTTCTATCTGTAACAAAATGAATTGCATTCATCTGTGTAATTCATTTCTAATGAATGCCTTGCTCCTCATTAAACAGTGATTTACCTTTGTTTCCCTTTTGTGCACTGTCAACACTAACCATTTTGAGGTCCTGTGGAGGGATGCTAATTTGAGAAAACAAAAGTCGGTGCAACTAAGCACTCACAAATGCCATCCTCTTTGGCACTTTCAAAAATATTCATGGGACACTTTGCGAAATATAGTTTGCAGGTGGATGGCATGATTCAAAATGTTTTCTCGATTGTAAGATTTTGCTGTACAAATGCAACACTTCAGAGTTTTAATGCATTGTTCCTTGTCAGTGGCTTGAACAGGTAGCCCAGCTTGTGAATCTTTTAAGACCTTATCTGCTCTGCAAGACTTTCATAGATCACAGAAATGTTAGGAGGACTGTACTCTTGATACCCCATCCCCTCTGCACCTTTTCAGGAATAGTAAAATATTTTAATCTTAATTTCAGAACAAGGTTTTAAAATACTTAGTTTTGAGAGATGTTTCAAACTTGAAAATATTTAACTTCAATTTTTGAACGAGATTCAAAGATTAGTACAAGCATTTATTAGCTTTGGGTACCTGCAGAAAACAGATTAGTACCATTGAGTAATGAAACAGGGGTCATACAGTAATTTTGCTACAGATTTTTGTAATGCCTTTGCAGCCTTTCCTGCAGCATTTCCAGCCTTGCACTTTGCAGAACAGCAGAATCTGCTGTATGCTCAATTAGATCTAAACAGATCTGGCAGATGATGGTTAAGAGTATAGGATGAATTTCCAAGTTTATTTGCTCTTTATACCTAAGCAGAGTTTGAACTGCAGCAGCAGATTATGAATATGAAAATACTGTTCTAAACATAAATCAATACAGGTGAAAGTTGGGAAATAGTTTTAATTTAATTTAATTTTTAACTCTTAATTAAGTGACAGTACAAGCTACTCATTAGAACTTTTGATCCACTCACATGGATTCAGCTTGGGATTTTAGTTTTTATTCTTTTGTTTGGGCAGATTGATTCCCCATTGGAACTCTAGAATTGTCGGTGGGCATCAGTTGAGTTATGCCATGGATTAATTTAATCATAGTATTATGAGGGGATTGAAATATGGGCATTTGGATTTTACTTTTTTTTTAACTGGTCTTGTCTAACTCATGTAGTATTTGGAAGTAAGAGCACTGATTAATATAACAATTTTATTTTTAATATGCATTTTAGAGGACAAAACTGACCTTGAGAACAGTGTGATGCAGAAGAAAATTAAAATCCCCAAACTCTCTCTCAATCATGTAGAAGAAGCTGGGGAGGTTACAGATTATGGGGAAGAAGATGCGGAGCTTAGACACAGTAAGGTACTGAAGTTCTTTCCTGTTTTGTTTTTTTTTTTTTTTTCCTTTTTTTCCTGGGGTGGAGAGGGAAGTGTTTGGGTTATGTACAGATGTCATAGCTTAAGAATTCCAGGCCTGCTTTTGATCCCTTTGAAACACCGTTTGTTAAAATGGGGTCAGATTTTCTCGGGGGTGGCGTATGGGTTTTCAAAACCTGACTTACATGCAATCAGACATTTTCCTGTTTATACTGTCTGTACTGTTTAATTGCCATTTGAGATTTTTGGAACAATGCTCTTACAGTTTGGCCCAGAATGCTTTACAAGTCAGTAGTTACATGAATGTTGAGCGACCGTTCTTGGTGGCGCTTGTGACCTATTCTGCACTGTTTTTTTGGAACTGGAAGGGATGCTCTGAGATTTCCCATCTTCAGCAGTGGGGGAGAAGGCAAAATTTGACAGGACTGCATTGCTCCATTCTAACTGCCTACTGCCCTTTTAAGTCCAGACACCAGAAACCCACTATGTAAATGTGTTTTTTCTTTTTTATATCAAGTGATTTCTTTAAAAGTCTGCCAGCCTTCTGAATAAAATACTGCTATGTGGTTTCATGTGTTTTGCAGCTGAAAGCATTATACCAGTACATTTCTTTATGGAGGGCCAGCAAATTTTTAATTTTTATTTATGTTTGAACATGCATGAAGCAGACATAACATCAAATAATCTTATTTTCTGCCACATTAGTTATGTATATTGTGGTATGGAAGTTGACAGGGTCATCTTCTTGTCTCTAACCTGTGAGCTACATGTGCTTTCTCTGGAGTTGCTTGGAAGTTCAAATGTGTTTTCCATATCTGACCAATAAAACTTACTGCGTTTTACCCATGCTGTCACATTTTAATACCACTATTCAGGGCCCAGGAAAGATGTGTGCTTGGTTTGTGCAGATGTCTGAAGGCAAGTTTCTGTTGAGTTCAAAGGACATGAAGCCTCTGTAATGCAGTACTAATACTGAAGAAATCAGCTGATGAGAGAGATGTGGCTGGATGATGTATTCTGTCTCCAACTTCTGTATTTTCAGTTCCCTTTCAGTGTGTGCTGGTAGTCTTAACTCAGTTGCTTTCACCAGGCATTGGGGTGAATGTACTATAGAAATAGTCAGAGAAGGTTTTGTTTCCCAAAGTATAGGAAGGAGAAGCACTCTGTTCATAGAACAGCTTTGTATGGTATGCTGCTTTCAGCTCTGATGCTTTTGCAGGTAACAAATGTAGCACATTCTTTGTCTTACCAGACAATCAATTGCTGTCAGAAATCTAAATGTTAACCTTAAACCTAGGAAAAGCAATCCAGATCCACACTTTCTCTACAAACAAATTAATTACCTTTATGTATGGAATCAAGTGGCCTACATACATTGAGTTTGCAAGCATTGCACAAATGCAGAAAGAAAGGCCTGTAACTGCCTTGGAAGTTTGTATGTGCATTGAGCTAAACCGTGTGTGCATGACACTTATGATGTATATCCATAAGAATCTGTTAGGCAAATAGCTTTTGCAGATGGACTTTGTCTTGGTTTCTTTGGAAAACAAGGATATTAACAGTTCCCAAGTTTGTAGAATTTTAATATTATTACATCTTACTGCTCTCCTAATTTTTTTTTTTTTTATTGTAACATGCAGAGACAAGATGGAAGGAAACAAAGTGAAGGTACACACAAAAGCATTGAAGCAGTTGTTGCTCGCCTCGAAAAACAGAATGGAATGAGTCTCAGTAGTACTTCCAGCCCCGAAGAGGTTTTTATGGAGGCTTCAGAAGGCATGAACAACATGGACGATGCTGTAGTTCCTCGGATTCTGTATGAAGAATTGCTGAGGAGTTACCAACAGCAACAGGAAGAAATGAGACACATTCAACAGGAGCTTGAAAGAACGCGGAGACAGCTCGTGCAACAGGCAAAGAAGCTAAAGGAGTATGGGGCACTCGTGTCAGAAATGAAAGAGCTCAGAGACTTGAACAGGAGACTCCAGGATGTACTGCTTCTAAGACTAGGTAGTGGTAAGTGCCGGACTTAAATGGGACTAGTTTTAATGAATTTTGCAAGTGTGATCAATAGTAACGGAAGCATATTTGAAGAATAGCAGTGGTTGTTAAACTGGACATTGAATGTCAAAAGGGTTTTCTCCTGTGGCTGTACAATGTGTCAAATTTGTATGCTATGTACGTCTGGGTTTTTCTTTAATGATAGTAGAGGTCTTTGTGCTGGTATGGTTGAATCAGAGTTCCATTTTAAGCAGCTGTATTTTAAAGAGTCTTTGACCTTCCAGTATATGCTGAAAAAGATAATAAAGCGTCATCTTCAGAATATACCAATATGTTCCAGTTCAAAGAGAAAAAAAGAAAAAGAAGAACAAAAAGGTAGTGGAGTGAATGTTTGGGCTAAAACTATTTTGTTCTTTTCAGTTAGGGGTTTTGGTTTTTTTGTTATGTAAGTGATTGTATTACCTTCCGTTTTCTGCCCCCTCTTCCCATTAGTAACTCATTAGAATGTGATATGCTCCTGAACTTCATAGCAGTGGCTTTAAATAGCCATGCTATTTGAAAAATAATGGATTGTTAAAGAATTAATTAAAAAAAAAAGTTTTATATTAGTGTCCCGCTAATCGACATTTGTTAACAGGTTTGTGTAATTTGGGTTTAAAATTTAAATATCATGAGTCAATTGCTCCTTTGTTTTGGTTTATAACAATTATTTAACCATGATGTTGGAATAAATTGGAAAAAAAAGACAAAATAAAAAGTTCATCCTTTTCACTGAAGATGGTACCCTTGGAATACCTTCAAATATCTTACCAATTTTATATTCATTTGCTATTAGAACGTGGTACTGTGTGTTGAACACTTGCTCGGTGACTGAAACTCGGTTAAAATTTGTGCATCCAAACTTAGCATGCTGTTTCTTATGTCTGCCTTCGTGTATCTGAAAACTTAATTTTTGCATGTAAATCGGATATTGGCTCTTCTACTTGACTGAGAATGAGTGCATGCAGTTTGCATGTGGGTCTGAGCTACCTTCACATAGAAACCTGAACCCAAGAGCATGCGCCTGTGTTGTAGCATGTGTTAAGGTGTGCCCACAAGTTTGGCTCCAGGTTCTCAAAGTAGCATCTGATGATTTTAAACTGGGTGTTTGATTGTGAATGCTCATCATTGTTACACTGTGCATAATTAAAATGTCATTACTTATTATAAACATTCTACTTAACTTTCTTAATAAAACTAAATAGGCAAGGTTTCCACAGTCTGAAAACCATGATGTGGTTGGGCAGGAGATTCCACTGAGCTTTTTAAAATTTTCCTTGGACGGAAAGATGTTTCTTCATCTGCAAGTAGTTAGCTGGAATTTATGTGATTGGAGCACCAGCCAGATGTTAGCAGGCAATGGGGCTGAACAGCATAAAATACCAATTTACTTGGTAGACTTGACAGAAGTTTGAGTGGTGAGACCAGCAATGAAATGAAGACAGCTTCTGAATTGTCTCATTTCTTTAAGGAAGAAGGGATGCATATTTTTACTTAAGTCCAATCAAGAAATCTTGGAAGAAAAAGAAAAAAAAAAAAAGAAAGGAGAAAAAAAAAAGAAAAGAAAATTAAAAAAAAAAAAGAGGAAACAAATAAAAAAACCCAAAGGAAAAAACCTGGCAAAAATGCTGAATCTTCTCTAAATACTGGGCTTGAATTTCCTTTGTATCAGTCTGGCACCTGCTTTACAACTGCAAATAAATCTCGATTACATTGAGCACAAGTTCTTTTAATTTAATCACAAACCTGGGCAAATGTGAACTACAGTTAATCTCCAAAACATTCCCTTGTTGTTATTACTTACATGGAAAGGCTCATGGATGACAAAGGTAGAATTTGGTCCCATCAGCAGGGGGTTGTGTGTTTCCTCAGACTCAGTGTATTAACTGCTGATAACTCTTGGTTTCCCTGAGGCCTCATTCACAGTAGAGTAACAACCAGATTCTAGAAAGATCAGTACAAAATCCATGAGTGATTAGAAAGGGAGACATCTTCAGAAAATTATAAATTAGAGAGTCTGATGACAGTATGAAAAAGTGCTGCTTTTAATCAAGAAATAGATATGTCAAAACTTCTTTAGTCCTCCTTACTTTTCCAGCTTATTTTAAATGAGATATGTTTGGATATGTGAAGAAGCCATGAAAATTGTTCAGAAAATAGATTACATCCTGAATTCATCTTCAGTTGTTGCAGTGATCTCTTAAAGATGGGAGTTTTGAATTACATGTAATTTATGTTACGCTGCACTTCTAGCAGGGTGGACTTAATGCAAACTAATTGCAATGCTGTTTCACCTTAGAGACTTCTGATTTCTTTGCATGAGATGACAGCTGGTTTGTGCTGATGAATTGCAGCTGTGGGAAATGCGTGCCTGTTGCCATTTTAAACTTGCAGATCAAATATAGCACAGCCTCTCGAGCTAACATGCAGTCAAGTATTTGGTCTCCTCATTTCCCATCGATGTGTTTATATCAGTGATAAGTCAATGTATTTTGCTTCAAACCCAGACCTTCATCTCTGCCACAAAACTTGAGCCACTCTTGTGGGAAGACAGGTTCTCTATGTTCCACATGGTGACATTGAATTGCTCTTTGTTTTAGAAGAGCCTTGAAAGCAGATGTGGCAAATGACAGTAGTGAAATCAGTCCTGAAACATGAGGATACACTGAAGCTGCTTTTATGATTTTGATACAGTGTTTTCCCACAGACCCTGCCAGGCATTTGATGGAGGGCTCTAGGGACCAAATCAGTGGGGGAACATGATCACTGTCCTGAAAAGAGGTTACTGAATCCCTCATCTGAGCTCCTTGAGGAATGTGTGTATCCAAAGCATCTCTACCTGCTTCAGGATCAGGAAGCCCTGCAATAGTAGGCCACTGCAGTTTATCTTTGTCCTGTTGCACCTGAAAATGCACTAATTTACCTTGTTTTTATCAATAGAGTAAGGTAATTTTGAGAATTAAATCACTGAGTCTTTCCCTGTAGGCCTAACTTTAAATAGTCCTTGATTGCAAAGGATAAGAACTTCAATAACTTCTTAAAAAATTAATTGTCTCCAGGGTAAGAGCTGTGCAGTTTACTATGGTTTTATGTGGCCAGTAGTAGTGAAGTTCTGTCAGGAATAATGTTTGGGTGTTGTTTGCTCCCTGATAAATACTCCATTTTCATGTTGTATTGCTAATAATTAGTATTGCTCTAAAGTCAGTAAGTATGTTCACTTTCATTCAGAAACATCCATTCATGAACACATATACAGCCCCCAAAGTGGTTATTTTCAATCCCAGTTTAATTTCACTGATACAGTTTACAGTGTCTTGGGACTGACACCAGGATAGGGATGATGAAATACTGTTTGTGTCTTACCACATGTGAGGAACTACTATTATTCAGCTTTTCTGGATTTGGCTGGCTTTTTGATACAAATGGAGTCCAAAGTTTCAATCAAGTACAGGTATGGAAAGTACCATGTATATAAAATGTCACTGCATCTCAGACTATTATTCTTTCTATTCGGATTCTGGTAGACCTTGTGGAAGAACAGTTCACTGCTTACAAATGTATTTTGACCACTTTATCAGTTATTTTGGCTGATTTACTGATTTTTGAGTATTATGTTGCCTAAGATGCATTTTTAAGCAAATGAGGTGGTGAAATGAAGCCTTCTCCCCATTCATCCTGCATTTAAAGTTACTGGCCTCTTGGATATTATGGAAACTTTACAGTCAACAGGAGAAAGATTTTTGCAGTAAAAGATTTGTTTCTTTTTTGTATTCTGAAGAATTGCCTTTTTTCTTTTTTTTTTTTCCTTTGTGTGATCCTTCTTACATAAGTAAAATCACAGTTAAGATTTAGATAGTGGTATATATATATATATTTTTTTTTTTAACATCCTCGTCACCTTTGAAATAAGATGCAGAGTGTGGGAGCTAAAGAGAGAGAGAAAACTGTTGGAGCGTGGTGCATGGTAAATTGGGCTCACAACTCCTGTTAGCACTAAGGCAATAATGCAGGTTGCATGTCTATCTCAAAACATGCCAGGTTCAAAGTATGGTCTTTAGCAGTTGATGAAAGTAGCTGTGAAGACTACCTAGTTAGAGGCAGATTTCTGTCTGGGAAGAAGAAAAAACAAAAACAAACCAAAACCCAACAAAGATATTTTAAAGGCTCTCTGTTGATCATGTCTACGCAAACAGTAAAGCATGAATTGCAATTGACTTTTTTTTTTTGACCTCTTAGAGCTTTGGCTATTGTGGACTTTGATCAGCTGTTTTTCTTGGCAGATGCTGGAAACCAAAACCCAGCCATGTCCATATATGACTATAAACAAAACAGTGTAAGGCTTCTGAGACTGGGAACAGTGGCAGATGTAGTCAAGCTGTGCTGCCATGCAGCAAGACTTGGACAGGTTGGAAAATTGAGCAGAAGAGAACCTAGTGAAATTCGACAAGGGCAAGTGTAGAGTCCTTCACCTGGGGAGGAATAACCCCATGCACCTGTACAGGTTAAGGGTTGACCTGTTGGAAAGCAGCTCTGTGGAGAAGGACCTGGGAGTCCCAGTGGACAACCACCATGAGCCAGCAGTGTGCTCACATGATCAAGAAGGCCAGTGCTGTCCTAGAGTGCATTATAAAGAGTGTGACTAGCAGGTCAAGGGAGTTTCTCTTCCCCCTCTCTTCTGCCCTGCTGAGACCACATCTGAAGTATTGTGTCTGGTTTTGGGCTCCCCTATTCAAGAGACAGGGAACTACTGGAGGAAGTCTGATGGAGAGTTACAAAGATGATTACGGAACTGAAGCATCTCTCTGAGGAGGAAGGACTGAGAGACTTGGGACTCTGTAGCCTGGACAGAACTGAGGTTGAATCTTACTGATGCTTATTAGTATCTACAGGTCAGGTGTATAGAGGATGGGACCAGTTGGTGCCCAGTGAACAGGACAAGAGGCAGTGGGCACAAGCTATGACACAGGAAGTTCCTTCTAAACATAAAGAAAAGCTTTACTTTGAAAGTGACAGAGCACTGGAATGGAACAGTCTGCCCACAGAGGTTGTAGAGTTTCCTTTTCTGGTGACTTTCAAAATTTTCCTGGACCCATTCCTATGCAACCTGATCTAGGTGAACTTACTTTAGCTGCAGAGTTGGGAGTGGGTGATCCCCAGAGGGTCCTTCCAACCCCTACTATTCTGTGATTCTGTAATTACAAACCAGTAAAAGTGTTTAAACTGAGATAAACCTTTCCTTCAGGGAAGAAGGTAGTTGTACTTAGGTGTCTTCCTGAAAGTGACTTTCAAAGTTTAAGAGAACTCGAAATAGGACTTTGTTGAAGAATATGTTCTTAAAATAACAGCTAAAAAAACCACTTCTTAAAATTCTCAGCAGCAATTACACTGGCAATGACATCACTACATCTGCTTGTTCAGGTGTGCCTACACTGAGATGTGTGCAAGTGCTGCATGGTTTAATCAGTCCAGGTCTTTCTTCCAGTCTGAATCAGTTTAACAGTCTTAAGTTTAGAAAGTGTAGTTTGTCTTGGCCATACCATTGTATATGCATGGTGCTAGAGGTGCTTATTAATATTACTATGAAATTATAATGCAAATGATGTAGGGTTTGTAATTTCTGTACTTGTGCCGTTCTTGGACTGCATGTGGCTTTTGAGACACTCTTGTAGGTGGCTCTGTAGTACAAGATTGAGTTGCCAAGACAACTTTTAGCTGTTGCTGAGTATCAAATGGCCCTCAGCTGAGAACACTTAGCTTGCTGTGTAGGTGTAGAATAAGCTATAGGATAAATGTCAGATTCTGACAGTAGAGGAAATGCTGCTATCACTGGATAATAATCTCTAAATGAAACTGCACGAAGTAGGAGGCATGAATGCTTTGCTTGTTCCAGGTACAGGAACTGTTTAGGATACGTGATTTAAGGCATGAATTCTGGTGCCAGCTGGACTTGCAGAGTTAGATCAATTCAGGGCTTGGACTGTGTGCTGCACAAACACTGAGGAGGGATGCTGAACCATGACGGTGACCTGATTACTGAATTGTCATTTGTTGAAGATGTCAGAGTTGGGCTACAGAGTGCTGCAGCGCTCTTGGCACCAGTCTGGCACAATGTAGTTCGTACAAGTGGGTGAGTGTATCCTTTTAGTTCTTGAAGGTGACTGGTTACTGTGGTTACTGTGGTGTCCAGGGTCTAAGCTGGCAGCCTTGCTGTGATAATGAACCACCATCCCTGCGTGGAACTTCAGTGACTGCTGGAGCTTCTCGTGATCCTAGAGACAGGCATCCACAGACAATGATAGGCTCGGGATCGTAGCCTGTTCCTAGACTTCTGGTGTAACTCCTGCAATGAATGGAATAATGGAATCCAGTTCACAAGTTGTTTTATTTTATTCTTCTGTCTTTTTAGGAACACTTTATAAATTAAATCTAGAAAAGAAAAGTTGATGAATGATGAAAGAATTGTCTTCCTTCAAGCCTCAGACATATGCTTAGTAATATTCTGTTGTTTAATCTTTGCTGAAATTTTGTTGATTCCATTAAAAATGAAAGTGTGTTGGATGGATTGGACAATCAAAATTCTAATTTATGTCATTTTTTAGCTGTGGATACTCTTTCCATGCATGATTCTTCAGCACAAGTAGCCTAAGCCTGTTGTTTATAGCATTTCTGCAGGTCCTCACTATTTTTAGTATATCTCTATATATCTAGAGAGATTTCAAATTTCTCTAAAATTTGTAATTCTATATGGATAATTTATGTAATTATCACAATCAATTCTTCAGCTTTCTATGGAACTATATAGGAGTTAGTAGTTGAAGAATTATTATTGTTGCTTTAGGTTTAGAATTTCAGTGTCATTTTAACGTCATTTCCGTAGTGTACATTGAAGCAATCTTACCCATATCTGTAATTGTTCATGTGCTTTAAGAATAAAATTAGACATTTAAATTGAAATGATACTTTTTCATTTTTATAAAGCAGAAATACTTACCCTGCTTTTATTTAATGATGTCCAGAAGTAGGATTTTGGTTTAGACTCTTTCTAACTTTAAAATGGATATGGTTAATGTTATTTTATGCTAACCATGGGTGATTAAGTGATTGATTTCATGTTCTCTGGGATAGCAGACAGCTCTCTTTTCTTAACTGTCTAGGACCTGCCATTGAGCTTGAAAAAGTAAAAGCAGAATCAGTTGAGCCTGAACCTGAGGTACAGAAGACCTTCAATGAAGAAGCAAATACATCAACGTACTTTCCTGCCCCTGTTCCTGTAATGGACAAGTATATTCTCGAGAATGGAAAGGTATTTTAAATTAAATGTAGCATGAATAATTTGTGAATGTCCATCAGGTGATTTTCTTGTGGAATTTTCATGATATTGGGGGTTTGTACAATAACAGCTTATACAGATTTCCTCAGTTTTCAGCAAGATCTATTATGCTGAGGAAAATTATGAAATTACAGAAATATGGACAGCATAGAAAATTATTCTCAGTGACGAGAGCATTGAATGCTGTGCAACACAAAGAATATAATTTTTAAATATACATGCACAATGAGGTTGGTGATGTACATAAACCCACTAAATGTAAACTGAAGTCAGGACCTCAACATTGTTGAGTTTCAGTAGTCTAGTTAATAGATTTTTTTTTTTTAAAGTTCTTCATTGTTTTTAATGAGTCGAGTTGCAGAGAAGCCTTCATGTTTGACTGGATTGGAATTCAGTAGATAATTATGAACTCTGGAATGAAAATGGGTTGCCTTGAATCTGGTATGAGTGTTGCCACTGAATTGAGCTGATATAGGGCTATTTTCTAGACACTTCTATGAAGTTGGTGAAATACCATCTAGCTAGTTTCCAGGACCTGATAGGTTTACAAACTTCAGCATGTTTAACACATTGTCTGCTCATCTACCAAGGCCTGCTTATATAGCTGTTACCATTATCATTAAGTGAACATTTTATCTCTTTTACAAAACTGTATGTCCTTCAGAAGTGTCTATCCAGATCCTGTTTCTTAGGCTATGTGTCTGTTTGGTACTGTGATCAAAGAACCTTTAGGGAGGAAACATCCATCTCAGCTTTGGCATAGAGTGGAATTACTGATGGAACAGCATGAAATACTTCCTTTTCAGATTTGTGTTACAAGATTGACTGCACAAGTGTCTGTCATTCTTGAAGATGAATTTGACATAATTGTTGAGGACAAAATGTGTGTGAAAAATAGTATAATCGTGGCAGTTTGACAGGTGTTTGGTTCAGATAGCTTTCCTTCCCTAATATACTTAACATATGTCATTTGCTTGTGTATTTTGTGTATATTTGTGCAATGAAAACTTGTCATATAGTACTTTGAGAGTTTGGTTTACTTTTTTTCCCCACCCCCCTCACCCCTGCTTAAGGTCTGTGGGATTTCTACACAGCTTTTCCTACATCTTTATTTCATCTGCCAGCTTGGCACTTTTGTTGCTGAAATTTTCACTCTCTTTACAGCTATTAATATCTCTTTAACTTTCTTCTTATAGTTTTGCTTTTTCTTTTAAGTTTGCCTAGTTACTGGGACTTCAGCCAGCTCAGATGCCAGAAGTGTGAACTAATAGTGTATTTAGAGTGTGGGGTTTTTTCAGTATTTCTTATTTTTTGCCTTTTCTCGTTATTCCTTTACTGACGTGCACCACTCCAGTAGCTGAAATACCTTTCTAGAAATCTTACCTTTTGTGGCACTGGGTTTGATCTTAGTAGGATTCTTTCAAAGCACATAAATCTTTCCCCTCCAGAGGGAGGACAGTTACTGAAAAAGAGCCTATGGCATTCATTTAACAAAAAGGAAAGTGGGGATGGGGCCGGGGGGTGGGAAGAAGAAAAAGAAGTTCATCATCTGAGATATATTTTAGATATGTTGCATGTGTTAGCACAGATATGATGGTGAGCATTGGTTTGAATTTGCTGTTTCTGTTGCATTGGGCTTGAACGTTGATCCTGCAGTTTCTGAAACTGGGGGTAAAGTTCCTGTAGATTTCACCAAGCCACGGGTCTGGCTTGTGGGGCATCTCTTCCAGCAAGAAGGTAATGGCTTCTGAATCTGGAATACAGTAAAATTCCTGTAGCTTTGGGATTGATAGGAAACAGTACTGAGCCTATTTTACAGAGAGGTAAACTGAGACATGGACAAATTAAATTCCTTGCCATAACAGTGCTGTGTTTGTGGCTGTCTGTCATGTAGTTGCTGTTAACTGTAGGTGTTTCATACCAGTGATAACTTCTTTAATAAATGAAGCATGTTCAGAGGAGAGATGATCTGTCTGAAACATAAATACTAAAAATACTTGTTTTCTTTTAAGTGACTTAAAGTTAATTAATAATGTAGTATCTTAAGAGACTAAACAGTCTTCAGCAAAGACAAACTAATTTTGGCAGAGGGGAACCAGATTTTTGATCAAATGCATCAGTCTTCACAACTAATGTAACACAGACATTCAAAATTTGGCATGTCACAATATTTTTAATCTTTGTTTTCTAAATAATTTAAACATATTTTTACAGATAAGTTTTTCAAGCTCAAACCAGAATAACTGAATTTTAACCACAACTTGATTATTTTCTGAGCACAGACTTCTCTCTCTGAACTCTTACACAATACATAGACAGCACCAAAAGAGTGTGTTTTGTTTTGGGCTTTTTTTAAAGCAATTATGAAAGGGGCTTGATAACAGAGAAGGAAGTTTACAAAAGGGCTTTTCATGTTGTGGTTATTACTAGTTCCGTCTCTGTCCATTAGGAAATCTAAATAGCATGCAGACTTGTGAAAAAGCTTCTTAGAATCTTGTTAGTGCAGAAGATTCTGTAGGAGAGGCAGCTTGCTTTCTAGTTTTAGACTTTGAGGAAGTTAGAATGTTTCTTTTTTCTTTTATTTTTATTTTAATAGCATAGCTGGTAGCCCAAACCATTCATATTTTTCTATTTAGGTTTTTAAACACCTAGTTGCTTTTGAAGGATGCTGTTGTAATAAAACATTTCTTCGGGTTATAGCCTTCATTAATAATTAAAGCAGTTTTCCATATAAAGGAAAAATGGTATTTGGTTGAATACAGGCAGTAAAATTATGGGTATATAAAATTTTACAGTAGCTTTGTCCAATTTTCATTACATTTAAGGGGATTTACATGATACTGTTCAGATCTATATGGGTCATGAAGAGGAAAAACTAAGAGCAAAACAGTTAAGGCAAACAGTCTCCTAATACAGTTTTTCCATTGAATTTTGTTCACAGGATTCTTTTCAGTTTCTATTCAAGTGTTAGTGTTACATTTGATCTTATGAGGCCTGAGTTTTGAATGTATCAATCCAACTGATAAATACTTGAGGTATTTTGCACTTTTACAGATTATCTGAAAGTAAGTTATAGCTTTTCCTTTCAAGTGCAGTGAACTCTTGGCAGTAATTAGAATAGCTAGGTCATGCATTAGTAACGAGCAAGTGTGAATCCGACCAAATGAACATCACAATGTGAACAAATCTTTCTGTGTGCAGAGGCTGTTCAAATGTCTACATTGTACACCAGGAATTAGGAGCATAGAGATAGAAAATGCAAAGTATTCTCCATGGTTCCACACAGCGCCAGCATTGGCATCCTGGTTGCACTCATGTCAGAGCTGTGCTGATTACCAGTGGAGTTGTTTTCCTTGCCATTGCTTGAACATGTTCTGCTTATCAGGACTGTCAGCTCAAACATACACAGTGGCAGTGTTAAGGATGGCACTCAGATTCTCATCCTGCATTCACCTTCAGTCTGGAGAACTGGGAATCTTGGGCTAGAGATACAGTGTCGCTCTGTGGGGGTCAATCCACCCTAATCAATGCTGAGCAAGATTAAGTACAACTAGACTGGAGCAGCCTCCTTTTGGAGACTTACAGTGGCTTCACACTGCATTTCCCAGTACCCATATTATCTTGCTCTACTACTTCAATTAAATGTCTTCTGCTCACTATTGTCTGGCTAATGGAAAGTTTATGATGTTATAGCAATAGGTCATTGCCTTACTGAAAAACAGTATGATTGATCATGCATGATAGGCAAACTTCATGATAGAACTGGAAGTTTTACTAAGCTTCCAAACTCTCTTGGCTTATATTGAAATTGAATCTCTCAATATCTCTTCTCCCCTCCTAGTTACTTTAAACAGTTGGCTGAATTTTGCCAACAGGTACAGGATACAATTTAGGAAGCATTTCCCTCTCTACTGCCTCTGATATATGCTTTGGATAATGTCTGTTTCAACCAAAGGGAAACTTTCATATCAAAGATGATGTTTCATCTTGCTCCTGGATTAGGCTGGTTGCAACTGCTTGGTTTATATGGTGCATACCTTTGTAATACTGGATGTGTTTACTGTTTCCTTCTTCTGTCTCTGTTCCTGACCATAGTCTTTGAGGAGACAGGCTTTAACCAAGGGAGAAGTAGCAAGTAAGAAGAATTGAATACAAAAAGGGACTATATTATACAGGAGGTTGACTTGAACTCCCTGACCCACAAAGTTGGAGAAGTTTCAGAAATAGGCAAAATGGATTTGTTCAGCCCTAATTACTGTTATTATAGTACCTAATATTAATGTTCCTACAGCACTTGGATACTGTTGTGTGCTACATACCATAGATAAGTTGTTATTATTACTACCTTCTAGGTCCATCTTGGCAGTGGAATTTGGGTAGATGAGGAGAAATGGCACCAGCTGCAAGTAACACAAGGAGATTCAAAGTATACAAAAAATCTAGCGGTTATGATTTGGGGAACAGATGTTCTCAAGAACAGAAGTGTCACAGGAGTTGCAACCAAAAAAAAGAAAGATGCCGTTCCCAAGCCACCTCTCTCACCTCACAAATTAAGCATTGTCAGAGGTAGGTTATTTGAAAACTTTTGCTTCCTGCTTTGGAGTTTAACCATTAATCACTGAGTTGAAAGATGCTTCTTTTCAGCTCATATAAAATTAACTGAATACAAACTGTGATTCAAAATGCTATTGCATTGTGAAGTGCAAATATATTCAGGAAAAGTAAACCACATTGCAATAGCTGTGCACAGTGCAGGCCTTCACAGCTGAAGAGTTGTACATTGACTTCAGTAAGGTTCAAGAAGATCATCACTTTAAAACACTTGCAGGATAGGATTCTGAGCATGGAGAACAATACATTGTTCTGGAATTCATTTATAACATGATGATTTTTTTTAAATGCATACATTTCTTTTAACAAGCCAGGGAGTAGCTTTAGCACATTCTTTCATCCAGAACATGACCAACTCTGGCATGAGGCACAGAAACCATTATAGCTGTGACTATAAAAATACACATACCGTCAGAGGCAAGAAAGAGTAGTTTTACCCTTTTAAGTGGAGAATATGGAAATAGTAAAAGTTAATTGTTGCACTTGGATTGGAATTTGAACAGGAAGTGTAAATAGCTGACCTACTTGGCAGGAAGAATTGCAGTGACACTTTCAGTAACTGCAAGCCTGAGTCTGTGTATGTAGAACTTTGAGAGAGGGAAGGCCTTCTCCTTAATTTAAAACAAATAGTGATTTCAGTCCCTTTGTATCATCATGCGTGTGTTTTGCATTCATTTCTGTCTCTCTTGGTATTTCAGGCTTCTTTTTAAGTTAGAACTGAGGCTGTTCCTCATGGAATAGATACTGATTTGGATTTCTAGGTTTTGTTTCCAGTCTAAACTGAAGTAGAGTTTAAAGAAATCTCCCTGTTTGATTGAACTTCATTATATTTGCCTTGCAAGTGCCATGTTTTGGATGTTAGAAATATGATCCCTCTCAGAGTGAATGCGTGTGCCTGTGCTGTGTGGGGAAAAGTTGGAGACCGATCTTCGTATTGTCATCTTTCTTAGTTTGTGAGAAATGAGTAAAAGACATGAGCTTTTTACTAATCTGTCTCAAGCTGTTCCATGCTGATTTTCTATTTCTGGCTGGGACTTTTTTGGTTATGATTCTAACACGTGTAGCAAAGTAATGATGTACTGGCCGCGTAAGGAATCCACTCTGTGGCTGTGGCTACCTTTGTCAGCTCCTGATGGGAAACAGGATTGTTACCCAGATGCACACTTGCAAGCACACAGTAAAAAGGGATTATTTTTCACTGGCCTGGTGCAAAGCGCTTTCTAGTTTGCTTCCTGGAGGCTGCTGCTCCTCAGCACTGCTGGCAAGGTTGCTTATTTGACAATTTATTCTACTTCAGTCAGGGCCACGCTGTGTTTCTTCAGCCATGTAAATGATAGCTTTCTTCTAACTCCCTTGTTTTGACTGCAGTGAGTTTGAGAGTATGCTCCAACAGGTACATGGTGAAAGGCAGATAAGGCCCTTCTCTTTCTTTTCTTCCATACCTTTCTATTGCTAGCATTTCAGCTTTTCCTTGTTTCCTCATTTTTTTTTCTGTTTTCTGTTATACTTTTGCTACCAGCCTCAACCCTCATTTGAACTCTACTGTTGCACAGCCTTGTTTTCCATGTTCCTCTTACAGTGCATGGCCAATGGTTTAGGTGACAGCAGACATACTTCAGTGGTACTGGGTAGCACATAACTGTGATTTTACATGTCGTTGTGTCCTTTGCATTTGCGTCAACGTTAGCAGTGTCCCTTCCTGACAGCGGCATTTCCTGGAAGGTTGAAAGTGATCAAATAGAAAGTTGTTATGGAAAAGAAAGCAAAACAAACAAAAATGAGTAGCAACTAGACAGATGGTGAAATGGGAGGAAGTTAAGAGTTTACACAGCTAGTCATTTCTATCAGAGAAGTAAAACTCCTTGTTAGTCTTTGAGGTCTACTTGAATCCTTGGTCCCATCAGAAATATGCACCTCCTAAAGCCAAAGAAGATGCATAACCCACAGATCTCTCTTTGGAGTCCCTAAGGCAGCATCCTTACATGACTACTAAGCTATTTTTTCAGCCCTTCATAGAAATGCAAGAGGCAAAAGACAAAAAACTCTGATAATCACGGATGTATCTGGATCATTATGACTTTTAAAAATTGCAGCTGATGAATGAGTTCTGTCAAGTGATGCTTTGCTTGGCATTGCATCTAAAGGAATAACATAGCCAGACTTTTACTGGAAAGTAGTTCACCTTACTAGGTGTATCTGACCCAACCTGAAAGTATTCCTGAGATTGTTCTAGTACAAACTTATGTCCTACAGACACACTGTATTTCTTCAGGTTCTCAGTGATGTGCCTCTTCTTAGTTGTTGTGTTTCAAATTATAGTTTACTGATTATCAGCATTTCAGCTACTGTTTGGCATGCTGATTAATTTTATATTCAGTACATCTTACAACATAAAATCCACAATGTTTAGATGTTCTCGTCATTCTTTGGAGACAGACTGACTTATTTAAAAGAGATTTTTGAATGGCAGCATTAGCTCTTAATGTGTCTGATATCTGTAGCTTCTTAAAATTCCCTATTGCATAGTATGTAATAAAGAAGTTATTAAAAGTATGATACATGAGCACTGTTACAAACCTTAATGCAAAATAACCTTTCGTAAAACTTCTGAGAGGTTTCAAAATCAAATACAAAGCATGCATAGTACTTAATTTTCATAACTTTTTAATGTGATGCATTAGCAATGTTGTAAACCATGTTAATTAAGTGATAATCTCTATGGCTTTCTGTATGTGAAGCAATAAATGGCTACTGGAATAGATTACCAGGCAAAGGAGAACAGAGTTTGACCAATCTGAGGAGCTACATAACAAAACACATTGTTCTGGTTATCAAAACAGAAAAACCAAAACCTGCCTGTCACTGAGGAGTTGGGTGTGTTGCACCACCACTGCTTTCAGTAACAAACCACCAGCTGTGAAGCAGAAATGTCTCAGCTTTTATTGCCCTCATTGCTTTTGCAGTTATTACCATTGCTTGCTTTTTGTACTCCAGTTCACAAAATGTATTCTGCAAACATGCAAGAAGATGCCCCTCACCCTGCATAAATCTACTAACAAAAGTGAAATATGCCCAGGGACAGGGTGTCTGATGAAGATACAGACATTAGTGTATGTTGAACAGGTTTAAAAAAAATGAAAGAAATTGGTTAATGTCTTCTCCTACTGGTTGCTGCTTCTCTTCCTAACCATTAGCATTTATTTACTGTCTTGAAGCTGTGAAGGTAGGAGTGACTCACTGGGAACTGTAGAAAACAGCAGTTCTGGTGAGACTGTTCACCTGGGAAGAGATTCTGAATCTGCTGTGGAGAAATGGACAAATTCCAGAGTTAGGCAGGCAAGACTGACACTGTGAAAGGTTGGATTTAGTCTTGTTTCTGTATAGAAAGCCTGTTAATGTAGTCACAGTATAACTGGACTTTAAGAAGATAGCCAGTGAATCAATGAAAGCTTCTGCCAGAAATGTTCACAGTGCTCATTCACTTTGTTCTGTCTCTTGAGTTGTTAGCCCAAAACAGGGCTATATTCTTTTCTAGAAATATCCTAATGCTTTTTTCTTTTTTTTTCTTTTTTCTCCCCAGAATGTTTATATGATAGAATAGCACAAGAAACTGTGGATGAAACTGAAATTGCACAGAGACTCTCCAAAGTCAACAAGTACATCTGTGAAAAAATCATGGATATCAATAAATCGTGTAAAAATGAAGAAAGGAGGGAAAGTGCAAAGTACAATTTGCAATAAATTTTGGATTTTTAATAAAGTCTTAGTGTTTTAATTAAGTGGGTTTTTTTTTATTTGTGTGATGATTTTGCTGATGAGAGAAACTGACATCAAGCATTCCTCTCCTCCTATAACTGATTTCTTTTTTTAAATGATTCTGTCAAAAGCCTTTCTATGGTGTAACCTGCTTTCAAATAATGTAAGATATGTTGTAAGTCCACTCACAATGCAACAGTGAATTTTCAAAGGTTTTTTACAATGAGTTGCAGTATGTTACCTGCAGTTCTGTATATAGGTTGTAATTCTGCGAACACCAATCCATTTTGCCTCCGTTTGGTTTTACTGGAGTTAGTGAATCTAGGCTACAGTAAACATCTGCTTTGTACAAAAATCCACTTTGCTATTGAAAAAAAGGTTTTAATGTATTTTACAAAGTGTTTTTCTGAACTGAGATTTTAATGGTTTGTTTTTATAAATCTTTGTTTTTAACAATATATTTGGTCTCAAACACGCAGAGGAACGCTTCTTTTTCACTTATTATCTTGCAGACAGATCACTAGTGCTGCCATATTTAAAAACAACAAAAAAACCCCAACACAACAAAGAATCCAAAGCTGGAAGCTGCAAAACCATCATAATTTATTTAAAAAAAATAATTAAGAACTAAAAGCAGTTCTTTTTCAGGCACCAAAGCACTTTTCAGATTTCTGGTTGTGGTACAATGTTCTTCAGTATGTCTATGTTAATGTTCTTGAAACACTATATTTTTAGTGTGTTTGTACTTTCAAATGATTTAAGGATTGCCACACTGTGGCAAGATTATGTATAATAGAAATTTTAGTACCATTTTGTCTGAGTCCTTACTGGGCAGTTTTGGCACAAATTTAAATTAAAAATAATAATAAAAACATTTTCTACACTGAAGTTAGACTTGTGGTGCAAAACTATAAGGAATAATTGTTGTCTGAATTATATCTTATTGTCTGTAAGTGAAAGAAAATAACTTGAGGATTTGTTTAATGAAGGGTTTTGAGGATTAAGGTTTGTAGAAATAACTTAGGGCCTGGACTGATCCATTTTGAGGGTTTGCTGTATCTTAGTTATCCTTCCATGTATTTTACACGTGCAGATGTGATTACCTTTTGGGCTGTCATCAGCATTTGTTTCTTTTCTACCACTGCAGTTCTGCTTCCTGTAGTTTTGAAAGACTTTATCATTTCTTATTATCATCTTGTAGCACTAGTAAACCCTAATGTTAAGCCTGCTTCAATGTCCTGTATGCATATATAGCTTGGAATGGAGAAATGCAAGCATTCTGTAAAAAAAATAGGGCTGGGGTGGTGGAAGAAAGGGGAAGAGAGCAGAGGAGCTGTGCTAGAACTGCAGTGCCTGTTGTGGAAGAGATGGAGAAAACCACCATGTCTTCTCCTGTACACCTCATGCTTAAATGATGTCTTAGTTTGAAGTGTAAGTATTTGTTTTCTGCTTTGTAAAGTGCAATTTCATGATTGACTTGTGCCAACCTAAGTGTGCTCTGCTGTCAAATGTGCCCCACTTTTGCTGCTTGTGTCCCTGCATTCCTGTCCCTTTTCTTAAACTGAACTTGTGGTTGCACAGATGTGTCACATCTCTCTGATTTCCAAGGTCTGCTTCCGAAGAGTTGCTGCCAGTGGAGCATTCACAGTGAGGGACAGAAAGAGGAGGAGAGGCATTTTTGTGGTGGCTTCTGTGTGCCCTGAAATTGCATTTAACAGCATGGCTTGTCTCCTATTAATCTCAAAGTGTTCTTAGGTAGTGCTTAATGAAGTGCATAAATGTTTATGCTTCCTAATTTGGGATGCTAAATGGCAAATTAGCGTTTATAATGTCAGTGCATGTATCCTTTTATTAATTAAAGAACAAAATAGAGATAACATTGAAGAAACACTTTTAAACAGCAAGTTCACACTTCTCAAGCAGGCTTCTGAATGTACAATTTCTTACAAAGTAGTACTGGGGCAATCCGCTAGTTTGGAGCAAAACGTCCATAATCTCTTCAGTCCTTTATTGCTTCAGTACTGATGTGTTTTCATTGTAACATTCTTTAATGAGAAAATCATGCTGCTCTTCTTAGAAGATAAATAAGCCTGTTTGAGACAGCATTTTTATGAAACCTGGGGAAAGCAGATTAGAATTTAATTAGTTAGGACTCCACCCTGGCCCCCAAAAAATCAGAGATTGTAAATCCACAAAACCGACATAATTTTTTTAAGGCTTTGCCTTGACACATTTGTCCCATCAGACATTAATGCTGGCTACTGCTGAAGATTTTAAATGTTCTCTTTGGGGAAGGTATCTTGGAAGTCTTAAATTCATTTCTTCCTGGAGTTTTCTATTGGCCCAGGTCAAGCAGACAGATTTAACAGATTTCAACAGAAGTATTTAGGTGGCACAAAAAGGTTCATTTCCATTTGAAGAATCGTGTTGGGGTGTGTGTGGGGGGGCTGCTAATGTCCTTTGGACTGGGCAACTGGCATTTAATGTGAGTGTCATCTGAAGCTGTGTTGAGTTATGGCAAAGAAACAGGATGTAGTAAAGGTTGGGCACCTCTTTTGTGTATTACAACTTCAACTATATCTTTGGATTACTGGAAATGAGCTTTTGCCAATAATGAGCCAGCCTTGCACACTGTGGTTGTAGGGCAATGTGTGGAGAGCTGTGCAATGGCTAACACCATGAGGAACACCTTTACTACTGATGCTTGGACACTGTTCTTGTCTTTTCCCTCCCCACAAGCCTGTATGAAGACTGTACATCTTGCACAGAGTGTCTGCTTCAAATAGGGAAATAGGCTACAGCCGTACTGCGTTCTGACATCACCCACAGAAAACACAAACTTATGGGGTGAGCTTTTCTGCATTGAAATACTGATGTGTGAATTAACTGGGGAGTTCATTTCACTATCTTAGACTGCATTCATGGCCACTGCTGTTACTGGTGTGTTCATTCTTCCATTATCCTGCCTGCTTGTATATGGCTCTGTCCTGTTAGTAACACATCTGCCAGGTATCTGCCATAGGAAAGTTCATGCAAAAATAGTGCCTACTCTTTCCTGCTCCAGCTTAACTTCATACCTATGCATCATGTGAAACAGGGGAGAGTTGTGACATAAATTAAGTAGGTTTTATTACACTGTGTCATATCTCTTCTTCACCGTCATAAGGTTTGTGCTGTGCAATTACTTCATGCTATAGACCTGGGTTTGTAAAGTATCAAAAAAATACAGATTTAAGAGGAAGTGACTTTTAATCCTGAGAGATCAGTGCATACTGTTTACTTTTTTTTTTGGTAATCAAAGAAGGAAGAAGGTAGCACTGTTCCATGAATAATCTGATCCTGTGTTGCCACATATTGCTGCTGCAATTTGTGATATTCATGATCTGATCCATACTGAAGTGCCTCTGGCACACTTGCAAGGAAGCAAGGTTAGCATATAACAAAAAGGGCTTTATTTTCTATTAATGACTTTATAAGGGAAATGAGCTGTTACATTAAAGGAAAAAATCCTAGCAGATATTTTAATACCTAAGTCAAGATGACTAGGCACTCAATTAAAAAAAGAAAGCTAGTATTTGTTAGGAAAAAAAAAATGTTAGGTGTCAGAACAGGCTTGGATTTTAGTGATGTTTTATAGAGATGGGAGACTGTTTTATTTTATTTTTTAATGCAGCCAGACTGAAACACTTATTTAGTCACCCCAAAGTTGAACTATAAGTAGAAGGAATTCAAGGTTGCATTTTAATAGCTATTGAGCATGACTGTCAAGAAAAAAAAGGTACAGCCTCCCTGTGGGAGGTCACTTCTTTGCACCATACCTTTGATATTTTATCTGGTAGATTACTACGATGCTGCTTTGTCGGCTTAAGCATAGATTATTGTCTGCTTGTAAGTCTTAAGTAGCAATAAATTGAACTTTTAGGAGATTTAGTGCAATTGTAAAAATAATTCACCTTCATACTTCCAGGTGTGGAGATTTTTATAAAACTAAAGGTAAGTGCAGGTCATTGTTAAAATAATACTGTCTCAATGCAAAACCTCAAAGGAGTGAAGGTGTTCTCAACAGGGAACATTCTGTATGAGCTGTGGCCTCACTGTGTGCTAGCTGCATTTGTAACTGGAGAAACCCAAATCTGGACAGCTGCTGAAAGGCAGAGCAAGGTTTAATGCATAGAGCTGTACTGAGGATTTTTTTTCAGTATTCCATCTTTTGTTGTGAGAGTGACCACTCTTTGGAAAGATACAAAGATGAAACTTGTGTTTCGTCAGAATAAGGCAATAGTTTGCTCAGTATTCTTGAAAATATTTGTCGTGCTCTGCATGCTTTCAGTCTGGGATTGATGAAGTCATAACATCGATCGCTTAGACTTTTATTGGTTTTATTTTTTTTTTCATGTTAACAGCATGGAACTGTGAAGTGATTCATACAACACTGAGGCAATAAAAATGTTATGAAGTACAATCATTTCATGTTTCATGCTCAGTAGCTAATTTTTAATCTCACCATCTTGGACGGTTTTTCATCCCCTCAGGCTTCCTAAATAGGAAAGGAGAATTACTTGGAATTGGAAAAGAGGAGCAGTGATTCAAAAAAAGGAATTAATTTACTTGGCTATTCATTTGCTTTACTTTTGCAATTATTTCTGCTGTTTATGTTTGAGCAATGACTGCACTCTCTGCATTGGTTACCCGCTTGTTCAGCCCTGCAGTGAAATCACAGTCCTGTGGTTCTGACATCATTTGTTTACCTTAAAGAGGAAAATGCCTCAGCTCTGACATCAGGGAAAGTTGCATTATGTCTGGATCAGAACAGAGGTGAAAATGAGTCTGGGAAAAGAGAAAAGTGAGTCTGGGAGGAGAGAAAAGCTGAGCCTAATTTTTTTCTGTGCTGCCTTCTGACTAAAAAACTTCTTCTTACAAAGGAAATTATTTATTTTGAAATGCACAAATCAATTTTTTTTTTTTGTTGATAGTAAAACCTTAATGGAACTAAACTCTTTATTAGTATATATATATATTTAATGCATCCAGCTACCTAGTGACTTGAAATTAAAGAGTCACATAAAATTTATTGAGCACCCAAGAGAGGGGTAGGCTGGGGTGTGACTTAGCTTTTGTTGTAGCATAACAATTGCCAGAAGTCCTGTGAAATATAAGATAAGTAGTTCTCTTGTTGGTGCTTTTGTATCCCTTATAGATAGCATGAGCTTTCATGATTTTGGAGTGGAGAAAGACACAGGCTTCATGGGACAGGCTGATTATCAGAGGAGTTGGCTGTGAACACCCTTTGGTGTTCACCCCACTGAGTGTGAAGGAGATGCTGGACCAGCAGTAAAGGGAATATTTCTGCAAAGTGCCATATCACACTGGTACCAGCTCCTTCCACCTGAGACTGAGATGAATGAAAAAGCTTACATGGGAGGGTTTCATATTCTTTCTTTCATACTCAAATATACTTTGAAAGTCTTCCCAAATATTTATGTAAATCTTACTGAATTACAGTTTAGGGTTTTTTCGTGGGTGGTGTTTTTTTTTTTGTTGTTGTTTA
This sequence comes from Indicator indicator, assembly GCF_027791375.1. NCBI lineage: Eukaryota > Metazoa > Chordata > Aves > Piciformes > Indicatoridae > Indicator > Indicator indicator. The sequence continues at coordinate 24,044,293 of NC_072019.1, read as the reverse complement.
TTTGGGTTTTTTTAATGTGTTTTCATGTGTTTTCCACTTTTCTTGGCTTAGCAGAGTGGAAGTTTTATGGGAGACATCTTTCTCCGTGTTTGTGTTGGGATATTAGCCCTCTGATACTTGAAAATAGTCCATTTGGACATTTCACATCTGTGAGCCAGATGCACTGTGGTCATCCCTTTCCATATGGAGTCCTCTGCAGGATTTATGGAGGTGCCTTTAGAGAGTAATTCTCAAAATAAGCAGTGTTGGAGGTGGATGGAACAAAGCATCTGTCTCCAAGTTAATGTTCTGTGTTTCTGTTCCTTGAAGAGTTTTAGGTTATGAAAAACTAAAACTTCAAACTGAAAGTATTTTTTTTCTTTTTCTTTTTTTTTTTTCCCTTTTCCCCTCTGCATTGTATATTAAAATACTTTCACACTTGCTGGCTGCTTTGCACTTGCAAGGACACTTTCATCCTTCCAGGACCACTGTACACTGTGAGTTCTGCATTTCACCGTACATCCTCACAAGAATAAGGAATTCAGGACATAGAATTTAAGGCTAAGCAAGAGTGACAGGAATCTTGTAGCATCACCTCTGCTTTGGAGTACAAAGCAAGGAACCACTCACCTTGTTGGGACAGGGTAGGATATCTTGTCTTTAGGTATAGTCTTCTTAGCAGCAACTTATTGCCACACTGGGTTAAATGTGTAACTTCCACTCTGTGGCTTTCCTAAACTTAAAAAGTGATTGATATCCACTCAGCAGCAGCCAAACATGGAGGAAGACCCTTTGTCTGATGGTAGGAACAGGTTGTGTAGGGGTCACATAGGCCTTTTCACATTCCCACAGAGAAGCAGTATGTGCAATTTAGTTGCAGTCAGCAGCCAGACAGCAAAAACTCAAGCAGTCTGACTGCCATTTAGGGTTTCAATCAGTGAGAACTTCTATGAATTATGAAAGAAAATAGTCCAATTACTCTTAAGCTGCAAGAATTTAACCTTTAACAGGTAGAACAATCAGTGTTTTCTTCTGCAGCCAGGGACCTCTGCCTCTCTCTAAAGCGCTTACACAGCTGTATGTTTCTAGATGTGTTGCACCACTATCCTACATCACTTCCTCTATGCCACAGACATCCACAAATAGGTATTTTTTCTGATATTACCCATCACTATCTGTTGTCTTCCTTTTTCTTTTCTGTTCCTCCTGCAAGTGGGAGACAATCTTCTGGTGAGGATACTGAAGTGTTTCACAACTCCTGCCTTGCAAGTTGCCAGCAGGCTTCTGAAGCGAAATATCTGCTTGTTGGTCTTGGTGATAAGTGACACAGAGCTTGTGAGATCTGGTGGTGCTGCTGTCACCCTAAGGCAGACTTCACAGTTCAGGGACTTCACACAGCAGCATTTTCTCTTTTCTTGCTGTGCCAAAGCTTAGATTGTAAAAAGAAATTTTTCTCTTGTATGAAGATCTCAAAGTGGTAAGATGTGTTGTGGTATGAGGCTGGTGCCTTTAAAAAAAAAGAACACAGAGTCCTTCAAGAGGACCAGAAAGGTCCAGGGATGGACCAGGAAGGTGTATATTGTTGATTCTATCCCATAATTCTGCTATCCCTTTGTAAGCAGGCTGTATGATTTGTTCTTTCTCTTTTGCTTCCTCCTTTCAGCTCTCCAGAGGGGAGTCCTTATGGGGTAACCTGGCTGATTTTGTCCTGCACAATTCTGGCCTGCTTTGGCCCAATGGAAAGGAGACAATGGTAGGGGGGGGGGAGGAAAGGAGAGCTGGGGCTCATGGTTTAGTCTGGTTGGAGGAAGGTTTGGGAGGTTTTTCCATGTATTCTGTATGTGTATTAGGTGTTAAGGATTCATGTATTCTGTATTTCCCTGTATATTTTTGAATACAATTTCAGTATTTCTCTCCAACTCAACGAGAGCGTCTTTATTTTACATCCTTTGGGAGTAAAATTATTCCTGTCTGCTCTTTAAATGAAGACCAGATGGAATAAGTAAATCTTGCAACAGTATCTCTTAAAAACATTAATTTCTCAAAGCAGAGGATTCACTGCTTTTTCAGAGGTTCAGCAGCCTGAAAGTTTCCGACCTAATTTCAGTGCCTAGGTTTGGATTGTTATTTCCATTGGATGAGCAATGGCACTTTGACAGATTATACTAATTTATGACTTTAAATTGCCTTCCAGGACTCCCTTTTTCCATTTACTGCATGAAAACAGCCACTTCTTGATCTCAGGAAGAGCTGTTTCAAAATCCTGTGATCTAAATGAGGTTCTTGAGAAGGATGTTCTTTGCTGTTGAGTTACTTGCATAAAGATGGATGAAAGGACTGCAGGTTGTGCTGCATCTGCTGGTGAATCATTGGATGAAATAGTGCAGTCCCCTGCAGACTGCATCAGAAGGCTTCTCTGGGTTGTTTCTTTGAAGAGAAACCTTGCCTGGGCCACAGCATGCTGCTTGAAAAATAAGTGTTAAATCCATCTGTAGGGTAACTAACCTTGCTGCTCAACGTGTGCTTTATTTCTCTGCATTTTTCTGGCTTCACTTCTTGCTCCTGGTTCTGAATTTGTCTGTTTTACTGTCTTGCCTCAGTTTTTCTCTGCCTCATGAATGTCTTGATAGACTGGGTGTCTTCGGTCTTCTGCTACCAGGTGTTTTCTAGGTTGTGACTTATTTTTGTAATATTTTTCCTTTGCATCTACCCAAATTGATTTTATTTTTATGAGACTACACTCAATAGAGGAGTTACTGATATTCTCTGAAATACTGTATTTGGTTCAGATAATATGATAGAATCTTGTGGTTTAGGATGCATGTCACTTTGTGTTAGAGTGCCCTATTACAGTAGTTGCCATTTGATTTTGTGGGGCAAACGTAATTTACCTCTGTAGATACAAAGGATATTTAATTGATTCTTGATCAGTTGATGTCCCAGTGTAATTCCCTTTTTACTGCATTATTAAGTATAGCTCTGCCATGAAAATGCTGTTCTTTAAATGAATATTTATGGCTAATACAGTTCCCTCTTTGACTTGGTACTATGTGTGTGTCAACAGCAAGACAGAACATGTTCTTCCTGCTTTCCAAACTGTTTATTAATATATTCATAGCGCTGCCAGGCAGGTGGGGGACTGTGCCAAACCAGGCTGTGAAGAACAACAGCAAAGAGGACACTGAAATAGTAAAACTCAGAAGAAGGGGAAGCCAGAGTCACTTTTACTACTGTTAAATTTCATACCATCTACAAGACAGTTACAGAGTTTTCTTGGTTGATGATAGCTGTGCATTGCCAAAGAATGGTGAAGATCTGCTGTCATTATGCTGTTACATGGGCTTGGAATGAAGGGAAGGTGTCCTTAGAGAGAGACAGCATCTTTTGTGGAATTATTTCCTTCTGGAGCCTCCTCAGAAAGGAATCAGACTGACAGTAGAAGAGGTTGCTATATATCAATCCTTCCTGCCACTACTTGGATAAATTAAAGGTTTCTTTAGCTAGGAATCACACATATTTTGTTTGACCATGCCTCTTAAATAATTAATATTCTCAATTAACCTCAGAGGCAAGATGAGGAACTGCCAACTTCCGCCACTGAGATGCTTTAATGAAAATTGTTCTTTGCCAGAATTTTGAAGGTCAAAACCAGCTTAAATATGTAAACACAATTTATATGAAGGTAAAGGGAAAAAAAACTTGTAATTAATATTTTTTTAAGTAGTCCTTTCCTTCCTTTGAGAATTTCCAATAGCGTCAAACACAGTTCTTCTAAATTTCCTCCATCATTTCTCTGAAGATCCCTGTTAATTAACTTTGTAATTTATAAATGTTATGAAATGATGTTATTGGCTTATTTCTGTTTGTAAAGGCATCAGGAAATTTGTGTGCTGCCCCTTTTGACAGGTAGTTAATGCTTTACTTTTTGTATTTCGCATTGATTTGAGCTTAAAACCTCTGCCAGTTTGAAACTCACATGCTGGTTCATCCAGCTTTCACTTCCAAAGAATGGAGAGGACAGCATCATGGAGCTGAGCTAGTTTAAGTGGCAACCCTCATCTAATAAATTCAGGAAAAAAATACATGTAATGTTCTGCCTAATCTGGGCTTCCTCCCTCAGGGGGTGACTGAAGGTGGCCCTTTCCCATGTGATTTGGGAGGGGCTGTGTAGGTTTTAACTAACTAGAAGCTTAATGACGGGAGGGGTAAGATCAGAGCAGTTCCAGTCCATGTTGTAATACTAAGGGCAGAAACCAGTTGATTCTCTTAGGATCCCACCCTGGTGCTGCAGTATTATTAAACACGCTGGGCAAGGCCTTGGTGATGTTTTGCAGGGTAATGGGTGGTGCAGGAATTGCTCTCATGGTCTCCCTGATTACTTGACTGATCTGATCTCCAGCCTCCTCTTCTGGAGGCCAGGTAGAACCTGCACCTCACATATTTCAACTTCATGGTGCAACATGTTGTCAATCTTTCATTCTCTTTGGATAGAAATTTTACTGTCTCATCCCAATCTGACCTGTGGTGCCATCCACAAAGTATCCACTCTCTCAGCTAGCTTTGCTGGTATGGAAGAGCAACATTGCTGATCTAAGAAGGCCACTGTTCTCTGCTAACCCTCCCCATGCTCCATATGTGAGTGCAAGCTTATTACAGCTGGCACAATTTGGATATCTTTCTGCATTGGTTTAGATTTGGATCTTCAGTACTTCCATGGTGTACTGCCTGCTGCTGCAGTGTCAGCTTGTAGTGTTTAAGACTCACCTTAAGTTTTTAATAATCAAAGCTGTTAATCAGGTTGTTGTAACTGGTGTGGCATGAACAGTGAGGGAGTTTGTAACTAGAGAGAAGCCTGCACAGGTCAGTCTGTAAAGTCTGGTGTCTACACTTATGGGTTGGGTTTCTCCCAGGTTGATTCTTTGTGAGAAATTCCTCTAGCCCATTCCTCAGGGAACATGCTCAGCATTTCCTTCTATGTGAACAGCCTGATCTCTGGGCAGCCTGCTGTAGTGTGAGGTGTCCCTGCCCATGGCAGGAGGGTTGGAACTAGATGATCCTTGTGGTCCCTTCCAACCCTGACTGATTCTATGATTCTATATTTCTATGAACAGTGTGTGTATATATATATATATATATATATACACACACACATATATACATATATATATGTATACATATATATACACACATATATATATATATACATATATATATATATAGGCAGTTCTACAAAATATGGGGCTTTTTAGCTCCTGGGTAAAAATTAAATTCTTTTCTGGTCCAGAAAATATGCTCCAGTGGAGCTTTTTTAGCAGAAGGAGGTGTTCTTGCCCAGTGTTGCCTCTACTGTGCATATGAGAATTACCTATTTGTACTGTCAGGTATTCCTAATGTAATTACTGGAAGAATCAGGTACAGTATGATTAAAGGAATTCATATTTGTTATTCAAGGATTTTCTCTTTATTAAATACTTCAGCAAAATTTCAGTAACCAGTGACCTCTTTTGAGAAGTGACTCATTGCATTTTAAAGGCTTTATAACCAAGCCATCCTTTCCTGTCAGAGCCATGGTAGATGAATAGAGTGTTCTTGCCTGCAATTTCCAGTCTCAGAGGAAGTCCCTTTTCACTACCTGTGGTGATTCTCAGCTGCATCACCACTTTTAATTGCCTGCAGGCCCCTGCAGGACTTTGTGTGTCCCCTCTGGCATGACCTACATCCTTGCAGATCCATGAATCCCTCAGCACTGGTTAGTGGAGTGTGAGCTCAGGACAGAAAGTCTTGTTGTTGCTAATCCCTAGCTGTCTCCCAGTGCTATAAGCTATGTGACAATATCTTTCTAATGTCCTTAAATTCATCTGGTATTACTTTGCCTGTAGAAGGATATAAATGAATTTTCTGTGTTGATGGTAGCAAATGTGAGTGCTGTCTGGAGTATTATGGATACTGGGTGTGTTATGACATTGATAAGCCAGAGAAGGACACATTAAATAGAGCACAAGTACCTTATCAAATCAGAAATCCATTCATCATAATGTATGTTTTTTTTCTCCTTGAAAGAGGATATAAATAAGTAACAATTTCAGCTGTGACCTGAATTGTGTAGCTGAAGGTCAAATCAAAGACAAATGTATCAATGCATCAACTAACCCCATTTAGTGTGGAAGGTTTAGGTTAATGGAGGAATAAGAAGATATTTAGGGGGAATTGAAGTAAACACTACAGTCTGTTATGGAAGGGAAACGTTTATGCAATGTAAGATCATGTTTATTTTGGGAAGTATAACACTCCTCTGCAAGAATGTCTTCTCCACTGTTCTGTAGTGCTGAAGATATATGGACCTGCTGTTGGACTTTGTCACATAGGAAGTTACTGGACAAGTGCTGTTGAAGGCCACACTGTGGCACAGGTACATCAGTTTCTACATGGAATGGTGGATAAGCTTAGAACATTGTTCTTCAGAGCTTGATGGGTTTGTTTACTTGTCCCCCCCACCCCCAGTCTCCACTTTGAATTTACTCATGAGCAGTGCCTGTCTATTTGTTCTGGAGCCAATGTTGCTGCCAAGTTTTAGCAGCTTATTTTCTATCTTGGAAGAGTTTGTGAGATCATATCCACTACCTTTGGTAGACTGAACTGTCTCCACATTTTGGCTGGGAGGTGTCCTCCCTGATTCATTTGCTCTTATCCTACTCAGCTTCTTCCATACTTGTCTGATCTTTCTTGATCAGTGATGCTTTGTGCTGAATTTTATCTGAGGTGGTAACAGTACATTACACAGTGACATTATCTTTTTAGACATGCCTTTCTCTAGAAATATCTTCCGTGCTTTTTTTGTGGCATTGTGGTGCTGAGGGCTCATAATTCAGCAAGAATCAATGGCTCTACCGAGGTTGCTATCTTTCATTTGAGTTCTTAACGCATGCCAGACTTCCTGTCAGCATGTAGAAACTTCTGTTTAGGCTGACATTATTGTACTTCTATTATTGTACTTCTGAAAGCCACCTTGAGGTTTCTCTTCTTCCAGTCTGATATTTCTCTGCTGTTGCATCCTACTAATGTTGCCTTCCAGTACGGCACCATTAGTAGATGTCTCTCGGGTCTATACTTAACCAGTGCTCATATCAAAACTATCCTTGTTTTTATGTAGATATGTGCCTATTCTAAAACTGTTTGTAAATATTTAATCAAGCCTCAGCTTGTCTTAGTGGGGCAGGTAGAATTCCTAACAGCAAATGACTGACAATGCTCAGAAGCAGGGATCTGGTGACTTGTTCAGCATCATGTCTTAAGTCAGACGTGAGCACTGATGACACAATCCCAATCCTCTGCTCTAGAAGTCAAATAACATTGTGTGCTTTTTATCAGGGGACTGTCCAAAGGCTGTTAGAGTATGTGGCTCATGCCAGTGCAAGCTTGAGGCTGGGATCTGCAAAGCCATCTGGAAGACGAATTTAATGGGAACTGAGTTTTCAAAGCTTTTGAGTAACTTCCAGAAGTAAATCCTGAATATTTTAGCCACTGATATATTGACAGATAAACTTTCTTTCATGTGTGTACTTTTCCTGGGTGCTGTTGCAATAGCCAGGCTAAGCTTCACCACTATTTTTACTGAAGTATGTGTTAAAGGTGAGTAGCTCAGGTGAGCTGATAGCATATAGTGGCACTGTATTTGTTATTTCAGTATTATCTTGAGGACTTTTGGCAAGATTAATTTGAAACTTTCCAACTTTCAAACTGCATGTGCAGTATCTCTGAAAAAAAGAAAGCAAAAAAAAAAAACAAAAAACCAAAAACCAGAGAATCCATGTTTTTCCATGTTTCTCCCTAATGCCCCTAATTTTGTTTGTCAGTGTCATGTTTATTGTGTGGATTAATTTGGAAGCATGGACTGATTGTAAGCTGAAGTAATAACATGTAGTGAAATCTCCTAAGTAACCAAGTTACAGGGAGTGTGGTCATGAAAGAAGGAATGCTAAGCTTCACATCTGGCTGTGTAACATGGCACCTCCCTTTTAGTTTGGATTAGTATAATTTCCTCTGCTGCCTCAGCACCACCTTGACTTGCTTCATTTCTCCAGATAGGAACATAATGTTTCCACAGAAGCTGCCATTTTGGGATTTGCACACAGCTATACCTGTGCATCCTCTAAAGAAAGCCCTCCTACCTCAGAGCTGTAAGCTCCTTGACTTAAAAAAAACAAAACCAAAACAAAAAAAAACCCACCAAAACAAAAACAAAACAAAAAAAAAAAAACCACAAAACCCCCCACCAAACCAATCAATCAACCAACACCCCCTCCCAGCCACCCTCTGCCACTCAAACAAACAAAAATCAAAATCCAAGCCTGTGCAAATTATCTTTTTTTTTTTTTTTTTTTTAAATTTGTTTTAGGTACAGGGTAAGACTATCCCAGTGATGTAAAAAGATTGAGAATAGCATTCATCCCCTAGACAGGATAATCTTTTGATGACAAAGGTTCAAATTTGCAATTAAATTGCTGCAGCTTAGCAAATAGTAACCTTGTGTAACTGTTTCTGTTTGAGAGCATTTAGTCTACAGCAAGTTCAAGCTTAAACCTCTTTAAGCCCATAAAGTCAAACTACTTCAAGATTTTGCAGTGCAGAGTTACTTTGGCTCCTGAGGCATGGTAAAAACAGGAGTCTGAGTGCTGCTGTGGGTGAGGTGGATGCCAAGAGTTACAGTCAATTCTTTTATTGGGATCCCACTGGAAAGGGATTTCCCCCCCCCCCTCCCCTATTTCCTACCATTTTAATGGAAACTAGAATGACCCCAAATTACTTTTGTTTGCTATTGCATAGATTAACAGAGCTGTGCTTGTTCAGAAGTTCTAGGGGGACAGAAATCTAAATAAAAAGGTTATCTTTTTTTTTTTTTTTAAACTATCTGCATGTTGTCTACTCCTAGCATGCCTAGCCTGCTGATATTTTTGCATTCCCTATTCTCTGCATGTTCTGTGCAATTCTTCTGCAGCCCTGGCTTGCCCTCAGTATGGGATGTGTTGCAGAGAGCACTGTATGCCTATTTAAGTCAATGGGAACCTTTCCAAAGGGTGACAAACCAAGCCTACAGAGAAGGAATCTGCCTTCTGAAGGGATGTACTGTAGCAACTGCATTGCTCAAGCTCAGAGGAGATACAGTGAATCTGAGGTGGCCTTGAGAGGAAGTTTCTTGTGAGAGATTTCCCAGTATGGTATGTTTACATTGCTGTGCATTGTAAAGAAGATTTCTCATGAGCAGGCTTTAATCTTCTCCAACGTGGAGTGCAAACACTGTCTGACATCAATCATGCTAACAACACATCTGTACACAGAGTAAGTCCCCTTTTAAATATGAGAATCACAAATACATGTTGAGAGAAAAATGTATTTAAGCAGTTTCAAGTCTGTGCTGTAATATGCCAGCCACTCCATTCACAGAGTTGCAAGCTTTCAATGTCTCACAGAAAGAAAAAACAACAACCAAACAAAAAAGCCCAAAGCCAAAACAAAGCGAAGAAACCAACAAAGCAAACAAAAACCCCAACAAAGCAAACAAGACCCCCACCAAAACAAACAATAAAACCCCCAAAAGCCATAACAAGCAAAACAAACAAACAAAACCATCCAAAACCCCCACACATACAACCCCAAAAACTCCTCAGACAAAACCAAACAACCCAAAACTTACAGTGAGTCACAGTAAGAGAAAAGTTTACATCTCTCAAAACGTTCTGCACAGTGATCATTCCTTCTTTTTAAATTGCATTTCAACAAATTTGAGTTCAAATGAGATGAAGTTTGACATGTAGGCTTTCATGGTAAGGTACAGTTCAGCACATCATCTTTTGCAGGTGGCTGTTACTCGTTTATTATTTGTATTTCCATATTGCTTAGCAACCTCAGTCCTGGACCGGGACCTCGCTGCTGTAAGTGCTCCACTAGCACTGATGGAATGGATGGTGGCTGCTGCAGAGAACACACTGTTTGGTATCAAAGCCAAAAGTAAACTAATGATTTCTCATTCTGTCCTCTCTGAACGAGGAAAAATGAAAGCCAAGTGATATTTACTTAGGCAGTTATCAGTGTATCTCTTGAATTACTGAATCAACACAAATATCTGGGGGCCTGTTAAGCATGCAGGCTCAAATGTGTGTAGTGTGTCCAGATTTCATGCCCTGATGGCTAAAATGAGGAATGCAGCCTCCAAGGGTGGGGTACAGGCCAGGTTGCTTCTCTCTGAATAACCATTTGCTGATAAAATTGCTCATGCAAGCAAATAACTGCTCATGCTTTGCATGCCCCTGCAATTAGAAGAACAGCCTACTCCACATTGCCAAGTACTTACTAATACCTTCTCTGCAAGTGGCACAGCACCTGTATCCTTCAGCCAACCAATGCACACTATGCTACATACATTTACTGGAGAAGTTACATAAGTTAACATTCATGAATCTGTATCCAAGTCCTCCTTTAACCTCTTAAGTAGAAATGTCCTGATTTTTTGAGGGAAGCAGGGTGTGGAGAAAGCAATAATGCCTGCTTTTGAAAGTTGGAAAACACAGAAGGACTTTTGGTCTCAAAGTCCTTTGATCAACAAATTCCAAGCTAAACGCAGCTCAGACGTGACAGTGCTTCAGCACTTGTTGAGAGAATAGAGTAGAGATTGCTGCTGTGGGGCAAGGAGGAAGGATGGAGCATTGGAAGCTTCTACTTGTCAGACACAACAAGCTCACAACAAGTGAAACTGCATCCAGTTCTGGAGTCCCTATTACGAGAGGGATCTGGACATGTTGGAAGGTGTCCAGAGAAGGGCCACCAGGATGAGCAGAGGGCTGGAGCACCTCTCCTACGAGGAGAGACTGAAAGAGTTGGGGCTGTTCAGTCTGGAGAAAAGAAGGCTCTGAGGGGACCTTCTTGTGGCCTTCCAGGATCTGAAGGGGGCTCCAAGAAAGCTGGGGAGGGACTTTTTAGGCTATCAGGGAGTGACAGGACTAGGGGGAATGGAATAAAGCTGGAAGTGGGGAGATTCAGACTGGATGTGAGGAAGAAGTTCTTCCCCATGAGAGTGGTGAGAGCCTGGAATGGGTTGTGCAGGGAGGTGGTTGAGGCCCCATCCCTGGAGGTGTTTGCAGCCAGGCTGGATGAGGCTGTGGCCAGCCTGCTGTAGTGTGAGGTGTCCCTGGGCATGGCAGGGGAGTTGGAACTGGATGATCCTTGTGGTCCCTTCCAACCCTGACTGATTTTATGATTCTATGAAATTCTTATCCCTGCCTCAAACCCTCCCTCTCACCCCTGCAGCAGCCCTGCCCATGTCAGGCAGCTTGGTCCCATTGATGTACTGCATCTGTGAGAGGGATGCAATGCAATACCTCTTTAACTAGGGAACATGATTGTCTTACATTAGAAGATATTTTGGACACTGGATGGGTAAGAACTAAAACCTGAGCACCCATAGTGCACTGCAGTGGTGCTCCAAAGTGTTGCTGTTTCCATCTCTGTGTGTGTGTGGAGCAGCAGTAGTGAGAATAACTTACTGGTCCATGAGACTGCCCAGATACCACGCAGGACCAGACCATAGCTAAGCACCTCTGGACAACTGTCTTGGGACATGGGTGTTTTGCATATGGTGGCCTATTTTGCACTCTTATTTTGCATTCTTGTGCACAGAGGCACAGAGTTTGTATGGGGGAACCATGTAAAAAGTCTTTGTATCAAGAGGTTGAAAACAACTTGTGTTAACTCTGATTCTAGCTGAAGTTACCCAGCTGTTTGGCTGAGACTGGGAGCTAACCCCCCCAAAAAAAAAGGACATCTGCAGTTAAAATATCACTCTTAAAATATCACAGAGAGGGGATGAGAGAGACCATCAATAAACCAAAAGTAAGGCAGGTGTGACTGCAGCAAATGGCTTGGGAGAGGGTGACATACATATAAAACCATTGGGCACGTGTTCAAATTCCTCCTGAGTGCCTTAGGAGATGGGATGAACCTTCCCACATGTAATGATAGGTACTGGGATGCTCATGGTAATGAAGGACATTGTAAACTTTCATTGATTGAACTGTGTGGCTGCAGTGACACTAAATGAACTTAACATTGGTGACTAAGGATGACAAGTATTTGATGTAGAATTTACTTCTGTTGGGGGAGAAGAGGAGGCAAATAATTATTATTGGTTTTAATGTTCAAGGTACTATTGTTCCCAAAGCCATAAGCCTCTATATTTCACCAGCTGTGAGCACAGAATTATTAGTCTGTAGCTGCTGTTTTGTAGACAATCACTCTTTGTTTCTAAACAGTGTCCTGTTCACAGGTCAATTACTGCTCTGTAGATGCCACATATTTAGACTCTCAATGCAATGGCTCATGCTTCTAGTTTGAGTTTTCTCCAACTTCACTATCCCTTCCACCTTTCTGCCCATGAAAAAGATGGTGCCTGCATGGGAGCATATTTGGTTGTGTACTTTCCCTTCTAGTGATCTAACAATGTGAGCAAACTTAGTCCTCTCTACCCAAATGCAAAGAAATTCATGTGAACATGTGAGCTTTCCCAGCAGAAACTGATGAAAGAGGAGGTTTGGATCAGCTGAGTCTGTCTCCTGTGTCAATAAGTGGTTCTGCTGAGAGTTTTCCAGTGCTTGGCTGTCTTGGTAGTTGTTTGCACAGCAGCTGTGACACGTACAAGTGCTCTGCTAATAAAGTGACATCTTTTCAACCTTGAAGTCATTGCCAGTGGACATGTTGCAGGCTGGTTAAAAAATCCAAAATGCCTCTGTTTGTCTAACTTTGTTCTACCTGACATGTCACTAGATAGCATGACATTTGGTTGGAATACAACAGAAATGCTGTCATATGTGATCCAGTCCAAAAGGTCTAAAGGAGAAAAAATTGCTATCATTTTAGGGAAAAAAAATAGCATATGTCATTTCATTTGCTGTCTTTATAAACCTACAAATCATCAGTGATAGTGATGTAAAGCAGCAGACATCAGCATAAGTTGTCAAAAGTAATTTACCTTTTAAAGGTTCTGGAGGTGTAAAACATAAGTCCTTTACACAGGAACAGAGCTGAACAAAAAAGGGAAATCTTTTACATGGGTGCCTGTTGAACTCAGATTCGTTGTGGCCTCATCACATATTTTCAATGTCAATAGTAGGATTGCAAGCTCCAAATCCCAGTTGGGTGTGAACTGAGAAAAAAATAAAATAAAATTGTTGTTGTATCCATTTTTCCAAAACAGGGAATGGAAAAAAAATGAAATCATCTTACTGTAATCTTCCTGTGAAATAATCTAAAATCGATGCTTATTCTGTGCTTGTGTGCTCATAACTCACAAAACTTTCAGAGAAGAACTTGCCTTTCTTGCATCAGGGACTGGGAAATAGAGTCATTGTGTGGAAAAGATTTCTTATACTCATTGCCTTGATTGCTTTCATTGCTATGAATCAGTTGTCCTTTCTCCTGATGGAGTTTTCTGTCTGTTGGAAAAACTCTTTTCTATTATATAGCTGTGTTGGTATTTCCTCTTTCAACCTGTTTGGTTCATTCTAACAATGCTTGTCCTGGCTTGCTCCCTGGAGTACTCTCTCATCCACCTTTTACCTATAAGTTTCTTGCATGAGCTGTCTTCATTTGGAAGTCCTTCCAACTGATGGCATCCAAAATGGTCTTTGTTGTGACTTCTGTTCTTCCTGTGTCACTGATATCTTCTGCACTTGGTCTTTTCTGGGTTTCCTTCTCCTATCCATTTATTTCTTTGGCCAGTCATCTTCCCTTGCTGGAATATTATAGGGAACTACAGGTCTCTCTCTCATTTTCTTTATTCTGTCTCTTCAGGTAAAATAGATTGCTATCTTTATGATCCTCAACTTCCACTTGTCTCTGACAGACCTGTCACTTTCTGTCCAAAATAAACTGGAAGGTGTCTGTAGTAACTCCATAGGAAGCTGGCTGTCAGGGTTGATTAAAAGTAAGCAGTGAAGGAGAGAAGAGGGGGTTTTACAGGGCAAGACCAGTGAATGGGATGTAGGCATACTACAGGGAGGTCTTAGGAGGTACAGGATAGGCATGTGGGCTGTTGACTTAGAATGGAGTAGTGAGAAAAGGAGCTGGAGATGTTGGGTGAGGGGAAGCTATCAGGTGGATGTTGCACTGAATAGATAAAGGATAAAGCCTGGAGAAGAGGAGGCTCAGGGGAGACCTCATTGCTGTCTACAACTACCTGAAGGGAGGTTGTAGCCAGGAGGGGGTTGGTCTCTTCTCCCAGGCAACCAGCAGCAGAACAAGAGGACACAGTCTCAAGCTGTGCCAAGGGAGGTTTAGGCTGGAGGTGAGGAGAAAGTTCTTCACAGAGAGAGTGGTTGGCCATTGGAATGGGCTGCCCAGGGAGGTGGTGGAGTCCCCATCCCTGGAGGTGTTCAAGAGGGGATTGGACGTGGCACTTAGTGCCATGGTTTAGATAGTCATGAGGTGTAGAGTGACAGGTTGGACTCGATGATCCTTGAGGTCTCTTCCAACCTTCTTGATTCTATGATTCTATTCTATGATTCTATGAAGTTGGACTCTTGTAGAAGGCCTGCAAAAAGAACTGTGTTGGGAGGCAGGTGGAAGGTGTAAGCTCTGAATTGCTCAAAATGAGGCTTTCTCAGTTGTGCTACCTCTTACCTGCAGAGGTAAGACATGATTTTACAAAGGCAGCTTTGGGCTGATGAGAGAAGAAAGGCAGGCATATTTGTGGCTATGAATCCTTCAGAGGTCTTCAGGTCTTCTGTAGATGCTGGGGCTGGTTGGTGGACAACGATGGAAACCCTCTGGATAGCACTGCCCTGTGAAAGATGCAGGGGCAGGAAAAGCATCCACATGGAGCAGAGCAAGCATGTGGGCACAAGAAAAGAGCACTTAAAGAATCAGAAAAATAAAGCAGTCAACAGCACAACCTCTTCTGCCATTGTGCCAGTGGCAGGAGGGAATTGTCCTCCCCAGACCCAGCCTCTCTCACCCAGCTGCTTCATATATTTTCCAGTGGCTCTTCTCACCTTGAATAGAGACTCTGACGCTGTTTTCAAGAGGGTGTTAATGCATGCTGCTCACTGAGCTGGAACAGGGGAGAATTTTTTTCTCAGTACTGATGCCTTAGGAGAAGAGGGTCTAAACCTTAAAATGCCTGTAAGTTTGTAATGAAAAAGCCTGACTGCCACTTTGCAGTGGGTTGGAAAAAAACCCATAAAACATTTCAAGCATGCTAACTTATTTCTAATTATTAGAAATGATCACAGCATTTTAAAGGTAGAAAAAAAAATCATTTTCTGTCTTCATAATCTTCATAACCTCACCTTCTGATTTCCACAGACCACACACTGCTCTGTTTGAGCTATGGCATCTCTTTCTGGATATAGCCCTCTCACTCCTGCCCACTCAGGCCAGGGCAGTGATTTCAGCCTGACCTGAAACTGAGGGAAAAACTGATGCTGCAGTTTTCCACTTGTAATGTTCTTGTGCTTTGCTGTAAGTTGTAGGTAAACTAGAGATGTAAACCACATGTTGGTTTAAACCTGGGGGGGAAAGGCAATAATACATTAATTTACTACCCTACCTGAGATCCTAAGTTACATCTCTGTTGTTGTGGGTTCTTGTTTTTTTTTTGGGGGGGTTGTTAATTTGTTTTTATAGTGTTATTATTTTCATTATTAGAAATTAAAGCACTAGCCCAGATTTAATTTTTTTTTTGCCTGCAACAAGCTTGCATTCTGCCCTAAGCTTTCTGCTGTTACATTGCTAGATTAATAAAGTCCTCTGGAACCTTCAACTCCTAAAATTTGTGGAGGTTTCTGGTTTTCTGCAGGTCTGGAATGCCAAAAGATTGACACTTCTGCCTTTGTCTGCACAAGACTGTGTGACTGGAGTCAGAAGCTGATCAGCCTAATGTCATCTGGCAATGGGTGTGTGGGACTTTCCAGCAGAGAAATCAGTAAACTATTCAAAGTTGCTGCACCAGCCCCTGTATTTCTTTCTCAGCTTAGTCGGTACAAATTCCAAGCGAAACTCTCAGAAGCTGGGAGATGTCTCCCAGAGTAAAAGGTGCTGCCAGGCTGCCCACCTTTGCCTCTCTGCAGGCTGTCAGTTCTCTGATTTGGTTGGATCCAGAACATGGAAGGGAGTGGAGTTGGAAAGAACCTGCAGCTCTTGCTCTTTTGTGTCTCTCAGCTTTGCCCCAGTGCTGGTCACATTTCTCAGGGTATTGCACCAGTGCCCGAGGTTGTTGCAGATTTTCCTGGTGTGGGGCCTAGGGGCTCCCATGATACCAGTTGTAGGACTGGAGACAATTCTGTCATTAACTCTGTTGGCTCCTGTGTCATTTTTCCCAGGTGTGGAGCTAAGAGACTACTTCTTCTGGCATGCATGTTGCTGTAGGAATGACTGTCCCTTTGCATAGTGCTTGGAAAACACAAGGCTCAGTAAAAGTACTAAACTGTGGGGGTTTAATATTCTCTCCTTCTCCATATTCTAGGGTGATATTTCTCATAGAACCAGATTTTTTTTTTTTAAATATGCTTTTATCTCAGCATTGTCCCTTTGGACAAAGCCTTTTAAATATGGTGGTAACTCAGATGGTGGTCCATGTGACAAATCCTGAGTGGATGGAAGAGGCCATAGCTACAACTCTGGTTTGTTCAAACTATAAACAGTGTGAGGGAAAAACATTTTTGCCTTTCATTCTCTGTGTGGACTGTTGATATTAGTGGCTGACAGAATTCCACTTCTTAGCATTTGTTATCCGCTTTGTATATGCCATTTTTTATCTCCTTTGTCTATGACAAGAGCATAAGGCTTTTGTTGTACATATTTTTAATAAAAAAGCCAAAATGTTTGAAAGCTAAAACGGATATTACTTTCCTGGTAGAGCACACTGCCTTCTCTTGATAGCCTAAACTTTTGATCAAGCGTGTTGGAAGCTAGGCACTGTATTTGGAAAGCATCTAAAGGTTTGGAGATGGGCCCCTTGTCTTTACAACAGACTAGTATTTTTGTTCTTGCCAATGTCATGATGGACAGCTATCATTATAGATAGTGCTGGGGGGTGACAGTCAGCATTGCTTGGGTTTGGTGTCTGGCTTCATTCTCTAGGAGGGGACTGGGAGGGCAAATCTAGAGCAGGAGGTGGAAGCTCGGCTGTGTGGTGGCTACCTATGATAGCCACTCGTCAAATACAGCTACAGCCAGAGATGCCTGCCTTTATTCAAGACCTTGGTGTGCTAGGCACTGAGAAAATACCTAATGAAAGAGCTGCTGTTGCTGCAAAGGTTTTGCAATCTGCTTGTGAGGTATGGCACAACAGGCAGAAGAAAGCATCTCCTCTACTAGGAAACCATGAAACAAGGTTGTCTCACGATCAAAGCCACCAGGAGTGTTTTCTGCTTTCTGGCAGCCAAACTGCTGGAAGTGCTTTTGGAAGTCTCCTAAGAATTTTTAAAGTGAAGGCATGACCCTAACCTCTGCTGCTGTAGGGAAGGGCGAGCCAAACCAGCATACTGTTGTACACTGAACTCTTGCGAACTATTCTCTCTCATTCTGGTGTTTGTCTTAGAGGCCCAGGGCTAGAGTATCTCTATGGCATTTCACCTCTTGGCTCAGAGCCTGTTGTGGTGCTAGCAGAGCAGTGTATAACCTTGCATAACCGTGCCTTGTTATGAATAACTGGAGAAGTTGCCATTACATATCTGCTTCTGCCAGGGGGCACTCCCCAAAAAACCCTACAACAACACCCTGGGTCTGAAAAAAACAACAGGCACTGCACGAATCCTCAAAGCCTTTGGTATGTTGATCCTACAGCAAGATCCAGTGCTGTACATGACACAGAGTCTGAAAATATTTTCAGTTTGTCTGTGTTTTCACCTGTGGTGTCCATTTTAAAAGTCCATGCTTAATTAAAAAAAAAAAAACCACACTAAATCAAAAAGTTCTCTATAACTCTGGCATATGTCCTCCCATAAATCACTGTGTCAGTATGATTTTCACTTTGGCTGGTTCTTGCTTGTCTTTGTTATCTTGCCTTTCTCTGGGATATTCCCTCTTCTGACACTCCCTGTCCTTAGCAGTCAAGGTGAATCTAATGTGCATCTGTCTTAGTGCAGCCCATCTCTCTGTTTCATTGCTGATGATCTGCAGATCATGTGCAAAAATGCCTTTATATTACAGAAAGAAAACAATGAAGAGGAAGGAAATAATGAACTTAAAAGGAAAAGTGCTGAAGCTGCTCCTAGTGAAAGTTTTTTCCAGCAGCATAGTGTAGATTGAATCACAGTGACAGGAACAAAGCGTCAGTAGGAGAGCTAGAAAGTGTTCTTCCTTTGTAAATAAACTGCTGAAACTCCTCTCTGCAATGTGTTTATGCCCTCTGTGAGAGATAGGCATCTGTTCACATAACCCTTGGCGCTAATCAGAGAATCTGATTCTGCTTATCAGCTCTGCTCTCAGCCTCCTCCTTGCGTTTGGCTCATCTTTTCACCTCTGCTGCTGGCTTTGGGAAGGCTTAAAGGGAGCAGTGGCTTGAAGTCTGGTGCAGTGCAAGACACTTGCTGAGTAAATCAAGCATTTTGTCTGTGTTTGCTGATGGCGTTTTATTTTGAGGGAAATGTGGGATCACCTCCCTGGTCCTCAGCCCCACAAGAAGCTGACATTTCCTGTGCAGCAGCAGGGGGGCTGACTGCACCTCAAAGAGGTCCAGTTGACCACTTCGGACAGTTTGGGTTAGTATCATAGCTACAGATAGCTTCCACTTTGCAAAAGTTTCATTTATCCCACAGCATTGCTCCTGAATCAAGTGAAATGCCTCTGAAACAATACCCCCTCCATGGACTTCTTCTACAAGATGGCCATTTTGTACAACTTTTAAACTTCAAGTAGATTTGCATTATGAAGATTTAATACACACTCTACATACGCTGAATGACTGAAGAGCTCAGGGTGTAACCTAAGTGCTGCACTGCCAATGATGAATTTGGTAATTAGCACCTATCCATGGCATTGACTTCTGGAAATCTCATGATCTTCTGCTTGGAATTGATCTTTAAAACAGAAGTATTAATCAAAACCTATCCTAGTTTTACTGGGACAGAATCATAAGCCAGCCATGGTCTTCAGGCTGTTAGCAGTTTTAAGTCAGCCAGCACACCTGATCTGAGTTTGCTGCAGGTGTGTCCCAGACCATAAACATTATGGGGGAAGATTGGTAAAGATGGGAGGTTTCATACTTGGGTTCCTGAGCTTGCCTGGGCTTTTCCTGATGGTCCTCCTCTTTCTCCTGCTCATGAAGACTGCCTTCCTCTGTTGTGGTTGCTGTGCCTTTGCTGGGCTGAGTATACCTTTGTATACTTTATACTGGCATTAATTTGGCTGTTTCATTAAATCATTTCATTTTAACCCATGGATCTTCTCTCATTTTCCTGATCCCCCCTTCTCTGCTGAGGAGGGGCTCATGGGGTGATAGAGCAGGTGTTTTAGTTTAGCCTCAAATACAGGCTAAATGTAGACAGGACTTGAGTGTATGCCGTGCCAATTCACTAGTTAATATGTTCAAAGCACTTTGAAGGGGAAAAATGCTGAGTATTCTTGGCCTTTTATCTAAAAAGACATTTTAAAACACGAAGTTATGGAAAGATCTGCATAAATTAATGCATGTGTTGATTATGGTCTATCTTTCCTTTTCATCTGAATGTATTTAAGTAGCAAGAGAACTGTGAGAATTTGTATCCTTCCTTTTCATCTGAATTTATTAAACAGTAAAAGGACTCTGTGAATTAGTAATCTAATTTGAACATCAAACAAAAGGCAAAATTCTTCCTAATCCCTCTTGCAGATCTCTCATCAGCAGTAGAGATTTCTTGCATATCTCAGGTTGAAGAATGATATTTCAGGCTTAGATTTTCATACTTTCTGGGTTGACAGGACTTCAATAAAGAATTATTTTTCCAGTTCAGCCAGGAAGGTCAGCAACAACTCTACTTTGCAGTCAAAACATAGAGAACTTCAGACAAAACCAAGCTGCTAAGACAAATCAGAGATGTTGAATCAGGTAGTCTGATTTCAGGACAGAGCTGTGTTTTACAAACCTCAGTGATTTTTCTTGTCATTTAACAGAGTAACATTAGTTCAATCATGTGAACTTTATTCTTCAGTACATGTGCATGACAATGCCAACTTTTTGCACTTTGTGAAATTTAATTCACACTTGCAAGTTCTTCTCAATTCTTAAGTGCCAGATAATATCACAGTATGATTTGTTATTTTGTTTCCTGAATATGAATTTCTGTAGAAACAGATATTGCTAATTTGAATAGAGGGGATGTAGTACACAAGCTAGTCTTCACTTCATGATTTGAGACACGTTGCAGCTCAAAAATATTTTTTTTTTCACCCTTCAATTTCAAATCTCAGGGTGAGGAGAATTACAGATATTCAATGAAAATCTCTGAGGAATTTCAAAACTTCTCATTGAGTGACTATACTAAGACGCAGTGTATAGAGACAGGCTCTTGATGGGCTGCCAGAGGAGAGGTGAATTCCCAGCTGCTTTGAGAAAAATCCTAGAAGTGGGATCTCTCCAGCTTGATTCTGATAGCAGCAGCAGATACATATTTTATTTTGTGTAGCCATCAAATGAAAGGAGAAAAAAGAAATTGTTGTATTTAGTTGATTTGTTGCTTTTCTGAAGTGCTGCAGATTTTTTTTTCTCCCACAATCTGAAATAAAACCTAATCTTTGAAATGGCAAAACATTGATTTACCAGTATGCTTTTATCCGCATGACATTGGTTTCCCCAGTGTCAGGAGGAGTGGCTGTAGAAATGGTCTCCAAGATGGTCACTTAGGTTAAGAGTCTCAGCAACCAGCCTGAACATCATGGGTTTGATGGGTGGACCACAAGATGGATAAAGAACTGGCTTGATGGCCACACCCAAAGAGTGGCTGTCAATGGCTCCATGTCCCAGTGGAGGCCAGGGACAAGCGGAGTCCCTCAGGGCTCAGTCCTGGGACCAGGCTTGTTCAACATCTTTGTTGGTGCCATGGACAGAAGCATTGAGTGCACCCTCAGCAAGTTTGCTGATGACACCAAGCTGTGTGGTGCAGCAGACAGGCTGGTGGGAAGGGATCCATCCAGAGGGACCTGGACAGGCTGGAGAGCTGTGCACAAGCCAACCTCAGGAGGTTCAACAAGACCAAGGGCAGGGTCCTGCAGCTGGGTGGAGGCAATCCCAAGCACAAATGCAGGCTGGGCAGTGACTGGTTAGAAAGCAGCCCTGAGGAGAGGGACTTGGGGGTGCTGGGGGATGAGAAGCTCACCAGGAGCTGTCAATGTGCACTTGCAGCCCAGAAAGCCAACCAGAGCCTGGGCTGCATCAGGAGAAGTGTGGCCAGCAGGTCAAGGGAGGTGATTCTCCCCCTCTGCTCAGCTCTGCTGAGACCCCACCTGGAGTACTGCATCCAGGTCTGGAGCCTCTATTACAAGAGGGATCTGGACATGCTGGAAGGTGTCCAGAGAAGGGCCACCAGGATGAGCAGAGGGCTGGAGCTCCTCTGCTATGAGGACAGACTGAAAGAGTTGGGGCTGTTCAGTCTGGAGAAAAGAAGGCTCTGAGGTGACCTTCTTGTGGCTTTTCAATATCTGAAGGGGGCTCCAAGAAAGCTGGGGAGGGATTTTTTAGGCTCTCAGGGAGTGACAGGACTGGGGGGAATGGAATAAAGCTGGAAGTGGGGAGATTCAGGCTGGATGTGAGGAAGAAGTTCTTCCCCATGAGAGTGGTGAGGAATGGGTTGTGCAGGGAGGTGGTTGAGGCCCCAGCCCTGGAGGTGTTTGCAGCCAGGCTGGATGAGGCTGTGGCCAGCCTGCTGTAGTGTGAGGTGTCCCTGCCCATGGCAGGGGGGTTGGAACTGGATGATCCTTGTGGTCCCTTCCAACCCTGACTGATTCCATGATTCTGTCATTCCAGACTCAGTTGCCTGCATCTGAGATCTTGAGGTGATAATTCAGCTCCTAATAGCTTGTTATCAATATGACAGTGTTCTCTCACAGTGAAACCTGTAAAAGGTATTTGTGTACATCTGCTGTGCTCTGAAGCTCCTCGTTCTGTTTTAAACTAATTTCCTCTTTTCACTGTGGCAAAACAGACTGGATGGATGTCCTTCTGTACTGTGGAATGAAAATTAAATGGCATCTTTACACAGAAAAAAAAAAAAATCCTTGGTAGCCACTGGAGTAGCTCTAAAGCTCTACCAGTCAATTTGATGTTCGAGTAATTAAAGAGGTCAGGCACAAAAATACTGTGTACCTGGAGCTTTGCCAGCCTCTTTCTCCCATCTCTTATCATGCTTGTCCATTTGGGATTCTTCCACAAGCTTTATTATATTCATCGTGTAGATTAACAGTCTGCAACTATTAACAACAAACTTTGATGCCACAGAGTGGGAATTACTTGAATAAACAATTTCACGAGTAAATGGAGTCACAGCTCTGAACCAACAGAGCTCCAAACTTGTTTTAATTTACAGAGGTCAAAAAAGTAAATGGGATTGTTGCTCGGGGAGGTAACTTGAGGAGAACAGGCAGCATTCCCTCACAACAAAAGGACAGAGGGTGAAAAATTTGATTGACTTCTAGAGTTTGCTTTTAATTGGCTTTATCCCTCCCATTGCCATCACACTGCACAACACTTGCAAGCAGAGGAGAGATGCTGGTAGGCAAAGGTATGTATTTTTGCCTTTTGTTACTGATTCAGAGCCTGAATCCCTCCATGAGGCATAAGCAGGGGAGAGGTTGTTCCAGTGAATGGGACAAGTAATGGGATAAGAACCATTGAGAGGAATGAGTTCGGGGCACTTGTTTCAGCCTGGGTTTCCTGAGCATCTCTTTTCCAGACACCCCACAGCTGTTTCCAAGGAAGCAAATTTTTTATTTTGTTTTCTTGCAGTCTGAATTATTTTTGCAGAGGAGTGGAGTGCCACTTCCAGAGGTTTTTAATTGCAGAAGGCTGTCACTTGCAATGCATAGGCAGGAGGGTTTACTGAGTGTTTCCTGAGAGATTTAACAGGATATTAGGAGATCAGATAAGTGCCTGTAAAGCATCTGACCTAGCACTACTCACTCTGGATTTATTCACTGTCATCCTTGGTTGCCTACAGTTAACTAGGCTATTTCTGCCTATCTACCCCTTCCATCCTGCCCCAGCTGCCCCTCAGTTGTGGGCCAGAGTGGGCAGTCAGCCTGTGCCATGTTTCTTCAGAGCAAGTGGTGTAGGAGATGAGGGCCTAGGCAATAATCTAGGGAAGGTACAGAGGTATTTTGGAGAAGGGGTCACAAAGCACCGAGGCATTTGGATTACTGAAGGGGCACAGTAAGCACAGTTTAGGCTTTGATTGAGCTCAGCTGCTGAAGAACTCGTTATCCCCAGCCTTATTTTCTGCTCAGAGCTGTTAGGAATAGCAGGAAAGGCTACTGCAGACTTTCCTCCCAAACTGCCCAGCTTCCCACCATTTTGTTTCACCCAACTTCAATGCATGAGTCAGTGATCAGAAACTTAGATGTAATTCCTGACAGCACTGCATAAAGCTTCTCTTCCTCCATGCTTTGTATTCTCTGATAGAAACTTCAAGCTTTGCATCCCAATAAGCAGACTCCCTTTTTTCTCTCTAGTAAGTGCAGGGTGATAGCTCTGCTTTCTGCAGCTGAGAGCAAGCCAACACCTAATCTAGGGTTTTAATAACCACCACCCTCACCAGCCAGTGGATCCCAAGGGCAGGTACAGATATCAGGCACGAAGCCTCAGCTTTTTGCTGTCAAGTGAGAGGCTGTGTCTGTCTCTGGAACGCAGCCTGTCACCCTATCACCTACCACAGTGCCTTCTGCTGACCACACATGGCCCTTACCCTGAGCAGCTCCTCAGATACCTGTCCTGCCCTGGTTGCAGCTCTCTGTTTTGCGATTGAGTCGTGAAATACCCTGCCTGTGCTTCCTATTGATAATTAAAAGTGACACAGATGGCAATGCCTGCAATGTTTTCCTTAATTCACAGCACCTAACAGAAAATGAAGTGCTAGTTTTAGGTGGTGGCACATGTAGCTTCAGGTGTTTGTTTAATATTCAGCTTTCATGCTCGGCAAGAGCTGGGATGTGCTATCAAATATTACTCCACGGCTGTGCCTCACTGCACATTTTTGTCTTGTTTTTTCCTTTTCAGGGCCTGACAGATGGTGAGGTTTTGATTAAAAGTAATTTCTTTATCAAGCCAACACCCATGTTGTCAGTGATTTTTAACAGGAGCTCCATTTGTTGTAACAAGACAGTTGTGTAGTGGAAGTGTCTGAAATGGATCTTTTCTTTAGATTGACACCTGACAGAAATGCAGCATGCTGAAGGGGAGGTAGCAATAGTCACTTCCTGGGGCTGGGAGTTACACCTTCCATGTTTTCAGTCATGTGAGTGAGACCTCAGGAGCATAATGAAGCCTTCATTTCCAAAGGTCTCTGATTTTTGCATTTCCAAGAAGAGATAGAGATCCAGCAGATCCCAATGGGATAGACTGAAAATGGGCTATTCCTCTATACTTTTTCACCCTTGTATGTCACTGTGTTGATCATGGATGCATCATATGAAATAGGCACTACAGGCAACTTGTTGCACTTGAATCAAGGCCAGGCTATGGAAGTATCTGGCTTCAGTCCAAGATTTGGAACAGCTTCTGACTTGTGGCCTTCCTGGGGAAGGACTCTGACCCAGTCTTGGGAGCTTTTGTCTTTAAACTGCCTCCTTCAAGAAACAGGAATATCTGGCAAGGGGCTAATCAGCAGGAGGTGGAGAATCAGAAACTACTCCTTACAGTGCAATGCCATGCCTGTGGAGTAAATGACAGCCTGCAACGAGCCATGGATGTGGTTCTCAGTGTCATTTCTACCACTCTTTGGTTTGCTTCACATCTGATAGCTTTTTGACTAGTTCCTGGAGGAAATCAAAATGCCCTGCAGGTCCTGTTCCCTACAGGAAGCCACCAGTGTGCTTCACCATTGAAAACAGTCTTCTGTGATAGTGTGGTTTAACAGCATAGACTGCTGCTGTGGGGTGGCTCTGGGTTTCTCTGCAAGGTGTGCAGTTGAAACCTCCACCACAATCACCATGTCCCAGAGAGGAAAGACCTCAAAATGAGGCTCCTGACAACCTGATCTTCATCAGCTGTTTGTTTTTTTTTTTTTTTTCCCTGGTGCCTCTGTTTGCTTGGAGAACCAACTAATTGAGTAATTGACCACAGCCAAATCAACAGGTGAATAAAGGGAGTTCTCCCAGGGCGAGGAGTTTTCTCTCATTCTTGCTCCACAGAAACAGCCTTTGCAGCTCAGAACTTCTCCCCTTTGGAATGGAACCTCAAGAACCTCACACTCCCATTCCCTTGGTGAGCACATATATATCCTGAGTATCTGTGGGAGGTTTTCCTTTGATGACTGAGTCATGTGTGCATTTTGTTTCATTCCTTCAAACAGTTGAATAGTTGAATTAGTTGTGCCAAAATATTTTCCCAACCAGCATCCAAACCTGTAATTTTAATGTGCTGGAAGGAGAGCAGATTGAATTGTGATAGGTCAGTGGTTGTTAGCCTCCTGGTTTGCCTGTCTCTTTTGTGACACAAGAGAAAGGGTACTAGGAGACTCCACAGACTACCATTCAAACCATTCAAGTCCATTTTATGGACCAAATATGTAATTTCTGGTTAGTGAGCTTTAACTTTTCCATACAGCAATGTGTTGTAACATGTTGTACTTTGGAATAGAGGTGTTAGTCAAAAGAAAACAAAAATTTTAATTCTGCCACTGAAAGCCTTTTTTTTATGTGTGTGTAAATTCCTATGGGGAAGGTAGATAAACCTTCCAAAAAAAAAAAAGAGAATATGCTCTCACTTAAATTATTCTGCTTTTGGGGTCATGGTTTAATCAAAACCATATCTTGCCTTTAGGGAAAAAAAAAAAGTGGTTGGATTTAATAACTAAAAACATAAACTCTGTGCTTTGAAATGTATAATCTCACATGACATTTATTTCATAATGAGATCAAATCATGTATGTTGTTATGGGGACAGTCTTTATTAAAAATGCCATTTACTTTATCAAGTGCAATACAAAGAAGCCCATACTTTTTTTTTGTAGTAGAGGAAAAAAAAGCCTTCTATTAAGCTGCTTTCAGCTAAATGAAAATATCTTTCAACGTTTGTTCTGAAATATTTAAACAAAGTGCAATGACATTTATTCATTTGCTGCCTTACAGCATGAATAGAAACACATTAAATTATCTTAAATACAATAAATGATATAGAGGACTTTGTTTTGGTTAGGAATATCCTCTGCTGATGAAGAATAAGACCATTTAAATATAACATTTTAATTTAGGCCTGCAATTATGTCATTGAAAGCCCAGTTTGACTCCTAGTCAAGGAGAGAGTGGGTTCTCCAGCTGCAACCAGAGCTTTTGAAAAGCACCTAAGGCAGGCTGCCTGTGCATATCCCCATTCAAGAGAGAATGATAGGGAAGCCACAAAGCACATATGGTTTCAGCAAGGCAAAATGTGTGGCTTGTCAGCACACAGTGGGTTTGGGGAATGGGAGGGGTGGCTTCCTTCCCACGTGGTACTGTGGTGGGGAGCAGGATGAATACAGTTCCTTGATTTTTCCATAAGAGTTTGTAAGCAGATGCCTTGGTGTCAGGAGCATGGTGTGCCATGACAACGAGATGTGTTCGAAGTATGGTGATGTTGCTTTGCTAGGGCTTCCCTCTATGCTTCCTCAGAGCAGAGTGCATTCACAATGGCTCCAACAGGGTGGCCACATGCCATAGAATCCTAGAATCAGTCAGGGTTGGAAGGGACCACAAGGATTATCTAGTTCCAACCCCCTTGTCACGGGCAGGGACACCTCACACTAGATCAGACTGGCCAGAGCCGTGCCCTGTTTTGCCCTGCAGTGTCTGAATTGCCTGATTCCCCACTGCTGGTGGATCAGGACTGGTTAAGAAACATCCTGAAGGAATGTTTTCTAGCCAAACGAGGAATGAGCCACAAAACACATTATAGTGTCTGGAATGTGTCTGATCTAGACAGGACAGGATCTGCTTAGCCTTCAAATAGGACATCTCCTGGGACTGCTGGTGCTTGGGTGCTTCCCCTTCCTCATACCCATCTGGCAGTCCTTTGTCTCTGCCTTACAGATCTGTTCTTTCCTCTTACCCCAGTCTCTGGTATTATTCATAATGCAGAACCAGCAATTTTATTACAGGTTTGCAGATACAGGTTAGGCAAAGATGGATTTCTGTTATTTAATATTCCAGAAGCCAGACTGAAAGGGGATAATTACAACTTTGAAAAAAAAAAAAAATCTTGGAAACATTTAAGATGTTTCTGTTTCCAAACTTGCTGGACTTTGTAAGGAAGTGGGGCTACACCAGAAGGGAGTCAGTCTTTCTTCTCCCCCTAACAAGCCTCAGGGGTGTAACATATGGATAATTACCCTAATACCACAAGAAGCTTTAAGAAGCTAAAATGTGCACAGCAAAGTAATGGGCTAAAGGGCCTTTGCTCAAGCTGGAGGAGGTAGTCTAATGGCTCCTTCTCGTTTTAAATTCTGTGGAAAAAAAAAATCCTCACCTCTATTAGTCCTTTCTGCAGCTTCCTGGCACGTTTCCTTAAGAAGTAGGGTCAAACACCTGGACAAAAAAGGCAGTTTGTCAGGTTAGTTTCAAAGACAGCTCAGTCTATGGTATATGGAAAGTGGTGGATGGTCTGTGAATGTGCTTTATCTGTGATGTTTTCTTGAGGAAGCATTTGAAATTTCTAGCCATGTAACTTGTAGCTACATAGCTTGTACCTACATCTGTTAAAGAAAGGAACAGCTGTGCAATTGGGTCAAAGCTTGTTTAGGTTTTGTATGGAAAGCCACAAAACTTCTTTGCTGTGCAGGAGGTCATAAAGCTACAGCAAATACAATGAAATTGTGCTGCTGGGCATAAAAAAGAAAAGGTGTGAAATGTATCTCATTTCCTTCAGTCGAACCCTCCTTGTGCTGATTCTCAGTGTGTAGGGGAGGGCAGAGTGGAGCTGCACCCTGGTCTTTTAGGATTTACTGTGTTGGTGGTGGCTGAGAGTAGCCTGTAGGTCTCCATGTGTGGCATCTCAGGTGGCACAAGAAGATGTGGGCTGCCAGTGCTTGGTTCTGAGCTGCTGTGTGTGGGGAGACTGGCAGCAGCAGGGGCTCCAGCTCCACATCTCCTCTGCAGAGACATCAACTGAGCTAACACAGAGCTGCTGTTTGGGTCTGTGGGCAGTGGTCTGCGAGCTGCTTACAAAAATTTTTACCTTTCCTCTTGATCTCTCTTAGGTTGTGGTTTTTGGCCATTCAGATAACCTAAAGCACCCACAGACAGCAGGCTTTTTGCCCCCTCTGATGCTTCCCTGGAATTGTATGCTCGTGGGGTTTTTTTGGTTTTTTTTTTGTTTTTTGTTTTTTTTTTTGGTTGGTTGTGTAGGTTATTTTTTGGTTGGTGGTGTAGGTTATTTTTTGTTTGGTTGTTTTGTTTTCTTGATGGGGTGGCACTGCTTCAGCCACTGTAGTGTTTGTTGTCCCAACAAAGCTTGACTTTCCATTACCTTCCCTGTAATGTTTCTACCAATGCCCTGTGAGGTTTGCTCTGACAGTCCCTGCAGTCCCCTGGAGCACAGAGGAACATGGACTGCATTGATTCTTGGCAAAGGAATTAATTTTAAAAGGCATTAGGGACTTCAGTCTGATATGACACAACCAAGCTTCTTTCTTGAAGTATCTAAAAAAATACTGAACTGTAGATTGGACCTGAAAGTCAATGAATAGTTAATGTAGTTCTATGATGGGAAGTGATGTTAAGGTCAGTGTTCAACCAGACAAAAATACGCTTCTTGTATGAAATTCCACAGGTTTAAGTGTCATTCTTGGCTAAATATACTTCCCAGTGATGTTTACTCAATGTCTAGCTAACACTCTGATCACAATCTTGCGGCTCCATGATAGGTGGAGAACTAGGTCTAGGTATGATGACTGAATTTGTGTTTACATCCACACCCAGAGGTCATATTGTTTCTCAAGTTAAAACAAAGATTCTTGGTCATCAGAGGGGATGTATTTGCTGTGTTTTATCTATATGAGTTTGTTTCAAGAAATAGAAAGCATAGTACAAGTGATCTTTGAAATTATAAATGTGTCAGTGAGGCAGAGTAATGCTCTTGAGTGGAAGTGTTTTAGAGTGAATCATGGTTGTGCAACTAGTTTACCTAAAGTCATTTTAAATCAGAAGAGTGACAGGCCCAGAACACTAAGTGATGGAGGATTGCTCTGTGATGCTGTTCGAGGCATTGGGTTGGACTGTGTGCAATCATTTCCTTCTAAATTGGTTGTAGTCCCCTTTCAAATTGTCAGAGTGGTTTTCTTCTGCTTCACTGCACTTGAGAAGCAGGTGGATGGCAAGCTGCTCAGCCTCCTTTGATCCACAGGCTGCTGTTCAATAGATAGAGCGAATCAAACTGGAAAGGCTTTCTGGAAGGGCTGTAGCACTGCCTGGTCAGTGGCTAGATTAACAACAGGAAGCTGCCTGCACTTCAGACAGGAGGAGATCTCCAATTTTGTCTTCTTTAGGGTATATTAAAGAAGGCAATGTTAAATTTAGCTCCTCAGTGCCAAGAATGGCAAGTATTAGTTTGGTGTTTGAATGCAGAATGTATAAACTCAAGCCATTGTTGCATGAAGCATCAATTTATTGGTCTTGGAACAGAGAGAGGTCTAGTTCCTGAAGTATTGGAGATTTCATTTGATCTAGCTCCCAAACCACTTTGGGAATTTACAGAGACTTCCTACCTCATATCTTCCTGAGGTTCCCCCATCTGGAATAGGAGGGAAAAATGACTTGGCAAGGTGGTGGGACACAGTTCATGAAAGTCTGCAAATTCTTTTTAATTTCTTGCCTGCAGTATGAAGGAGATGCACAGCTTTTGTCAATGCACTATGCAATAAACCATGAGATGCTGATGTGCTCTGTGCTTTTGTTTCCTGTAGAAATTCCTTTGCAACTGTGAGCTCTGGCTTATTTGAAAATTCACTTGAGGTTTAGGCCATAGGTTGTGAAACAAAATGAGAAAGGAAAGAGAACAATTCCTGTCAAATGGATTTGTGTTCTCTCATAATGAGAAATCAGCATCCTGCAAAATGAATTTGTAGAGGAAGTCCTCAGAGCTGTTCCCTAACTTGATCCCAGTGAAAGCTTTGCCTAATTTAAGAAAAGGGTACCCAGGCAGTAATTTGAAGAGCACCTCTGTATATCTACTTTCATCGTTGAAATGGTGTCAAAAAGTGGTGACATAAGCTGTACAAAGCATCCAGGCACATCAGGTGTGGTCATACAGACTGGGTGGTGATATCTCTGAGGCTTCTTGAATGATCTTGTCTCTGGAAGTTTCAGTGGATTGTAAACTCTCCCTGCCTTTGAGGGAACCATACAGAAAACCTCATCCTGAAGCAGTCAAATGCTAGAAAAGTTGTGGACATCAGTGATGATCTTGTTTATTTCCTCTTTCTTTGTAGCAAATTGGCACACATTTCTTGAGCATCTCTGTGCTTCATGAGGGCAGCAGACTGGCTTTCCTTGTGTGCAGGTGATACCTGAACTTTTCTCTTTTTACATACTGTGGTATTTCCCTTGTGAATCTCTGCCTGATATGGATTTTTCCCATACGTTTTTTGCCTGAACAAGGCATGCTCAGTTAAGAAAGGCACAGGCAGTGCAAGTAGCCTACTGAGTTTATATACTCCCCAGCTCCCCTACAAACTGTGTAATCATCTTCTAATTTTGAATGTACTTTCCTTAACAGCGCAGCATGCTTGGAGATGGATGTGTGTGCTGGAGGGCTCAGATGCGACGTCTGGAGGAGCAGGGAGGTCAGCTCCATCAGCAGGGGCTGACACAATGATAGAGGAGGAAGAAATGACATAGCAGTGTGGAGAGAGAAAGCATGGCCAGGAGACTTTTAAAGCACCTGCTCCATTTCATGATGATGCTGAAAAAGACCAGGTGTTTGGAGATGAGGGGAAGCATTCGTGTGTGCGTGTCAGGGGAAGTTCTTACACATTCAGAGTAGGTTGCTTGCTGTCTGACTCACAGCCCAATACTAGTGGCTCAGAAGGGGCCCTGAAATTGGAGCATAGAAAGAACAGTTGAAGAAGGATGGGCAGGACACGGCTTGATTGCTCCTTGGTAGGGCATGGAATCTCCCAGCAGAGTGCTGGGGAAGAAGCTCTGCAGGGCGACCAACAGCAAATCTGTTCCTGGGTGAGAAGCCAACTGGTGGGAGCACAGACCAGGCAGGGATCAAGAGTGTGGCAAAAAGGAGGAAGCTGAGGACTGTTCCCACAGTTGAGGCTTAAATTGGTGTCTTATTGAGATGGTTTTTAAGTGTGTACTAAGCACATGTGGAAGCAGAGTCCTGCCATGCTGCTGCTCCTTGACTTTGGTCTCTCTGTTAATTCCTTCTCCAGTGACTGTGTGTAGATGTCCAGTCGCAGATGCTGTGACTGAGAGGCAGTGTGGAGATACCCTGCACCAAAAAGAGACAGAACTGGACTGAGCCACAGCCTCAGGGTACATGCTGTGCCCACAGCTCTGGGTGCTGCTGTGCACAGATGAAAAGGCTGAGCCCAAGGGAGACCCTCATTGCTTCCCTGTTTGAAGCAGGGTGAACAGTTCCAGCTTGGAAATGGGCACTGCAACCTGCTGCCTTGAAAAAAAGGGAGGCTCCAAATCTGGTTAATTTGAGTCATGTGGATGCCAGGATATGAAGCCTTCCACTGCTCTGTAGCACCAGGATTTTCTCACACTGTTTCCTGGCAGTGGCCTTCCCTGATGAGGCTTTTTTTTCTCTAACGCTTTATACAAACATAAAATGCAAGCAAGAAACAAAATGACACATAATTCTTGACAAAGACTAGAAAAAGGCTGGATTTTCATTTGAAATCCCTCTGCCTACAGAATCTGCGAATTGCAGTGGCACAAGATTGTTAAATTGCTTTACATTTGGGAAACCTCAGTTCATAAAAAATTGCTAACAATTTATTTCTGTACTACATGGTTGACATCACTCTTTCTCTTCCTCTCTCCTCTCTCTGCTGGTTATGTGCTGGTTTTTTTTCACTGTGTCTGCTGAGATTCCAAGAAAAACCCAAGTGTGTCATACAACATTGCTTTCTGATTTGCAAGTTAAATAGTTTACCCAGGCAAAAATGTGGAGCAATCGGAATATTCCCTACCGAAACACTTAGGGACTCAAACTGCACATTTCAGCCTGGCAGGCCTCCACTGATATTTTTAGCTAGGAAAAAGGGGGAGGGGGAAGGAATAAAAAACAAACAAACAAAACATTTTGAAGTAACAAGGAAAGACATATCAGATCAAGAAAAAAAAAACTATTGGACATTTTTATGATTGTCGTACTTTTGGTAGCAATATACATCTTGTTCTGTGTATACAGGAGTGCAGCACACGTAGACTTGGAAAGTTTAGGCCCTTCTGAAATGTATGTTCCCAAGAGGGGGTTAGCCTTCTTGCTGATTGATTTAGTCTTTTGGAAACAGCAAACCATCAGGAGCTTTCTTCTCAGAAAGATTAGCATGCATAGCCTGCTGCTTTTTAATTAAAAAAGCCATTTAAATACAAGGGTTGGGGTTTCTGCCAGCAACCATTAAAAATACCTGTTTTATAATTATCCCCCGACCTCTTTTTCTATTTTATTCCTTTTTTCCTTTTTTTTTTTTTTCTTTGTTTCTCTTAAATTCTTGACAGATTCTTCCTGTTCCATCTACCTGCTCTCGTGGCATTGTACCTCCTGCTAAGGTTAGCAGCTGGCTGTAAATCTCATGCCAACCCTGCTGCAAACAGCTGGCAGGAGGTGTGGGGAGGATGTGTTCATTTTCCAGTGACTGAATTTATTCTCTGCCTCCTGTTTGGAGGATTAGGGGCACAAGCTGACTGCAGAGCTGTGTTTGGGATGCAGGACCTCAGGGGCATCATCCCACCAGGAATTTCCCCAGTTCAAGTCTGGCACTATTTGCACACACAGGGAAGATACGTACTGTGGGTGAGATGTACCTTGGGTGGAAACTCAAATGGATATTAGCCAAATAGTATGCTAGATAGTCAGTCTGTTCTAGTTGTGCTGTATCTTCTTATGGATGTTGGCTTGTAGACAGTTCTACAGACAACCTTAGTGGGGCAGAGCCTCAGTTTATATAGGACTTGGTTGACACTTTCTGTTTCATCCAGTTCTCAAATCACCCAGGGTGCCTCCTTGTGTTATGCCTGTGGTATATTTGTAGCTGTAGACATACTGCTAGACAAGAGAATTGGGGCATATGTGTGCTCATTAAAAAGGAGCTGACCAAAGGATTAACCTGAGTGGTGGCTGCTTTCTGACTTGATTCTGAGGAATTTGCACCTAGGATTTTTTTGTGTTCTTAATTCTACTTGGACTTGGGCCTTGGACTAGTGCAGA
Source organism: Indicator indicator (assembly GCF_027791375.1). Taxonomy (NCBI): domain Eukaryota; kingdom Metazoa; phylum Chordata; class Aves; order Piciformes; family Indicatoridae; genus Indicator; species Indicator indicator. The sequence continues at coordinate 24,010,719 of NC_072019.1, read as the reverse complement.
AACCTTGACCCCCAGTATGAGTGTCTTCATTTGCACAGAGCTTCTGAGATTTTTACTGCTCTGCAGCAGCATGTGATGTCATGCAATTCAAAGGTGAAGAGCCAGTGCCTGTTTTGGTATCTGACAGGTGACTGACAAGATCTCAGTTAAATTTTCATTCACAGTATGAGTCCTACTTGTAAAGTTTCAGTGTGTCTTTATCCTGTTTTGCCCTTTTTAGTTCCTCAGGCCATTGCTGTCTTCAGCTCCATTGCCTCTCCCTGTGTCTGCAGGTTTTTCAATTTATCTTTGTTTTCTGCCCCTTTCTTTTTCTCACTGGAGAATCTCATGGCTGAAGTATCAGCTTGATGATGGTCTTTGCCTCTCCTGGCATATTTCCAAATGCAGTCTTCACGTTAAAATGAGGAACATAAATCTGGTGCTTGAAAACTGAGCAAAGACAGTGGTGCTCCTCTGCAGAGTGAAAGCAGGTTATGAAGGCTATGAGTGGAAACTGAGACATGGAGCTCTTTTTCTCTTTCCATCAGCATAGTGAGCAGTTTGAATCAGTGTCACAGTGGACACCTGGTGCAAGATCTCATCCCTGAACCCAGTCCAGCCTCCTGTTCACCCCAGAACTGATGCTTGAGTCAGAGGTGCTGAATGTCCTTGACTACACTCATCTCTTCTCTGAAAATATCCTGCTGTTGCTGGAGCATCAGCACACCTCCTGAGAGGGTGTTTTATTACTGATAACTTGATGCAGCATGCTTCTAGACTGTCAAACCACGAAAACAAGATGATTAGTGACTGGCTTGTACTTGTGGTGCAAAAGGGGTAGAGAAAGTTCAACTTTGCTAACCATTGACAGAAATAAAAAATCATCCTTTGTCTTGCTCTCCTGGATGCTGCAAGCTACCTATGCTGTCCTTTCTTCCCCATCTGCAGTCCTCTAGCTTAGTGTTATGGGTTTCAAAAGTCCATGTGATGATACTGCTTTTGACAAAATATTCCACAGTTGGGAACAATTCCATGGGGCAGACTGTTGGTTTTAAGATGAAGGTCAAACCTGCTCCAACAAACGTTTAACGTAGGAGTGATCTCAATTTCATCTGACTGAAAACACCAGACTGTAATCTTCACTTTTTCCCTTACAAATTCTGAAAGCTGTATTCTACAGAACTGAACAAAGGACTAGATGCCAGTGCCTCACTTACTTTAAATGCCTATATCTGCTAGATTTCCCTCTATTTTTTTTTCTGATACCAGTTTTCAGTTGTAATCTTGACAGATGTGCAAATACCATTCTCATCTAATGCAGTGATTGCAGGAAAGTTCAGTAAAACATGTTGGCAAAATATTAAGTCTCATAAATGTTTCTATTAAAATAATTGATTAAAATTAGCTTTACTTGGTTGTGGAAATGCAATTAGACTAGAGCAGAATAGTTTTGAAATCCCACTTGGCATGATTATGTTAGTTCTGGGGTATCTACCATCCAGCTCAAAGTCCATGAAGATGTTTTCATACGAGGGGTTTTGTTTTTGAACCAGTATTTCCCCTGCCTAGCCAGAGGAGTGATATCAAACATCAGGCTGCACTTCTAGCATACATACCAATAAAATAGAAACCCCCAAATATGCCTTTATTTTTTTTAAAATATCTGCGTTTTCTCTTCACAGAAACGAACTGGACAAGTGCAAACTTTTAACTTCAAGGTTGTAGAGGCATTAGTGCAATTGCAAGGAGAAACCAGCTAAAGACAGTGAGCCACATGGTTCCTATGCAGTGCCAGATCTGAGGAGGGCATTTGAGCAGGGCAATGCAAGTGACCAGCTCTGCCTCCATTGCCTTCTCACAGTGTCCACAGGGCAAGCTGCGGAGTTGGAATGAGGGACTCACTTCAGTCTCAGACTGAAAGTGTTTGTTGGAAAGCATTCTTTTTTTATGCAGAACTGCCAGAGCTGCTGGTCATCTTGCTAATTTGTGACCCTTTAAGTCCCATGAGGTTTTTTTTTTTTTTTTTTTCCCTGGGGAGGTGTTTTTGTGCAGTACTCTCCTGCTCCCTCCGCAAAGCCAAGGACAATCATGACCTCCGCTCCTTCCTCGATTTACTTCTGCTAATACAAAGAGTGCCTCTATCTAGACCCATCTGAGAGAGCAGCTAGGAACATGGCAGGTTTCCACATCAGCCTAGGCTTCCACACCCAATCCAGAAAGAGTTGAAGGCAATCTGTGCTTGGCTGGTGTCATCCGAACTGCTTGGTTGTGATGTAGGAAGGACTCCAGCAGTGTTTTGGGTTCTGCTTCCATCTGTGGAGAGTATCCATTCACACACTAACCCAAAACACCAGGTATGAATGGTGGGCCTGCAAATTACAATACAGACACACAAAACACTTCTTCACTGCCCAGTGAACAGATTTTCTAGGTGATTGGTGATCCCCCACCAGATCAGGTTTTCTTCAGCTGAGGAGAGATATAGAAAAGATTTTCTGCTATCCCAGTAATGGTTGGTTGTGCTCTTGCTGTTAGTTGCAATGAGGAGTAAGATTTGCTTTCTGATGATGAATGCTATAACTCATCTAACTGTGAAGCTGGGATTTTGACTCACAATTCAGAGTTTACAGGAGAAGCTGTGCCTGCCAGATCATACCCTTTCAAAGCAGCTGGAAAGGGTCTTAAGGTTCTTTATTCTTAGTACTGTTTGCTGTCAGGAAACAGCCATGAAAGCCCAATAGCAAAGTATACTTCTGATCTCATCTCCTTTCAGAGCTGATTCTTAGATAGGATGAAGGCTTTTTGCTTGCTTTTGGTTACTAGATAAGCTCACATGCTGAGAGCTCTAGGTGGATCTGAAGGATCAAACTCTGTTTATAATTCATCTGAGCTCAAGGTGAGGTTTTGTGATAGAATTTCCATTTTTATAAGTTTACTTTAAAAAAAATAAATAGAAATGGAAATACACCAAAGAGCTTTGTTCAAAGAGCCCCACCTCAGGAAATGGCAGAATTAAGTTGGTTTTGGTCTCTTCCATGAACTTTTGAAGGACTGTGTTAATAACCTTCTTTTAATGTAGATTTTGAATGTGTGGAGGGAGGAGTGTGCTGTGCTTTACATGCCTGTGAAACATAGATCTTGCAGAATGCAAAAGTCAGACTTTTTGTGGGCTGACAGCTGCTGAAATCCTCCTCTGTGTCATTTATATTTTGAGTCAGGGGCTTTGTGTTGTATTCAGGTGTTTTCAGAAGTGCTTTATTAAAAATGCAAAGCTGATCCTTGCATGAAATGCCATTTGAAGGGGATCTCTCATTGGAGCAAGAGAAGAAGCAGTTCTTAAGATGTTGCCAATGTTTCCTCTCTTAGTCTGGGGTGCCCTAGACACACACATGGGATTGCCACATAGGTCTGGAGAAAGCCCAGATGGTCTCTGAGGAATACGAGATTGTGAAGCATTGTGTTTTATTATGCAGAACAGCAGATACTCATGAAAAATAATGCACTGGTGTCAGATCTTAGCACCTTGGGGAAGATCTGTCACCTTCCAAGTGATTTTCCTGTGCAACAAAAGTCTGGGGAAAGCTGCTAATGCCTGTTGAACAATGCACTATATACGCTCTTCTCATTTTTTTTGTGTAGTGCAAGGTACTGATCTGTCTGAAAGCTATTGGTAGGTTCTATGCTCCTCATGGGAGTACTGGGAAAAGAATGAGCTGAAGCAGTATTTTAAGTGATATAGTTATATAATGTCTTTGTTTTAAAACATTAAAAATCTAACTGCCTTAACACTCTACCTCCTGGTTCTGCAGGACATGTGAAACACAGCACGCTGCAGCACTTAGTCTGTGCAGGATTCCCTTGTCACTGTCAAAATTGTTTCAGAAGTCTAAATTAATGCATAGCACTGCATTTATTAAAATGTGAAATAATCATAAATTTTTCATTCTTTGTACACTTAAGCTAATTTTCACATAAATGAAGCACTTGGCAGTTGAAATTCCACATATGGTTGACAGTGATGTTTGATGTCAGAACAATGCCCTGAGCTCCATGCAAATTAAACATATTTTAATTATTCTGAATATCCATTCTTCCCTTACAGTGTGTCTAAGCAGAATATTAAGAGGAATTTTAAGTGTAATGGATTGTCAGCAACTGACTCCAACAGCCAGGGTGAATCCTTTTGCCCCTTCTCCTGCTGAAAGGGAGGTGACCCCAAAGTGACAACTGTAAAGGGCATAGAAGAAAGCAAAACTTTTCCTAAGCTTTGGAAACCAGTTTGGCTTAACTGGAATGTACTTGGTCTTCACTTCCAGCAATGACATTTCTGACTATTGGACTGAGCAGTAGAGGCTCTCAAGGGGAGGGAGCCAAGCCAGATGTTCATGTTGTGTTTGGAATGGGGACTCAGGCTCTCAGTGTTGCTTCCTATAATAAAACCACTGAGTTTCCACAATAGTGACAATCACCTAATTTTTTTTTTGGCAATTCCCTGGGAAGCAGTAATAGTAATCACATGCTGGGCCAAGATCTAGAATCTTTTGCAGAAGTTTTAAAAAGAGTTCCAGAGCTGGATGTCCCTGAATTTTGGTTTCCTTTTTGACACTGCTTTGTGTGATCAGTATGTTTATAGCAGAGGTTTTTACAGTTGAGTACTGGCAAGTTGCTAGATCCCAAAGTCACTGATGTGCTGTCCTCAGTTTCACTCAAGAAAAGGAAAGGAATTCAAGCACCTTAAAATTTCCCCTTTACATGTCTCTTTAAAAAATATTTAAGCACTAAATAATATTAACAATAAAAAATTAATCTAGCCTGGTATATCTAGAGTATGGTTTGAAGGATACCACAGCTGCTTCCTCTTCAAAATCATGGGTATAGACTGAGGTCCCAGCCAAATGACTGATTTCTAAGTAAAAAAGTTTCTTTTAGGAGAAAAAAAAACAAACAACAAACCAACAAAATGAACAAAAGACTCTGAGGCTCCAGTTTAGGCAGATGAAATGTTTTCTTAATTTTGGCTAAGTGCTAACACGCTAACTGGAGTGGAAAGACTTTCTGAAATTGGGATCATGCATATCCCAGTAAAATGGAAATAATATTACACCTGTCCTAGAAGGGTACTGTGCAAATGATTTTGATCAACTCCATGTAGGGATGTGAAGTCCGAAGACAGTAAAAGCAATACTTAATTCTTTATCACAGCTGTTGTGGTAAGATTACTTATGACCATCACAGTACTTCAGAGGTTGGAAGGGACCTCAAGAGATCATCAGGTCCAACCCCCCTGCCAGAGCAGCTTCACTTAGGATAGTCCACACAGGAATGCATCCGAGATGGTTTGGAAAGTCTCCAGAGAAGGAGACTCCACACCCCCCTGGACAGCCTGTTCCAGGGCTCTGTCACCCTCACTGGAAAGAAGTTTCTCCTCATGTTGAGCTGAAATCTTCTATGTTCTAGTTAGAACCCATTGTTCCTTATCCTATCACTGTGTACCACCGAAAAGAGCCTGGCCCCCTCCCCTTGACACCCACCCTTCAGATATTGATAGACATTGATCAGATCCCCTCTCAGTCTTCTCTTCTCCACACTAAACAGCCCCAGGGCTCTCAGTCTCTCTTCCCAGGGTTGATGCTCAAGTCCCCTAAGCATTCTCATGGCTCTCTGCTGGATTCTCTCCAGCAGGTCTCTGTCTCTCTTGAACTGGGCAGCCCAAAACTGGATGCAGGATTCCAGGTGTGGTCTGAGCAGGGCAGAGGAGAGAGGTAGAAGACCTTCCCTAGCCCTGCTGGACACAGCTTTCCTGATGCATCCCAGGATCCCATTGGCTCTCTTGGCCACCAGAGCACATTGTTGTTCCATGCAGAACTTGCTGTCCACCAGCACTCCAAGGGCTTTCTGTGTGGAGCTGCTCTCCAGCAGGGCAGCCTCTAACCTGTCCTGGTGCTGTTGTTATTTCTCCCCAGCTGCAGGACCCTGCCCTTGTCCTTATTCAACTCCATGAGGATTGCCTGCAGCCAACTCTCAGCCTGTCCAGGTCATGTTGGATGCTGCACAGCCTGAGTGGTGTCAGCCAACCCCCCCAGTTTGGGATCATCAGCAAACATTGAGTATTGTTCATGAGCATTGCTTTGCTAGTCTGCTTAAGAATTATTTGTAATTTTAACAGACATGTGATTATTTTTAAGCATAAGTAAATTGATTTTTACATAGCAGGAAGTAAATAAACATGTGGCAAGTGAGAATTTATGGTGCTTGATTATGGATTGTTTCAAAAGAAAAAATTTAGTTTGAGAAGGGGGGGGGGGAAATTAAATTACCCTCCAAGGAAATAAAAAGAGATATTCCAAAATGCTGAGAAAGTTGTGCTGAATTTCAGTGGAAACTGTTGATTCTGCCTTCTGTATTTTTAATAGCATATGACTTAAAAAATTTAAATGGACTTCTAGCTTTCTTTGGATTACTTTTTCTTGCGTGCAATCAAAAGCCTTTTTGCTAATTATAACCTGTGTAAGACTTTACCTTGGTGTTCAGGTGTGGATTTTTTTTTTTTATATAGGTCATGATCTGAGGCATTTCACTTAGCTCTTGCTCTAGGTGCCAAGACAACTAGTGATGCCTGGAACCTTGCTTATTAATTCTGTGGTGTTTTTTTTTCTTTTGCAATGGTTTGGATTTTTAAAAAAAATATATTATCTGTCATCTGGATAAATTTAAATCTCTGACCCCCTCTAGCTGCTGGATAGATGAGCTCCTTACCTCCTTTCCTTCATTCTGCTGCAGGAATGAAGAATGAAATTCTGAAGAGGTCAGGGCCTGGTGAAATATGTCTGTCCAAGGTCCTTTCTGTCTGTCTCTCCCTCCACTCAGCCACTGAACACCTCCAAATCTGTCTTCTGTGTACAATCCTCATGGGCCCAGTGGCAATATAGGAATGTCCCTAGGAAAAGCTCAAAAAAAAAAAAAAAGAGAAATGATTAATGCATTTGCCTAGGTATGTTAATCTCTGCTAATTCTAATCTACTGGTTCTTGTTGGCTTGCTGTTCATTTTTGAAGCTTCAAGTCATTGTTTAAACAGTAGAGGGCTGCAGGAAGGCTAAGGAAGAATTTTGGTCTCAAAGATGATGTTAGGAGACTAGGTTGAAGGCATGAAACCAGTGAACCTTAATGAGTCAAGAGTCAAAAAATTAGCTATAATATACTTCTAGATCTTATGAAGGAGAGAATTATTGCTGGTTTTCAATCAGTATCTTATTTGTTGTGGCAAGGCTTTGGATTTTGAAATCTGGATGTAAGCACCCTGGTAAGTTCTGGCTCCCTAAACCTTTCTACTATGGGTTTCATGTGGAGAAGCAGCTATTAAATATGTACATTTTAGACCATTAAAGAAGAGTGTAAAAATTCTGACACTGTAAAAGTGTGAGGGTGGTTTTTTTTTTTTTTTTGTTGGTTTTTTTTTTTCCTCCCCTCTTAACTTTTTCTGTTTTAGCTTGAGGAATGAAAGCTTCAGTGCACTTATTAACTTCCCAGTTAATGAGATCTTGAAAGAGGGATGCTTTGCTTTGCTTTCCTTTCCTCTGGCTCATCACATTGCCTTCTCTTTGGAGAGTGGCCACAGAGTGAAGATGAGGAAAGAAGAGTGCAAGACTCATTTATGTGTTTCATGGTTGTTGCAAGCAGATAGATACAGAGTTGGCTTTTTTTCAACTCAGCTCTTCCCCTGTGTGTGTTTCAGGCTTGCTTTTTTGGCATCTTCAGGCATAGCAAATACTGGTGGGTAGTGTGCTGTTCACAGGCAAAATATGCTTGCAAACTTTTGCCAGGTACCTCAAAATGCAGATATAAAACTCTTGGAGATTCTCTCTGTTCCCTTTCTCATTTTAAGAAGCTTTGTCACCCTCTTTGTGCTCCTCCAATAAGGCATATAGCCAGGAAATAATCATAGAATCAGAGAATGGTTTGGGTTGGAAGAGACCTTAAAGATCATCTAGTTCCCAGCCTCTAGTTTCCACTAGACTAAATTGCTCAAGACATCATCCAACCTAGCCTTGAACACCTTCAGGGGAGTGGACACCCATGACCTCCCTGAGCAACTTGTTCCAGTGTCTCTCAGCTGTAAAGTCTGTAAACTCTCTTACCGTAAAGAAGTGTGTGAATTCAGTTTTAGAGATGAGCTGATCCAAGCTGACATGAGAAAAACAGAAACAGCTTCATGAAAGGGGTGGCAGAAAGGCCACAGAAAGAACTGTGTGTTGATTTGGGGTTTAGGAAGAATTAAAGCTATAGGTTGAGTTGGGATACAGTGTTAACCCTGGGTCCATGCAAACACAGAACTCTGAAAGGAGAGGGAGAGTGTGAGTTGATCTTTGAGTGGATAAAAGAGAGAAGTGATGTCAAATAGAACATTTTCACAGGTAGGCAGAACCCAAATAAAGTAATAGCCCCACCATCCCTCTCCTCTGAAAAAAGCCAAACTAAACCCAGCATTCCCTCATGTCTGGAGGCTACTTCCCATTTGCTCAGAGGGCTGATGGGCATAGTCCTTGCCAACAGCTGGGGAATGCCCAGGTCATCATGGCCAAAGATGTTCCTGTTTTCCCTTCTCCTACCACATGCTTATCAGTGCTATGCAAAACAGATGTTTAAGCAAATAAAGAACCCTTTTCCTGTGCTCAGAGCTTAGTAAGATTAATGCTGGGAAAAAATAAAGCCTGAGAAAAATGGTTCTGTATTGACTTGCTACCTTGTAAGTATTTACCAGGCTGCTTTGTAGAGGCAGTGAGGGGACAGGCTGGTGGATATTACTGAACAGATTGCATCAGCCTAATGGATTGGTGATCACAGCAGATACTGTTGAGGCTGTGGCATCTAAAGATGGATGGGATTGCATCCCTAAGTTTTCCTTGCTTCAATTGTGTTCTTCCTCTTTCTGCCACTGCTGTACATTACTAGTAATTCCATTATGATTCAAGAGCAATGCCCTGAAATTCAAGCTCTGAGAGCCACAGAACTGCAGAATATGAGGGGTTGGAAGGGACCTTGAAAGATTGAGTCCAACGCGCCTGCCAGAGCAGGATCACCTAGAGTAGGTCACACAGGAATGTATTCAGGCAGGTTTTGAATGTCTCCATAGATGAAGAGTCCACAACCTCTCTGGGCAGCCCATTCCAGTGTTTTGTCACCCTCACAGTGAAAAAGTTTTTCTTTATGTTCCCATGGAACCTCCTACGCTCCAGCTTGCACCCATTGCCCCTTGTCCTATCATTGGACATCGCTAAGAACAGCCTGGCTCTTGTGGTGGGATAGCACATTCTCTCTTAGCTCCAGTAAGTACTCCTCAAGTGCTTTGGGAAGGCTAGGGGATAGATTTCAAGTGTTGAGGAGGGATTCCTCTTTTGCTTTTGTTACTTCTAGGAGGTATGGGAAGGGCTAGCAGAGAGGTCAGCATCTGTAGGAATAGCAAACAAGTCTTCACAGCATGTTCTTATCAGCTGAAATACAAAAGCCTGTACTGACTGGTTGAAAAGCCATGAGAAGGTGCTGAGAAACAGGACTACACTATGCTCAGGTTTATACAATGAAGAAATTTTGCTTACCTAAAACCAAAAATTTTAAAAAAGGCAACAGGTTCTGAGAAGTATCAGAAACTAATAGAGTTGAGCATTTTTTTAAATAGTAATTTTTCTACAAAACTAAACCATTTTTGTGGCTTGAATAGGGAAACAAGCAAGGCCCTGCATGTTACAGTCTGGGGAGTAGGCAGTCATGGTTATCCTTCAAAAAAAAGAAGTGTCCTGTCTTTGGGTTTTGTCCAACCCAGCACTGTTGGGCAGTTTTGCTGAAATGAAGGAAATTGTTCCCTTGGTGGAATTTTGACTGCTGCTCAGTAGGGTGGTATAATTAGAACTGGAATTTTTCTGAGCAAAAGCCTGAAATCAATTGCAATATTGATGCTATTCCAGAAAAGACAAAGTCAGCCTGTATTCAATAAACCTCAAATAGTGCCCAGTGCCTTCCACTGCCCAGTTCCTTCTACTGCCTTTCACTGCCCAGTGCATTACTGCTTCCCAAGGTGTAAGAGGCTTGCATTTTCAACATGCAACTGAAACAGCTGGTGAACCTGGGGTCTATCAGGTGCTGCAAGCTGTTGGCTCCCCCCTCACCAAACACAGAGGCAGGGATTTGGTGCTGAGTGATGGTTTTCACTGGAGTTTCTTGCAGTCAGAATGGGGATGAGATTAACCATAGCCCAGCTGAAAGTACTGGTAGCTTTTCTCTTGCTCTTTAATGAAGTCAGTTGTGGTGCTGCCATTTTTATGGATTACTTTAGGAAGTTATGAAGCAATGAGATTTTCATTCTAATCAGAAAAGGAAATTGGATTGTTCAGCCCGTCAAGGTGACCAGAGGAGGGAGAACAGTTGATAAACTTTGCTATGCTACTCTTTAGTTGCAGAACAAGTATTTAGATACAGATCTTAGCTACTATTAGGGTAAATCATGGGAAATAAATGTACATATGATTAATTTAATGTTTAATGAGATCTATGAGGGCAGATTTATTCTTAGCTTCAAGCTAAACTTTTTTTTAAGTGCCTTTTTCTTCTTGTTTCAGTTTTCCATGAATCTTTCTTGTCATGTTCTATCATCTCTATATCATTTAAATATTTTGTATGAATTACTCCTGTTCAGTGTAGCTGTTGTTAGAGTTTAGATTGGCATATTCAGACAATGCTTGTAGATATGGGGGCTGAAGGACTGATCCAGATAAAACAATCTAGCTATGAGTGCTGTGTCAAACTTTCAAAGGCTGTAATACTAATTAGTAAGGAGTAGGTGACTTGGAATATCTGCCTTGGCCCCTGGTTGCATCTTGTCTATGAGAAACATCAAATGTTTTAAGATCAGAACCAAGAGGTCTGTGGAAGTCTAAAGCCATCAACATCTTTGGGCTTGAATTGGATTTCAAATAACTGAAGGAGTTACTGAAGAGTGCATGACTGTAGGATGTGTACATCCATCATCTGGGTCAATGGATATCAAACCAGAACTTGAAACTAGACTATGAATGCGGAAATCTTCATTTTCAGTGTGAAGCATTAGGATGAGCTGGCTGAGAGAGGGGATTCAACAGGCTGAGAGCTCTCCAAAACTTTGTAGGTTAGGGGCTGGCCATGTTTTCAGAAGGTGGAGCATTTTCTTTGCATGGGGGTGGTCTCTTCCTTGACCCTAAGGGAAGTATCTAGTAATCTTCTAGTTGAGATCATAGAACACACTTCATATCTTCATCTGTACATGTATCAAAAGCTTGCGGGAAAATAGGTAAGGTTCAGCACTTAAACTATGTACCTGGGCTGGGCACAAAAGCCACCTGCTTTGAGGTGTTTCCCAACTGTATTAATACTGGGATTCTTTGGCAACGTTAAGGTTTGTTACCATCACTATTGTTGATGTAGGACAATTTGCAGTGCTTTTCAGGATGGCAATTAAAGAAGCCAACAACCACACAATTAGTGTGGAAAGCCAATCAATAGGACATACAATGAGCCCTAACTAGCATAAAGACAATTAAGACAGTGAAGATAAAACAGTGACCAGTGACAAGTGGTAAATCTCTTGCCAGGAGAGTAGGTGAGAAGAATAAACTTGGGAATATCTAGATTCTTTCCTCATCCTCGTTACTGACTCAGCCCATTGTCTTTGGCATTAAGTCCTAATTTTTTTGTGCAGTAGTATTCTTCTTCAGGAAGTGAAAGAGCAACACGAATTTGGGCCTTCACATTTCTTGCAAGTTTCATTTTGATCTTGTTGGTGTTGACTGGTGTAAAGGGTAATTCTCACCAGCCCTCAAGGACATCTGAAAGCTCTTTTTGGATGTGAACTTCAAAAACTGTGGAACTGATTTTTTTTTTTTTTTTTCCAGGGCATAAAGCTTTTTTTCATTGCATTGGCCCAATTAATTAGCATTAATTTAATGTGAATTGTACTGTGGCACAGTTAAGGAAGGCCATTGCTCCAAATTGTGCTTGGCTTACCAAGGGCAAGGGAAATGGCTCCCTGGGCCACCACAGCCATTTGCCCTACAGAGATGAATGCTGCATGTTGAGTATTTGCTGCTGAAAGAGGAATCACACAAGAAGTTACACACATATACCCAAGATTAAAAGATTTAATGTGCTTTCTATCTGCCAAAAGCAGGTGGTGATGCACTTGAGGGCTGATTTTTTTTTTTTTTTTTTTTTTTGACAGCAGTATCCATGCTTGCCTGACTGAGCTGCTACAGTCTTGAAAAGCAATATATGGATTTAATGTGCAACAGCACCACAACTGTTTCCTTTCTCTTTGGGGCATTAGTAGTGTTCATAAGTGTTCCCATGTTACCCTGCCATATTGTAGGAGTGAAAAGTGCAGAAGTTCATGAATAAGTTATAGCTGGTACCCTATTAATAGTCCCACTGATGGTATGTTATGGCAATCCTCTAGCTTCTCCCCCACCTACCAGATTAACTCTTTCTCTGCCTGTCAGGAACTGCACTGCAAAATATCTTCCCAACAGTGCTGCAAAAGCTGATTGCCCTTTTGAGCTGTTGTTGCTGGGCTGCAGTCTGGACATGGATGATGACTGCTTTGTTCTTCTTCAAAGTTAAGTGTCTTTAGATGTTTTCAGAGTAACTGGTTTCCATTCAGAGTCAGTACAGGGGGGATTTTCTGGGGCAGAATCATCATTTTTCACTCCTGCTACTGCCAGAAGCCAGCTGGTGCTGTGTTTACTTGCTCTCAGCGAGGGTTGTAATGGTGTTTTTTAAGGCTAACGTTTAAAGCCATTATGATAAACAGGGAGGTGTCCAAGGGTGCTGGTGAAGCATGGCTGAGAGACCCTTGCTCAAGAGACAGGAGAATGTTACTAGCACAGAACTGCTAAGCTTCTGACTTCAAAATGCTTATTATTAAGAGCAAGATATGTTAGAAAAATGCTACCTATCCTTACACAAGTGCTTCCCCTGAGATTAAAGGGGGATTTCATTGTGTGATGGTTAATGCCAGAGTGGTATGTACAAGCTATTTCTTGCTGCTGACTTGAGCTTCTCAGCTGATCAAGTCTTTCTACCTTTCTTCAGACTACAACAAATATCACTTCACTTCTAAATTAAAATACTTCCTCCTTCCTTCTGCAGGCCCATGTTTTACTCCTGCATCCCTGCTCCAGCTGGATTACTTATTTCCTCCAATCCATTTGAAAAAACAAACTCTTCAGATGAGTCAAGAATAAAGCTTCATAAATGATTGCAAACTGTACCTTCGTGTTTACCCACATGAGCATAATTACATAAAACTAGGGTATAAATTTGTCAGATGCTGCTTTATTCTTGCCATCCTCGTGGCCTTGCCAGCAGGAATACACTTGAACTAGCCACAACCATGATGTAATTCAGCAAAATAATTAAATATTAGCCACAGAATCAATAAGGTTGGAAAAGATCTCAAGGATCATCAAAGTCTAACCTGTCACCCAAGACTTCTTACTGGTTTTGAGTTTGAGCAATATTTGGAGAAAGTATTTTTAAAGGCCACTCTTAGAGGTGGGAACTGAAGTTTTCCTTACACTATATACACATGTGCAACCCAGAAATCTGCAGCAGTTCTGAAGAGATCCTTGATGTCATTATTGGAAGGAGCATTTCCTTTGCTGTGTGCCTGTTCCATGCTGGAGCCTAGTCAGAGCAATGGTTAGATTTACAAACAGGTGAAGGTGACAGTTGGAGAAGTTGATGTGAAATAATAAATTATTCATAGTAAAGTTTATGGAAGTGTGATGAACCCAAACTACCAAACCCCTCTGAAAATCAGGTTATGATAACTTTCAAAGCACTTTTTCTGTGTAACCTCAGCCTTCCAAGTTGCATCTGTGGTGAATGCAAAAAAAAACAAAAAAAACCAAAACACCAAAACAAAAAACCCCAAAACAAAAAGCCCCAAAACAAAAACCAACAACCAACAAAAAAAAAAAAAAACCAAAAACCAAAATGAATTTTTTTTCCTTATTAAAATAAAAAAAGGGATTAATTGTAATTTTATGGGGCAACAAGAGATTGTTCATTACTGATAAAGGTTGCATTAAGACTCCATCTAGGTTTATGGAAGGGAAAGTGAGGAATTTATCCAGTATTTAAAAATATATGCCCCATGGATTTCCCAGCACTGTGGGGAAAAGCATTTATAAAGCTAGCCTAGATAGATAGAAGGCTGTGATAGGTCTTCAGCTGAAGGCATTGCTGAGATATTACAGTGATAGTCATGTTAGAAAAGATGATAGATTAGATGCAGCCCCACTGGAGGGGGCATGTGTGCACAGACTACTGAATGCTCTATGCACATATACAGCTTTGGAGCCATCACTTAGCAGCTCTGAAATGTCTGTACAATTTTTTTATGCTGTAATTTTGTATTGTTCATAAATATTCATGGGTACTGCTGCTTTTCTTGATCTTATTTTAGAGAAGCAGCACAGTCTGTTGGTTAGAAAAGGAAACTTGTAGACAGAAAGAGTTCCAAACTTCTTCTCGATTGCTGCTGGATTCCCGGGTGGCTGTAAACTAGGCACTTAACCTCGTCATGCTCTGATTTCCCTATCTGTAGATTAGCTATCACATTAATAAATGTCTGCCTTGCAGGGGAGTGGAAGGGATTAATTAATGTTTGCAGAATGACTCGAGCCCCTCTGTTGAAAGGTGCTCCAAAAGTGTAAGTGGGTTATTGTTATTACAATGCATTTCCATACTGAGCTGCATGGAAGTGAAATGCTCAATTTTTGTTAACCATCCCAGGGCTGGATCTGTATGGGTAGTGAGACATCTCTGCATTTGAGAAGTGATTTTTTTCCCATTCCCTGCATTTTGGACAGGTTCTACGTTGTTAAACCCAAGAAAGGTGGAGAACAGATCATCAGCTAGTTAAAGGGGGGGGGAAGGGCAGGGAAGGGTGGAAGTCCTATGCTTTTGAGGAAAATCAGCATTGAAGTCCTGGGGACGTTATGTTAATGGCATTACTCAATTTCTGGAAGCAATGCTGATTAAATATTCATTGACTTTGATTATACTGAAATTAGGACTAAAGCGTGAACTCAAATTGAGTGGAATAATGGCAGTGTAAATAATGCATACTTTCTAAATTGAAAACACCAGCTTGTGCTCTGCTCCCTCTCTCCCCACCCCCTTGGTTTGTCATTGTGCCATTTGTTTAGGAGATGATTATACTGATGTGTGCATATCTAGCTATCATTTTTACCAGCTGGGAAAAAAATGTGAAATTAAAGGTTTTTGACATTGTTTGCTTTTCCTTAGTGTTGGAAAACAGGAGTAAACACAGTGCAACAAAGACTATGCTAGTTTCATGAGACAGGGTTAGATGCTGCTGCTGCTGCTGCTCAGCAGTAGTCATCTATAGTTTTCCTCAAGGATGAGAAACATTAATAGTAATTGGGCCCTCAGAGAAGGAGACCAGAAAGCAACTGGTGTGGGAGATTGCAGGACACAAGCTAGAACAGGACTGGATTAGCTGTAAAGTTGACAGCCAGGAACTTGCTTCAGTTCTCTGGTCCACCAGAGGCTCCGTAGTTAACCTTGGGGACAACATGTCTCCTGTCCTAGGTATGTGCTGAAGGCTGACTTGTGACTGTCCATGAAGCTCAGGCTTTGAGGGGGGCCTTGGGTGGGTAACACAGGTGGTGGGAAGTATTTTCCATGCAGGTAGCAAGAACTCAAACTCAGCCCTTTATTCCGGGTGAAGATGAGTCTTGCAGAGCCTGCCAGTCTCTGCTGCAGTATGTTCACAGAGGATATTCACTCACCTCCCTGCAGCCAGTTGTGCAGTCTCCCTTAGGAACATCCTTTCCTCCAGCCCTTCCTCTTCTGAAGGGTAATAGCAAAGCCTGGTCCTGATGGATCCTCCTCTCTGAGCCCGAGCCCCACTGGTTTCAGAGGAGCTCACCTGGTTCTGGGGTTGCACATGTGCAGGTGTGCTGTACTGCTCCGTTGCAGACATTTGTGCTTATTTCTGTTTCTGAAAATGCATCTTTTTAGCTTTTAGGAAGGTGCCATGCCAATAACCTCTCTTGTAAAAACTCTTGCTAAAATCAGCAGCATGTTATTTTTAATACATAATGTAGAAATTGCACAGAGGCTTTTGATGGCAGGGTTGCCAATCAGGCAGCTCATGTGTGGGGAGCAGGCAGCTGTGTGGGTTTGGTGGCTCCAGAAACCAAGCTGGTGTTTTTTCCAAGTTCACATGCTGATTGCAAAGAAAAAGCCCATTAAAGAGCAAAGCATTTAAGGCACAACCTTCCTTCAGGCCCCAGGGAAGTGGCTTTCTGTGACAGTGTGATGGAAGGGTTTCTTATTCATACTTGGCTTTTCCCTACGCAGCAGGCCTCAGTGCTACCTGAGATTTACTCCATTGTGCAGTTCTGATCAGAATATAGCAGGGGTGGGAATACTCTAGTAGATCTGCCTTTTCTCCTCTCAGGCAGAGCGATGCCTGCTCCTACTCTATCCTGTTCCAACAGTGGATTTTGGAACAGAAGGAGCAGGAGTGACTTGCACAAGGAAGATGATGCTGCAGTGTTCACAGTGCTGCAGCATGACTGCAAAGACCACAGGCACTTGGCCCCATCCAAGAACATTTCTGCTTTCCATTTTACCTTGCTGTGTGTTGTCTTCCCCACCACCCAAGGCTATGAAGCTACCAGGACTGTTACTTGCAGTTCCCAGATAAACAAATCTGTCCCTTTCTTGCTTCTTTCCCAGAGTGGCTCTCCCTTTAGA
The DNA here is from genome assembly GCF_027791375.1 of Indicator indicator. NCBI lineage: Eukaryota > Metazoa > Chordata > Aves > Piciformes > Indicatoridae > Indicator > Indicator indicator. Next base: position 23,993,924 of record NC_072019.1, on the reverse strand, counting down.
TCTTGAGGAAACTGAGATTCCTCTTTGGTCCGTGTTTGTGTAGCTTTTGGTGTTGATCAAGACTCTTTTTGGAGCTGTGGTATCACTCCACAGCTAAACCATGACCTTTACTCATGTGACAAATGCATATTTCTGTTCCTCTATCTCTCCCTCTTTTGGGCATGTGTTTCTGCAGCCATGGGCTGTCAGCCCATGCACTTCTTTCCTGGGTACTGAAATGATGGCTTGTCTCAACTTCAGTGCCAGGGCTTAGGAAGGATTTCCTGTGTCACTTTATTCTCCAGTTTCTTGGAAGTTATTGTGTGGGGACAGGCAGGGATCCTCACCTTCACTGCTGCAGTGTGATCCATCATCTGGAAGGCTGGTGGATCAGACTGCAGTCACAGTTACCTGATCCTAATGGGAGAGAAGGCATGTCCTCTGTCTAATGTGGTAAATTTATGCCTGGAATGATTTGCTTAATCCATCTGTGATGCTGTGAAAGCAGATGTGAGAAGAAACTGTGAAGTCTCATAAACTACAATTTTTCTGACCTCTCCCTCCCCCAAACCTGTGAAGTTATGGTGAGGTTTTAGAGTAATTCCAACCAGATCTCCCCCACCTTCCAAGTCCCTTTTTCCTAAGGACTTGTTTTGTGGTCCTCTCCTCTGACCTCTCACTCATGGTTTCATCACTGGAGATGAGATGGGTAGTGATGGTTCTCTTTTTGGGGTTAGGATTTTTTTAATGACCAGAAACTCCTGGTCAGAGGAGGAGATGGCTTTGGGGAATTTCACACTAGAGATTCTTCTGTTCTATGAAATATCTTTTATTAAAACTGTTCTTCACCAATCAAAATTGCAACCTCATTAAAACTTGATAGGATTAATTTCTTTCCAGGCTGAATGAACTTAATGACAGGAGCATGAAGTCTTATGTTGTTCCTCCTTAGGAATTTCCTCTTTTACCACTGCAGCATCTGGGCTTGTAGAAAGCTAGCAGAGTAATTTTGGGCACTCAAAATGGTGAACAAATACAGAGGAAATTTGCAGATATGTCAAACAGAGGTTGTTTTTGTTTGTTTCATACTTGAATGGTTGTATGTGGCTACAGTATTCAGACTTCTATAAATTGACAGATTTTTATCTGTAGTCTTAAGAGTGTCAGGCTCATTTGAATTTTTTTTTTAATGAAATATTCAAAATGAGATCATCCCACCTGAACAGTTGGCCAGACTCAGTGTTGCCATTTAGCAGAAAATACCTGACTCGTCTGTTTAAAGTGCATTGGGGCAGATCTCCAAGAACTGCTTCTCTTAGGAAAGGATGATAAATTTCAGACATGTTGTTGGAGGACTTTTTTAATAAAAAGAGGGGAAAATATGTGCTTCCCCCAGAGTACAGTCTACTTGAAGAACTCATGGCTGTGCTTTGAGACGGATGGAGTATTTGACAAATGTCTCTCTCTGAAGCCTTGACTGTTCCTAAGGTTTTACCTGATTCCATTTAGTGCTTTGGGGACATGTTGCATGGAGAGTAGATGAATAGCCATTGCAAAACTGCTTGCATTATATGGCATTTCCCAGTTGTCATGTGTGGCATTTCTTCAGGCTTATAGCTAAATGCAGCTTCCCTTGACTGACATCTTGACTTCAGGGTTTCCTTTCCCTGCTGTAGCTTACTACCAAACTAGGCAGCTGTAACGTTACCTGTAATATCCTGGATCAAGTCTCTGCTCTGAGCAAAACACAGCAGTAGCCTTCCTGCAAAGTGCTGGGTCACAGGATATGGAAACACTTGGGTGACTGTTTTCAAAAAGGTTAGAGTCTGTTTCTTCCCTTTTCTTTAGAAAAAAAAAAAAAAAATCTCTGGCAGCCTGGCACAGCACACACGTACTTAATAATCTAGGCTTGTCTCTGTGTAAATAATTAATCAGAAAGGAAAAATAATATAAATCCTAGCTATCATACTGCTATTAAAATTGCAGAAGCATTAGTGCATCCAAAAAGTATTGTTTCTGTAATTAGATAACTTTTCTGGGCTGTATCAGCACTTGGAATAGGGAACACATGACCATCTGCTTGGAGACACCCATGGTAAGGAGGAAGCTTTGTTTCACTGCAGTGTGGATTTCTTTGCAAAGGAAAGGTATTAGGCTGGTACAGGAATGGTGATTATTTATGCCTCTCTTTGGCTCAGAGGAAAACTGTTCTTCAGTGTTAACATGCAGCAGTAGAAGTCTGCCTTAGTTAATCCAAGGTCAGGATCACTGGGACCCAAGTCATCCCCAGCTGTGCACCTCTCTGCTTCACTCTGGGCGGTTAAGGTCCCAGCTTCACTCCTCCTCTGCCATGCTCTGCACCACTGCTTATGCCAGCAGGTGGGCAGAGAGCAGAGCTGGGCAGGCACCCCCCAGTGTGGGTTTCCATTGCTGCATAGGTACAAAGCTGGTGTTGTCACAAAGCAGGTGTCCTCTGGACTTGTTCTTGACCTGGAATAACCATTTCCACAGACTGATGGGGTGGAAAAGTGAGGATGGATTGCTGAGCCAAATAACTGGCAACCTGTCATGTGTTTTCCCAGGATTTCTAGTTTTCTCCCTTGATTGCAGGGGAATGAATAGATGAGGGAGTACACAGCAACTGATAGATCCTTGCCTGTGACTTAAACCCATGTTCTCTTGGGCAAAGCTGGGCAAATACCATTTTCCAAGCTGTGTTGCCTGCACCAATTCTTTCAGACTGCAGCATGCCTGTTTGCAGCATCTTAACACTGGAAAGATATACACTAAGAATTTTTTTTTATTATTATTTTGATTTTTTTTCCATAAATGATACATCCTTTTGGCTGAAATGCTGGAAAAAAAAATCCCATCAAGACACTGCTGAATATCTGTAAGAATGGCATTCTCCATAATAGCAGATAATTCAGTCTTTTGCTCACAGTTTGAAGCCTTACTACTCATGGCAGACACCCAGGCTTTTGTATTTGGGTACAATACTATAAAATAATTATGCAGAAAGCTCATCCTATCAATGATGTGTGAGAGGTTATTTTTACAGTGTGTTTGCTAGGCAGCTTGGGCTCTCACCGCAGGGACATACATGGGCTGCACTTGACTTTCTTCTCTGGGGAGACCTGGGTTTGATTTTGTCCTGCTCTAGATTACATCTAAAAAGGAATCTGGCTCTGTCACTGCTTTCATTGCTGCATATTTTTTTTTCCATATGGCAAAGCTAACATATGGTTGCTGGAAATTAGAATGTTTCTATTGCCCAGGTCCAGGATTGGATTAGAGTGGATGGTGTTGTTAAAGACAGTGACATATGGACAGATGCTTTAGGAGCATCTTATTTAGCACTGATAAGATTTTATATAGAGTAAGAGTCAATTTTACTTACTCCTGGTCTTGGAAGTGTGAACCTCTTCACAGGTTAATTTAAACTGGATTTTTCAGGAGCCTAAACAGATTAGGTATCAATCCCATTACATTTTAATGGGAACCAGACACTTTTCTTCATTAGGTTCTTTTGAAAATCTATCACTTAAAGCTCAATCAGTGGAATAATTGAAACTGGACCATATTTTAGTTGCATACAATTAGTTCAGGTTTGTGGCTTTTTTTCAAGTGTCTAAATCACTCTTAAATGATTTTGGAAAAAAGCCTCTGTGTGCTGTGAGTGAAATTCACAACCTCTGTTCTCATTCAGACATCACTGCTAGAGAGACTAAAACATCTCAAATAAGCTAAACTCCAGCAGAAAATAAGTTTTTGTCCTTTTCACTTTCCTTGAAGACAATGATTGCAGAATTCTGGTCTTGATAGTAATTCTCAAACCAGCTTAACCACCTCATCACTGATAGAGAGGTCTATGTCTTCTCTCTCCCTTCACTATGTAAATCTTTGAGACTTGTAGCTTTGTAGGGCTGCTGGGCAGCTGTGTTTTGTCCATGAAAGCTCTTTTCAAGCTTTCTAAGCTGGCCAGGTCTTAATTTTTTTCTGCCTTTGCTTTCCTTTGCAAGGATCCATGTGTGCATACGTTTTAGCTGTTACAAATGAAGACTGAAGAAAATTATTCCTCTTCTGTAGGCAAATAAGCAAATCTGTCTCTAGTACCAACTCCAGAGTGGCTTTATTTTAGTTTGAAGCATCTGATGGATGCAACTGGTCAATCATCCAGAAGCAAGTTAAAGTTGTTACACAGGATGGGGACTCCAAACGAAAAATTAATTATCTTCCAGCTGCTTCTGAGTTCTCTGGCATGTCCTATCACAAGGATGCTCCTTGTACAAATGTTTCTGTGGGCAACATGTGCTGTTCTGGTAGCTACTCATTAGCTCTCTGCATTGCAAGCTCAGTGTTTGTGCCAGTCAGGTTAATGTTGAGTTATGGAGGATCTCCTCTCCTAAAGTGGCAGTGCAGTAGGTAGCCAGTCCCATTGGTGTGCAGATTGTTCATTTGTAAAACACTCCAACTCTCTGACATTAGGCACAGCTACAAGTGCATTGTAAAGGATGTGAGCTATTGAAATAATTTAGTCACGTTCACAGTTGCGGGTGAACGGATTTTCAACATGGAAATCCATGCTCATGCTGGTTTTTTTTGTTTGCTGTTAGAAAATGCTTCCTCTATATTGATGTTTAAAATAAATAGATTTTGATTGGAGGGGGATAATGATTGATTTATTCCTTTTACAAGAAGAACTGAGCTCTGGTGTGTAATCTGTTGCAGTTAAAATAGAGCAGTATGTATTAATTTTATATTGCTCTCAGATTTTACATTGTAATGTGCCTTTCCCAAAGTGCTAATTTCAATGAGCCTGGGTTGCAGGCCTGGAAACCTTCATTTCACAAAATTGCAGAATGTTAGCAGTCAGAAGGGACCTCAAAACATAGTCTAGCTCAACTTCCCTGCCAGAGCAGGATCACCTGCAGTAGGTCACACAGGAATTCATCCAGGTGGGTTTGAAACTCTCTAGAGAAGGAGATTCCACAACCCTCCTGGGCAGTCTCTTTAGTGTGCTCTGTCACCCTCACTGTAAAGAAGTTTCTCCTCATGTTGAGCTGAAATCTTCTATGTTCTAGTTTGAACCCATTGTTCCTTGTCCTATCACTGTGTACCACCCAAAAGATCCTGGCCCCCTCCACTTGACACCCACCCCTCAGATATTGATAGATATTGATTAGACCCCCTCTCAGTCTTCTCTTCTCCAGACCAAACAGCCCCAGGGCTCTCAGTCTCTCTTCATAGAGGAGATGCTCAAGTCCCCTAAGCATCCTCGTGGCTCTCCCTTGGCTTCTCTCCAGCAGGTCTCTGTCTCTCTTGACCTGGGGAGCCCCAACCTGGACACAGGATTGCAGGGATGGTCTCAGCAGGGCAGAGTAGAGAGGTAGAGGAACTTCTCTAACCCTGCTGGACACAGCTTTCCTGATCCATCCCAGGATCCCATTGGCTCTCTTGGCCACAAGAGAGAGTTCTCCATGTTGTTCCATGCAGAACTTGCTGTCCACCAGCACTCCAAGGGCTTTCTGTGTGGAGCTGCTCTCCAGCATGGCAGCCCCTAACCTGTCCTGGTGCCTGGTGTTATTTCTCCCCAGATGTAGGACCCTGCCACATCACTGAGAAGAGTCTAGATTCATCCTCCTGACACCTGCCCTTCACATAGTTATAAACATTAATGAGGTCACCTCTCAATCTCCTCCAGCTCCCTCAGCCCTTCCTCATAAGGGACATGTTCCCCTCTCTTCAGGATCTTTGTGACTCTGTGCTAGACTTTTTCAAGTTGAAATCAAGTGCATGGATTCTCTCTCTATTGATTTGCCCAATTTAAGAGGAAAAAATGACCACTTTTTTGGCCAGGGTCTTGCACTGTAGCTAGAGACATCTCTGTAAGCCCTCTGCTAGCAAGTTGTTCTTCTGTCTCAGTGGGCTCTGGGATATGTGCCAAATCCTCTGGTTGCAGAAACTGTGTTTTAACTGCTCCAACCTGAAGGTATGTGTGAGTGCAGTTTGTTGAAACTGACTTCTGGAACATAAGACTCTTGCTAAGCAATGTTCTCATCTGCTTTAGAAACTAATCTCTTTCCATGTTAACAAACATCATCCTCTAGCACATGTAGAAGTCATTGGCTATAAATGTACTGTTTTTTCTAGGCAAAGGTGCCCTGTCTTCTACAGCTAAGAGCAATCAGGAGAGATTTACAAGGGAGCAGCTCTGCCTTATGTTGCTTGTGTTGGAGTTGAGAGAAGCAGCTAAGCCTAATGGGAATGATTTTGAGAAGTTTTACTGTCTTGGGAAATTGTTTGGTAGTAGATGCACTATGAAATATTCAGAGATGCTACCCAGAGTAGCATTAGGCAATCTTGCCCTGAAGTTCTGTGAGATTCCTATATATGTATGGATATACAGATTTGTATCTATGTGCCTGATTGGCTTCTGTGAGCTTGCATGTTAGAGAGAGCATGGTCTGTAGCTTGTGATTTGAAATGAGCAGTTGCCTCTGGAGATGCAGGAAGAGCTTCAAAAAGGCTAGCCTGCCCCAGCCCTCAGTATATCCCCCAGGATTTACCTGTCAGGTCTTCATCTGCTCTTACTCAGAGGAGGTTTCTGTAGTGAGCCAGGAGAAACCTTTGCTGACCAGTGTTAATACTGCAGGGTACATTCACAGGTAAAACTCACTTGGGTTGTGACTTATGTGGGAAAGCAAGAGTGCAGAGTTGTGCCCACAATCAGAAGGTTCAAATGTAGCACTGATCACTTTCATGGAATCAGAGTCACAGGATGGTTTGGGTTGGAAGGGACTTTGAAAGGTGATCTAGTCCAACCCACTTGCAGTGAGCAGGGATATCCTCCACTAGACCAGGCTGCTCAGAGCCTTGTTGACCCTGACTTTGAATAGCTCCAGGGGATGCAGACTCAACTACCTCCCTGGGCAATCTGTCCCATTGTTACCCACCCTCACAGTAAAGAGCTTGTTCCTAAATTTTGTGCCTGTTAACAGCAGTGTGTGGCCATGTGGAATGGCATCAGAGACATCTACACCTCTTGTAGAGGAGTTCACATGTATAACTTGATGAACCCTAGGGTAAGGAAACCAGACTGGGCAGCATTGTACATGGTAAAGGGTTGGGTGTCTGATGCCACTGCCAGGCAGTGGGTTTGACCACAAGCTGCTTCATTCCTGTGCAGCAGTATGGACTCCAGCAGAGCACAATGTGTGTTGGGTGCATGACAGCTTGCATCAGGTCAATGTGTATCTGCTCTGTGCAGTGTGTGTGTGTTAGGGCACACACTCATTTAAGCAGCACATCATACAGATAGAATCATAGAATCAAGAAGGTTGGAAGAGACCTCAAGGATCATCGAGTCCAACCTGTCACCCTAAACCTCATGACTATCTAAACCATGGCACCAAGTGCCACGTCCAATCCCCTCTTGAACACCTCCAGGGATGGTGACTCCACCACCTCCCTGGGCAGCACATTCCAATGGCCAACCACTCTCTCTGTGAAGAACTTTCTCCTCACCTCCAGCCTAAACCTCCCCTGGCACAGCTTGAGACTGTGTCCTCTTGTTCTGGTGCTGGTTGCCTGGGAGAAGAGACCAAACCCCTCCTGGCTACAACCTCCCTTCAGGTAGTTGCAGACAGCAATGAGGTCTCCCCTGAGCCTCCTCTTCTCCAGGCTAAACACCCCCAGCTCCCTCAGCCTCTCCTCATAGGGCTTGTGCTCAAGGCCTCTCCCCAGCCTCGTTGCCCTTCTCTGGACATGCTCCAGCAATTCAACATCTTTCCTAAACTGAGGGGCCCAGAACTGGACACAGTACTCAAGGTGTGGCCTAACCAGTGCTGTGTACAGGGGTACAATGACCTCCCTGCTCCTGCTGGCCACACTATTCCTGATGCAGGCCAGGATGCCATTGGCTCTCTTGGCCACCTGGGCACACTGCTGGCTCCTGTTCAGCTGCTGTCAACCAGTACCCCCAGGTCCCTCTCTGCCTGGCTGCTCTCCAGCCACTCTGACCCCAGCCTGTAGCTCTGCATGGGGTTGTTGTGGCCAAAGTGCAGCACCCAGCACTTGGACTTGTTGAATGCCATCCTGTTGGACTCTGCCCATCTGTCCAGCCTGTCAAGGTCCCTCTGCAGAGCCCTTCTACCTTCTAACAGATCAACACCTGCTCCCAGCTTGGTGTCATCTGCAAATTTACTGATGATGGACTCAATCCCCTCATCCAGATCATCAATAAAGATATTGAACAGGATGGGGCCCAGCACTGATCCCTGGGGGACACCACTAGTGACAGGCTGCCAGCTGGATGTGGCACCATTCACCACCACTCTCTGGGCTCGGCCCTCCAGCCAGTTCCTAACCCAGCACAGTGCTGCTGTCCAAGCCACAGGCTGCCAGCTTGGCCAGGAGTTTGCTGTGGGGGACAGTGTCAAAGGCCTTGCTGAAGTCCAGGTAGACTACATCCACAGCCTTTCCTACGTCCACTAGGCTGGTCACCTGAGCATAGAAGGAGATCAGGTTGGTGAGGCAGGACCTGCCCTTCCTAAATCCATGTTGGCTGGGCCTGATTCCTTGGCCATCCTTCAGGTGCGCAGTGATTGCCCCCAAGACAATCTGCTCCATGATTTTCTTGCAAGGAATCCAGCATTGCACAGAACTAAACTGCTCAGTGCTGATGTGTGAATGTGAGCTGTGGTCCTGCTGCTGAACAAATCTGCATTTTCCTACCTCAAACTCCCTGATAAGTCTATTAGCCTTGAACCTCTTTGTCCCTCACCCCTCTGCTTTTCCATTGTATAATGCAGTGAGTCCTTCTGCCTGGTACTGAGAATTATTTTCTTGTTTTAAATCTCAGTTTGAAAATGTCAAAGTTCAGATTTTGGACAGAGAAGTCTGGGTGCTAGAAGCAAGAATGTTCTTTTTAATTAGAGTTATACCCCCAAGCAGTGAGAAACCATTATGTTTTTATTCTTCCTCTGTACTTGTTCCAAAACCTTTTATATGATCAGACTAAAAGGTAAGTGCAAACGAGTAAGCAGCTAAAGGAGTAAAGCAGATTTTGTAAAACAAAACCAAACCAAAACCCCCAAAAACAACCAAGGAGAACTGCAAGACTTGCTATTTTATAGTTCTGAAATAACTGGCATTTCAGACTATACTCCTGTTTCTAGAGACAAGGTATTTGAAAAGACCATTTCTTACCAGAAGACTGTTCTTTGGGTTGTGTGTGTGCAGCTGAGCACTGTTTGTGTGACATCTTTTTTAGCATTTTCAGTAACTTGATATGGTAGGTGACAGGATACTTCAGCCAGGGAGGCTTAGGAAGATGGAGCTTTCCATCACTGGGCCCTGATACAGATGTATGTACACCAGTGCATGTGTTGCCTGTGTCAGTGTGCAATTCTTCTCACAGGACAACCAGAAACAAATAATTTATTCCTTATCTTGGTTTATTGCTGAGTGGACTTCTTAACTGTAATGATCATAATGAAAATTGGCAACCAAAGATGTTAGATTACTAATGCAGGTTACTGGGTGACAAAAAAATAAGATGCTTGGGAGGAGGAGGAGAAGGTATTTTAAATAAACAAACCCCACAAAACTCCCCAAACCCTCATGTAGTTGGGGGGTTGGGTTGGGTGGGTTGGTTGGTTTGTTTTCTGAAACAGTAGTGGAATCTCAGATTTGGTGTGTGGTTTTTTTTTTTTTTCCTGTGGATGTGGCACTTGCACTAGTCACAGAAACCTTCTGGTGAATGGATTATAAATACATTTGCATTTACAGATTTTTGCCATGGCTCTGTGTATCCCTTTAGGTGTTGGAGGTGTTGGAGATAATGTGACTGACCTGGAGATGCCAGGATTATGTTGTACTTGGAGCTTCCCAGCTGCAGCTGAGGGTGGCAGGCACCATGTGTCACTGTGTGAGCCTATGTGCCAAAGCCCAATTCATGTCAGGCAGTTGTGTGGCTCCTTCCTGGACTGCTCTCTGCCTGAGTGCTGTCAGCCCAGCTCTGGGAAAGCACCAGTCTGAGAACATTAGCTGAGCTTTCCCCCGTACTTGTCAAATGTAACTATTCACACAGTCTCTGTGTAAGCTGCTTGCCCCCCAGAGGTACCCATGCACAACCTAGAGCCCCCTCACACTCACACCCCTCACAGTTATGCAGATACATTCCTGCATAAATTATATTTATGTATTACATGAAAGGCACATCAGTCAATGTGTGAAACTCTGACAGGCAGGAAACTTTGAGATAACAAGAGGAAAAAAAAAATCTCACCTTTCCTGGCTTATGTTTTTCCTGATAAATATTCTTGCTGTGAATGTTTATAAAGGAGGATGTTATTTGATGCAAGATATGAAAATAGGAAGGTGATATAGTGGAGAGAAAGGCACTTCATTTGCCCCATTCCATCTTTGCCACAAGGTTGTTATCTGCCTGGGAAAGATGGGGAAAAGACTCTATTATCAAAGGCATGTGGTGCTTTATTTTCTTATTTTTATTTTTTCAATGTGAGCCAGTCTGTGGCTCCACGTTGGGCTGCCTTGTGAGGCTTATAAGCCTCCATCTGAGAGTAGTGCCTGCTCTGAAGTTCTGCAAATCCTGAAGTAGAGGAAGGGAGGTGAAAGCTGCAGCTTTGTGTTTAGTGCATTGGGTGGTGAGAACTCAAATCCAGGGCTAGTTATCCTTGACTCTGGTTCAAATGCATGGCAGAGTCAGTTGGCATCCTGCATGCAGGCACCTGAGTGCAGGAGGAACTGCATGGCTGGCCCATGGCACCTTCAGTACCCAGTTGGGGGACATACCTCTGAGTAGAACTGTTCCATGCAGCATAGTGCAGACTGGGGGGATTCTTGCTGGAGTAGCTATTAGCAGAGGCAGACTGGCTGGAGTCTGCCAGCATGTTCCAGCCACACAGCAATACCACTTTTAGGAATATCTTCTTCATCTTAAGGACATGTGCAGGTAGTTCCTGGTGAATAGAGGCAGCACTCACACTGACCTTCAGGCTTTCTCTGTCTGGGTCCATCCCAGCCCTGTTGGTGCTGCTGGCTACTTCGACTTGGGCTTCACTGCTGCTACAGCAAACAGCTGAGGGAAAGTTTCTGGGTTAAGGTAGCTGCTTTTCCAGCATCCACTAAACTAAATCATATCGTTAGAGTGATGCTTAGAGAAGCTGTATCATGACTGTAGTTATGCTTTGGACTTGTGATTTGAACAACAGATGTGTCTTCTATCCAGAAGCCTGCATGTGTCTGAGACTGGATTTTCTCTTGTGGGTAAGAACTCAGGGGGATGAAAGGGACCATGAAGAGAGTGATTTAATAGAGCACTGATAAAGTCTGACTAAAGAAAACAGACTTCTGTTTTGTTTCTCTCTTTCTTTTGCTGGTTCATTAAAAAGTGTTTTATTTACTTAAAACATTTTGTTATTTATTCCCACCACAAGGGATGGAGTGAGGGAGAGCAAAGAAATCAAAAAGAAACATTGTGATAGCAGTTGCTGTCTGTCTAGATGCCAGCTTTCTTCAGGGAAAATCTTAACTGGCATGCTAGCTTGTTCAGTCTTGAATAATAAATAATGAGGTGCAAGGTGGACAGATGGGTGATGGATGAGTTTTGCAAGGCTTAAAGGAAGGATAATTTCCTATTTTTTTTTTAATCTTGATTCAAACAAAACAGAACTAGATTATCATCAGAAAAGAAAATATCCCCATCCTCCCACTTAAATGGAGTTTCATTTCAACCAGGTTGAAGAAAATCAAGTTTGCCTTATTTAAATTAATTGTGTCTCCACCGGCAGCACTGTTGGGGAGCTGGGAAGCCCTGAACTGGGTTTGTTATTCCTCTCAGTGTTACAACAGAGGATGCAGGGGATGCTCACACAAGGTGCTGGCCCTTAATGACATTATCTTAGTTTTCTTTTTTAATTCTCCTTAATAATGAGCCATTTGAGTCTGGAAATAAGTCTTGGGCTGTATTTGGCTGTGCAACATGAAGTGGAAATGTCCATCTGTTTATGTTGACAGGGTCTCTCTCTTTGGAAGGTGTTTATTGTTGGTTCCTGTTTTCCCTGTGTGTTGGCAGTTGCTACTGTTCTCTGTTATGTAGTGAAGATGTCAGGATTTTATAGCCTGGATTTTTGCATTCCCCTTCAAAGTGATTGAAGATTATTCCTGGCAAATCAGCCTATGAAGGGCTGACATTGGAACAAGTAAAAAGACATCACGTTGAACCTACTTGTGTAGAGCTACGTGCATGTCTCTGCATCCCACTACCAGCTGAGCTTCCCATCTGCTTCCTGTCAGGACATGGGGCAGCTGTGATATGCCAGGAGCAGTTGAGCTTGGAGAGGGATGCAGCAGTGCTACTGGGAGATGTTAACGCTCTCTCCTGACTCTTTTCCACTGGGCAGCAATGCTGGAGCATTCACTGATTCCCTGGGGAATTATAGGAGTCAGATAGGTTAAATGAATGAGATTTGATGGCCTAAATAGAAGCTTGAATTGCATGATCAAAGTCCCTCTAATACTGTTGCCAGCTTGTCCTCTCCACTCTCTCCTGAGTTAAGTTGATCCCCCTCCCCAGGCAATAACTTCAGTTCTCACCAGTAGATGCAGCTGGCTGCCTCCTTAAAACATTTCCCCAGAGACTCAGCCCTGGCCTTCAGTCTGAGTCACAGCTTTGGCTGCTTTCATCTGTGCTGTCTGCACACTTGTGAGCTGGTCCTACTGCACTGGCACCAGAAAGCATGAGCCACCTGGGGAAGGAAGCTGTGTCTCTGCAAGAACTTTCTGTTACTGAGGAGTTTATGTAGCCCTTTACCACCGAGATTGGAGGGCACTTAATTGCAACAGGGGTGCTTGATCCAGCTCTTCATTGGCACATGTTGATCTGCTAGTGAGGGATCCTGGCTTGTCTTCTCCCCAGTTCCATCCCTGGGGCTGTTAGAGTAGCAAAACACCTGGGCTCTGGGTGACTTCTCTGAACTGCTGTTACATGTGAGCTGCATAAGAGAACTTCTAATCTTTCAATTAAAAAACCAACTGTAGAAGAGGCTGTCTCAGCTGCTCTGTCTTGATAAGAAGGAAAAGCTTTACAACTTGCTGTCAAGCCATAACTCTTTTGTGCACACACAGGTCTACTGTGCCAAAAGCAGACAGAAATGCAGAAGGAAAACCTCCCATCAGTTTCATCTCTTCATTGAAAACTATCTTGTCTGACAGTGAGTCTTTTGAAGATAGATGTTTTCCACCTGTAGAAGTTACTTAGGACTGGCAGCATCCCATTGCTGCTGCCTGAGGTCTTTCCTGTGTTCCCTTGCTGAGCCTTGCAGTCTGAGATTCCCTCTCTGCTCCTTTCTATTGAAATATGAAAAATAAATTAAAACCCAGCCCTTCAGAGCACAGGTCTTTCTGTTAATCCCAAGCACATTGGTGTTTAGGCATCAAAAGCTTAGTCATCCACTATTTATTCACTACTGGGAGAACATAGTACTTAAGTTGATGGCAACAGAATTCCTGCAAGTGTTTTCCCCATGTAAACATTTAGGATGAAGGGAAGTAACTGCCTTAGGTTAAAATAAAAAGCTTGCTTTGGACTCCTGAGTTACCAACCAGGAATTTCCATGGTTTGAGCAATGCTTCTAATCAGCTGAAGTAGCAAGTGCTGTGTCAGAGGATTATTCTAGGAAATGAGCATTGCATTTGATTATAACATTGATTTTGCACTTATTAAATCCTAGCCAAAGAAGGTGTTGAAGAATATTATTTCTACCAGAAAGTGTTTTGTTACAGGCAGGTTTTGTGCTTGCTAAGTCTTCTCTGAAGCTGGTGGCTAGCCTTTAAGGGAGACTTCATTGACTCCAGTGACGGCACAGGTGTGCTTGCTGAAAACAAAGAAGCCCAGACACATAAATCAGATTTTCTTTGCTTTCTAGGGGTGCCTGTGCATAGGTGCACCCTTAATGGAGGTGATGCTCCAAGAGCCAGACTGCCTAGTAAGATTTATTTCAGTGGTCTGGGGCTTTGAAAAACTTCCATGATTGTTTACGAATTACCACTAGGCACTATTTCTTTGATATTATTTATAGAAACAGGGGAAGTTTATGTTGAGGTAATTTATTCAACAGTCAGAAGACACAGCTGTGAGTGGGTTTCCTTACCAGCCTCCCCATGAATGTCACTTGGTGGCTCCTAATTCCCTACACCACAAAATGAATCGTAACTTCATCTTGGTCTGAGGTGTTTCTGCTGGAAGATGCCCAATCTTGCATATGAATTAAACTTGTGAATTGGTTCTGATTCTGTAAAGAGCAGTATCCATGTCAATTTATGTGCTGCAAGTGGGTGCACATGAATGTTGCCACATAAGAAGGCTCAGTGGTGGAGTATATATTTATTCTGAAACCTTACTGAATGACCCTGATGATGCCAATGGTGATCATAGTGTCATGTAGAGTTCAGTCTACTCAAGATGTCTGCTGAAGGCTATGATGAGGAATTGCATGCCACCTGAGCCTCAGTACCAGCCCAGATGTGTGCTCTTTGCCCACGGCAAGTGGAAGGTGATCATATCTAGCAATGCTATAAAGGAGGATTAGAAGATGCTGACTGTCCTAACCATTATGCACATCAGTTGGGTTATTCTTAGCCCATTGCCTCTGGCCTGGATGTTTCACAGCAACATGTAAAATCCTGGACAGTAAGAGGTTAATTAGATGCTTCCTATCCACCATCTAAAGCTGAAAGAAAAGGACAGCAGAAACCTGGAATGTGGTGGTCTGCTTCTGAGTCAGCTGATCTATAAGCATCAATCTATTATGCCAATTAAATTCTTAAAGAAGGTGAAGCACTGTGTGTATATGGCAGGTATTGTGGGAAGCCTGGCTCATTGCAATGCCAAAGGTGCAATCTGATGGATGGGAGATTAAACAGAGGTCTCCACTACAACTGCTCATTAATGATTCTGTAGCATTTTTCGTGACAGAAATCTTCCTTGGGAATTGAAGGTGAACTCTTGATCAAAAGCCAAGCTCTTTTCCTTTTTTTTTTTTTTTCTTTTTTTTCCTTTTTTCCCCCTTTTTTCCCTTCTTTCCCCCCCCACCCCCCCCAGCTTCTGGTCAGTAAAAATTGGATGCAATGTTGAAAACCAGTATGAGCTATGTAAAACACTAACCTGAAGGTAACAGATGGTAAAAGAATAATGATGGATCCAGTCAACAGTAATTTCCTGTCCTATAATTTCTTTTGGCTCTGGCACTATGTTGCAAGCTGAAAGGCTGAGCTAATTTCCAGACTGTAGCATGGCCTTTCTGTATGATGTGAGATCAAATTGTATATAGGTCTATGCTCCTCATTTTGG
Organism: Indicator indicator; assembly: GCF_027791375.1. NCBI lineage: Eukaryota > Metazoa > Chordata > Aves > Piciformes > Indicatoridae > Indicator > Indicator indicator. The sequence goes on along the minus strand of NC_072019.1, from coordinate 23,978,569 downwards.
ATGCTTGATTCCCTTGAGAAGATTTTGAGCTGATCTTTCTTTCTTCCAGCACTTGCACTGACTGTGCCTGAGTCTGCCCCTTAGGTTTTGCAGAGGGCTTCTAGTCCTACTTGCCAGCAGTCAGCTGAGTGGTGCCGAGTAATGCCCAAGAGCTTTGGAGGTTGGATCCTGTGCAGTCTGGCCAGTGCCCCACAGGAGAGTGCCTGAGGTGAATCCTCCTCTAGGTGTAGGCTAGTCCTTAGTTGGAGAGAGAGAATTCCAGTTAAACCAGTGCCCAGTCCCTAAAAGTGGAGGCAAACAGAGTTAATGTTTTTTGTAGGCTGGAGGGGAATGAAAATCTGCCTCCTTTACAGCAGTGTAGTACAGCCAAGTTTGTTGATTTTATTAGGTAACAATGAGCTGTACTATTGAAATGCCTGTAAATAAGCAAACAGCTACAGATGGCCACTTAATAGGCTCTGCTCCTAGGTTGTAATACCTGACCCCACACACAGATGTTGCTTTCCTTGAGCAGCTGTGCCACGCAGGTCCGCTTTCTACCAAGGAAACCTTCCTTACCTTCTCCAGCTGAATTTCGGCTTCTTGAAGTCTGTGTGCTTCCTCTCCCCTAGCCCCAACCCTGTTCCCAAGGTGTTATCATTTCTACAGTTGGTTGTTTGGGAAAGCAGGCTGTGGTGCCTGTCATCCTTTGTGTGTGCTTTGTCTTTGTGCCAGCTCTCATCCTGAGGAACTGCAAAGTGGCACCCGCGCTCTCTGTCTCACAGCAGGCATGTTTTGCATTTACTGACACATGGGGAGTGACTGACTAATACTAACATGAAAACAATTCTGACAGAACAAGGGCTTGATGCAGGGGGGAGAAAAAAAAATATCCAGGAAAACAGAGCGTGTTCAGCATATGCTATCGCCTGCACCGGTTCAATAAATATTTATTGTATTTCCCATAATTGAGTTTCTCCAGTGTAAGCCTAAGTGGAAGATAGTGTGAGGAGAAGTCTAGGCAGATGGCCTTTAAAAAAAAAAAAAAAAAAGGCAAACAAACAAAAATAAAACATGCTCCCTGACCCGAACACACCAGCAGAGGTTTCTCACAATATAAATGAGGAAATATTCCAAAGGGGATTTCTCTAAGGGAGAAAACGCCCAGCAATAGAAAAGGTAGAGGAAATACAACCTTCACAGCCACCTCACTGCACTGATTCTGGAGCTTAGGGTGTGCTTGTCTTGGGGAAACCTTCATCTAGGAAATCTTGTGGCTAGATGAGGCCTTTCATCATTAGGCACTTTTAAAAGAAATTAATTTGTGGTTAGGAGAAGGCAATAACTGAAGCCATAGTAGTAGACAGTGTGAATTCATTAAAGATAAGATGATAGAAAATGTACTTCATCTGGTGGGAATAAATTTAAAAATCCACAGGTCTCCTGCTGCCTGGTTATTTTTGTCTACCCACTCTGCTTCCCTTGGTTGAGCTGTTCAAGCCCTGCTCCTTGGATTTAACGAGAGTCTTCAGGCTGTTTGGAATTTGTCATTTTTAATGCTGCTTTTTGGCAGAAGCATCCATGTTCTGTGACATTTCCCTTGAATTTAGAGCCACTTTGGAGCATCTGTAAATGGTCATGAGATAGGAATTTTAATTGTTTTAATTATATTTCTATCTCTCCCAACCTCGTTTCTCCACTGGACCTTTTTTATGTTTTACCAGAGAGAATTTTCTTCCCCCCAATACATTTTTCAGATACTGACATCTGGAGACATTCATCAAAGAAAAACTTCTAGCAGAAACCAAAAATCCATTAATGAAGCTGGAACTATTTGCATAGTAGAAATTATACTTAATAACCTTTAAGGGGAAAACTCATGTGATTGATGTAGAACACAATTATAGTTAATGGTCAGGGTGCAGGATGTTAATGCCTATTGTTTTTCATATCCACTGTTCAATCTGTGGCACACTGGGGCCAGTGCTCCTTTGTAGGCACTGGAACTGGAGGAGGGGGCTGTTCCCAATAACCCAAATGAAGGGTAGCATCTGGGGCATCATCATGACACCTGAAAGCTGTCCTGCTGAAGGGTAAGAGGCACCTCAGACAGCAGAGAGCAGCTTTCAGGTTTGTAGCAGCTAAGCTTTTCACTAAGCTCTCTCCTAAGTGCAACAGCATTTCTTTTGGTTCTGTTGGGGAAAAAAAAAAGGAAAAAAAACAACATCAGTAGGAGCTGCTGTGTTAGGAAAAGAGGAAAAAAAATGTTTGCTTCAGATCAGTGTGTCTAACACCAAGCTGCTTTTGCTTTCTTCTATGTGAAGGGCACAGGGAGAATGACTCTAAGAGGAAAATGTTGCCTGTGGTGGCCATGGATATAATAGGGTTTGTTTGTTTGGGGTTGTTTGTTTTTTGGAAAGTTCAGGTATTGCATGTGTGGGTTAATGGAGCAAGCAAGCATACAGCCCAGATGGTCACTGGAAAAAGAAAACTGTGCAAAGTTGACCCAGATGCTGATGGTGTGCCCGGCAGGGGAGCTGCTTAGAGCAAGTCAGGACTAACTCCATTCAAATAGATGATTTTTTTGCCCCAGCATGAAGGAGATAGATGGGAATTGGACTTGTGTGTGTGTTCTGCCTCTGTGATTCAAAAGGGAGCTCAGCTCACTCTCCTGCAGCTTCACTGCTGCCCCAGTCCCAATGGGGACTCCCATTGGGACTGAAGGGGGTTAGCTAACCCCCCCACTGAAGGGGGTTAGCTAACCCAGTTCATCTCCCAGCTGGAAAAGGGTAGGACTCAGTATGTAGCCAAAGGATAAGAGGATAACTTGGTAAATCTCTAATTCTGTTGCATTTTGATGTCTGTGGGCAGGTTACACTCTGGATTTTGTAGTAGATTTTGATCTTTTGTACTGAAGTGATAGAGCTGCAATTTCAAAATCCAGTGCATAATGTTAGCCCTGTGTAACACATGTAGTTGTGTTACTCCAGAGCTACCCTTTCCTCATCTCCATGCCTTCTGGTCTTGGGTACTGCCCATTGCATTTTCATTCTCTAGCACTTGGGTCCTGGCCTTTGGCCAGACAAACAAATTATTCTCATTCAACATAAAGGTAAAGGCATAGCAGCCATCTGCTGTGTTTGAGGTGAAGGCCTGAGCTCTGGGGAAGGAGATGGGTGTTTCAGAATCTGTGTGTACTAGGAACAAAACAGTGATGAGGGAAAAGCAGTATTGTGTAGAGGAGCCTGAACTATTTACAGTATCACAATATATCAGAGGATGGAAGGGACCTCATGAGATCATCAGGTCCAACCCCCCTGCCAGAGCAGCATCACTTAGGATAGCCCACACAGGAATGCATCCAGGTGGGTTTGGAAAGTCTCCAGAGAAAGAGACTCCACAACCCCCCTGGGGAGCTGTTAGGGGACTTCTGGTTTGGTAGGGCTACTCACTTGATTATTTCCATTTCTAGCAGAGAAATAAGAATTGTATTTTCCCCATTCTTTTAAACCTGCAAAGCAGCAAGAAAGCCTTGCTGTGTTTTACTAGTGGGACTGAAGAGCCAGGTTCTCCTTCACACAGAGGACCAAAACAGGGGCGGAAGACAGTGGTGTTTCACCACCTGCCCATCCTGGGGTAGGCAGAGCAGTGCCAAGGAGGAGTGACACATTTCTCCCCATGGCTGTAGCGTTGCAGCAAAGGTACTGCGTAGGAGAGTGCTGAAGTTCTGTATTCCTCCAAGGATTTCCAGATTGTGGAGTTGTTTTTTTTGGTTTTTTGAAGGGATCAAAGTTTTTAAGCTGATTTCTCATTCAGATGTCTAACTGATAGTGGTGACAGCAGTGATATCAAAGGAAGGAATTATTGTCTGTGCATCTCAGTTAGTCATTTTTGTGGCTGCCTTTATCTGTGAGAACATTTCTGTTCCTTAAAGCCACACTTAAACATAAAACCTTTTTTGGCAGGTGGGCTCTGTGCTAGTACCTGGATTTTGGAATTTCTCTGTGACAGAGGGAGTTTTTGTCCCTTTCAGATCTGGGGCTTTGCACTTCCATTGGGTTTTCATCTGCCTTTTTATTTATTACTCATCAAATGGAAACACCTTAAAGGAAGCAGGAAAAAACAAAACACCTTAGTATTTTTCAAGCAAAACAGAACTTAAATGAAGACCTGCCATCTATCCTTCAGGAGTTTGGGGTCATCTTGATGTGTTTTTACAAACTCTTTTTCTTTAACCAGAGCATGATTCATGATTAAATCACAAGCCTACATGTGATAAAGTTGCAGGATTCTGTGTACTAAAGAGTTTACTCTGAGAAATTATCATTGGTGATGATAGAGGACAATAGCTTCACATCCTCATAGATGGTGATCACTGTAGTTAAAACTCAAGCAATGCCAGTCCTCATCTGCCCACAGTACTACTAAAATGTACTGGTACAGACTAGCCCAAGCATGCAAGTGCATGCTTCAAAGAGAAAGAGCTCCTTGCTGCATGGCCTCTTTTGCCACTGTATGCTCTTCAGCCTTGCCTGAAATTGGACTGCAAACACACTCTCTGATGGATTTGCCAACCTGAGAAGAATGTGAGGTCTGGAGGGGACACTTGACATCCAGACTCTTCATAACTCTGCAAGTTCAGACTTGAAGTTTAGGGCCACGGCCTGGCCTTCTGTGGGAGGCAGCTGCAAAGCCAGTAGGTGATGCCTGTAGCTCTGGTTAAATCTAAAGGTGCTAGAAAGGCAGGGCTCAGCTCTTCTTCCCATTCTCCCTCCTTCTCTGCAGCAGACCTGATTGCATATTCTAGGCAACCCTGCTCCTGATGCCTCCACGGTGTGAGTGGGAGTTCAGTAAGTTACAGAGCAGCCTTGTTCAGGAGGCAGAAGGAGCCCAGCATACTCACTGCCTTCCCCAGGTTTCTTGCTATGTTGTTTTCATTAGCCTCCTACTCAAAAAAACAAAAACAAAAAACAAAAAAAAAGAACTACACACAAAAAAAAAAAAAACCAAAACAAAAAAACCACAAACAAGTAAAACTTAAAATTTTTGCTTGCTAGTGCAGCCAGGAGTGCAGGTCTGTCTGAGAAAGCAAATCAGCTCACCTGCTGAAAGCTACAGCACAGAAGATAAGAAACAAGATGCTTAAATTGGGATCCTATTCAAAACTAAGTCTGTGCATGATTATTCTTTGTCTTACCACTCCTTGAGGATGTTTAGAGGTCGTTAATGACTTGTCTTTCAGTCAGAGATCCCAGAGCAGATTGTAGATTGTACACAGCATGCTAAAGCTGTTCTGCAGTCTAAGGCATGCCTGGACCAGTCTGAGGCATGTTTCATTTATATTATAGTGCCATTAGGTGGCATAAAAAAAAGTATTTGTTAAGCTTCTGCTTTGCACTGCACTTCAGCTAATCCCTGAGCCCAGTGCAGATGGTGATGAGTTGCATATGCAGAGCTCTAGGTGCACCCACAGCCAAGCTTAGACCAATGCTAGGGGTGTGCATGCAAGCTAAATCTGTATGCATGACCCTGGGCTGTACAGCTATCAATGGGGCACTGAAATGCAGCTATCTTTGGGAGGGAATGTTGTTCTGATTTGGGGCCAAATTATAACAAATCTACAGGTTAGCTTTTCAAGCAAACTGCTTAGGATTAGTGGCAAATAAGTTTGCATTTGGTGGAGATTCGAAGAGAAAATTACGATTGCTCAAACAGCAGTTTGACTTAGTTTCTTCCTCTTGCAGAAACCATTCTGGAAATAATTGATTAAGGCATCAATCTTGAATCTTCTCTAATATCTAAGGATCCCACAATTTGGATCAGGCCCAGAAAAAGGCTGATGCAGAGCCTGCAGAATAAACTCCTTGCAGCCTTTTGTTCATTCCTCTCAGATGGAGGTGCAGGCTGCTGGTCACTGACTCAGTTCATGCTGGTTAGGTTTTGGTTCAAGGTTTATATTCACACACTGATGTTAGGTCTGATCCTTTACAAAGTAAGGTCAGAATGGTGGAACATTGGAACATTGGAGAAGGAACAACAAGGCATTTTTTTTTTTCCTTTTTAATCATGGTAAAGGTTTTTGTTTTGTCCAGAGAAGGGCAATGAAGCTGGGGAAGGGTCTGGAGAACAGGTCTGGTGAGAAGCAGCTGAAGGAGGGTTCTTTATTTTGGAGAAGAGGAAGCTGAGAGAAGATCAACAGTGGATTCAAAGTCGAACAGAGAAGATTTCACCTCAACATGAGGAGAAACTTCTTTCCAGTGAGGGTGACAGAGCACTGGAACAGGCTGCCCAGGGGGGTTGTGGAATCTCCTTCTCTAGAGACTTTCCAAACCCACCTGGATGCATTCCTGTGTGGACTACCCTAAGTGATCCTGCTCTGGCAGAGGGGTTGAAGCTGATGATCTCTTGAGGTCCCTTCCCTCTGATATACTGTGACACTGTGATCTTATTCTATTTTTTCTCTGCTTTCTTCTCCAGTCTGATCAGCAGAGTGGGCTGTGAAGTGATGCTAGGGAGAAGCTCTTTCCTGGAGTCCAAGTTTAAGTTTTGTTGACAGTCTGGAGTTGTAGTACTGGTCCAGCCAGGTGGCTTGGCCTGGTGGGATCCACAGGCACAGACAGTGGAAACCACAAATGGATTGAGCATTACAGTTTCGTTTCCTCAAAACAAATCTCAAACCCATAGATAATTGAATGGATTTCCTCTGTGCACATTCCAGTTCTGCAAGCTCAAGAGACACACTTTAAAGTGCTTCATTTTACCCCCAATTAACTTTAATGCATCTTTTTTTTTTTTTTTTTTAGCTCTTGAGAATGGAAACCCTGCCAGACTGGCTGTCTTACGTCCTTTTTTTTTTTTTTTGGTAATATTTTTTAACATTAAAAAAAAGGCAGAAATGTGAGGTTCACACTGATTGCACCAAATTCTTTAAAGTAAGAGCATTCATGTGAAGTACTGTATTTTCACCTCTGTGAAAATAAGGCTCTATGTGCAAAGTAGATAGCCTGACAAGTGATCATTACTTTCTGTGCACTGTAATGGCCCTGAAGTACCACAGGAAAAAAGACAAACCAAACCAAACAGAAAAAAAACAACCCCAACCTAAAAACTTATCAATATAACTCATTTACTTGTTAGGGTCTAATGACTAATATTAAATCCTCCTACCAGAAAATCATTATTTTGGGAGTAAACCACTGTCAACCTGTTTTGCATCAAGACCAGGGTGTATTAGATATGATTGCAGTTCTAGATTGCCACAGAGGAATAAAACTTGCTTTAGAATGACCAGAGGGGAAAGAAATAGAAATTTTTATGGATCTGAATATGTCTTAAGTGATGTAATTTGCATAGAGACTCCATCTTGTAGAAACAAATAATCTGCATACTGCATTTTCTTTTTCTTATTCCCTCCCACCTTGCAATACACAGAGATGACAACTTTGACTTTGTACTGCTGCATCAGGCTTCAGCAGGCAAGTGAGTGTGAAATATAAAATAAGGTCAGGAATAATGCTGACAAAAAAAAAAAAAAAAAGAAACAAGGCACTGGAGATGAAGAGCTTCTTGGGAAAGGAGTTAAAGTAGATAGAAACCTGTTGGGCTTGGGTACTTCCAACATGTGAACACTTAAGCACTGTCAGCTAAGCAGTAGTACAGTTTGGGAGTACAAGTGCAGTAAAAAGGAGAGACTGAGCAGAAGCAAGGTGGAAGTTGGAGAACTATTGAGCAGGTTACAGAAGCTCCCCTTGTCTTTGACTGAAATTCTGCTAGAGAACTTGTGAGCAAAAAGTTATTGCTTTATTATTCTTCTTTCTTCCGGCAATAAAACTTCCCATATATCTGGAACACAGGAAATTTCACTGCAGCATGAGGAAAAGCTGCTTTGCTGTGAGGGTCCTGGAACACTAGGACAGGCTACCCAGAGAGGTTGTCAAGCCTCCTCTTCTGGAGATATTTCAAACCTTCCTGGATTCATTCCTATGTGGCCTACCCTAGGTGATCCTGCTATGGCCAGGGGGTTTGGACTTGATCTCCAGAGGTCCCTTCCAACCACTACCATTCTATGGTTCTGTGTAACAAGAACACTTATTATTGCTGCCTGAACACATCAAATTGCAGTGCAACAAGAGAACACCTAATAGCCAATGTGTTATCCCCAAGGAAGGAAATGGTCCATTAACAAAATGCTATAAACTGGCAGGCAGGAGGGCAGCTAAGCATTTTGACCCTATTAGCCTGGAGATAGGAAACCTAGTAATCCTAAATGTGATTGCCTCAGAGATAAGTTTAATTACTGGAAACGCTAGAACTGCAGAAAGCCTGCAAAAATCCATCTTTCTTTGGGAGCAAAAGGAAACAATGAGGTAGTCTCACAGCTAGAAAAGGGGACAAAGAGCCCCATAGTTAGTCCATTTCATCTTTATGTAATACTACCACAAAAAATAAACCAACTCTCAAAGACATATTTCCTACTTCATCTTTCTTTCCTTTTAGTGCTTTTCTTTAGTATCTGGATGATGCCCTAAGTGTGTGAATACAAGTACATTGTGTCCCATCTTTGCAGTTAGAGTGCAGAGAAAGTGTGATCACAAAGAGCCATGTGTACAGAGAAGCTAATTTCATGAACCCCCTGGTTTATTAGTTTTGGTTATCACAAGAGATCATGGAAAATATTGTGTGAGATGGGAAACCAAAGGATTGTTCTATAGAAAGCTTTAATAACAAACTTAACTATGAATTCTATCAAGCATCCAAGTAGGGGAGTGAAATGCTGATAATCTGGATTCTTTGTGCAGCACCTCTTTGAAGGGCTGCTCTGTGTTTATTCAGTAGTTACTACTTCTGGGAATGAAGGTCTAAGGCAACTCATGCTGCAGCTGAGATCTGGAGGAAATAGAAGCAAGTGACAGGCAGTTATATTGCCCAAGTCCTGTGTGCTCAGAACTGCTTTGGGGGCAGTTAAAAATAGTTCAGCCATATAACTACAAAAATCTAAGTAGAGAATATTGAATATTCTTTTTCCACAGTGCCATCTCACTCTCTTCTGTTGATCTATGCAAGTAGAAGTAGTTGTTTTCCAACTTAGCATTGATTTAAGTCCTTTCTGTGATGGGGCTTTTATCAGTAGCTGTTGGCTACTTTAAATAAAACTCTCTATTTACCTTGCTTGGAGTTGTTTCATAGAAATTCCTCCAGCAACAGTTAAGGGTGTGATGGTTTAAAATCCAAGAGTCAAAAGTTTAGCTAAATGTAAGTCTGAACAATGATACATCTTATCTACCTCTGCATTACTGCCTCCCTTTAGCCTTTGTATCTATGGAATAGTTAGAGTTATCTCAGTGAAGTCTTGATAATGTCCACCAAGTTTCTGAAGTCAAAAGAATACCCTGAAGAGAAATGTCATGCATGGATAGGGATAGAAGTAAGGACTGACACGAAGTGGACCTGAAGATGATTCCTGCATTTGTTTTTCTAGGCTTTCTCAGGAGTAAGAGTAAAATTAATTAACATTGAGAGGTCAGCTGCATCCAACAATGTCCTGTTAATACCAGTTGTACTGTAGGGTACAACTGGTTTGTGCCCTGGAAAGGTTTGGCACATTCAGTATGGGTTCTGTGTGCTCGGTTGCTAGTATGAAGAGAGCTGCTTATTAGATTTCTGAAACTACCTGTTGTGTGAAATGATGAGAGCTCTGAGGGGAGATTTTTGTATCTGTTATGGTGTACCAGAGCATTGACTCAAGGAGGCAGCTCAGAAAAAAAATCCCCAGATGTGTACTCAGAGCCTTCTTAGTTTAATGCTTAAAACTGCTCCAGTAAGCCATGATTGAAACAAAGCAAGGACTGTATTCACAGGTGGGAGGCTTAGGCAGCTCAAGCCTGCAAAAGACAGTCTTCTTTTCCTGAGGGAAGAGGGTGAGGGAGAAAATGCTGTGATCCTGGAAATCTCATTTGCATTGTCAGGGGCTGGAAGTAAAACCAGCTGTTTAGCTGAAAGCCAGCACAGGCTTTGCAATTGTTTTTTCAAACATGGTCAGATGGGTAGGAGAAGTTCAACTCCAGGATATGTTTGTGCAGTCAACAAAAGTGTCTCTATGATTGAGGATAAATAATTGTGCTCTTTAGCATCTTAATAACTGAGTGTATTGATCCTGTGAGGAAAAAAACCCTGCCTGAACAGCTAATTGAAACAGCAGTTGATTAGCAGTGGGTGCAGCCCTCACTGTCATAGTAGAGTAACTTGTTTTTAAGGAATCACTTAGAAAGGACTGGCATTGTTGATGAGCTTATGGAAGAGCCATGCCCTTGTGTCACTGCAGGAGATGGACTGATGAACTAAGACTAGAAGAGGAGGCAGGGGACCCCTGTGGGTAGTGGAAAGGCAGAAGCCTCCGCTGAACACCTTTCTTTCTCATTCCCAGGCTTGGGTGTGCTATCATATGGGGGCTACTTCAAAAACCTGCTAGCAATTCTGAGACTTCAAAAGAGCATATGTGAGAATTTAATATTAATGCACTGACACTAAGCCCAGGGTCATTGGTGTAATATCTTGAAGAAGTAACAAGCAATTGTGTAAATCTCTGTCCTCCCCACCCATTTACTTCTGTTAGTGCTGGGTGTTTTATCACAAATTAATCATGCATTCTGACAGTAGCTGGAGTGGTCTTTTCTGCTAAACATCCCTTTAATTAAATGTAGATGCTCCATCTTCAGGCTTGACAGTCTTGGGACACCTGTTTAAGTTTTTAATTGAGGCCAATGGTTTGCCTGTTCATCATGCACTTCCTTTTTACATCTTCTCATCTCTACCCGTGTTCACAAAACATACCAAGCAGGGCTACAGATATTGAACAGGACAGGCTGGGCTGACAGCTAAGGTCACTTCAGTGAAGAACTGGAGCTCTGGTGTGCTTGAACTGAGAAGGCTGCTGCATCTGTTAAATGCAGATTGACAGAAGTGTCCAAGAGACAACCTTTCTTTTCTATAGGAAGCATTTAATTACTTCTTTACATCCAGTAGAAATGCTCACGGGTTTCTGCACTCAGATCTCCCTGAATCATGATGTGTCTGCTCATAGTTTTCTTTTGCTTCTATCTCTAGCCTGCTTGAAATGTGTCTGAGAGAGATTTTTGTGGGGGATTTGGAGCATTAAAATGCCTTTTTTAATTTTCTTAGAATCCCAAAATGATGAGTGAGTGAACTGCTCTTTTCTTGTGCCCATCTAGATGTATCTGTCCTTGCTGTGAATGATTTTAAAAGGCTGGTTTTGGAAATATTGCTTAGTGATTATGTTCTGAATTGAGGTTTGTTTTTATGCTTCCTTCCTTAAAATGGAGGACTTGGCTTTTTTGTTTTGTTTTATTTTATTTGGATTCATAATGATTTTCTGAAGTCAAGAATGATATTTTTTTTTCCATTATTTTTAAGTAATACACTTTGCATTTTTAGTGCCTTTCCAGCTAAGAATCTTTGAAGACCTTGCAAGTTGTAAATAAACTGTATATCACTCTGGGTCTGGCTTCCTGCAGGACTGCCTTGCCCACCACATAAGATGCCTGCTGATGGTATGTCTTTGTGGAAAAACTGGAGGGTCTTCATGGCCTTTCAGCTCTCTGGGGACAGAATTCTTAGTAAACATCTTTTCTGGGTGCTTCAATTCTGTTAAGGAAGTAAACCAGAGCTCTCTCTGCTCATTGTGCACCTGTTTCAATAGAGCAATTTGCAAGGTAACAGCTGTCAGATGGCAGCTTCTGGAAGAGAGACCTGGAATAATATCTCGCTTACTCAATTGACTTAGGTCAGTGTATACCAGGGCTGTTAGTATGACTAATTCACATCACTGTACTTTGCACTCAGTTCATGAAGTTCACGTCTCAGGCTGTGGCAGGAAATCTTCCCTGGAACAAAGTAACTTCATGTTGGTGGTGTTTTGTATGATGTAAGAGTTGCTCGGAATCCTTCCTGATGGCTTCATTTGTGGCAGCCTGCCAGCTGCAGTCTGATGCTATATTGTATCATAGCTGGCTCACCTTCCTTTGTGTAAGGGTGACCTAAATGGCCCCAGAGGCACCTTGATATGATGTCACTTCTCTGTCCTGATGCTGGCACTGAGATCAAGATGTCTCTCTCTTTTTAATTGTAACAAGTAGTCATGAACTGCAGGAATACCTGCCTTTTGTAGTCTTATGTGAACTTCACTATCCTGTTGAAGCACTTCATATTTGCCTGGGCTGGGCTTGCTGGTCGTGCATTTTTTCACCGTGGCCCATGATCTGTATCTGACATTATACACAAAATCTGAATTTCAGGCACAAACATCCCATAGCCTCACTCAGGTTGGAAAGAGAGGAAATTTTTCAGTTGGTTGAGGAGGAGTGCAGAGGACTGGGGAAGGCTCTTGAAGAGGAGATGGATTGGGTTAAAAAGAGGGAGAGATTTCCAAGCGCTTTGTTAGATGGAAGTTGTAAACTGTGTGGTAAGGAACCCCCTGGGAGTTATTCTCAACTTTGGGAACAGTTCTGCTGCTTAAATACAGCATGACTGATAATGGTTAAATGGTCTCTCCCTTGCTTCTCCTCTCTCCTCCCCATCATCTTTTGAGTGGCACCCTTGGGAGCAAAAGACTGCTATCAGCACAGTAACATGGTGCCTTGGAGACAGGTCTTTCCCAGCTGTGCTTAGGCTCTATGTGCTTCCTGAGGGAGCAGACTTTGTTCAATGCCTCACCATGCTCAGAAATTAATTTATTTACAGGCAGTTTTTTATTTTGCCACCTAAAATTGTTTTACAATAGTCATGCACTTGATGTTTGGGTTTTTGTTGTAATGGCCTTCCTTCCAGAAAAGCGCTGGACAAGAAAGAAAGAAGCTTGACTTCTTTTACAGAAATGTGTGATAACAAAGAATAAAAAACTAATCCCCTCTTTGGTTCATTTCTGTATTGTTTTTGTTGTTTGAGTAACATGCAGCCCAGAGGAAATCTTGGTGGTGGGTCTAGAGGAGACAGAGACAATCAGTGTTTCCTACTTGACCAAGAAAGTCTGAGAGCACTGCAATGAGTGAGAGTATTGAATGTGAAGAGTTAGTAACAGGAACGAAGTCCTGAAGCTGAAATATTATCTGAACTTGACAAATTTTACTAAAATACAAAACCTGATGAGTGCTGATTATTGCTTAAATCACTGATGACCACATCTAGGTTTTGTGCACTCTGTTAGATCTCTTACAAAGCAAGGAAAACTCAAATAGCTCTTAGTTAGGCACAGTTGTCTGGGTATTGCTCATAGACCTGTCTCCCCAGGGCTGGACTTTGTGTTGATGCAGACACAAGGCAGTAATCGAAAGAATTCTTGCACTGGCTCTGGATCCTTCTACCTTGATTCAGACTACTGAACCAGTGCAGAGCACGTGTGGAGCTGCTCTCAGGTCTAGCACTTGTGGCAGACTGATGTGGATGGTCATACTAAAAACTTACTGTTTATGAAACATATTCCCTTTTGCCCCTCTCTTTGGAATTTGCCCAGGAATGGCTGGTGCCTGGTGATAGCCTGATAGCATTTGTGAATGAGTTGGTCTCAGTCCAATCCTTAACAGCCATCTGTATTTCTCTGTGTCAGACCAGTGCAGTTGGTCTGATTAGCACAGCTCTACAGAGGCCACTGGCTAAATATCACAGTGAGTAAACCTTAGCCTCCAGAACTGGACTGGGTCCATCACACCAAGATGTAAAGGGATGTGGGTTTTGGTTTGTGGGTTTTTTTGTTTGTTTTTTTTTTAAGCCATTGATGATGCTGTTTGTTCAGAGCCTCTCTTTCTGCTCCAATATGTTTTGAGACAGGTTCTGATTCCCTTCAATCTGGCTCCATAGTAACTTAATTTGCCCATAGCCATACTGGTGAAAAATAATTAAAGAGTAAAGGATTATTTGGTATGAAGAGAGGTGGAAGAATTGGACCCTTGATTAAAGCACTAAAAATAGTAAAATAGAGTTTCAAAGAAGATGTAATTACCTCTTTTATCTTCCCAGCTCTTATCATTTGTGAAAGTTACTGGATGTTTCTTGGTGTGTTTTCAGACCTGTGACTTGATTGCATATTGCAGAGCCTTTTATGCAGCTCCTGAACATTGCAGCAATCTCTGCTTAAACAAATCTAACAATGGCAGTCAGGTACCTATTGCATCTGCTATTTTTGTCCTGCCAACTCATCCTTTCAAAAGACACAATTTGAAATCAGTTTCTTCCATATTTATTCTCCACCAGTGAACTCCCAGATCAGATTTGCTCGCGTTTAAAGTCAAAACAAGGTTTCTGTACCTGCCAGTGCTGAATGCTCAGCCTGGCGTCTAAAACTCAAGCTGTGTTCTTCCTGCCGTGTGCTTTGCCGTGTCAGTAGTCAGAGTGGAACCAGTCTTTGCTGGCAACTTTGCTGGAGGTGCAGGAGGTGGGGGAAAAAAAATTGTTTGCTGGTCTACATAGATTTTTCTGTTTATCAAAGAACTAAACATTCATTAAGCCAAATTTCTTTCTCCTTTGCAATGGGCTGATGCCTTCAGACTTGCTCCAAAACTGAATGCAGCAATGGGTGGTACCAGAGTGTCTTTTAACTGATGTTCCCCTTCTGCTTAAAAGCAAACCAAGAAGTACCTCCTTCAGTTTATAGTCTTTACTGTTTTCTGATGCAGCCCATTGAAGAGAGAAAGGGGTGTACAGCAGCCCATAGTACTGTCCAACATGCTGTGACAGCTTGACAATTTCTTGTGTTTTCTCAGCAAGGCTCTTCTCATAATTGTTAGAAGGTTTTCACTTCGTCCATTACTGTGATGTCATCATACTGCAGCTCATAGGATTTTACACTAAATATTTCATGGTGGGAAGCAGAAATGGCACTTTTTTTTTTTCCTCCCCTTGCATCGTTTTGATTAGGAATTCCACTGATCCCTGTCCAAAAGAGCCCTTACCAAAATGCAGATAGGGAATTAATAAGTAAAAAGTGGCACGAAACCTTTTTTTTTTGGTTAAAGTTAGAACAATAAGCATTCCTACAGCTCCTGTTTCTCACCCTTCTTAGCCTGAACAGAGAGAGAAATTAATATTCTATTAAGAAAATGTTGCTTTCCTCTTACCAAGTTCTGACTTGAATGCCCTGCTGGGTGTATAGGAAGTTGTTAGAGATTGGGAGAAGTAAACTGTGCTTTAGAATTTAGGTATGTTCTGGGGTCTCCCTTTTTTTACAATTTCTCTTTCTTTTATTCTCTCCAAAATTCTGTGTTTTGGATCTAGTTGGAAGATCTTTGACAAAGGCAGAATGACAGTTAGAAAATCAATTCTATTTTTTATATATATATATATATAAAATAACTCCAAAGGTCAGTGTAGTTTGTGTGCCTTATTACAATTGGGCTAGCTGAGTAATCTACTCTTTTTTTCCCTAAGGTTAAAACAAACTATGCCTGTTTATATCAAATATTCTCTCCGATTTCTTCCTCTGGGGCTAGACTTAAAGCATGCAATCTATGGGAGGCCAGCTGCCAGTGCAAAGAACGTGATCAGAAATGTCTTTCCCTTAATGAATGAGTTTACTTACCATTAATATTGGTTTAATGACAAAATATAACCATATAGAACAGAGCTTGCCTTGTCTTCGATCCCGGAGCTGCTTATCAGCTTTGACGTTACAAGGTACTTCGTTGTATGTTTCCAGAGGATTGTGAAATTTCTTAAAGCAAGTGGCAAAAGGTGGATTTTTTTTTTGTTGTTGTTGTTGCTGTTTCTTCAAGTCTGTATATGCCAAAGTCTTGACAAGGTGAAGCCCTGTGTAGTGTATTTGTTGGCATGTTTCCTTGCCCTTCCGAAAGTCTGTGTTGATTTTGTTGGTTTTCCTCTTTGTACTTTCAAGCAACGATTCAACTTTAACAATGCATGTGAAAAACTCCACAAAGAACTACTTTTATGTGATGGCTGGCTCAGAAACAACTCTTTTGTGGCTTACATCCCTACTTCCAGCTGCCAACTGAGCCCTATAGTGCTTGCTCCACTGGATAGCGGTTATACAAATTGTACTTGTGTGGGCAGCACCTGTCAAGTCTTCAACCTTAAGTACTCAACTCAGAGCCCTTAAGACATTGTTTCCATGATTTGTTTTTATTCCCCCCCCCCCCTCTGTAGCATGTCATCATAACTTCTTAGGCCACTGATTCCTATCAGCTAACCAAATTTGACAGGAAAATTACATGCTCGAAGATGAGTTTCTAAAATCTTTGTGGAAGGTAGTTGATGACAATCTCCTCTGCCCAAACTGAAAATGGCAGCATGAGTTTAGCTCTTCTGACATGAGAGGAAAATCACATATGAGCAAGTCTGATTCCAGGGTAAGGATGTTAGTTACATCTTCTCAAGGAGTTTGGGAATTGCTATCCTATATCATTCCTCCTGATTCCAAAAGCCATAACTGTCATCTTCTCAAAATAAACCTTCTTCCCTTCCTCCTTTCAGCCCAATCTTCATCCTCTTTGAGCTGTATCCAGATCAGTATCCTCCAAAACCTTTGATTTAATGGGTACTACAAAATCTGTAGCCTTGGCACTGTTCGGATATAGTGAGAGACCTCATGTGATGGCTCACCTGCTTGTGGCTGATATCACAGTGCAGATTTCCTTGTTATCTATCTTGGCATGCCCTCAAACTTCATTGGCTGCTCTGAGATTAAATTCAGTTTCACTTCATAAAGTGACTCTGAGACATGGATGCAAACCAAAGCCCAAACAGATGCAGAGAGTTGATTGCACTCTGTATATTTTTTTACCTCTCTGAGTGGATGAATTTGTAGCTTTCCTAATGAAGTTTGGCTGACGTCTGAGTGGGGCAAAGGTGGCAGATTGCCCAAAGCATTGTGACTGGTCTAGGATGAACTGGGAGCTTCCACATCCTGAACAGGGTGGGGGAGGGAGCAGAGCAGGAAGGGACTTGGCAGGCACCGTATTCCACCTTCTAATGTCCTTGGCTTCAGGAATTCTTCAGTTCTTTAGCAGAGAAGCTTGGTCAGGCCCAGCATGTCATAAAACAAATCTGCTGCAGATGAAAATGGCATGCTTGTTTCTTAGCAGATCCCATTCAAATGGCAGCATGAGCCTCAGCATCATCTCTGTGTGCACTCTTTGTTCTGAGCTTGTACAGACGGGTGATTTGCATGGCCATCGTTTCCAGAAGTGTTGTCTGCCTCAGACCAGATGTTCATCTTTCCTCCACTGAGACTCTGCTCTGTTCTTTTCTTCTTGTTGCTTACTCTTGAAGCAAATCTCCTATAGACATCATCAAGACTGAATCTATTCAGTCTCCCTTCGAGCAACACACATCCAGCTATCAGTGCAGTTAATCGTGCTGAACCCTCCCCATGACAGCTGCTGCCATTCTTGCTACCAGTTCCTCCCAACACCCTTTTTTCAGACCTTTGCATACCTAGACATAAGATGAAAGTAATCCCCACCCTGCCACAACCTACTGTTAGAGCAGCATTGAATGAAGGCTCACTGTGAAGGTTGGTGTCCTCTAGGAAATACCCTTTCCCTCTGCAAAATCAGTGTGGATGCTTGCAGATGTCAGCTGCTGGTTGATGAGAGGCTGACTGCAGCCTAGATCAAGCTGATAGATGTGGTGTGGTGTGATCAAAGCTGGGCACTGGCATGACCATGTGGTTGGAGGTGTCAAGGATGAGATTAGGATAATTTCTACCTTCTACTGTGACATGTTCCTGGCTATGTCATTTTTTGGCTACCCTAGTACTGTGAAAGCTGCTCCAGTTTTTGTTGTTCAAGTTACTTTTTCCTGCTTTTAATTCTGTCTCTGGAGTTCCTAACTCTTCTTGCAATAAGTGAAACCAACAATCATTCTCTGGAAAAAGACTCTAAAATCCTGATTTGCAAAAACAAGTACAACATGTTGCACAGTAGAAGTAAATAATTTTTTATTACTGTTCTTTCTGTTCCACTCTCCTACCTTCCTACTATGCCCATCAAGGATTTCCATAAAGAGAGTTTTGGACAGAAATTTTTTTTCAGAATTTCCTTTGAATAGGGCACCTAATCTCTACAGTAGGGTTGCTTTAGTTTATGATGATGTCTTTGAAGATTTCATGTTCTTTAAACATTCCTTCAGTGCTGCCTTGGAATTTGATTCATTTTTATAGATAGCAAGAATCCCACCCATTGATTTTGTGCCTCCTTTTTTTTTTTTTTTGTAATGCAAGTCAAAGGATGCAGCTAGTTACAAGGAAATGAAACATTGCCCAATGTTTATTAGGCCCTGACAGTGTGGCCTGTGCCTCACAAAACAGGAAATCACAGCCCCTGCTTCAGTGCTCTCATGAACTGAGCAGGGCAGTGGATATTGTATCCCAAGTAAGCAAGTCTGGGATGAATCAGATGATCAGAGCTTGGTCTTAAAGTGGCATAGGACATTTTTCTTACAACTAGTTGGTGCATTTGTTTAAAAGGTCTCACTTGAAGCAATGCCTCTGTAAGGACAAGAGTGGAAGTGTGATCAGGCATGCTTTTGTGCATGGGAGGAAGGCGAGAATTTCATGCAAATGAGAAAAACATAGAAGCTCACTGGAAATATTTAAAGGAGCATAGGGAGTGAAGGAGGAAGATGAGTTGTTGAGATGTGGGTGGTGGACAAGAATCTTAGGTTTAGAGCAGTAGGTGAAATGGTAGGGCCAAAAATTGGTAGTAGCACAGCCCAAAGCAAGAAGAGAACAGAACAGCAGAGGTAATTGTGCTGGGCAAATAGATGGCGAGAGACAGAGAGAACAAAGATTACACCATGGATGGACAGTGAATACAAGTTAGACTGAAAACAAAACTCAGGGTTAGACTGAACAAATAGGTGAGCAAGAGCAGATGTTGGGGAGGTTTGGGTCTCTCTGAACATAAACAGGAGAGTTCAGTGCTTAGCAACTATCTTTCAGGCTGTGAGTGATGTTTTTTTTTTTGTTTGGTTTTTCTTTTTTGGGGGGGGGGTTGTTGTTGGGTTTTTTGGGTTGTGGGGTTTTTTTTTGGAAGTGCAAAGGATTCTTGGCCTTACAGAGGTGGACTCAGACTGGACCTGTGAGAATAGACCTGGAACAGGATGGTCATTTCATGATGGGCAGAGTTTGCTATTCCAGTGGTGTTAATGGCATGAGTTTGGTGTTGAAGTCCCCATTAGCTTCCTGTTCTTCATTACACAGGAACCTTGATGCTGAGCAAATAAAACAAGAGGTAAATGGAGAGCCTGTGAAAATGATCCAGCTTGTTTTGCAGGAACTTGGTTATAACTCCTGCATGAGGCTGGCATCTAGGGCTGCACTAGACAGAGCAATGCCTGCTGAGACTATAGTTTCTCCTTTTCTGTTTGTACTTTTTTAGAGTTTGATTTACATAATGTAGTGCAGTAATGGGATGCTGACATGTGATGTGGTTGAATTAAACTCTGGCATGGCTTATTTGCATTAATGCCAATCAATTGGTGATGGTACCTGGCTTCTTTTTTTTTATTATTATTTAAAAAGGGAATCTCTCAAGTCTCCTTACTGCACCTACCAGCTAATCAGCAGGAGATGGGACATCAGATTCCTTGTCTTGTCTTGCAGTGTCTGTGGATTAAAACTCAGAGATGATAATGCTTAGGAGAGAGAGGTACTGCAACCCAGATGGGTAATTTCTGTCTGCCTGTTGGTGTGTTTATCAAATGGCTACAGTGCCAGTCAAGTCAGCTGATATATGTGCTCAGTTCCTTTTGAATTCACCCTGCTCCTTGCCCCCTAGCCCAAATTTCCATTCACCATCTAATGCTTTGTGCCATGTGTAAGGAGGCTCTCTCCTAACACACGGTTCCCCATAGTCCTCGCGTGCTTCCTCTTGCTGAGATGGCTTCATGAGTTTTCTGGAGCCCTTGTGGCTGGTGAAGACAGTCCCAGAATTCCATTTCCTTTTTGTCCAGCTGATGGTCTGGTCTTGCTACCCTTCAAGGAAGAGTCTTTAGAGGTTGTAATGTATGTCAGTATGTGCTGGACCGATGACAATGTGAAGCGTGTTCAGTTCTAGCTCTGAATCATGAAAGCACTGCTGCCTGCCAAGCCTAGAAAGGATTTATTTTTTTTTTTAGCAGCTAGAGTGTAGAGCTTTGGTTTGCACAGTTAAGAGTGCCAGGCAAACTCTGAATTAATGTGTTAAAGAGCCTTGGGAAAGTTCACAATCATGTAGATTGTTATAAAGTCAATAACCAAGATATTCTGGGGTCTATCTAGCTGAATACATTTTGTGTTCCTTTGATTTTCCTTTAAGCTTTACTTCTCTCCCTCTAAGTGTGATTTTTATTTTGGTTTGGTTTGGTTTTCATTACTCCCTTATTCCCCAACACTAGAACCACATCTCTGTGTAATTTTGTGGGTTTGTGTTGGTTTTTGGTTTTGGGGTGGGTTTTTTTTTGTTTGTTTGTTTGTTTGTTTTTTTTTTTTCAAGCTGTAAACTATGTAATAGGAATCAATTTTATAGCAGCTGGGATTATATGAGGTCTCCTGGGGTATTTCAAGAGGGGCAAGGCCCCTTGAGAAGACTGGAAAGGGCTCAGGCTTACATAAGGTCAGCAGGCTCTGTGAGTTGATGAAACCACTCCTGCCATGAGGAGTGAGCAATCCCTCAACGTATCAGCTGCTGGCAAATGGTTATAAAACAATCCACTACAGATTGGGGAAAGGTTGCAAACATATGGAATCGTTCATTTAGCTATCTTGAACCAGAAAAGAAAATAAAGCTGTGCAATTTACCCAAAATGTGTGTAGGATACAATGCCATTTATTTGGAGGCCTGTTTTAGAGTCTGGTGATAAGGAAGGATGTGTGTGCTAGGGATCTTTGCAGTACAGGCAGGAGGCACTCTCAGATGAAGTTCCAGCTAGTTTCTGCACCCCCAAGCTGACATTGACTTGGTAAAGCTGCTACTTGGAAATTAATTGTTTGTTTTTCACTGTGCACAGGAAGGATAGAAAAAAAAATTGAGAGAAGATGCAGTAGGTGATTATGGGAGAATGCTCACACATTGAAATGGTTTGCTAGCTAAGTGCTCTGTATTAAATCCTGGCTTCCTCAAGCTGAGATTCTCTGTGGTAAATCTGCTGGGCTTTCTTCCCAGCAGATCTGTCTCTGAACTCCTTCCTTTTGGCCTAACTTGCCAAGATCCAAGGTCTTGGGTTACAGCTTTCTCTTTCTCGTGAGCAGAACCATGAGTTCATGGTGCAATAACATCTTACTCTGGTCTACTCAATGGAGCAGAACCACTTGCTCAGTGTTTGAGTCTGACTCAATGAGCTGCTTCTCAGGTCCCTGTCTGTACCTCCTGCTTGTGTGGCTGTTTGGTTCGTGGCTGGCTGGCTGTTTGGTTCGTGGCTGGCTTGCAGTGGTTTGCAGGTCTGGGCAGTGCCTCAGGCTCACTGGATTTGCTCTTTCATCAGAATACGACCACGATGCCTTCATGGGTTTCATTTGTTTGTGGCTGGTTTGTTAGCTGGTTTTGCTTTGTTTTAAAACTAGTGCAATCTGAAGGGACAATGCTTTCAGACAACCTAATTACAGCAGTGACCATTATCCTGATTCTCATTTTCTAGCTACACTTGTATGATATTCTTCTGTTGAGGGACGTACAGAATTGCTGTTAGTAGGGATGTGTGTCTGCTAAGGTGTGAAAAGAAAAAAAAAATAGATTTTTAAGCTTATACTAATTTTTTTTAATGGTAATATGCCAGCCTTGATCCATTCTTTCATGAAGGTTTGCCTTCTGCCATGGGTGATAGTGCTTTTTATGTATGGTCCTTGGCATTTGGTTGGTGATGGGTGCTGATGGAAAGCTGCCAGGTTGGTATCAGAGCACACCTCTGGCAGGTGAAACATCGTTTGAGAGGCTCCCATTGAAGGGCAGAGCAGGAAGGGAGAAAGGAGCCATCCTTAAGCGCCTGTTTGATCCTGACTATTCTTATGTGATTGTTTTGGGTGGAGGAGGCAACTGATCCAAGCAGTCCTTTCCAGTTCTTGAGCAGTGTTTGCTAATTTGCAATTGCTTTTCACAATTGCCACTCTAAAATGCATATTTGCATAAACAGGCATGAGCTGGACCGAAACAATCATGAAAGAAGCTGGGCTGCGTTGGAAGCTGTTTCTAGTAGCACTGTCTGCAAACAAAACAAGATGTGCAGTACAAAACCCATTAACTCAATCTGCTATATTTATGCTTTGTGTATCCAAGAACAGCATGTTGCTATGGGCCATCTTGTAATCCAAATTGCCTTGTGGGGACTCAGAGGTTTAAACCATTCCAGAAGTTTCACAGCACTTTCTTCCCTCCAGAGGCCACCTGGCAGCACTGCAGATTTCCACATGTGATTTTCATCTAAGACCTTCCCTGGGCATATATAAATCATGGTAGCAGAATTATCTGAGGATGCTTGTAACTATGAAAAAAAAGCCCTTTGGGGCTGTGATGTAAACAGGACTTTCCTGATGGAATTTCATTTATGTTTCATTGGGGATAATTTTTTTTTCCCTTGGATCCACTGTGCAGTTCTTAAATGTTTTAGAACATGTTTTGGGTTGCTCGGTAAATGCTCTTTCATGTCTCAGCTACTCTGGGTCAGTTCTACCTGTTAGGCTGTTGCTGTGTTTCAGGTATTACACAGAGCATTTATGGATGTTTTATCTGTGATGGTGGCAAATGAGTGTCTGACAAGTCTTCATGTGGTTACCCTGAGGAGAGTGAAATGCTGGCTTGTCTGGCTGAAGACACAAAAGGGGAACTTCTTTATAAGAAGACTCTGGGGCACCTACCAAATTTGTGTATAACATTATCAGGCACCAACATTTTATCTAACAATTAGGAAATTACAATGGTGCTACTCATGTAGGACTTCGTCAGTCCTGCCAGCGCTTCTTTTAAAATCAACAAAACCCCCTTCATGTTTACTGATGTAAGAGGCTAAACTTGGCTC
Source organism: Indicator indicator (assembly GCF_027791375.1). Classification (NCBI taxonomy): domain Eukaryota; kingdom Metazoa; phylum Chordata; class Aves; order Piciformes; family Indicatoridae; genus Indicator; species Indicator indicator. The sequence goes on along the minus strand of NC_072019.1, from coordinate 23,955,577 downwards.
TTTTGCCTTGTGAGAAGACTCAGCTTGATGAAAAGTGATCTGGGCTCCTCTTGCTGCTCTTCCAATGGGAAGGGTGCAAAGTGACTCTGTGCTCTCCCCTAGGAGAGAATCCACCTTAGCCAATGTATGAGACCTGCAGCTGTCTGCAGGGTGCTACTGTCTGCTCCTTGCATGGCATCTGGTTCACATCCTCAGGAGTTATATGGGGAGGCTGGAGCTGGTATTGCCTTCTGGAGGCCATAGGGGATAACAGTTGTCAGTATCAGCATCAGGGATCCCTTTGTATTGATCAGAGGGCTCTGAAGTTATTTAGGTACTTGAAGATTAAAATGGGAGCCTATGAGGAATGTGGGAATAGAAGCTGTACCCTCTAAGGGGATTCCAATGCCATCATAAAATACAAGATTAATTAGCAGCTTATATTCACTGAAGTCCATAGGAGACTCTGAACCCTTTGTGAAACTTTGCATTTATTTTCCTTTTTTTTTTTTTTCCTTTTTTTTTTACCTGTAGTCATGGTAAAATTACTTCTACATGGTGCTGTAAGACATGGGGAGTATGTTGCCTCCAAGGGGAAAGTGGAGGAGGAGGAAATTTGGCTCTGGCCAGCCTGATCTAGTGTGAGGTGCCCCTGCCCATGGCAGGGGGGTTGGAAATAGATGATCCTTGTGGTCCCTTCCAACCCTGACTGATTCTATGATTCTATGAAACTTGATGCTAAGACTGCCAGTGTAAAAGCCCTGCCATCCGTATGCATATTTAGGAACTGAAGGATAACAGAATTTCTCAGTGGTTGTTACTTCCATAGTTGTCCTCTGGACATCTAGGCGGGACATCCTTGATTTCCCTACCGTGTACCATCTGCCATACGTGTTGGCAGGCAGTGAAGAGTTCTGTGGAAGCAAGTGTCTATTGTACCTGGGCAAAATTTACCACAGGAGAAACTTTGCCAGTACATTTGGATTAGCAGGAAAGGTAATGGAAATGTGATGTTTCTCTTGGGTTTCTTTCAGCTGGTAGGTGGAGTCAGTAATTTCTCCTGCCCTGTGCTGCCAAGGCTAACTGTGCTGTTACTAACCCAGCTACAGAATAGGTGAATGTGTAATTAGTCATGAATCATGAGATAAAACATGAAAGTGCTGTTATTTTGTTAGCATTGGCTCAGATAGAATCATAGAATCCGTCAGGGTTGGAAGGGACCACAAGGATCATCTAGTTCCGACCCCCTGGCATGAGCAGGGACACCTCACACTACAGCAGGCTGGCCAGAGCCAGTGGATGTGGACCTCAGATGGGACATTCAGCATAACTGCAGAGTTTTTGGCCCAAACTTTGTAATTTGTTACCCTGGGGCTCTGGACATACCTTTCAGCAAGCAACTATTCCTAATATCCAGTACCCAAGAGTGGTTGCTGATCAAAGGTTTTATTTTCCTTTTTTTCTTCCCCCTGCCCCCTCAAGTAGTAAAACTAGTTTTGTGTTGGCTGACATAGGTGGTGGGTAGAAGTGATGAATTCATTCTAATCTAAGTGGGGTTTAAAAGATGTTCAAAAAATTCAGCAGGTGGATGATGTAGTGCTGTTACATCTTTCCTTTGATGTAGGAAAGTGGAATGTAATGGCACTGAGGAGAGGTTTTGGAAATATCAGATGTCCATTAGTGCATAATTAGCAAGTTAATGATGTGTTGCCAAACATGTGGTGACCTCTTTTTCTCTGCCAAACTTCTAGACACTGTTTCTGATTGCATTAGCTTCTTGGAAAATATGTGCTGGTGGCAACATGTTCAGCAGTGTGTTCTTGTAAGGCTTAGACCTATCTACATGAAATACTGGAAGTCCTGGGAGTGGGCTGAAAAAAATCATAGTTCTGAACATGCATGAAAATGTTATCCTTAGTTTTTTTGTCATTGCCCTGAGTGCATCTGGACTCGGCAAGGCTGGACTGCCTTAGAACAGAGAGTACAACAAAACTGATCAATAAAGAGGGAAATCCTGAGTGGTCCACAGACAGAAGTGAGTCATTGTCTTATGAGTTTCACTTCAGTGGGTTGCAAGGACCTGAGACCCAGATTTAGCACCCAGTCCTTTTCTCATGCTTTTCTGTGGTAGATACCTAGTACATGATTGTCTAAAGAAACAAGCAATTACAGATGTGCCATGACCTTTTGGTTACATGAGACTGAGTAGCTTGGGAGAGCTGGGTTGTTCACTGAAGTAAGGCTCTTTGCAATAAGTCTGAATCCAAACAGGGACATTTTAATAGAAAATGGCTGCTGATTAGGAAAGAATGCTCTTGTTCATTTCTGACATAGTATATTATGTTAGGTCAAGTTCCTTTTGGCTCATATTAATGAGATGACTGCACTGATGATTAAAAAATAATCATTAAAAGATTGGTCTCTTTAGCTACACAGTCTCTATCTGTTTGGACAGCAAGTGTTGCCTAGGGTGAGCAAGTGCATGTTGCATCAGAACCAATTTTGGCATTTGATTGTGTCCTGACAAATAACATTTTGCACACTGTGGTATTATACCATCAGTGATACTGGCTTTGGAAGTGCATTGTGCTAAAGGGAATATTCAGTGCACATTTCAGTGGGTAAAATATTCTTTCAAGTATCCTTACTGTTTGACAGCTACCATTGAGAGACTATCCTGATTTTTAGGATAGTCAAGTAGAATTTTGAAGTCAACCAAGCTACTTTACCTATAAGAGTGTGGTGTATCTTTTTTACTCCTGAGTTCCTTTTCTTTGCCATGTTCTCCTTAAAACTTTTCCCTTTATTTTGATTACTAGCTCTCATCATCACACTTCCTTCAATGCTAGCTTTCACTTAGATCTGCTTCCATCTCCTGAAATAATGTGATCTATCTCTCTTTTTGCCTGTTTTTTGTGGATATAGTTAGTTTCCCCCATGAAAAATGATGCTTGTCTCCTGATAAAGATGGGTTGGTTTATATACTGCTCTGGACACTCGTGTGGTGTTTTCACAGAATCAATAAGGTTGGAAAAGATCCTTTCTTTAAAAAGTTTCATTTGCTAGTGCTGTCTTAAGGTTTGCAGCTATACAAGATACACCTCTTACTTTGGTCATCTTGTTGTGATAGGTCCTGCTTTGTAGAGTGCCACACAGGCTCCTGCTAATGTTAAATATATATTGGATTAAATTCTTGGGTTGTTTAAATCTGCATGCTCTCTGTATGCTTATACTTGCTTGGATCACATTTGTATTTATCTTATTACTTGCAGCATCAAACTTCTTTAGGTCATATTGTAGAGTGACTCAGAATTCTTCAGGTTTCGCTGAGCAAGTCAGGCTTGTAGCCAATTCCATCACCTCTAAAGCTTAGTGCCTTTGTGCTGAGCACAATCTAATCGCAGATAAATAGAACAGAAAACTTTGCCAATTATTCTCCTCTACTTGAAATTGGGGGGGGGGGGAGAAAAAGATTCTTAAAATATGACAAGTTGTTGAACAGAATCGTTGCACCGTTTTCCCTGAGGAACACAGAACTACTTAAATGTGTAAACAAAAATTAGAAAGTGATGGTTTGTCTGCAGTGCCAGAAATGTTTGGTAAACACAGGGAGAAGAGAAGAGGCCTTCATTGTCCCCTGATTAAGAAGATCTTGCTAGCTTCCAATCAATTAGAGAATTTACTCAGGAGAATTGTGGTTTGTCTGGGGTGGGAACAAAAAAAAAAAAGGTTCTGTAAGGGTGTCAAGGTTATCATGACCTGTCAAGAATTGGAGATGGAGATGTGTAGCTTAGCTCTGCCATGTACCATTGCCTTGAGATGCTGGAGAAGAGAATGTATTTGGTACCAGCTCACCTGGGTTTCCATCTGCCATGTACACTATTGAGCCAGCTTGCAAACAAGACAGAACTCCTTCATAACACAGTCTTTTATATGAGTTAGTTGTTGCTCTGCTCTGGAAAATGTGCTGCTATTCTGCTCACTACATACAGCTGTGAGGTCCTACTAAACAGGATCACTGAATCCCAAGTGCTCTGCTGTGCTAATGGTTGTACTCTCTAAATCCTATGTTGCTGTGCTTGTTGAAAACAAGAGGACTGCAAAAACAACTTTCTGCAGCGTGAAATCTTTCTTTCTGAACTTCATCACTTCTATATGGGACCTAAAAACTGCATAAGAATGAGACATTGTGATGCAGATCAATCAAACTTTGAAGTTAGCTCTTCTGGAGTAGTGAGTTGGACTAGAGGCAGGCAGAAGCCTTTTCCAGTCTCTATCAGTTCCAGTAGAAGACTTAGAATTTCCTCCAGTAGTGTTAACCTAAGTGATTTCTGTTCTGTTGTGAAGAAATATCTTTGCCTTTGAGAGTGGATCTCCATGTATTCTCCTTTTGTTTTGATATTTATTTGAGATGATGGAGGGCGCAGACAGCATGTCAGGAACTGATGAATTTAAAGTAAGCTAAAAGAATAATAATTAAAACTAGACAGAATGTGGTGTCACCCTTTGACAATTTAAGAGCCTAGAAATCTTTCCTACTTTGAGCTGGATGAAACTGTGAAATGACAAGCAATCAGGCATTTTGGGGTTGAGCTAGGAGAGGGAGGATTTTCCATTTCCTTGTTTGAGATCAAGTCAATTGAAGTACGCCTTTTGGTTTTTAACCCCATCCTCACTTAACCTCATGTTTTTGACTGGTTTAATCTGGAAAATGCAGATATGACAGACCTGGAAATCAGTAAAAATACCTTAACTTTGAAATTGAAATTTTGCTGAAGCTCATCCCTTCTAGCAGTTTCCCCCATGCAATACCATTTATTTTAAGCTCCCTATTTGTTAAAAAGCCTCATCTTTGATCAATGACCAGGATATTCCATAAGCAAGCAGGTTTTTTCCTAAGGTGAAATACATGCCTAGAAAGTGTAGTAAAGAAAATCAAGGAATCCTACCTTTACCTGTTCTTTAAAAGACTACTTATAATCTTGGCATCCTAAATAACTGCTTAAATCATCTACAAGAAGAAATATATCAATACCATGATCTTATATCAAAAAACCCCACCAGATGTGACTGGCAGAAGGTGTGTATTTATAGCTTCTCTATTGCTGCTGTAATCTACATTCATTTCTGTGTGACTCCACAGAGTTGTACAAGCAAGGCTGCATCTCTTAAAAGCATTTGAATGATTATTTGTTCATGTCAGTGTGTGTAGTGGAGCAAAGGAAAATTCTTTTCCTTTCCTTCTTTAAGATACCCTGTAAACAAATGCTGTTTAAAAATTATCACCTACCTGTTTGATCTGCATCATACATATTAATTCTGCATAAAATCTGATTTTTTATTTTTTTTAATGGCCTAGGGTGAACAGTTCCTTATTTTTCCTTTTTAGAAACGGAAAATGCACGTGAAGTTTTCTGTGGCAGAAGATGCTGTCTTGACAGCAGTTCAATTAGAATGTACTTATTTTAGAAGGTTGCTTAAATGAGACTTAACAGTGGGGAAAAATTGGTGTTAACTCTGCTTTTTAGAAGTGGTGCACCTGGGTTCTGCTACATTACACTTGTGTGAAGAGGACAGGACTGAGTCTCTTTTGGAGCACTCATTTAGCTGTTGGCAAGTGATTAAGCAGTACTTGAATAGCTTTTGCAGTATGTGAAAAGTCTCATCTGTGTCTGGTCTAGAAACTGCAAAGCAATAATGAGGGAAAGAAATACATGGAACAAGGTTAATATTTTGGTTTTGCACTTTCCCCACTCTTTATTTTAGAATGAAAACAAACTGTCTTTAGTGAACTGCAATGATCAGCTACCTAGAGATACTCCCATTAAAGGTTTCTACTGCAATATCTTTTTGGACACACTTTTTTTTTTTTTTTTTTTAAGAATGAAAATGTGCTGACAGTCACAGAGGGAAAAAAAAATCCGCTCCCTACTACATTTACCTAGAGGATTATTTTTATTACCAATGTACATGAATTACAGTAGGATGCAGCAGCTTGATCAGGCATTAATACAACCCTTCAGTGCTACATCTCAGCCCTTAAGATTGATCTAAGTCTACCCAGGCATCTAAAAGCAAATGAGAGGAAGTAGGAAATGAAGGCAGAAAAAAAAAAAAAGGGGGGGGGAAAGATGATCTGTGTTGGCAGCATTTTTCTGGGACCATACTGTGATCTGTGAGCACTGAAATACAGACTTGGTATGCTGTAAAAAACACAAAACAGGTGCTAAAAAGCCATCAGAGTGGGGTCTATGCTCCACTAAAGCATGTCAGTGACATGTTTGTTCTTCACCTGCTTTTCCATAGCACACAGATGATGTGTTTGGAAGGCTGGGTGCTGTCATGTGTGTTGGGTCAGGAAGATATGGGGAAGTCTCACTGAAGACCTGATGTCTGTGGAGACAAGGTTGCTTAAACGGGGAAGGATGAGATGCCAAGGTCAGTAGAACATGACTTTGCTCATCTTGTTAAGTGATAGAGTCCACACCTTTAATTTTATCATCTTTCCTCTTCTTCATCGTCATGCCTTTGAAAATCTTTGGAATGTTTAGAGGGTTATTATAGTCTGAGCACTGGGAACCCTGAGACAGGCTCCTCCTGCTCTCAGTTTTCTTTCCCCTGCCTATGCCAGTCATTGAGATGGCAGGGAGCAGTGTCACTGCCATTTCCTACACAAATGTATAGTGCTTAATGCAACAGAGTCCCACCCACACTGGGGACCTCCAGACACAAATTCCTAAATAATAAAGATGATCATTAGAATTTTTTTTGACCAGTCACAAATAGGCAATAAACTCTTACCGTGCTTAAATATTAAAAAAGTAACAAACAAACAAACCCCAAACAAACACAATAAATCCATTTTTAAAGGCAAAACTTAACCAGACAGCACCTGCATTGATTTATTATTTTTTTTCCTCAAGCAGCACATCTCTTTGCTGACGTTTGACTGCAGTGACTCATCATGCAAGGCTAAATCAGCCATGGAGCGTAATGCAGCATGACTGATTTAGCCAGCTCTGATGCAGCATGATGAGAGGAACTTGGACCAGGAGATTTCAGCTCCTTCCCCCTCCTCTCCAAGGCTAAGAACAAAAGAGGAAGTTAAATATCTTTCCAACAATTAAGTATTTTGCTTAGGGGAGAAGCTTCTTGTTTGTTTGTTTATTGTCAACTAAGAAGCTTGTGTTTAAGAAATAAGATCCTGAACCAGAACTGTGTAGGCAGCAATTGCTAAAAACATCTGAGTACATCAAATTTGTAGTGATTTCATCCCCTCAGACATTTACCCAGGTGTGCAGTGAGGCTTTTTGAGGATGGTTCCTTAGAAAGTTACTTTGAGCTGTATAACATAGGCGTGCTTTCTATGCTCACATAGGTGTAGCAGCTGAAAAAGCTCACACATTTGAGACACCTGAATAAATGACATCTGCTCCTTCAGTTACCCTTCATCAGCTGAGCCATGCTAGCTGCTCTTGGGGCAGTTGTCATGCCACTCTGATCAGAAACAGTGATACCATTGTGCCCAAAGACCTTTTGCTGAGATTTAAGCTCAGCTGATTTATTTCCTAAGCTTGGCATGTTGTATCATAGGAATGGTCTCAGCTGATCTGTGGTAGCTTCTCAGGCCTCAGATCATATATCTAAGCTTTTATTGTTGAATACTCCATGTATTTCTGCTGATACAAGTGAAGCTGGCTTTGCACAGCTGCCACTGAAATTCAGACCAGACTGTCCAGCAGCAACTCAACCCAAATGGAGGAAAAGTAGGTTCAGAGGCAGAGGATGAGTAAGCCTCCTGTGTTGTGTGTTCTCATTTATGTGAAAGTCAAGTGGATGGCCATTGTTGATGGACAAGAGTGGCCATATTTTGCAAAGGGGAAAATGAACCCAAATAATCATTATTCAAGGTCAGAGAATATTATTGGGTTGTTTAGGAAATAGAATCATTTTGAACCAGACCATGAAATGGAAAAGCAGAAAGTAGAGAAGTATTATGAAGGATCTTTTCTAATAATTTGCTTTCCTCCAGGTGTTTGGCTGAATCATGTCAGGGAATTGAGTGGCTTTTACTGTTCTTCCTGAATGTAGATATTAGGCTAATAATGAGGAGCTCTTGCTTGCATAGTCCTTTCTCCCTTGAATATGGCTCCCTGCATCTTTTCTTACTGAATACCATTGATTTAGGTACCTTGAAACACAGACCTTTTGTGCAGGTACTCCTTCAGTCAGTCTGAAGTGCTGGCCTGTATGTGCATATATGTGAGTGTATATTTTTTTATTATTTATTTTTTTTCATTTTAAGACAAGACAGGCATTGAAGAAAATGGGTTTGACTTGACGATTGCCTTAAATCCTACGTGGAAGCAAATTCTGAGGCCAGAATAATCCATCTTCAACCCTTAGTCCAAGATAACATCTTAAGAGACTACATCTGACTTTAACATTTCTAATATTTCACAGAATTGTCAGGGTTGGAAGGGACCTCAAGGATCATCTAATTCCAACCCCCCTGCCATGGGCAGGGACACCCTCCACTAGATCAGGTTGTCCAGAGCCCCGTCCAGAGTTTTTATTTGAAACAAGATTTTTCAGCCTCAGAGAACTCAGCAAATAAGCTCCTCCACCTTGAAGTTAAAAGGAAAACTTCATTTTAAGGCATACAGATTCCTGCTCATCACCACTGCTGTTCTGTGAAGGTTAGCAGAGTGTTGACACCAGCTTCTGCACAGCCAGAATAAGGTGACACAGGAATGCATCCAGATGGGTCTTGAAAGTCTCCAGAGAAGGAGACTCCACAACTTCTCTAGGCAACCTGCTCCACGCTTCTGCCACCTTCACAGCACCTACATCTCTGTATAGCTTCTTTTAAATCTGATTTATTTTGGGTTTGCATATGCTTTACTTCTGTTTAGTTTTGACATTTAAACAGCATTTTATTAAGCTGTTCAACTGTCATTTTTACCACCTACAAAAGCACTAAATATTTTTTTTTCATATTTGTGTAGGATTTCTGCCAATACCTGCCAGGCACTTTCCAAATGTACTTAGTTAGCGAAAATTAGCTTCAATACTAAGCACACATTTTAAAATGGCTTCTGTGTCCAGGTTAAATAAATTCTGTGCTTTTTTTGTAATATTAAGCTTAATTGTTTTGTGGGGTGATGCAGAATTTCATGGACTGCAGTATACTGAATTCATGTTTTCACTGCAGTCCTTTCATGATCTAGAAGTTAATAGTGAGTGGTATTCTTCAGTGTCCTGCTCTTCAGTGTAAATCCTGTTATTTTATGCTTGTTCCCAGGGGCCTGGGTTAGATCTGGGGTTTAACTCTATTGGGAGGTGATGGATGATCTGTTGTTGTCTTCAGGAACCAATTTAAGTCCTACATTCTTGTTAGTCCCACTCTCTGCAGCCTCCCTCAATGTAATGTCTTTCTACCCTGAGGCTATCTTCCAGCCCACTGCTGCTCCTGTAGGATATATGCGTTTTATTTAGAACCCCATGATGATTTTCTCTAATAATTGTGCAAAGGCACTTTTAAAACTATTTTAAGTGAGGGGTGATGTGCTTGCACACCATTGCATAGAGCAGTGTAGGTTGGAACTCTGTTCTGGAGATTACCTACCCTGCTCCCCAGCCAAGGCTGGCTTCAGTTACCAGCTCTACAACTCATGAGCTGTGTGTCCTTGGATAAGCTGTCGAACACCCTGTGTCCTCCTGTGTGTATGAGAATGCTTATCTGGCAGGTAGGGATTAATCAGTGTTCAAAAAGTAATTTGAGATCCTTGATGAAAGCCACAGTGTAAGGAGAAAATATGTGACTGCACAGTAGCATCTCAGAGATTATGATCACCACCGTTCCCTTGCCTGAGCTGAAGGGAAAGTGGTGAAAGAGTTTGTAAAGGAGGGGGAAACAGGCTTCTCTGTGTGGTATTTATTTATAACACAAAGCACCAGCTACCCCTAAAACCCATATGTGTTTATCTTGCATATGTGGGTATGTGGTTTCAGTTATCTTTGCAAGAAAATGACTATTCTTGCTCCTGAGACCTGTTTAAGTGATGATGACTTTAGTTGGTTTACAACAAACATCCTTTTACTCTGCTTAATCAATAAACCCTGAAAGCAAACTCATCTTCATTTACTTTGAGGCAACTGCAGGAAAACAAGAATTGTCAGATAAACCCCAGAATCAGCTTTCCTCCCTCAAGGCCAAGGGTCAGATATTAGTACATAGAGAGATTGTAAATATAGCTTGGTCTAGCAGATGCTAAAATAAGGACAGGATATAGTGGAAAATTGTGCCTCCAGGGGCCAACACTTTAATGCATGCAATAACTGATAAGATAAGCTTCTTTATTACCAAAAGAATGACTTTAAAAACCATATATAATTTGTCTTCATGCTTAGGGGAGTGAGGGAAGAAAGAGAGGACTATTAGGTGAAGATAAGTGGATCATTGGAATATTGTATTAATATTGTGCTATTTCCTGAGGTTATTAGATACGGAGGGAATGGGAGGCAGGGTACTCCAGGTAAGACACAAATCAGATGGATGTTTAGCATGGTTTGTTTCCTATTATGGAAAGTTTTCTTTGTACAAACTTAATTGTCAATATTATTAGCAATTAAATGTGAAAGGGGGGAGTGGATACTACAGAGGATGCTACCCTGCGTGAGGTAAACAGGCAAAATTCTGCAGACGCCTTCCCAGCATCACAGCTGAATCTGTCTCCTCACTTTGGAAATGCAATCTTTTGAAGTACACTCATCATCTCCACATGAACAAACAGATATGGCAGCTTAAAGGGATCTGCCTTAGAAAAATAAACTTTGCACTTGCTCACACTAAACAGAGGGCTAATAGTATGATAGCATTTTATGTGGTGAGCAGTCTTGGCCCCACTGTGTCCTCTTGCACCTCACTTTTTCTTAATCATTCTTATCATTTCTTTGAAACTGAAGCAACTGAATGAGGAAAGGATATTGTAACTTTATTCGTTCTTATATGTATCTGTCCTCTGAGATAATAGTTTCCTGTAGAATACAAATAAAAGCCTTTCTTCCTCGTTTTTGTTTCTAAATTAATACAAGTGATGGTGGATACACGTTACCTTTAGTGTTAGCAGAGAGAGCATACTGCTTATTTAACCAGGAAGTTAGTGGATTCTGGAATGTAGATTTTCTCTGTATAGGAGTAATATCAGAATATTCTTGCTGTACTCAGCATGTATGTGATGGGTGTGTATGTTGAAGCAAATGCCAAAACTTCAAGTCACTGTCCTTGAATGTTAGGATTTCTTGGCAATCTTAAAGGAAAAACCTTCAGATTTTCTCTGAAACAGCTGTGTATGGTCTTGCATTGTACTTATTACTTTTGAAAATTGAAAATAGCCACCTCATTAATTATGAGAAAACTTGACAGAATGATATTGATGACTCAGTAGTAATTTAATATTGTCCATGCAATTTTGAATGTACTGCCTGCAAATATGCCATTTGTCCAGCATCGTGTTTGACTGGGACAACATTGCACTATGATTCCCTGCCAAAAAGAAGAAAAAAGTCATTAGATGGGAGAGTTTCATATAGCTTTTCATTGGGTGAATAATTGAGTTCCCAGAGACCTATTTGATTAGAAGGCCAAAACTTTCTTGTAGTATAGACTATATAAAAGTTGTATAAATCACAGTGGGAGATGAAACGCCTTTAAATGCACTCCAAGAAAGAAAGAAAGAAACCAGAGTGGATCCAAGTCTTTTGATTGTTCACTAGCCAGTTACCCATGTTATTTCAGGAATCATCTTGATCTTAATCTTTTCAAAAAGCTCTTTTCTTTTTTTTTTTTTTTTAATCTATTGATGATAGAATTCTGGTTAACTTCACCCTTCAAAAATATGTTGTAAATACAGTCAATGTTTTGTCCAAGTTTAAATACATTTCACCTTATCAGTTTCTTTTACTGTGCCAAATTTCTGTTATTTCCTCTTCTCATCCCAATGCTGTGGATAATTGACAATTGATGATAAGCTTTACAGAGGGGATTATGGTAACATTGGGCTTCATTTGGCTGGAGTAAAACAGAAGTGCTAGCCATGGATAAAAGACAATAGTACAAGTCCTGTCCCCTAGAATTTGTAGTGTGGGGAGTGACCCAAAGGTTACACATACGAGCAGTATTGTGAATGTATTTATATAGCATTGTGTAAATATCAATTGCTTACAAGTGAGTTTCCATCACTTTTCCCAACCTGATGAAACTTTTCATTTGCTGATGTAACTTTACCACTATACCCTCTTTATTTTCTCAATCCTTTCTTTTCCCTCCTTTGCTGTGAGCACCTTCTAACAGCAGATGTTGGTGTTTAATGTGCACTCCTTTGGAAAAGATTGTCTTGAAAATATAAAAATACTTTAAGTAGTAGGGAGACAAACACAAAGGTTTGAGCAGTGAAATACTTAGACACCTCTGTCTCTGAGGAAGCTATTCCTAGAAGCTTTTTATTCTGAAAGTTTACTTGCCCCCATATTTACCATCTACCTAGAGGGTTCAAATTGATCAGATTTTTGGTTTGGATTATTAAGGGTCAATGTTTGTCTTTGCATCCTGTACTCTGTTAAAGATCAAAACCAGGCAACTTTTCGTATCATGGAGTCCAACTGTTAACGCTGCCAAGTCCACCACTGAATCATGTCCCTTGGTTCCACTTCTAAGAATTCTTTAAATCCCTTCAGGAATGGTCACTCTACAATTTCCCTGGGCATTGTGTTCCCATGCTTGACAACCCTTTTGGTGAAGAAATTTTTCCTATTATCTAATCTAAATTTTCCCTGGGGCAATGTGAGGCCATTCTCTCTCGTCCTGTCACTTGTTAAGCAAGGGATGATTTGAAGATGAGCAGGAAGAGTTCTTGATTTTTTTTTGGAGAGTGAAGGTCAGTACACTGAGGTTTGGACTGCTGATGTGGAGGTTCTCTAAATATTTGTTGAAGCATAAGGAACGTAAGGAAAAGCTTTTTCTCTATGAGGGTGACAAAACACAGGGACAGGTTGCCCAGAGAGGTTGTGGAGACTCCTTCTCTGGAGACCTTTAAGACTCTGTTCCTGTGTGACCTGTTCTAGGTGATCCTGCCCTGTCAGGAGGGTTGGGCTTAGATGATCTTTCAGGGTTCATTCCAACCCCTAATGTTCTGTGATTCTGTGATGTTTTTACACTAATCCATAATTGCATGTGCTGTGGTTAAGAGCTAAGTGATGAATCCTAAATAAACCTGAAACAGGCAACCAAACCAAAACACATAAAACCCCCAAACAAACAGCTAAACAAAACAAACCCCAAAACAACAAAAAAAAAAAGTCAAACTAAACAAACCAATTCCAATAACCTGGAAAGAAAAATGAAATGTAAGAAATCATGGGGTCATGGAGGGTTGTTTGGATATATACCCATAGATGTCCAAGTGAGATGGTGAAACATCATGAGCTGGCAAATGTATCTAAATGTCCTCTAGTGATTGTTATGAGAACTTCAGCTGGTTTGGGACAACAAAGACGTTTTCTTTTTACCTTTTTTAACTTGTCTGGATGCAAACTGAACAGCTGGTGCTTTTAAATCCCTGCAAAAGCCTCAGAGAGCAAAAGTGTGTTTGCTATGGTAAATGTTGATGTGAGAGAGCTTTGGGTACTGGTGCAGATCATTAAACAATTGCCAGTACCAGAGCTCTTTGCATATGAGTTTTGTGTTCAAGTGGTTGGTTTGGTTTGGTATTGTGTTTTTTTTTCATCTATTTGATTGTGGGCTTGGGTTGTTGTTTTTTTTTTTTTTTTGGTGTTGGTTTTGGGTTTGGTTTTTTGAGCTGGTATCATGAGTGATGTTAAGTGGTTGTTCTCTTGGAGCCAGTAGTCTTATTTTGTAACTCCTGTGTGACCAGAATAATTGCTCTCTTGTTGAAAACAGTTTCTTTGCTTTGTGCTTAAGAGTTCCTTATCCAGGTTTTGCCATGGGGTAGTCAACCTTGGGAAGAGTTTATGAAGTTATAATCAAGTTCGTCTGTTGAGCTTCTAGTTGTACAACTTCCATAGATATATATGCAGTGCATCTTGCCTGGTTTCAAATTCCTGCCAATTTCTTTCTTCAGGTTTAAGATGTCTGTAAGTGAGACACTAGAGCATTTCAGCTTAAACAAGGGAAAGCTTAATGTAGGAGACATATCTCTACTGTCAAATTCTCAGCTATCAGTCACCTGTAATCAGATTCCCTTGGTCACCACTGAACCAAGGCCATTCCACCTTAGTAATGGAGATAGGTATGGAAGTATTATTTTTTTTTTTTTAGTTAGTCTGTCTTATTCTTAGTGGTGTTTTCTCCTCATAATTTTAGTTTCCAAGAAAGACAGAGTGACCAAAGCAAGCATTCATGGGGGTTCACTGGATTGATGCACTAGATTTTTCTACCACTGAGACCTACCTTCAAATGCTAGCTTGACTTTCAGGTGAAAAAGACCTTGTTACCTGCCTGCTCTGATACCAGCTTTTGCACTTTCAATAAAAATGCCTGCAGGTCTTGCCATGGCTGACTGCTGGCAGGTTTACAAAGGGAGATGCACTATTACTCAAGTGTTTGTGATGATAGATGCTCTATCAGTACTGTTGGAGCTATTGGTCATGAGTGATCAGGAATGTGAGAGCCACTTTCTAAGGAGGACTGGCTTCCACTGGATTTTTAACAACTCATTCTCCTTCCCCACCCACAAATGTATCTAAACTTAGCTTTATTTTTATGCCACTGTTACACATCTTTCTTCTCTTAAGTTAGTCATTGACCACATTAGACATTGACTGGTATACTCTTGTGCAAAACAGCACCAAAAGGACTCCTAAGCTAAATGCAATTTCCTTTGTGTATTAAAGAGTGAACTTTTTGGGACCTGCTGTATCTAGGCCATATTTATAAGTGCACTTAAATGCAAAGAATGTAAACCTCTTTTCTGTTCTTATTTCAAGCTGATGACTCATACCCAAGATTGTATGAAAAGACAGTGCAGGTGGATATCAGAGACCTAGATGATGTGTTGCTTTTCTTTCTATGTTTTGCAGTAGTGTGGATTTGTCTCTTGTGGGACTGTTACAGATATTGAACAGGTCTCATTTGCAAATTTCAGATTCAATGTTAAGCTCAATATTTTGCTTTTGTGTAGTAGTCCCAGGAGGGATTCTTGAGTTCAAATGATCTGAGACAGTTCTGTATTCCATGAAGGACAGGAATTATTTACTAGGGCTGCAAAAAGGAATCATCCAGCTTTACCAACAGAGCATTTTAGAGGAAATTGTATTTGGCCTGGTAATTCATCACCAAATGTAAAACAACAAGCCAGAAGTTACCTTCTCTTGGCCTGACTTTGCCAAATGCTTAAGGCATCATCAGAAGATCTAACCTAGAGCTTGGAGTGTTCATATATATATATGATGCCTTAACTGATAGTTACATAGCACTTTCCTTGTCCTTCCTGCTGCTAGCCAGAGCAATCCACCTGGGATTACCCATCAAGATAACCCATGTGAGGGACAGGTCTGCAGAAGTAATGGGATAGTCATGTCTTTTGAGATATCAGTGCACAAGAATATTGTTTTTTTCCAGGATCTGTCACCTCATTTGCATTAATGCAGAGCAACAGCAACCAGACTTTCTTGTTTACCATGGCAGTGCTTGCCCTGTTGACAGTGAGTGATTCTTAAGTGTTCAGTAAATCAGTGAAATTTTCTGAACAGTGGGAAGTTCTGATGTCATTAACAGAAGATGCATGTTAACTAGCAGCTGCGAATTATTTAGAAAGATATAGTAGAAAGTGCTGGATGGGTTTTTCTTTTATGCTTTCTGCACCATACTATGTAAATCTCTTTCCCCAGCAGGGCTTGGCCAGTGGTTCAAAATGTCCATAGCATTCAGGATCTGAGTACTCCAATTTTCCAAACCTTGACTTAGCTTTCATGTCCTGCACTGATTGCTCTCAGAATGTTATGGGTCAGAGTGTTGCCTGCCTTACAAATCTTTTCCCTGTCAGTTTTCATAGCATGCTTACCTGGGGAGTATATGAACACCTTTCAGTTTTCCATTAGCCAGGATGACCACATGTCTGTCTCTGATCAGAGTGCAGTCTTGCCAAATGGCCTTCATTTGTGCTGAGGCTACCATCCAAAACCAGACAAATGGGATGGGGGAAGGCAAGGCAAACAGCATTAAATGTGCAATGATACCAATTAATGACTGCTTGCCTCATCTTTTGGAATATGGGAAACCATTTTCCAAACCTGCTATGGTTGTGTTTAAATAATGTCCTACTGTCTTTTAAAGGGAAACAATCTTACTTTATTTCAGTTTGCTGCTTCTAGCTGTGTCAGCTTCTTTAATTATTGCTATTTAATTATGTCTTAGCATTTGAACCCTCCTCATTAACCTTCATCAGAGCGAGACACCTAGGATAATGCAATGGCAAAGCCAACATCTTGTGTCATTTTTTTTTTTCCTTCCCTCATCCCCTTCCCAAATCTCTGGAATTCATTAATTGAATGTTTAGAGAATCTGGGCCACTTAAGCATTCAAATCATGCAGCAGTATGGGTAGTGTTAGCCTGCTATGGCTCAATAAACCTCTCATTCGCTCGTTCACGGTTCATTTGAATTTTGCAGAAAACTCTGGGAAAAAAAAAGAATGAGGCATTCAAACAAAAATGGTGCAGATAATGGTAGGAGGAGATGAAGAACTCAGACAAATGTTTACCCTGCACACTGTGTGTATGTGGCATTGACATCCCCCCTAATTGAAAAAGGGAATGGGCTTCAGAGCAGAAACCCCCAACCCAGGCTCTATTCCTGTGTGACCTTCAGCTGTCACTGTAGCTGTCCTCTCCATCTGAAAGTAGAGGTTTTATTTTATGCTTGTGAAGTAGCAGAACCTAATTTCTTATTTGACAAGTGCTCTAAGATCCTGGAGGAAAGGTATAATAAAAGTGCAAAATAAAACTCTATGTGGCAGTATTACTCCTGATTCTAATGGATTTTAGTAGGATCTTTAATCCTTTTATCTACCATGAATAGATGTATTGTCTATAAAAGAACCTTTAAGCTGTTTCATTTCACTTTGGTTACACCTTGGTAATGCAAATATGCCTTTGGAGTGTGTCTCATGACAGTGGAAAATTGAAGTGCAAGAATGAAGTGTAATGGAGGTTCTTTTAATGCAGTTGCTGAAACTAGGTAGGACTTCTGTAGTTTTCCTCCAGTTATCATAGAATCATAGTATCTCAAGGGGGGCCTATGAGAAAGCTGGGGAGGGATTTTATAGGGTGGCAGGTAATGATAGGACTAAGGGGAATGGGGAAAAAAACCAGAAATAGGTAGATTCAGATTGGATGTTAGGAAGAAGCTCTTCACCATGAGGGTGGTGAGACACTGGAACAGATTGCCCAGGGAGGTGGTAGAAGTCTCGTCCCTGGAGATTTTTAAGGCCAGGCTGGATGAGGCTCCAGCCAGCCTGATCTGTGTCCCTGCCCATGGCAGGGGGTTGGAACTAGATGATCCTTGAGGTCCCTTCCAACCCTAACAGTTCTATGATTCTATAATAGAACCATATCTGTGAATTGATCTGAGGTTTTACTCAAATCCCTCAGCTGTGTAGAGCAGCAGCAGGATGATGCTTTCACACTGAGAATTGCTTGTGGTAAGTACAGATGTGCTAACAGGAGGAAAGGGCTGATCTTTATTTCACAGAGGGAGAAAGGGGAAGAAACTGAACTCTAGGTTTTTCATAGATAAATATGAGCTATTTATCTGAGCTGCTCAGCTTGGAGACTCCATACTCACTTTGCAGTCAGTAGAAGGTGACTGGAAGGTGCAGAGGGTGCCTAATCCTACTAAACACCTGCTTTGGTCTCTGGGGTGGTTGGCTCATTGCATAAATACTTAAATCTAAGTGAGATGAATCCTGGTTCAAAGCCAGGGTACAAGTAGGCAGTTAGGTGCCTGACTGCTTCTTTATCATCTAAATCCCATGGATTCATGCAAGGGTAAAGGGTTTAAAGTATGTTCTTGAATGTATTCCTGCAGCCTCAGGACTTCTTTTGTCAGGCCTTCCTCTCCTGTACTTTTCCAAGGAGTAAGAACCCTCTATCCCTCTGCCTGAGGCTACAAGTGACCTTTTTTCCTTGTAACATTTGTTGCTAGTGTTGGAAAAGGGGATCCCACATCAGCTTGGCTCTGTGCTACTTGACTGCTGGGACCAATGTACAAACCTCACCATTGTCAGCACACTAAAGATATCCGAGGTTTCTACCTGTAAAAGTCAAGCTGAATGGGAAAGGACAGCTCTCCTTTGAGTTCAGGATCTGAGCCACTGTGCCTGACCCAGATATGGTTATGGCTTGCTCAGTCATGCAGTGAAACTTTGCTTTTCTTCAGGGAAGAGTTGTGCTGTGCTTTTCAGTGGTCACATCAGGTTGGTTGACTGTGTGCTGGCACTCCTGCAGCTTGTACCTGCTGCAGCAGCAGCATCCCTACTGAGACTGTCACAGTTTCATTTTGACTGCTTGTTATTTCTCGCTGGACTTGGTGATGCTTTGGGTTTTTCAAGGGCAGGTTCTTCCTCTGCTAGTCCTTGAAAATGATGAGACTGGAATAGATGCTTATTTTGTCTGTCTTCCTTACAGTTTGCATCCTGCATTCCCTGAGCTTCAGTTAGACTGTCTCTCTCCTCATCCACAGATAAAGAAACCTCCCCTCTAGAAACTTTTGACCTTGTCTTTACAAAGAGATGGTGTATTACCCTGAACAAGGCTGTCCAAACCCAGACTATTTTACTGCTCTCCTTTTGTTAACAACTTGATATTTTACCCGCTTCATGCCGAAGAAACTAGTTTTCTTTTCTCATCTTGTCTTTTCCCCCTATTTCCTTGTCTGAAACTGAAGTAGAAAAGAGGAGTTGAAGAGCTATAAGCAGTGCAAAAAGAAAAATGACAGACTGCTCCATGTCACTAACTCTGCAGAACAGGTCACTGGTCATAGACGTGAGCCTCTTATTGCCTACGCTCAGTGTTTCATATTCTTTATTTCTCTTTACTGTTATTTGTCTGATGTAGAGACATGCATTTTTTTGACAATCACCAGCCAATAATTCCACATTTGTCAAAGGGAAAATGAGATAATCATCATGTGGCCTGGTATTACTGGAAGGGCAGATTAGATTTGCTCAGAAACGGTGGCATTTTATGGTTACTTTTATGCTCTGTAAATAGAGGAAGAGACAGATTGAAGAGATTACAAAAATTCCATTTCGAGTCACTGGGGAAGCAGGTAACCTTCAGATCTGAGCTTTGCATAAGAATGCAGTGGAAAAGAGAGGATTTCTATTAACACTGCCAGCTTCTTTCAAAAAATATACTGTTTGCATTCTGCATCAACCTTCCTCCCTGCCTGTTTTCTTCCTTCCACCCACTTTGTCCCCCGGTAGTGCCATTAAAGATGAGCTAGTGACTCAGGGCAGCTCCTTACCAGAGACAAGTAGTCATAGTTTCACTGGCTTCAATGGAGCAGTAAAAATTTATGCTGGCTGAAGGATGGTCCCTGATGGTTTGAACCTGACCCAATGGTTTGTTTTTTCTGTGGTACTGGGACTTTTTTTGGTGGTTTTTTTTTGTTTGTTTTTTTTTGTTCTCTGTAGTGAAAGAGATTGCTTGTAAAGTTTGCACCTATAGCCAAAGTTTGAGACTCTTCATGACTAGGGTATGAATATTTTTCAGAAAGGTTCTGAGTCAAAGATTGGGTAGAGAGAAAATCCGTCTTTTGATGGAAAAATCTATTTTAAAGAAGGGGAAAAAAATGTTATCAGAAGGTGGGAGAGAATGCCTGGGGAAGGATCTCTTTCTGTGTACCGTGTGCTTTTCTTATTCCAAAAGTATTCAATAGTCACTGTTGTTGGAGCTGAAGATGGAGGTCAGATAAACCTTTATATTATCAAGATTGTCATCCAATCAGACTTTTATTCTCCTGTCTATGTCTAGATTGTGGAAGACTGGAAATATCCTTCTGGTTTTGTGGCAGCATTCAAGGCAGGATTATAGTTTTATGCTGAACAGTGTGTATCTTAATTGGTTTTTTGTTTTTTTTTTTTTTTTTTTTTTTTTTAGTGAGGAGCCAGAATCACCACTGTGTAAGTGCTCTGATAATATTGGTTGCTTTCATGCAAAACAAAAAAAAAAAGTTCTCTTGTGACTATTGTGTTCCTTTTGGATGACATTTGTGTAAATATAGAATCAGCCCAAACACCAAAATTGTCTTTGTACTTGAGCTGTCCATCTGCCTGTGACTATTTCAAGAGAAATAATCGAAGTCAGACCGTAGTCTATCATGTCTGTACACATCACAAAGGAAAAATTGAGGCAGTTAAGGTGAAATAGTTATGTGTCAAGCTTACGTGTATAGCTATTAAAATATTCAGCAAACAATACATGTTAATTAAAAACAAAATCAAGGACCATATTTTTCATCTCTGTTTTGAATAAAAACTATTTTTATGCACAGGAGCCCCAGATACAACATTTGCTTTTCCAAATACTTCAAGTTATTGCCCATATTCCCTAGATTCACCATCTTTAACTTATTTTTCTGCTAAGCTTTTTAAGCTTGTGAAATGAGCCCCCAGTTTCTTAGACACTGATCATCTGCCTGGTATGGGAAGCTGTGGGAATTCCCAGTTGCAGTTTAAGCTTACCTTGCTGTTAGCCACAGAAACTTCAAGCAGTAAGATGTCTGCTGTGCTGGCTAGTCTATAAGCACACAGGGGAATCATGGATCTATTGAAGTCAATAGCAGAGTTATCTTTTTGTCCACAGTTTCATGCTCAGGGAGAAATACTACTTACCTGAAAAAGGCCTGAGAATGCAAATAGGGAAAGGCAGCTGTAAGGTCAAAGCATGCTATTGTTTGGGCTGTGATGAAACTCTGGGGCCAAAAGTCTGTTGAAATCTGCACCAGCTCCATCAGGCAGTTATGAGGAGCTGGATTTTCTTTACAGTCTTTCGAATGCTTTCTTTCCTTTTGCTGAGGTTGCCTCACTTCAGAAAACGGAGATTTCCTTTTGTGATGGTGTCTAGATGCCATATTATCTATTCCTCCTTAGACAAACACCTCTGTAGAGTTTGCTGTCTAAATATAAGTGGTGAATCTCATGAGAGATCAGGTATTTATTTCTGGAGTACCTTATTCCACTGTCACAGTATTTATTATTTTTTTTTCTTCTAATTCCTTGGCCCAGCTGTTGCTGTTATAGATAACTTAGAAGGCTTGCATTGCTATAACTCAGTGATCTGTTCTGTCGTTAAGTCAAAAATAGCCCTCTATTTATTTTAAATTGAGGAAATGTAACCTTCTGTGAGCTCTACACACAAACAGAGCAACTGCTGTAGCTTATGTGTACTGTTGAGCTTGTCAGCCCTGGCAGTGTCCTGTCGAGAGGCCTCCTGGTGTCAAGTGCACTCTTTCTCAATATGAAAAGGAATTTGTATTTGAAATGAATATTTCTACAGTAAAGGCATGAGTGATCCACAGGAAAGAAAAAAAAAAAAGGGTTTTGTCCTCACAAAAGCAATACTGTGAGAATTAATATGAAGGGAATCCTATATAGCACAATTCTGAGTCTGTCTTATCACAGAAGCCGAAGGGTGCAATTCTGCCCAAATTGATGGAGTGGCTTTCATTTACCCCAACAGTGAATTTGTTACCTACCCAGCCAGACCTAATACTTTTTGACATGAATAGATGAGAGGATTGGTCCATTAATGCAGAAGATTTAGTAGCTATTTGGTGAGTTTTTGCCATCTTTGACATTTCAGAATAGAGCTTAATGATGCAGCAGTTTAGCATAAACAACCTGACTGCATGGGAACATTTCTTTTCCTCTCTTTTTGCTACCTTCTCAGGCTTGGCATTCTCAGTGTCTGTGACTTGGGACAGTAGGGTCCCTTTTCAAGTGCTTTGCCACAGCTGTTAAGCTTTCTTTGTGAAGCAGAATTTCTACAAGAGCACAGGTTAGTCAGTTTTTCAGAGCTTAAGCTAATCCCGTTTCCCTGGCTCCTCAGAAGATGTTGTGTTTAGAAAAAATAAAATTAAAAAAAAAATTACACACTTTAGTAGAAATACTTTTCCTTCATTAAATTAAATCTCTAAAGCCCAATAGCATTTTCAGTGCTTATATGAAAATGCCAGTGGGGATTTAAGATTAAAAGCGGTATTTTTGTACAAGGCAATGAAGATCTCAATAGGAAAGAACACTCTTCAAATATGAATTCCTCCACTATCAAGCAAGACAGATTTTTCTAGTTAGGTCCTTGATAATACTTTTCCCAGCCTTGCTATGAAATTCTGTTTTCAGCTATCTGATATAAGGCTGTTACACACTAGCTCTCCATTTTACAAAATCTTATTAAAGGTGCCTTTTTTTATTATAGAGACACTCCAAGCTGCTCAGATTTAATTCATGTGTAACAGTAAACATGGGGTTTGTTGTTTGTGGCCCATTTGCGTGCTGCTCAGGTTCTTTTTTCTGTCCAAAAGAAAAAAAAAAAAAAAAAACAGCCCCCCCTCAGAAAAACAAACAAGAAACAAACAAACAAGAAAACCAAACAACCAACCCAAAAA
This sequence comes from Indicator indicator, assembly GCF_027791375.1. NCBI lineage: Eukaryota > Metazoa > Chordata > Aves > Piciformes > Indicatoridae > Indicator > Indicator indicator. Next base: position 23,932,909 of record NC_072019.1, on the reverse strand, counting down.
ACCAAATCCACAACAGATTAAATGGCATATTAAAAATAAAAGCAAATTATCTACTATTGACTTAGACTAGTTTCATCTGTACATACATTGCCATGAGAAGCTAATGAATTTGTGATCCACAGCTGGCAAAGTAGGAGAGGGCTATATTAGAACCCGAATCTTAAAAAAAAGTGGAATGCTGGTGTTTGGGTTTTGTGTGTTTTTTGTTTTTTGTTTTTTTTCCTCCCTCTTCTGATGTCTCCTATCCATTCAAGCAAAACACCCCTGACAACTTGAGGTCTGCATTTTTCTAGATAAAATACAGACTGATCAAGGTGCACATTGTGGGAAAGTACATTCCAGATTTTCTCAGCAAAGAGAAAAAACAGATATAAGCTGGCTTTGGTAATAAGTGCATGCAGATGTGAAGTTTTGGGTGTTTTCCATTCAAGGGTCTCAAATCAGGATATAAAACCAGGTAATCATTGCTAGTGTTATTGAAAGGGAAGAAAGTAATTCAAGGGTTGTGAAAATAAAGTAGTGTGGATGTGCCAATTTTGAAGGCATCTGCTGCTTACAAGGAATCCTCAGCCCTTTAGTGGTCATCTGTGCTCATAGAAAATGCAAAGAATAAAATTTAGAAGAACTGCCAACTCAAGATACCCAAGCAGAGTAGAACAGACCCTGAATTCTATCCATATCTTAGTTTCCCCTTTTTTGTCAGTACCAAGAAGGTGCTCTTCCAGATTCTCTCCTAGAGATTCTCCTAGAGTTAGACAAACTGATTTTCTCCTAAAGATTCTCCAGATTCTCTCCTAGAGTTAGACAGACAAACTGAGAATAACCAGGAAAGAGAAACAACAGTTTGGAAACCCCAAAATAACACAGGCTGTGTCAAACTGTGTTCTAAATTTGAGCTTTCAGAGAGAGCCTGTCCTCAGGCTTTGAGGGGTGATAATAGGTTCCTATTTCTTCATGCTGAAGCTACTTTTCTTTGTCATTCAAGTCAGTCTTCACTGTGCTAGCTGTTGAGTAAGAGGAATCATGATCCTGTAATCTAGTATTCAGGGTTTCAGTTTGGACAGGATTCTGCTTCATGTGTTATTTAATGCTATGTACTTATAGTTGGGGAAAAAATAACAACAAAAAAATCCTGCAGTGTAATGTGTTTAGGGCACTCCTGGAAGCGTGAGTGTAGTTTCAGATGCCCTCAGGCTGAAAAGGGGTTTTATCTGGGGACTTCTCACAAAACATACACAGGTTACTCAGCTGGGTAAGTCTGCTGAGCCTCTAAGTATTGAAATATTGGAAATTACTGCAGTTGCTTTTTTTTTTTTTTTAACCACTATGTTTTTATGTTTCTTTTCCATTACACTCTGGAAATGCCTGCTGCAGCTAGTGAGAGAGGCAGAGATATGTGGATTTCTGGGGCCTTGACCAAAGGGAGAACTCTGTTTGCCTGTGGGTACTGACATCTCCTCGACTAGGTGACAGCTGAATGCAGTTTTTGAAGATCTAAACTATGGACTTAAATGGGATTTAGGCTGCTTTAGTTGCTAAATCTGTTTGTGGATTTATTCTTGAAAGTCTTTTCAAAGGTTACTCATCAGTTCAGTGGAAGAGCAGCAAAAAGAAGACAGGATTTTTTTTTCCTGCAGTCCTCATATTCAGACAATGCTACATCATGTGTCTGATAGAGAACAATGACCTTCAAAAAGTTTTCCATCATTTTAGAAGCTTTCTCAAAATTAGGACAGTGGTCTTGGCTCAGCCTTGACAACTTCTGAAAAATCTCTCCAGGGCTCAGTTCTAAATGTCATCAGTGTGAACATGTCTGGTTTCAAAGTTTAAATTCTGCAATGATGAGAAAATCTGCTTGAACTTAATGGCATATAAGCTTTATTTTCCCTTTACTGCCTTGGGAACGTGAAGGACTGCATTACATCAGCACTCTGGAAGCAAAACTCCTTAAATCCACTCTGAATTTTGCATGCTGACTGGATGGTAGTGATGTTAGCTAGTGGGAAAATAGCTTCTACAATTATAACAATCAGTAGAATACAAATGCAAAGATATAAAGCAAATTAGGAGAAATCTGTCTCTCATAAATCAATTCATAAACTGAGAAGACAGTCACTGCAAGTGCTGACCTAGCTTTACATTCAAGCCAAGCTTTTATGTCATTTACTGCTAAGGCCATCAGGGTTAAGTCTGTCTGTTGCTGTTGTTTTTCTGCTTGTATGGAATATTTCTGTTAATTTTTCTTTCATCTGAAATAGTTTCAAATATCCCAAATGTTTTTGACTGAAGAACAGTATGGTTGGGTGACACAGCTGCCATCAGAGGCATTGAGTAAGACAGAGCAGGAACTGTCCCCACAGCCTGGTGGGGATGGGGAGGTGTGGGGAGATAGAGCACAGATGTTTTACTGGCAGTTATGCCAGTGATTTAGTAGCCTGTGTTGGGTGAGCTGTTTTAACCCATCTTTGTTTCAAGTATTCATCACTTGAATGGGCTTGAAATTGCTTCTCTCTTACTGACAAAGTGCTGCTTGAAAAATATCTATACTATAGCCTGAGGGATATTTGGGAGAGATTATCAACTCTTGTGCAATTTGGGGACACTTAGCACAAACAGGGATGTATGTGGTCATGTTGTGTTCAATGATTATTTATTTTTTTTGCTAACTCCATGAGGAAGCCCAAGGTTGACTCTTCATCCTGACAGCTAGCTTTGATAAAGGGAAACGGTACTGGATTCCAGCTCGGCTGAAGGTTATTAGCATTCTCTTGCTGTAATACATGCAGATTTTCTTGGCTCACAAGAATATCATTATATGGAGTATGCATCCTATATCAGCAAAAGGAATGTATGCATGCAGAGATATAGCCAGGGTTTACAGGCTTTATTAGAAAATGTATAAACAGTCCTCTCCTCAACCTCCGCTGTCCTTATTCCCCACTGACATTCCCTCTGGCTGTGTTTTCCCTTCCTCATCCTTATGTACTTTCAACAGATAGGGGTGACAAGAGTTGGTTTTGCTTTAACTTAAAATCAGCACCATAGCCTTTGATCTATCACCACCCTGTACTGGCTGACCCTTTGGTGCACTGAAAATGTGTGGGGGTAAATATAAACTAAAATCTGTAACCTTGGCTCAGGAATTCATATGACAAGTGGCAAAGTTCCTTAGAGTAAGGAGATGTGGATACAGTCTTCCTTCAATTAGTAGCCAAAATTGTATCAAATGACAGTTATGTGTGCTGAAATTTCCTTTGTTTGTTCAGGAGCTTCTGTACCAAGCAGATCTGTTGGCAGCAAGTGGGGAGGATACAGCAGGGGGAACAGAGAAATTAACTGATCTACTTTGCCTCTCCTTTAATTTATTTTTTTTTCTATTAAAGTCAGGACTTGAAATAACACCACTGCAGACATAGTAAGATGTCTGCAGAGAAAACCCTGTTGTTTAAGAATCAAGAAGGCCTTTTCAGTTGTAGACTATTAAAAGTGGTTGTCCAAATATATTCTCAATGGTACCAGCAACCGGCTGGTTGATTGCCAGAGGTTTGCACTAAATGGGACATCATCTTCACACCCCTGTGTGGTGTGGTCCTGCTAAAGCTGAATGCATGGCAAGGAAAACCCCAAGTTTCTTCAGACATTTTCACTGTAATCATTGCCCTTTTGGTTTGAAAAGCTCTTGCTGGCTTAAACAACTTTTCACGACGTCCTTTTGACATGCCAAAGCAGGTTACATAAAGTGAAGCAGAAGAAAGCAAGCTGCAAGATGCCATACTGAATATCAGGCTGTTCTCAGGACAATGAGAAGGCAACTGAAAAAAGTAATCCATGAATGTGGGTCATCTTCCTGCATGAATCTATTTCTTTTGAATAGTGTCCAGCCTACATCAGAAAGATAGTGAGAATCACATATGCCATGATGATTGACAGGTTCTGAAATGTCAAAGAACTGAATGAGGCAGGAAGACACCAGTGGGCAGGGAAGTTACTTAAAGATCATCGAGGTGATTTTTCTTGCACCTTTTTCCATTTCTGTGGGTCTCATAGAGTCTGTGCAGCATAGGAAGCTAGCATCTTTGATACTGTTGGATGGATAAACATAACACAGATGAATTGCAAGTTGTAAACTCCCAGGTTTATGCTGCTTCTGGCATTGAGTAGCTCCTTGAGTTCAAACCACTTAATTAAAGGCTAATCAACAATGTGCCAATGCTGATGGAGGCGATGACACCTTCTCAGGCTGTGGCATCCCTCTGTGATGTCAACTGATGTGTGAATTTTTTTCCCCCCTTTTTTTTTTTTTTGGTAAATATTCTCCTTGTGCACACTGACTCACACTTTATATTAATGAGAAATGTAAGGCTTAAAAAAAAACAAAAACAATTGCACTGTAGCCTCATTATTATGAAAAATCCATTACGTGGAAGTCATTTGTCAAAGCCAACTGTTTAGTTGCTGTAATTTACATATTTATCAAGTTTGATTGGGATGTAATGACTTTGACTTTCTTCATATTTTTTTAACCTTTCTAACCCTTTTTCTGTGAAAAGGGTTGTGGGTTTTTTTAATGGAAAAGGGCAAAAGATAATTCAATTTATATTCACTGAGATATCTGCATTAATGTTTCAATTATAGTATTTTTTATTTTATTTTTATTTTTATGTTAGAAAGTGGTTACCTTTCCATACTTTGGCATGCAAACTGATGTGGGATCTTATCAATCCATGAAGTATTTGTTCTCTACCAAGGGATCTGTCTGTAAAACAATGGACAGCACAAGACTCTGTAAATGAGATAATGAATGTCAAGATATGCAGTTTAATATTGGATCTCCATAATTCTTGTAGCTGAAGGATCAGACACGCATGGGTTTCCAGCATAATCACATGATTTATTATGGATGATTACTTTCATTTGCATCTGCTGCTGGGAGGCTTGTGACAGAGCACCAACTAGAAGTATTCTATTCCCTTGAATACAGGACTGGAGACCCAGGAGGTTGCTGAGGACACTGATACACACAAGCATCTTACACCCCAGTGAGCTGTTACAAGACAGGCAGAGGTGACGAGAGCTTGCTGTAGCAGCTGATAGTGGAAGTTGTTAAAGCTAAGCAATGTGGTGCTGCTTGTTTGCAACTGGCCTCAAGTGAAGAAATCTCTTCCCTGTGCTATGGAAAAGGCTAGAAAATATGATACAGTGGCTGAAAGAATGACAGGTGAACAGCAGAATGTCAGCTCTCATCAGAGCATTGAAACTTTTGTGGGGTTGGAACTAGATGATCCTTGTGGTCCCTTCCAACCCTGACTGATTCTATGATTCTATATGAAGAGATGGTAAGGATATGAGAATTGAGCAGGTCTGTAATGTGCCTTCATGCAAAGTTTCATCTGAAGGGGTCAGTTAGTTCCTCTGGAACAGTCTTTGGCCTGAACTAAGCTAAAACAGTGCATAAAAAATTAAGGCGTCTTTAAAAATATAAACACTGAGAGAGAAATGGAGTGAAAAGTAGATTGAAGTGAGAAATAGACTGAAATCCAGCAAAAGAAATTTCTGGCTGAACACCAAGAAAAATATCTGCAGGGTGAGACAACTGAATAGTTTTCCACAGAAATTGGGTGCTAGCCAGATAGGGATGGTCCAGATGAGCTAAAGGGTCCATGTGAAAGGGAATAGAAGTGTTTTAGTAACTAACTTTGAGAAGTAGTAAATATAGCAGCAGGTGACCAGCCACAAATATAACCTAGGTGACAAAAACCACGATCTGCTACAGAAGTTGTGGCATGCAGTTCATCAGCCCTTTTTCTGTCCTCTGCTGCTTCACAGCATCTCCCACTTGACATTCCTATCTTTGACATGTCCCATCCTTTAAATAAATGATGACTGAGAGTGATCCCCTTGAGCTTCAACTTGGAGCATGTTTTTATTAATTTATTTCTTGCTGTGCCTCCACTCTTAAAGGCTCCTTTAACTTTAATTAAAATTCTCTATAGGCTTATCACCCTGAGAGAGAGAGTGTGTGTGTATATAAATTGGTTTTAACAGTGTGCTGACTAGCTACAGTTTAGAAAGCTCACATAGCCTTCTGGTGTCCATGTATGCAGACAACAAAATGTGTTTTCACATAAGCACCCTGCTATATTGAATAACTGCACCTCTAAAATGTATGGCTAATTAATAATGGGACAAAAAGGACAATTAAGGTTGGGTGTGCACATGAAGTTAATGTGCTTACGGAGATCTTGGAGAAGAATCACGTCTGTGAGGGGAACTCTTCTTGGTTTGATGTAAGGCAGGGGACAGACATGGCAGATTAGTTAGAGTGGGAAAAGGTTTTATGTGTCCAGGTGGAATTTGAACATCTTTGAGATAATTGTTTTTGCAACAGAGGGGAAAATGTCATAAGCAGCATCTGAATAAGAATGGCAGCTTACTTAATGAGGATGGAAAGTGCCCTGCCTCTGGGCCTGCATCTCACTGCTTTCTTTAGGAGGAAAGGACAAAGGTATGACAGGACTTTCTCCTGCCAGACTGAAGGGTATGTGGTGTGGGTCAAGTATTCTTAGTTCACTTCTGTCTGAGGTCATGTCTGTAACACTCGCTGATGCTGAATTTCTAATCAAAGATGAGCAAAATGTACTTTCAGCTCTGTTGTCACCCGCTCCCTTACATTAAGAAGAACACGTTTCTCATCCTGATTTGGAACCAGTGTCTAACACTACAGTAAGCAAAGATTTGCTTCTGGCTGCTTTAGGGAGGGGTGATTATTTCAGCCCTGAGCATAGTCTGCATCCCCCATTTTGCTAAGGTACTCTGAGGTTCAAATTTGGTGTGCAAGACCTTCTGCTGAGGGTCTTACCACACTGTGTTCAGGTCCAAATTCTGATTGCTAGCAAACTGTGAATGTGAAGAGAGAGGCTGTTCACTGGTGCGTTTTTCTTGTTCTGTGGGCTCAGGCCTCTCTCCAAAGAGAGTGTTTGCACTTCCTGGAGAAGTTGGTGTCATGTTCCGAGAACATGAGAAGCACTGAGAACTGAGAAGCGCTGCGCTTCACGAAATCACAATTCAGAAGGTCGCTTCCTATTGACCGCCAGTTCAGCTACTGAAGAACACACTGTCAGAGTTCAGTAAAGGCCAAAGCCTCTTGCTGAACATCTTGCACATCCTGCCCACAAGCCAGGTCTTGTATGTTGAAAGCATAATTCTGCTTAACCCTGTCAGTTCTTTCTTCCCAGGGGAAAAAAAAAAGTGGGGGGAGAGGAGGTGGAAGAAGACAAAACAAAGAGGCAAAAAAAGGGAAAAATAATCATATCCTGTAACTGATCAACAGGTATTCCTGCTTCTCTATTATTCTTCCAAAAAACACTGATTAGAAAGAAGGGTTCAAGTTGTTCAAGTTAGTGTCTAAGAGGTGGAATAGAGGAATGAATCCAGCGATAGAGTTGGTTGTGCAGCTTCACTGCTGCCCCAGGTCTGAGCCTTTAGCCCAACTGGCTGAAAGCAGAGTTGCTGACCCTGCTTCTACACTGCGGTATACTGAGCAGGTGTCTATCATGCCTCTCCACCTTTATTTCCATTTCCATTGTACTTTTTGCTTGCTTCTGAACTGAAGAGTAAAAGATGCAGTAGAGGTTTTCTAGGTACAGCTTCCCAGAAACATCATCTTACTTTTCTGCATTTTTGTCTTACAGCTTGTTCCTTCCTTATTGTTTTATCTACTGGTCTTGAGAGGTTAGAGATGCTGGACTGGTGGATTCTGGAGCTGCATTTTGTGGCAGCTGTAGACACCCTTTTTGGCATTGCCTTCCTTGGAAGGATCTATGATGAATGCAAGGATATGGCTCTGCATCTCAGGAAAAAAGAAGAGTTTCAAGCATAGCTGTACTGGGACACTCGGTTCTGTTCTGAAGTGCTTTTGCTTTGCTCAGTTTTTATGTGGGTAAACCTAAGCACTGAAGTTAATAACAGACAAATTCACAGCAAAAGTGGAAATAACAGAAAAATGGTGTGCTGGCTGCTCCTGTAACTGCTGGACTATTCTCTAAGTGGTTGGTAATTCCCTCTTTGCTATCTTGGCTGAAATTCTGACATAAATTATTCTCTTATCTTTCAGTCCATGCATACTTATAGCAAACAAACACAGCCATAGCCCTCTCCACTGGAGAGAGCTGATAGAGAATTGCTTTATAGCAGGCCCTAGCAATATCTTTTGAATCCCTGGGTTTTAGAGACAAACTGAAAAGATAGCCATGTAACTGTAGTATTGCAGGCAGAAATGTCTTGCATCTGAATATTTTCTTTCTATGCCTTTGCATGAAGTGAAGGTTACTGGGATGGTGAACATTTGTAGAGGGATGATAGCTGTGAAATGAGAGAGCAAGATAGGTACCAGTTAGTATTGATTCCTTCCCTACAGATGAGGCCCACTTCCTTTGTGGCTGCAGGCAGCTCCTTAGTGCTTCTACCTTATCTTTACTGATGGGGGGCTGTGGAGCTCAGTTTAGAGAACACCATGGAATGAAGGAAGATCTTTATTACTGTCACTAATGGTAGTTGAGAAGTGCTGCTACATAAGCTACTGCATTTCTATCTGCCATGAAATTTTTTTAGAGATAAAGTAGGACGTGGTTTGGTTTATTCAGTTTGTGATTTAATGTCAACCACTACAAGTAAAAAAAAAACAAAAAAAACAAAAAAAAACAAAACAAAAAAAAACCAAAAGATGAGTACTATAGATCAGAGTTTATATATTCAAATAAAGATGGCTGAGTTCTGACCCTATGGAATGTAAGGAAATAGCATTGAAAGACATTCAAGTAAAATGAAGACTTTTAGCAAATTGTGGCTAGAATGTCTTTGGCTTGCTGGTTGTGGAGGTTTTTTTTCCCTCTTCTCTGCAGGTAAACTTTACTTTCTTGTTCTATATCATCTGAAGGACACGTGCATTTTCTGGGATTTTGGGAATGATTTCTGGGGTTCTGGGACTAGACATCAAATTTAACAAGATGATATATAGCTTTGAGGAGACACATTTGATGTACCACTTAGCCTTCCCATAATTTACTGCCTACTTCCAGTCTCTGGAGGGCAGGGGCTTTATCTACACTCCAACCTGACTTTATAAATAGCAAAGCAGGAGAGGGGAAAAGCAAGCAGGCTGGGGACCTGCCTGCTAAACTGTTTTGATGTGACGGTGATGCAGGTTGGTGACATTAAATGCTACTGTCTGCATCCTTAATTGTGAGTTGTCATCACCTTGGCCATTTGAGGATGAAAATGTGCTGGTCATATTCCAGACTTTTATTTGTACTCATAGGACTGTGTGTTCCAGTGTTCAAATGTCGACATATCATTTAAACACAAAATCAAACAGGTTTTGGAGTGTGGGGTGGGGTTTTTTGTGGTGTTTTTTTTTGTCGTCGTTGTATGTTTGTTTGGTTGGGGTTTTTTGGTTGGGTTTTTTGGTTGGGGTTTTTTGGTTGGGTTTTTTGGTGGGGTTTTTTGGTTGGGTTTTTTGGTTGGGTTTTTTGGTTGGGTTTTTTGGTTGGGTTTTTTGGTTGGGTTTTTTGGTTGGGTTTTTTGGTTGGGTTTTTTGGTTGGGTTTTTTGGTTGGGTTTTTTGGTTGGGTTTTTTGGTTGGGTTTTTTGGTTGGGTTTTTTGGTTGGGTTTTTTGGTTGGGTTTTTTGGTTGGGTTTTTTGGTTGGGTTTTTTGGTTGGGTTTTTTGGTTGGGTTTTTTGGTTGGGTTTTTTGGTTGGGTTTTTTGGTTGGGTTTTTTGGTTGGGTTTTTTGGTTGGGTTTTTTGGTTGGGTTTTTTGGTTGGGTTTTTTGGTTGGGTTTTTTGGTTGGGTTTTTTGGTTGGGTTTTTTGGTTGGGTTTTTTGGTTGGGTTTTTTGGTTGGGTTTTTTGGTTGGGTTTTTTGGTTGGGTTTTTTGGTTGGGTTTTTTGGTTGGGTTTTTTGGTTGGGTTTTTTGGTTGGGTTTTTTGGTTGGGTTTTTTGGTTGGGTTTTTTGGTTGGGTTTTTTGGTTGGGTTTTTTGGTTGGGTTTTTTGGTTGGGTTTTTTGGTTGGGTTTTTTGGTTGGGTTTTTTGGTTGGGTTTTTTGGTTGGGTTTTTTGGTTGGGTTTTTTGGTTGGGTTTTTTGGTTGGGTTTTTTGGTTGGGTTTTTTGGTTGGGTTTTTTGGTTGGGTTTTTTGGTTGGGTTTTTTGGTTGGGTTTTTTGGTTGGGTTTTTTGGTTGGGTTTTTTGGTTGGGTTTTTTGGTTGGGTTTTTTGGTTGGGTTTTTTGGTTGGGTTTTTTGGTTGGGTTTTTTGGTTGGGTTTTTTGGTTGGGTTTTTTGGTTGGGTTTTTTGGTTGGGTTTTTTGGTTGGGTTTTTTGGTTGGGTTTTTTGGTTGGGTTTTTTGGTTGGGTTTTTTGGTTGGGTTTTTTGGTTGGGTTTTTTGGTTGGGTTTTTTGGTTGGGTTTTTTGGTTGGGTTTTTTGGTTGGGTTTTTTGGTTGGGTTTTTTGGTTGGGTTTTTTGGTTGGGTTTTTTGGTTGGGTTTTTTGGTTGGGTTTTTTGGTTGGGTTTTTTGGTTGGGTTTTTTGGTTGGGTTTTTTGGTTGGGTTTTTCGGTTGGGTTTTTCGGTTGGGTTTTTCGGTTGGGTTTTTCGGTTGGGTTTTTCGGTTGGGTTTTTCGGTTGGGTGGGTTTTTTTTTTTTTGGGGGGGGGTTTCTTTGTGTTTTTCCTTTGGTTTTTCTTTGTATTTTTTCCTTTGGTTTTTCTTTGTATTTTTTCCTTTGGTTCTTCTTTGTATTTTTTCCTTTGGTTCTTCTTTGTATTTTTTCCTTTGGTTCTTCTTTGTATTTTTTCCTTTGGTTCTTCTTTGTATTTTTTCCTTTGGTTCTTCTTTGTATTTTTTCCTTTGGTTCTTCTTTGTATTTTTTCCTTTGGTTCTTCTTTGTATTTTTTCCTTTGGTTTTTCTTTGTGTGTGGGTTTTTTTTTTTTTTTTTTTTTTTTTGGGGGGTTTTCTTAGTTTTTTTTCTTTGGAAAGATGTGAGTGTTTTTGTGAATGATTTGACCTTAGCTGTTTTTCTGAGCGTTTTGACCTTAGCTCTTTTTGCATGTGGTTAATTTTCCTGCCTCAGAACCATAGCAAACAACTACTATCAGAAAGCCCAAATGGGAAACCGGTTGCTTCCAAGATGTAACAAAGATTAAAACCAAACAAATGGGTCTGGGAGGTAAAAGGAGTCTTGCTCCATAGCTGTTTGCTATTTCTGATTTTGCAAATAGCTCTGCAGTATCATTTGATCTGTGCTTCAGCATCATTTTACCAGGAGATGTTTCTGGCCTTTCGCTTTACAGTCAGATCCCTTTGCTGGGCTATTAAGTTGAAAATGCAGTCAAGTATTAGCATTGAAACTGTTTATGTAACCTCCCACTGCATGGAGCCCCTCCAAAATACCCTGCAGTTGAGGAAGGGAAAGGGAAGAAGGGAGTGAAAAATAAGAGCTGGGTAGAAATAGTGCCTGCTCTGGAATTTAAATAGGTCAACTCATTACAATAAACAGAAGTTGGGCTGTTGATATATGCCCATCTACTTAAATTGTCATCAAAGTTCATTTAGCTGTATTCCAGCAGAGACTGCTGGCCCTTAAAGAGATGCAAAAGGCATTGTTACAGAGGATTTGAAGAGAAGAGGAAGGAGGAACAAAGAAATAGCCAGGCAAGGAGATCATACAAGTATTACCCTTTCAGATTCCTGGTGGCACTGACAAGTGTTGATAAGCCTTTCAGCATCTGCCTTCAGAACACTGAGTTCCCCTTTCCTACTCAGTTCCATCAGGCTGTGCTGCCATCCAATGTGACCTGGACAGGCTGGAGAGCTGGGTGCAGGCAAACTACATGAAGTTTAATAAGGACAAGTGCAGGGTCCTACATCTGGGGAGAAATAACAACAGGCACCAGGACAGGTTAGAGGCTGCCCTGCTGGAAAGCAGCTCCACAGAGAAAGACCTTGGAGTGCTGGTGGACAGCAAGTTCTCCATGGAACAACAATGTGCTCTTGTGGCCAAGAGAGTCAATGGGATCCTGGGATGCATCAGGAAAGCTCTGTCCAGCAGGGCTAGGGAAGTTCTTCTGCCTCTCTACTCTGCCCTGCTGAGACCACCCCTGCAATCCTGTGTCCAGTTTGGGGCTCCCCAGTTCAAGAGAGACAGAGACCTGCTGGAGAGAATCCAAGGGAGAACCATGAGGATGCTTAGGGGACTTGAGAATCTCCCCTCTGAAGAGAGACTGAGAGTCCTGGGGCTGTTGAGTCTGATAAGAGAAGACTGAGAGAGGATCTCATAAATGTGTATAAATATGTGAAGTGTGGGTGTCAAGTGGAAGGGGCCAGGCTCTTTTTGGTGCTTCACAGTGATAGGACAAGGAACAATGGGTTCAATGTTGAACATAGAAGATTTCAACTCAACATGAGGAGAAACTTCTTTCCAGTGAGGGTGACAGCAGCCTGGAACAGGCTGCCCAGGGGGGTTGTGGAGTCTCCTTCTCTGAAGACTTTCCAAACCCACCTGGATGCATTCCTATGTGGACTATCTTAAGTGATCCTGCTCTGGCAGGGGGGTTGGACCTGATGATCTCTTGGGGTCCCTTCCAACCTCTGATATACTGTGAGATTGTGATACTCTGTCTCTGTGTTTGTCCCTGCAGAATGGTATCTGATGGCATAAGACTAGAGGTTCTTTTTTTCCCCTTTTTTGTTGGAATATATTTAATCTGCTTTGAACAAGAGCAACCTCAAATCCCAGGGCCTCTGAATAAGGAGGAGTAATGGAGGAGGAATACAATGAATGTCTTAATCCTGTGTCACCCTCTCTTTGAGACGTTGTGCTACATTAAATTGATTTTGCAAATGAAAGCTAAAAGCTAAGCAAAAGCCACCAATCTATTTTGCCTAAAGATGATTTTAGTGCTCTTTATGTTCCCCTAAATGACAAACCAATTTGTTACCTGCCTACATAAACATTTGCCTATATTAGTACCAGAAATGTTTTATTTTTATTAGCCCAAACTTTATCTTTTTATGAAGACACAGGGGCCCAATAAAATTAGTGTGCAAATATAATACCCAATTTGCATTTTTCCATGGTCAGCAGAAAAGCTGAGCAAAATCAATTTGATATTAGGTCAGCATATACATCAATAAAGCATACACACACAGGACCATTGTAATGGTCCCTGTAATTTCTATGCTGCCAGAGCAAAGAGATTAAATAATATTAAATGCTCCAAAATAGCTTTGCTTCTAAGAGGAATGGAAAAAAGAAATAGAAACTTTGGCAGAAAATGGGCAATAAAGGATAATAGTTGCACAACCTCCAACTTTAAAACATTGTGACAATGATCTCAGAGGCTAAACTGCTAAACTGCCCCAATTCAGCAAAGCTCTTATGCCAACACTTTCATTTAAGCACAGTTTTAAACACAGTTGAAGTCCATCAAACAAATCACATATTTAAGCACCTAACAGAGTCAGGGCCAAACCCAGAAGGAAAATCCAGAACTTGAGAGATCTGGGCCCAGTTTTGAGCATTACATGCTAGGGCCATTGCTAGGTAGAAGGTGATGCACAAATGAGGCTCTGCTAAACAAACCTCCTCTGTGTTCCAGATGGGACTGTCTCTACATGGTGGTAGCTGAGGTGAGTCTATGATCACTGAGGGCATCTTGTAGCAGTGCTCAGTCTGAGGAGATGATCTTCCATGAATTCTGCATGACAGCCAAGGCACTGCTGCCTCCCTTTCCAGGCAAAAGTACATAGCAATAAGTGTCTGACTTTCAAAAACCGTATTCCAGTCTTTGCTCATCTCTTTGTGGTATAAACAGCATCATTTTTGCCATTTGTACCACTCAGTTTCTTTGTACCACTCAAGCCAACTCTAAGAAGGCAAGAAAGAAAAGCTTGTGTTTATTTGGCCTCACCAGGTCCCGTGGGATTTGGTAGAGACCAAAAACGGTGTTCCGTTGCACTCTGTGTTGCTGAGATGTGCACTCTTGCTTGAAATGACATTTGTGACCAGAAGTAACAAAAATAAATGGAATTAGGTGCTAATCTGGTCTCATAGGAGAAGCCAGAGTACAATAAGTGCTGCTTGGATTTGATTTGCTAAAGCAGGTTAATGTGGTAGAGACTAGGCAGTCAGGACAGCAAGGAAATCAGTGTTCACTTTCCACGCAGATGTTGCAGTTATGTTGGAGACAGACAAGCTGAGACAGCACAGTGAAGTGTAATGCAATAGACTTCTTTGGATTTCCTCTGTGGAGTCTTTAACACACAGGGTTTTGAATATAAAATGCTGGTAACAGCCTACCTCGTACTGCAAAGGATCTGAGAAGGGAAGACAGTATGGAATTTATTTGCAACGAATACACACAGTTCATGAAAATACATGTATTTAAATCAAATTATTTTGGGAGGCTTCTTTTAGAATGATGGATTACTAACTCTTCTGATTAGAGCCTTCTGGGCTTTTACAGATGGGGTGAAATGTGGGTGGGAGGAAAGGGAAGCTAATTGCTGAGCCATGCTGTGGCTACAAGACTTCAAGAAACCAGAAATCTACAATCTCTTTGCAATTAGTTTCTGGCCTGATGTGATAGCAGGAAAGACCCTGGATGTTGACTGAAGTTCGACCTCAGTTCTGTTACAGCACTTCATTTTTTTGGTAGCACAAATGGGATTCCATAAATTTAATATTTCTTCATGAAATTTCTACTCATTACTAAGCTACTACATATTAATACTGTCACTTTAATGTTTTTATAGTAGCATAAGAATGAAAATGGAATGAGAATGGCTAAGTCAATCTGCTGCTTTCCCATGAAGGTTTAGGTTTTAATCTGTCTTTTTTTTTCCTTTTAGTAGAAAATGTTTTCTGTGGGACTGTTTTAGTTGCAGTAGCGTAATAGGTAACCAGGAGTAGAAATTGCTGTTCCCTGGGTGAGAGCTGGGGGAGTGTTGCCAGTGGGATTGCTTTAAGTGCATTGGAGAAGAAGGAGCATGAGTTGAGGGCCAGAGAGTGCAAATGATATTCAGAGATCTGAGCTGTTTGCAGGTAAGTGAGTTTCTTTGCAGTATGATATTTGCTTGGTGTTTACCACCATTATGATAGCTTTAGAACCAGAATAGATACTGGAGTCAGTGCTATTTATTTTGACTAGCACCTTAGATCTTTGCCCAAGGGAATTCTCCTCTGCCACAGTGACAAGATGGTGGTGGGTGAGTAGCACAATACAAGGGTGTGTAACACACAGTGGCAGATTGCTTAGGTCCCAGCCAGAAGCCTAAATCAAGGCAAATATTATCAATGTTGATGGTAGTGGTAGCCTTCAAAGGGAAAAGAAAATGTTCAGTTCAATCTTCAAAACACTTTCTGGAAGACAAAATGAAGAAAAAATAATAATAATAATAATAATAATTATGGAAACCTGTATATTGCTTCCTTTGGACAACTTTTTCACCAGAGAGTTTTGTTTCTAAAATTCACTGCTATGGCAGTTGGAAGGGTAGAAGGGTTACCACAACAGACTATTTCTCTGCATTTCCAGCTGGCAAAGTTGTGGCTAAATGGAGCATGCCTTTCTGTCATTTTGCTTAAGTGCTTTTGGCATCTACTGAGCAAAGCTATACACTTCTAATCTTTTTAATTTTGATTGATCTTTTCAATCTTGAAGTAGAAAATAGGATGTGTTTTCACTGTAACACTTAAATTAAAATATGAAATGGTGTTTTGTGGCTTTTGTATCTTTTATTGGTTTGGTGGCTTTGTCTTGGCCAGATGGATGCCCATCCAGTTTTCTCCTTCTTTTACAGGACGGGGAGAAAATGAGATAAAAAGGCTTGTGAGCTGAGATAGAGAGGGACATCAGTTTTCAATTACCATCATGGGCAAAGAAGACTTGACCTGGGGGAGAATTAGTTTAATTTATTACCAATTAGAATAGACTTGTGTAATGGAAATCCAAGATAAAAAATAAAACAAAACAACTCCTCCTCCTCTCATTTTCCCAGGACTAATTTCACTCCAAACTCCTCTAATCACCCCTCTTCGGTGATGCTGGATAACAGGCTTGGGATCAGTTTGCAACAGTTCCTCTCTGCCAGTCCTTCCTTCTCCCACTTTCTTCTGGTCCATCCTGGGCCCTTCCTGCAGTCCTTCAGGAGAATATGGCCCAGCACAGGGTCTTCCATAGGCTGTAGTGTGGATATCTGCTCCAGACTTGTCTCTCCATGGGGACTCAGGGGAATCTGTGCCCCAACAGCCAGAGCACTCCTTCCCCTCCTCCTCCAACGCTTCTGCTCATGGGGCTGTTTCTCACTTTTTCCTCTCACTCCTCACTGCCTCTGTGGTGGTTCCACCTTGCCTTAAATGCACTTCCACTAAGGTGCCTGAGGGGCTTGTCTGTGAAGTGCAGTGGTGCCACTGTGGAGCTGGCTGGAATCAGCCATGACCAGCACAGGGCAACTGCAGCCTCTTCTCAAAGCTTGGCCCTGCACCCCCTGTTACCAGCACCTGGGCACTAATACCTGACACAGTTGGTAAAGAGAAAAGAACTCAATTTTTTTTTCTATTGTGGTTTGTTCTTTAAATCCTGGCTACTGATGCCTGATCATCATTATCCTTTCTTCCTTTTTCCTTTCACTCTTTCATTCTTAGGTTATAATTAAATGCATAGGGAGAGAAAACATCACTGTAGCTGCTTAGACTGAGGGCAGGATGGGGAAGTGTGTGTGCACATAGATACTTGCTACTCCTTTTATCACAGGTGGTGTTTCCCAGTGCTCAGTATTTGAGACCTTTCTATTTAATATCTATATCAATGATCTGGAGGGAGAGCATTGAGGGCACCCTCAGTAAATTTTCAGACAGCACCAAATTGGGTGGTACTATTGATCTGCTTGAGTGTAGGGAGATTCCACAGAGGGATCTGGACAGGTTGGATTGATAGGCCAAGACCAATTGCATGAGGTTCAACGAGGCCAAGTGCCAGGTCTTGTTCTTGGGTCACAACAACCCATGCAATGCTGCAGGACCAGGGCAGACTGGCTGGAAAGCTGCCCAGCAGAAAAGGACCTGGGAGTGATGGTTGACAGCTGGCTGAACATGAACCAGCAGTGTGCTCAGGTGGCCAAGAAGGTCAACAGTATCCTGGTCTGTATCAGGAGCAGTGTGGCCAGCAGGAAATAAGGAAGTGATTGTGCCCTTGTATGTGGTGCTGGTGAGGCTGCACTTTGAATACTGTGTTCAGTTTTGGGCCCCTCGCTACAAGAAGGACATTGAGTTGCTGGAGTGTGTCCAGAGAAGTGCACCAAAGCTGGTGAAAGGTCTAGAGCACCAGGATTATGAGGAGCAGCTGAGGGACAGGGGTTGTTTAGTCTAGAAAAAAAAGGAGGCTGAGGGGAGACCTCATTGCTCTTTACAACTAACTGAAAGGAGGTGGTAGTGAGTTGGTGGTCGATCTGTTTTCCCAAGTAACATGCAATAGGGCAAGAGAGAATGGCCTGGAGTTGTGCCAGAAGAGATTTAGGTTGGATATTAGGAAAATTTTATTCACTAAAAGCATTGGAACAGGCTGCCTAGGAATGTGGGTGGAGTATTTAAAAGACACAGAAATGTGGTGTTGAGGGACACGGTTTATTTGTGACCTGGAAATGCTGGGTGAACAGCTGGACTTTGTGATCTTAAAGGTCTCTTCCAGCTGAATGCAATTCTGTGTCTGGATAAATGGTTTATAATATGCTGGTGCAGAGTCAGGGTTCAGGCTGAGAGAGCAGCCTCTAAATAATACATTCCAGGTTCAAAGTCTTCCCCTCAAACTCTTAGGTGTTACAATATTAAGTATGAACTCATCTTTGGTTCATATTGGAAGCCTTTGGTGCACCTAGGGTGCCACCTAAACTGGCTAATGAGCATTCCTGTTACCTCCTGGCTTTTTCAGACTATCTGAACAATTTGAAGAGGACTTTCAGAACTGAAAGTTTTTCTGCCAGTTTAGCTTCTTCCCATATGCTCACAGAGCTTTGTACTTAGGGACTTTACTCACCGAAGCAAATTTTATTAGATGCATTCACAGTTAGAAGACACCAGTGAATTTTTTAGGCATTCCAAGCTTTATGCTTTTCCAAAATGTTAACAGAAACATGAGAAATATTTGTTTGCTTGTGCAGATGCATCCAAAGGCTGAAAATTAAAATTACTAAAAAAAAAAAAAAAAACAAACAACCCGAAACTTAACAGGTCACATTATTTTATCTAGCTCAAATACCAGAAAGAAATACATATGTGCACAGTCACACATGTTGTGAGTTTTATTGTTTCTGCATGGATAATGTAGGATATGCCTTAAAGAAAAATATTTAGGAAGGTGTGGTTTGGCTTGGCAAACATGGATAAAACGTCTGCTGCATGAAGATGGACAGCCAGCATATTGAGCACTGCATGTCTAGGAGGCTTGGTACTTGTGGAAGGGTCTGTACATTGGAAGACTGAGCATTCACACTAGAGCAAATGTACTGAGCTGGAAAGTGAGTGATGCACTAGGGATTTTAAGTCAAGGTGGACTGAAGTTGCTGAGCACTGAGTCCAGGGAGTTAATTTGGTGTTCTTCCATCCCCCAAGAGCAGGCAAGAAAAGCTTCTGGTTAGCACCTAGTATCCCATCTTCCATTGACTCCAAGGAACTTGACACTGAGCCCTAAACTGGGAAAATTCTTTTTGGTTCCAGAGGAGAATAAACTGAATAATGATTTTAATAACTGCTATGAAGAGTAAAGCATAGATAACAAAAAATTGCAGTTAAAAACAAACAAAACCAAAGCCACAAAAAAAAACCCAAGCAAACTAAAAAAAGTCCCCCCAAATTAATCCTCTGTCCAAAAGATGTCCTAATTGATGAGCTGCTCCAGATCACAGCAGTGGCATTCATGCTGCCTAGCATCACTTCTGTGCTGGGCCAATGTGCCTTTAATGTAATGCTGGTTTTCCAAGAGGAAAAGTTTTCCTCTCCCCTCTTGCAAAAGTGATCCCAGCCTTCTCCTTTTGCTCTTTAAAGTCAGTTTGCTGATTTATCTCCTTCCTCCCACACTACTTAATGTTTATGCAAATGATGTGAGGTGGTCATCAACTTCTAGCTGATGGTATTGTGCTCCCTTTTGCTGCCTCCCACATTTTCTCTGCAGATAGAATTGACCCCACCAGCTGTTATGTTTTTCATAGCAATTCCTTCTTCTAGTTCTTTGTCTCTGGGGCTCAAAAACTCTAGAGTGTGATGAAGGTGGAGTATGAAAGAACAAATGAATGACTGAGCTACAGGGTGAGCAGCTGTAGGACATTTAGAGAGGCTAAGGAAATAAAAAAAGAAACCTGCTGAGATTGTCTCCTGAGAACAACCAAAAACATATTGATTATTCCTGTGGTGCTCTGAGGTGTGATTTAGCATTGGAAAAACAGTGTTTCAAAGAATTCAGGAAATTAACAAAATAACTCAGATATGCTATTGAAGACTCCCAAGCATCTTTGAAACTAAAAGTCTGTGTTTGGATATATGGAATGCATCTACCTAATTTGGAGAGGAAAAGAAATAAAAAGGCTTCTTGAATTTGGCTTTTAGCTTCCTTTCAAAATGTAAACTTTATATATCAAAACAAAGACTTAAACTATCTCTAGCAGTTGGATCCTGCTATGTTTAGCATTACCCCTGCAGTGTGTGTTCAGATCTAGACAAGACATCTGACATCCTGACCTCTTATGGTCTTTAAAATTCCCAGAACCCCTTTTGAAAGAGCATAATTTTTATTTCCTGTTTATTAAATGCAGTCACTGCACAAAGAGAAAAGATGCTGCTTGACCTAAGTAGTTTATGGCTGAAGCAAGTGGCCAAAGTAATGTGTGGCTTCAATAGTAGGGGGATTAACCCACGTTAAATTCAGAGTAATTAGGATCTAAATCTCCTTTCCAGCTCTCCATTATTTGAAGGGAACTCAGCACGTTTTCCAGCCCTCACTGAAGAAGGTTGCTGGATTTAATCCTGGTCTGTTTCCCATGCTTTACTTTTTTGAACATCTCTTTCAGTCAGGGCAAATGATGTCCCAGACAGTTGAGATATTAAAAACAAACAAACAAACAAAACAAAAAAAAACAAACCCAAAAATCCCGAGAACAAAGCCCAGTAAATATTGTTTGTTAGGACTTCACTCTTTGGTGCTGTTAAGGTTTGTATCATGTGTAATCTTGGTTTTTAAAAAGAGAGCTAACTTTGCTGTTGCAGGTTTGGCTGCAGGTCATCAGTTTGGCAGCCCTTCCACAGTCTGCTATATGGCCTTGTATGGAGACCCAGTGACTCTGTCTCCTTTAATTATTGATTGTGCTTATTTATAATGTATGATCAATTTTAATGAAAGGATATAGTTTAAAAATTAATGACCCTTTGTTCTTACATATGGGACCCAGTTTAAGGATCTTTCTCTCTCTTTTTTTTTCCCTTGGTCCCCTGCCACCCTCTTCTGCTGCAGAGAACCTGCGTCCAGGCGCTGAACAGAAAGTGGTGTTCATCACTGCACGAGTCCACCCTGGGGAAACACCATCTTCCTTTGTGTGCCAAGGTGAGTGTCTGCAGGAAGATGGCAGTTCTGGTGGGATTTGATTTCCTTTGATGCATGTATTGGGTTTGCTTAGCTTTGGATTTGACAGAAGCCTGAGTTCACACAGGAGGTTTTTTTTTTTCCCGCAGCAGACTCTCACTTCTACCCAGCTGCCAAGGAGGCAATAGGACTATACTGTTTCTGAGCTTCCTGAATGTTTGCTGAACTTAGAACTGGAAAGTGGGCTCTGAAGCTATTTGGGAAGGACTGCCAGTCATACTCATACATATGCAGTATGATCATGTGAGGCTCTATTTCTTAGAGAAACAGACTGGATAAGTTCTGGGTATGGTTATTTAAGTGCTTGTGTTTTCTTGCTGTCTCCTATCTTCAGCTTCTTTTTCACCACAAAGCAGTTCTACAATATAATTCTAAGGGGCCTCTATTTGTCTGAAGCTGCTGCTCTGAGGAGCACAGC
The DNA here is from genome assembly GCF_027791375.1 of Indicator indicator. Lineage (NCBI taxonomy): Eukaryota > Metazoa > Chordata > Aves > Piciformes > Indicatoridae > Indicator > Indicator indicator. Next base: position 23,911,812 of record NC_072019.1, on the reverse strand, counting down.
TCCCAGTGGCTGACAGCTGTTCCCTGCACAAAATATTCTTGCTAAAAGTAGAAAAGAAATTTCCCAGCTCATATTAATAAAGAGTTGTAAATTTCAGGCTTGTGGGTGCAAATAAATGAATAATCCTTGCATGTGTTCATACAACTTCATTGTGTCGGTCTGAAATAACCTACTTATGGTATGTGACTTTCTGTAGTGGTAAACTGTTGATGGTGTAAATCAATGTAACTTCCCTGAAGCCAAGGCAATATGCTAATTTACTACATCAGTTTGGATCTGGACTGCCTACCCAATGGGTTGCATCAATCAAGCATATGCAGTGTTTATCATGTTGGCTGCCTGTAACACTGCAGATTGGTTTGCAACTGGCCCTGTTGGTACCTAAAAGCCTCAGTGGGAAAGGTCTGGCATGGTTTCATGGTCTTCTCTGTGTGCTACTCATCCTGGCAAGGTCCTGGGTCTGGCATCTCTCTAAGGCAAAAGGTCAACAGCTGTCACTTCTGCTGTCCTAGCCTGATGGGCTAATAGGACACTTGGCCTCTTCTTGCTGGCCTGTGGAGTAGCAAAGGTAAAATCCTTCCTTTAATGAAACCATGCTTCAGACTGAGAGTAGGAAACCTCAGTGAGTTTCCCATCTCCTGTGGTGGCGTACTCAATGCAGGGCATTATAGTACACATGTTTGTTAATGAATATGGATTTTTAATTGGATGCTTTGATTCTGTTTGTGGCTGCTGGCATATCCTGGTGAAATGAGGGCTAAGGCATGCTGCTGAGGTGGTATTTTGTAAATGATGTTGTTTTGTTTTGATAATGGAGAGTTTATTCCAGAGGAAAAAAAAAATAAGAGGGAATGTGAAAATGCAGGTGGCACATACAGCCTGATGAAACAACTGGATGGAAGTCATGCTCTGATTGTCTCAGTGAAATTCTGTATAGGAAAAATTAGCGAGGGGAGAAAAAATAAGATAAAGGAGGGATTGGTGTTGGAGAAGCACATCAGAAACTTGCTGTGACTGCAGTTATGATGCATGCTTGACTCACTTGGAAATGCATGAATCTGACGGCACTGCACTCCGCAGCACACTGAGCCCTTCTGCCCGGCACAGATGAAGCTGGTTTGTATTGATAATCAGTGTCAAGACAAGTAGGCATGGCAAATGTTTCAGGGCCATTGCTGCATTGTTTCTGTCATTGTCAAACGTGAAATTGGGTGCTTGTTCCATCTTTGGAAACCTCTGTGTGAAAAGGGTCGAAGGAAGGGATGAAAAAGATTTGTTTGACAGTCAAGTGAGGGCACAACGAGGAGTTTTATTGCTGGACTCTCTGGAAGTATTTTGGCAGAGTTAGGTGTTGCAGTTTTAATATCCCAATGTCAGCCCAGTGCATAGGGAACGCATCAGGGGGTTATTTTTTGTTGTTTTTTTCTTGGTACAGAGATTTCTTCTTGAATGTTTGATTAAAGTCACCACTCAAAGTATTGAGATATGGAAGCTAATCCCAAAGATTCTCTGTGTGCAAACAGCATCTCCTATAAGAGCAGAATTGCAGCTGCCTAGATCTGGAGCATCAGCCCATAGGGGAATAAATACTGAGTCACAAGCTTTTTTTTCTTTTAAATCCTCTTCATTTTCTCAGTCCATCTTGTTTCATTCAGTTCAAGCTCTATCTAGCTCTTTTAAAGCTCATAACTAACTCCTTCATCATTTTTCTACCTGTTTTTGAGCTAGCTGCATCTCTTCCTGTCCTCTTTGGCCTGCTTCCTGATAAAAGCTCCCTATTACACCTTCCATTTTTTGATGAGACAAGATACCCTGTGAAGCAAGCTGTCTAGCCTTGGTATGTCAGGGTATACTTGGTACTATTTGTCCTTTGTTTTTGCTTTCACCCACAGATTAAATCTAAACAAGGATCTTTGTGTTCCTGTGGGGAAAAGACTGTAAGGTCATCTCATTCAGAGTTGTATTGTTTCTATGTTACCTATCTTCATATTCCATTATGAAGAATCTACTAAAAACTGAATTTTGGATACAAATATCCCATGTTCCTGCCGATGAACAGATATTGTAAGTTTGGATACACCTCTCTGTCTCCTTACAGCTTTGGAGTGCTTGCAGCAGTAGCCAGACCTCCCTAAATTTTTTAGGCACCTCATCCAGCAGTTAAAACCAAGTGTGGTAATATTTCACACATGGTACAGCTGCTGAGCTGTATCTCACTGCTTCAAAAGGCGAACAAAACCCTAGAGGGCATCTTCACTGAAAGATGGATTAAAAATCTTTTGTTTCTGATTTGGTCTTTTAAGATTTTTGAAGATGCTTCAGGTTAGCTTTTTAGGAAGTTTTCCCCATATTTCATAACTGCCTGTTGTGGAGTTTAGGAACAGGGGTGGAGAGCTAGTCACCAGAGAGTATATTTGCATGAATACCCTTTGTATCCAAAGGTTGCAGGGTGAGGTGATGAGAAGGATGGTGCATTCCTTCTCAGGCTTCAATGCTCATCATGAAAATTGATGCTTGTGTCATCTTTGGGAATGAGTAAGTAAAAGTAGGATTAAGAAGACTGGGGTTTATCAGAAGGGGTGAGGTTAGTAGGTTAAGAAAGGTTCTCCTCCCTCTCTATTCTGCTCTGGTGAGGCTGCATCTTGAATATTCTGTCCAGTTCTGGCCCCTCGGTTCAAGAAGGACAGAGAACTGCTTGAAAGAGTCCAGCACAGAGCCACAAAGATGATTAAGAGAGTGGAACACCTTCCTTGACAAGGAAAGACTGAGGAATCTGGGTCTCTTTAGTCTGGAGAAGAGGAGACTAAGGATGGGATCAGGCTCTGCTTAGTGATGCCCAGTGACAGGACAAGGGGCAATAGGTGGAAGTTGAGGCGTGGGAAGTTCCATGTAAACATGAGGAAATTTTTTTTTCACATTGAGGGTAACAGAACACTGGAACAGGTTGCCCAGGGGGATTGTGTTGTCTCTTTCTCTGGAGATACTCAAAACCTGCCTGGATGCATTCCTGTGTGATCTACTCTAGGTGATCCAGCTTGGGGGGGTGGGGGGCAGGGATTGTTGGACCAGATAATATCTCAAGGTCCCTTCTGACCCATAGCATTCTGTTGTTTTCATTTTGCTCTTAAAGTACGTTTTCTAACAAACTGAAGTCACTGCTGCTGAAGAACTTTTATAGTACAACACAAAAATGCAAATTCATCTTGCAGCTTGACCTCATCTCTCATGGGCTGTTCAGATTTGAAGGATTTTTCTGAAGTTATGGTTATAGATTCTTTTAATTTCTTAGTTGTTTTTTTTTCTCATTTTCTTCTCCCCAGTGGTTATAGATTCTTCTAATTTCTTAGGGTTTTTTTTCTCATTTTCTTCTCCCCAGTATTTTTATGTAAGAAAATGTGTGCTGTTTTCTGTCTCTGACATGATGCTGTTGAGGCAAGTGAACTCTTAAGTCTTACAGGATAGGGTCAGGTGTCAGATAATGCCCATATACATCTGTAGTAAGCACAAATATGTGTATGTGAAGTCTGTACAAGTTCCTGTTTCATAAACTCTGGTATTAGCCAGCTTTCCAAAGGCTTAGCTTACATCAAAGATCTGACAATAGGAATATTTTTATCGTCAGTATTATCATAGTCATATTTTTCTTTCTTCGACTGCTGGATTTTATTTTCTTTGTGAGAGATAAGTAATTGGTAGTATCTGGCTGGAGAACAGCCCTGAAGAAAGGGACTTGGGGGTGCTGGTGGATGAGAAGTTCAACATGAGCTACTAGTGCGCACTTGCAGCCCAGAAAGCCAACCAGAGCCTGGGCTGCATCAAAACAAGCATGGCCAGCAGGTCGAGGGAGGTGATTCTTCCCCTCTGGTCTGCTCTGGTAAGACCCCACCTGGAGTACTGCATCCAGTTCTGGAGCCTCTATTACAAGAGGGATCTGGACATGCTGGAAGGTGTCCAGAGAAGGGCCACCAGGATGAGCAGAGGGCTGGAGCACCTCTGCTATGAGGACAGACTGAAAGAGTTAGGGCTGTTCCATCTGGAGAAGAGAAGGCTCTGAGGTGACCTTCTTGTGGCCTTCCAGGATCTGAAGGGGGCTCCAAGAAAGCTGGGGAGGGACTTGTTAGGACATCAGCTAGCAATAGGACTAGGAGGAATGGAGCAAAACTACAAGTGGGTAGATTCAGACTGGATGTAAGGAAGAAGTTTTACACCATGAGGGTATTGAGACACTGGAACAGGTTGTCCAGGGAGGTGGTAGAAACCTCATCCCTGGAAGTTTTTAAGGCCAGGCAGGATGTGGCTCTGAGCAACCTGATCTAGTGTGATGTGTCCCCGTCCATGGTAGGGGGGTTGGAAGCAAAATGATCCTTGAGGTCCCTTCCAACCCTGACAATTCTATGATTCTGTTCCTATGCATGGAAAGTTCCTATGCAGAACTATCCTATGCATGGAAAGTTGTAGGAGATGTGGTGACAACTATGTTTAAGTTTTTCCTGTATGGTTTTGCTAGCGGTCAGATTGCATGCTTAAGCAAGTCTAGATGTACTTAGACATGTACTTTCATCAAAGACCTAACGTCTTCTATCAGTAGGATGTCATTTGTCATCTTTTTAACATGTTTGCCACTCTGGAATCCATCCACCATGCCATCTAAACGAGGAAAAAAAAAAAGAAAAAAGAAAATTCATACCCTAAGCATTTTACTTTAATAGAGTTTCCCAGACTGAGAGCCCAGAATGGAAGACAGTGCAGAAGCACAGGGAGATGGATACCACAGCTGGGGTTGCAAATGCTTAGCATCTTGTGCTGTGTAATTTGACCTGAAGCTGACCTTGAATCTTATGGGCTGAGTAGGGAACAGTCATTAAAAAGAAAATATAAAGAAAACAGGCACTTGGGGCTCTTATCCATAAGAAAGAGAGCAAAAGTGACTTTTCAATCAATCTTTTTTCATTACAGTTGCCTAAATGAATGCTCCCTCTCGCTTCACCTTAAATCAGATGATATGAAACGAAAAACCTGACATCACTGCACGATGTCTCTTATTTTCCTATTACCATTCTAGGTCTGTATTTTTAACCCCCACCTGCTTGCCAGCAGAGGACAGGGGGGGAAAAAATCTCGAAACTTTCATATAACTTTTTCTTCTAAGTTGAAAGAATGATACAAAAGAACAGACTGCCTGAAAACAAGTCTCCCACTTGTTTCTGCCTCAGGAGTCCTGCTGTTGCAAAGTAACACTAGATCAGTGGGTAACTGGATTTGCTCTCTCTGTAATCAAGAGATGAAGGGTGCTATGAAGGGTTTTATTGATGGACATATTCCAAGATGTCCTCTTAAAAGTGGTGGCAGTTTTCTAGTTCACTTCATGGAGGCAGTGCCTACATGATAGGACTGAGTGGGAATTGTTCTTTTTTGTTTGTTTGTTTGGTTTTTTTGGTGGGGGTGAGGGAGGTGGCTTGGTTTATTTTCTTGTGGGAAAGGCAGCTGTGGATGAGGAGAGTAATTTTGAAACCTGTTGCTTCTAGTTGGAATTTTAGCCAACCTCTGTCTTTTATTATGAAGAAAAGGGAGGGATAAACTGTCAGGTTAAAAGCTGCTTTTCTGCTTCCTTCACTAAGCATAAATCTTTTGAACATTAAGGCATAAGTGATAGTAACTGAAATACAAGGCAGGGCATGTTTTAAATACAAAACTCAATGCAGCTATTGAAGCCTTTAGAAGTGAAAAGAACCTTTCTGAAGTAACAGGGGTGATGACCTTGCTTAGCTGATTCCTGGGGATAAATTTATTCTAAAACAAAAGAAACTGAATTCTGTAGGCATTGGTATAGAATGCCTTTAGTAACAGCAGCTGCACTGGAGGAAAACACTGAACCCAGAATGTCTCCATATGTATAAAGGTTTAATTTGTAGTTCACCTTTGGGTGCAGGAGGGTGCTCTGCATTGGCCGTGCAGCAGGCCTGCAAGTGCTGTCTGATGCAGGAACGCCCTTTGAGGGGCTGATGCCAGTGTTTCAGTTTGCAGCCTGCATTGCTAATACTGAAGAGAACTGAACTAAACAGGAATTCCACTTTAAGAGAGGTTTATACTCTCTTGCCACCCCAGAGGTTCAGTTCCCCTTCAGTCTTGTTGTGTCCTTTGCCAGCTTCCTTTTCTGTCTGTGGTCCATAGGAAAATGTATCTGTCACTGCACAGGTCTGCCCTAAAAATGACTGCTTTTGGTCACAAAAAGAGAGCAAAATCTTTCTATAAAATGGGTATTCTTCATGCATAAGGTGATATGCATGACTTGTGGCAAGAGATGATGGGAAAACTATCCTCTTCATTTAGCTGCAGCTTAGTACTTACAAGCAGTGGGGGAACATGGTGAGCAGAAGTTGCAGTTCATGGTCTCTTTTATAGGCGTTCAGGAAACCAAATGATGACAAGCAGGTAAAGGCAACAGAATTCCACAACCCAACCATAAAATGAGCTGCAGGGCTCTCTTAAAGTTGTTAGACTGCATTCATCCTTCTCACTAAGATTTTTTTTTTTCCCTTGAAGTGCACAGCTTCCAAGCTTTAACACAAAGAGAAACACACTCTCCTTGACTTCTAAAGCAACATGAAAAACACTATTGTCTGTCCCTTGTAAATCCTCTGGATGGGATTTTAGTGTGAACTATCCCAGGAGAGAGAGGTTGTTCTGGGAATATAAAACATCCACATTGGAATAATGGAAATAAAAGCTCCTCTGAAAATTGTTTTGATGTAAATAGACCATTTGAAGACTTTCTACTACCCAAAGGCACATTAGCCAGTACCAGATACCACAGCATTTGAATCAATTCACTGTTGTGTCAGGCAGGTATGAGAGGTTATACACCTGGTTTCCTGAGCTGGAATCTAAAATTTATAATGAGGTTACATTTCTCTGGCAACAGAGTTGTGATTCACTCATACCTTGTATGCTTTCTGGGTGTGTCAGGGAACCCCTGCTCAGAAAAGAAGGTGTGAGGGTGGCAGGGTGGGTAGAGGGGCTGTGTAGGGGCTGCAGTTTGCAAAGGAAAGAAGGAATCCCCAGAGTTCTGGAGACCTAGGCTGCCCCTGAGGGAAGAATTACTATGTGCAGAGAAGGCTGTTGTCTTCCCACTGACAGCAGAAGTTGCTACCTCATCTGTTCCTCCCTATCACTAGTAGCAGAAATAGAAAATTGCACCTGCCAGGCTCCCTCCCCAAGGCTGGCCTTGCATGCCCACTTTGCATCTTCCAGCAGGAGGAATGGATCAGCCCTAACTCCTCATCCCTGGGTCATCAAGGTCAGCTTTGCCTACGCAGCTAGGAAATGTCAAGTGTCCTTGTTTGATTCAGTTTGCCCTTTTGTCTACCTCTGCTTAACTAATCCTCTTTACAGTAATCAGAGCCAGAGGAGCCATTGGCCTTCAAGAAGGAGAATGGAGAAAGGCTTCCTGGTACAACAGCAGACAAATGTGCTTTGTCTCCAGATGGGATTGCTCAATTCATCTCTTAAACATACTGTTTTTGCAATGTTTCTTGACTGCTCATATTTTGGAATAACATTAAAGATCATTTCCTTCCAGCCCAAGCCAACCTACCTCCAGGGCAAAGCATGCCTTTGTAACAGCACACCATTGCACTTTGCTGATGTCTGAGGATATGAAAAAAAAAAAAGAAATATTGATTCAGCTGAACTTGGTGGTTACTTGGCTTTCCTTAATATGGCTTGGTTTTCCCAGGAGAAATCACAGTCCAAGTGGATTTTGAAGAAGCTTATCCATGTCCTTCCAGTTATCAATTAGGTCAGGGACATTTTCTGAGTGAATTACTTTGTATGGCCATGGGCAGCAAATCCTGCATTTTCAGGGGGCAGTGTTGTGCTCCTGCAACAGATTATCTCCAAGTCTACATGGAAGAGCAAGTCCTCTGGTAGAGAGTTAGCTAATATATTGCTCATGGCATTGCCTGCTGATGCAATGACTGTGAAGCAGTCCAACAGGACAAGAGCATCCAGTACTGTGCGTGCAGGTTTCCCTGTACCAGGCTTCACCTGTATGAGCCAAACAGTGCTGGAGCATCTGCTGCTAATGGAGAAATCCCAGGCAGAAATCTTGTCTTAGCTGAATTAGACCAAGAAATGAATACACAAAACTCACAATCAAGCTGAAAAGACCCCAGGAAGTCTGGGGTTGTCTTTACATCTCATTTGCATGGCTCTGTTGTTCATCAAAGCAGAAATGGCTCTTAGCAAGTGACCACCATTTCAGGGAATCTAAATAGAGAGATGGAGTTCTTTCTGTAAGTGTAGCAGTGTGTGAGAGCTGTAATGGTCAAGCTGCAGGTGTTGTAGTGGTATGTCAGGTGTCACAATCAAGATTTCTAGTCTTCATACTTTTGGTTTTTTAAGCCTTTTCCTATTCTCCTTCAGTAGTGTCCCAGCTCTTACCCACAACTGATATCAATCTTGCTGGTCTATTGTTTCCAGATTTGTCTTCTGACCCTTTGTTCTTTGCCTGCTCTGCCTCAGTTCAGCAGAATTTTTTTTTTCAGTTGTTGTTTTGTTTGTTTTGTTTTCAGTTATTTTTTTCTCTGAAATGCCCTGTGCTTGCCTTCTTGCTCCTTCTGCATTGCTATAGCTGCTGCTCTGAGGAGCCAGCATTCATGTGTGACTAGGACTTGGCCACTGGAAACTTTTCTTTGACACAAGGGCACCTGGGTGAAATTCTTCCTCAGCCCCTGCACAAATTGCTCTCTGTGTGCCTGTGGCAAGGTATTTTGTACAGGTTTAAAAGAGACATGTCTCCTTGACTTCCACAGCTTATGGAGAAAAGAGCTTAAATCTTTGGAGGGTAAGAAGAAGGGACTGGGGATGAAAGCAGGCTCCTGCCCCTGATAATGGTCCTTTAGAGGTTGCTTTTGCTCTTTCAATACAGTCCTGCTTCTCTAGAGTCTGAGGATGGAGAGAAGGGGTCATGGATCACATGCCCCAGACAGAAGGGAACATATTCTTTACCAGTCCTGCTTAAATTTATCTAGGAAGAAAGGTAGAACAAACTGTTTTGCTGGGACCCTAATGAGTAGGAAAACGTCTGTGAAACACTTCATAAACAGCAGGTGTGGGCTAGGATGGTTTTAAACAGTTGCACTCTTCCTCTCTCAAAAGTCACCCTCTCCAGGAAGGTTGATTCCTTAGTGACAAGTATGGCCCCAAAGTGCCAATTTCCAGATGTGCTCTACAGCTTTAAGTTCAAGGGTCCAACTACATGTTCAGCAAATGTTAAGGCATCCTGGATACCTGTTTTCTTATTTGAAGCTTTCAATTTTAGTATTCACTGCTGCTAAATACAGATGATAACTGGAGATGGATGAAAAATAATCCATTTGTTGTTTATTGTTTTAATGCCATAGGTTCTCAAAGAGAATGCTTTATTTGGTGGTTTGTACAAGTCACTTTTATTTTTCTCCTGTTTTCCCTTTCTCTCTGTTTTTCTTGTTTCCCCACTTTTGTGTCACTTTATCACTGAAAAAAAAAAAGTGGGAGGAGGTGGGAAGAAACAAAGAAAGGCAAAATTTGTTTCAGTGTTCATTAAAAGTAAGAAAGGTGAAAATCATAGGTCTACTTATGACAAAGTGCCTTCAGAATTTTCAGCCAATGGTACAGCATGCAGGCTAAATATTACAAAGCCAAACCCTACTTTATGTTATTGTCACTCTTAAGTCAGGTCTTTGGGTGCCTACAGAGTAGATGTGGCACAGACAATGACAACATAAAAAGCTGTTCTTCATGGGGCTTCCACTTACTCAAAAGAAGCTATTTCTAGCATTATTGAAACATTTCAGTTTTCCAAGCTGTTAAACTTATACTGTCATGGTGGTTTTTGAATGGCAGTAATCACCATTGTGGCAAATCCCCTTACAAACACAACTGCCCAGTGTCAACAGTGAACTGTGGAGAGTGGCCACTTCCCTGGTACAGGAGAAGTCATTCAGCCTCACTTAAACCATTTTCTGTCAGATAGGAGATATCTGTTGCAGAATCAAGAGTGGACTAGAAAAATACCATGATCCAGCCTTCTGCAAGGTATCATCATTTTAAGGTTGCATCTGCCTCTTACTCCTAGGGAGGAGCAAGGAGCACCAAGCTGTATTGTCATGGGCCAGAGCTTGAAACATCTTGGAACTGAACCCCTAATTTATTGTAGGAAGGTTGCCTGTCTTATGCTGGAGGCAGCAGCTGGGAAATGACTGCCACTGTGGCCAGCTAACAGACCCCTGCACTAGCTTTGAAGGAGACCTTTTGTTTTGCAATGTGTGTGTCAGTCTGGGATCTCAGTTTGTCCAACGTGTTCAGTGGCACGTCTCCCTTCTGATGCCTGCATCTTTCATGCAGTAAACCAGGCTGTTTATAGAAGTTAAATTTACTTTTGTGCTGTTAAAATTCAGTCTGACTATTCAAGGTAGAAAGTTAGACAGTCTTTGCTCCAGGTTACATGTGAACTCTGATTTCTTTTCTTTTTTTTTTTTTTTTTTTTTTTTTTTCCTTCCTGGCAGTGTTCCTAATGGCCAAGGATATGAGCAAAATAGAACCTTGACATTAGCTTATGTGGTCACAGTGCTGCCAGAGCTTAAACCCATTGCTGCTAAGTGCTTGGGGAGAGCTTCTGTCTGAGGGCTTGCTGGCACTTGAGAGCTCATTTGCATCTGAGGCAGGCTGTGAATATAGAGTGCAATAGAACATTTCTTGAGCAGTTCTTATTCTGCAACAAGAGCATCTTATTCCTCCTTAGTTTAATATGCTTCAAAGTAAATTCTGCAATAAGACTGTCTCCAATAGGAAATGGTGGGGTTTTTTCCCTCTTAAAGCAGCAACAACACAACTCCTTAATGCATAGAGGAGCCCTGAAATTTATATCCTTCTAACTTCCTCCCTGGTGATCTTCAAAAGGAAACATCTACTTTATACCCTCCTGTAGAATTTTACCTCTTCATAAGCAGAGAAGCCATTTGCTTGTGGCAGCCCTACTCATATGAGCACTATTTGGCTCTCTGAATGTTCCCTCTTCACTGCTAATTACCATGACCTTTAGGATCTGTAGTGCATCTCCATTTTCAGTGGAGATTTTCCCTGGAGGGGAGGTGGGGGCTTAGGACATGTTCTGCTGCTTAGCAGCCAGAAGCACATCTGTACTGACAGGGAGTGGCCCTAAATTCTGTGGAGCTTATTCTTGCCTAGGTGTCATGCAGGGTAAATAAAAGAACAGATCTGCTTCCACTGGGTGAGCTTTTGGATTTTTTTTCCTCATGTAAAGACATGGTCATTTTGTCGTTGGTTTGTTTGTTTTTTTTTTCTTTAAGATAAAACCAAACAAATGAACAAAACACAGGGGAAAAAAAGCTTTTTTTTCCTTCTGGAGCCCAGTGAAAGCAGCTAATCCAAGTTCCCTCCAGCACCACTGGAAGCAATTTGCAGATACACAACTTTCAAGTCAGACAGAAGGGGAGAAAATTCAGATGCAGACAGAATTTTCATGGCCATTGTATCTTTCTGGAGGTTTAGGGGCTTTTTTTCTGTTTATAAAATCACTTCTTTTTTCATTCCTTCTTCTCCCAAATATAGTCAGCTCATGAATCATCATAAAGTAGTTCAGGTGTTGTATGTAGTCTGTTTTCATTGCAGGGACCCTGCTTTAATTTCACTGCTAAGACCGTGAAGTTACAGACTTAGGCGTTCAAATGGACTTCTGTCTTTCATTTCAGTTTTAGCTCTTCTATGACACAGATTAGAGCTGCTCAGTCTCTTAACACCCCAAGTTCCATTAAGCAGGAAATGGATACAGATCTACTGTTGTCTCACATGCTGTTAGTTTTGCTTGCACAGTACTTTTAGATGTCTTTGAGGTACCTCTAGAACTATGACCCTGAGTAATCAGAGAGTTCAAGTTAGCTTCAGGGAGAAGATAGCCCACCCCTCAGGAAAGAGCAAGACAGCTGTGATGACACTGACATGACCAGAATGCAACCATAGAGAAGTATAAAGTAGCTTTTTATTGGATTAACAGAACTCTCTTTTTTGACTTCTAAAAACTAACAGTTATCCATTTTAGAATGACACCAGCATTCCATAGTGCCTGTGGACTTTGTGCCCCACTTCACTAAAGGACTCTGCCTTGAATGGAAGTATGTGAGCTGCCTTGCCTCTTTTTAGCTGATTTGAATGGAAGGATGGGAAAATCCTAGAAAAATAAAGCAGCATAAACTGCCAACTTGGTAAAGTGGAAATCAATGAAGCAGCCAAAAGTTGCCATTAGATCTGGCTTCGTGTTTTCACATATCAAGAGCAACAGAAAGTTATCACTTCACTAGTCCCTGTGAGAGAAATGAGTAGAGGCAGGCTGTCAGTTGCCATTGTTAGGATCTGGGGAATATATTTATGTAGGTAGGTATGTGTCATCTTCATTATATGAGTGGCAAAGCAGCAGCTGCAGTGGAAGCAGGCAGTTGGGGTTCAGTCCTGCAGAGTGGACTCCTCAGCTCATCAGATGAGTGGACTCAACTTTTGACCTAGAGCACAAAGCTGTGCAATGCATGCTTCTCCCCCTGTTACTCTCAGCTCAGAGTCCCACTTTGTTCTGAATCTTGCATGTGTATCTGGGGAGATGCAATGTTAGGGACATCACATCACCCACAGGGGTACCTCTTTCCCTATGTGCTCTTGCTCCTTCCCAGCAACACATATTCTACTTTCACACCTGCAGTGCCTTGCTCTAGTAGTCTGTCTAGCTGAAGAGCCCAATTTTGACTGTGGTCAATTGCAGATGCATACAGGTTGTTAAAGGCCAAGGCAAATTAAACAGAGATGATCCCCAAAATATTTTTGCAACACTCTAGAGCTAAATGAAACAAAAGTTTGTGAATGACTGACATTCCACAGTGCCCCTCTGGTCTCTGTCACACAGCTTTGTGTGTCTGCCTAGTGCCTTCTTATTGCTTCTGGGTCTCTGCTTGACTGAGCAACACATTTGCAGATGGTGGAAACCATTTTTAGAATGTGTTTAAAAATGCATATTTTTCATTTCTTCCCTGGCATTATTTATGTAATGCCCTTTTTCTTCTTCACTGTGTATTAGATTTTCATATGTAAATGTATTCTCCATCTGCCTCCAGAGAAATCTACCTTTTGCTTTCTCGGTTTAAAACACATTCTTTGCTTGGGCTGATCTATCCATCTTAAGGCTTCTATTAGCTCTTACTGCTACCATAGTTAATGCTACAAGATTAAGAGCATAATGTAGCTGCTTGCTTGTGCTTACTGTACGTGCAAAACAGCACCAGAGGACAAGCCCCCAAGAGAGGTGTTAGGCAAAACTACTCCAACTCCTCATTCTCCCTGCCCACCTTTGTTAAACTAAAAATACTGAAAAACCAAAGGTACCTGGTCCCCAGAGAAAGGCACTGCTGCCAGATTGTGAAAAGGTAACTCAGGGCATGGGCAGTGCTCAGTCCTGATGAGTCAACTCATCACAAGTCCTGAAAAGAGAAGCATTGTTACCTTTTGGCTCTTCCTTATAATCCAGCAACCTTTAATGCTTGCCCAGATGGAACAAAATCTGCTTAGTCCTCCCTAGGTCCATAGAAAAGTTTCTTTTTATCACTGATAAAGTTCTACTGGGAATCTTTTCACTGGTGCAGGCAACTTTGGAAATTTTACACTTGTGTGTGCAGTCTCTTTGATGACCCCAGAAAGGGTTTCTGGCTTTCACATGCCCAGCTGTCATGGAAGGAAAGAGGACAGTCATCTTCCAGGCTCTGTGGTGCTCAGCCTGGTCCTGGGTGAAGTAGCAATAACATAAGGATCTAATTTCTTTTTTCCCTGCAATGCCCTTGTAGCTCTAAATAGAAAACTGGAGAATGAAGCTGTTTGTTTCTATTTTTCCCCTCTTTGCTAGTGCTGTCTGAGCAACCAGCATACAGCTGAAGCTCTCCTTTAGGGTCATGATGAAAAGAAAGATGTTCATAAGTTGATAAAGATAGTAGGGAGCAATGCAAAAATGCCTGAGTTCATTCTACCAAAATATGTGCCTGTTGAATTCTGGTTCATACATTCAGGGGTTTTCTACTCTATTTTCCCCCCCCACCCCCCCTTCTTTATAACCAAGCCAACTTCTTGGCTTGCATATCAGGGAAGATGGACCTCCTGTATGTTTCTATTCAGTTCGAAGGCTTAAATCTTAGCTGTATTTAATGTTAGTTAATTCTGCAACAATTAAGGGCCATGATCCAGCAAATGTTTTTGGAGCTTTCTGGAGGACTCACACTCATGGGAAGGACAGATTTGGAAGAATAATGGCCAAACACATAATCCTCTGAAGCAACATCTTTAGAATGATTCTGATAAATCCCAAGTAATTCATTAATGAAGCAAGATCATCTGATCACCCCACTGTTTCTCCAGGAACCTTTCTGTGTCTTCCCAGGAGGATAATAAGGGAGGCAGCACCTAGGGGGTATTGGTGGACTCAATTTGATGCAAAGAGGACTCAAGCTCCTTACAGCATATTAGCAAATGTAAAGAAAACAAAGCTAACCAACCAAGTCACACACTTCTTCTGTTCTGTGCACTGAATTTAGGAACCCTTTGGGCAGATCTGCAGCAGCTGTATGCTCCTGCTGTGACATGGCCTCTGACAACCTGGCATATTCTGTCAAGTCAACTCCACAGGTCTTTACTGTTGTGCTGCTTCTACTGGAGAACTGTATTGCCCTCTGGGCCTGGAGGAGATTAATTTGTAATTAAAGTAAGCTACATTAGCCATCAGGGTAATGAAATGGCCAAGGGGTGGGCTCACTGTTACAGAGGTCAGGAGGCAGTGTACTCCCCTATGTTCAATCTTGCTCTTTTTACCAGACAAACCAGCCTTGTCCTCATTCTGTTCCCCTACACTGGCCTAATTTTGGGGGGCTAGTGGGGATTCTATTGCTGTAAGACACAGGAAAGCTAGATACCATGAAATAATGGGAGAGATTAACCCAATGTACTACATGGACTCACAGTGAGTACCAAGTGCCACTGGAGAGAGCAGCAGTGGGATGAGCTAAATGGTGCCACTAATACTCTGCTGCCTTTCTAATCAAATATTCAAGCAGTTTGGTGCTGCCATGAATTCTCAGATTTGAAGGTGCTGAGGATCTAGCTTTTTCCATCATCCTAGGTTTTTTTCTAAAAGACCCACAATCCAAATCGATGGCATCAAAATAGGTCCTGAGGCCATAAATTGCAGGCTCAAACAAAAGGAAGGAAAGGTCAAACTTCTATGTTCCTTGAGGTCTCCAGCTATTAAACTGCCACAGCATCAGAGAAAATCCCAAAGCATACTGAAGACTGCTTTATCAGGACCACATTACGTAAATACAACTGAAGCAGTCTGTTGTAATGAGGTAATTCTTATGGTCTGATCTCATCATCTACTAAGATTTGGTTTAGTAATGTTATGTTTTGATGCAGGATCAAGCCCTGGATAGAGTAAAGTATCTGAAGAATTTTCAAGTAGGAATTAGGGAGGTGGTTGAGGCCCCATCCCTGGAGGTGTTTGCAGCCAGGCTGGATGAGGCTCTGGCCAGCTTGCTGTAGTGTGAGGTGTCCCTGCCCATGGCAGTGGGGTTGGAACTGGATGATCCTTGTGGTCCCTTCCAACCCTGACTGGTTCTATGATTCTAACTAGAACTACCCTAACAAAATGCTTAGTTGTCTCTTCTGGTTGACAAGTTCAAGATGCACATTTCAAATACCACACTTTACCCTTCTCAGGTGATCCTGTAGGGTGCTGAGGTTTGTGAAACACTTTCAGTGCTCCTTAGTTTTTGTTTTCAAGAGAAGAGTACTCAAGCCTGCCTTTCTTAGGTGACCAGCAATACTGGTTGTCCCTGTATCTAAAAGGCTTCCCCCCATTCTTGATTACCACAAGCTGTTTAGTAGAAAGTGCTTATCTTCAGGGCAGAGCAGGGAGGGGATGGACAGCTGAGGAAGAACAGAAAAACTTCAGAGTTTGCTCAACACCTAGCAAACCCTTTGTGTTGCCATTTGCCCTATTTCCAAGTCAAGTCAGCACCACTGAGCTTCATGAGTTTGTATGAAAAATCCATCTGCCTGTTTTGGCCCCAAAGATGTTAGCTTTGATGCCCTGTAAATCTGGCTATTGCTATCTCAAGTTGAACATACTAAAACAGTATACTCTGATAGCAACTTGCCAAAAATCAGCAGTACTTGAGACCAAGATCAGGCATTTCTGACTCCTGGTCCCACATCCTAGTCACTAGGAATGCCAACTTCAATTATATTTTACTGGTGATGTATATCTATATGTTTTCCAGTACTGAATCAGGATATTGTGCTCCAGCCCAGCACCAGCAGTTATATATCCTCCAAAGCAGATGTGAATCTTTTCATGAGAAAAGAGCCACAGCTCATAAAAATACATAGGAAATCCCAAACACTCATCACTTAGCAACTTTTTTTTCACTGAAGCAATTCTGCAAACCAGGCTGCTGGTTTGTGGCTGACTCTATTCCAGTAATATCCATTTCTCTGCATACTCTCTTTGGTTGAAACACATCTGAAGCATCATGGTCTGGAATTCTTTGTGGCTTTCAGGCCATGTTTGCATATTTGAAGTGTACACATCTAGCAAAAAGAGAGAGTGGGATAGTCAGTGCTCATGGAAGGTAGATGATGTAAGTTTACCTCTTTTGCATGAAAACAAGGAATATCCATGTATGGAAATAAATCAGCAGGATGTTTCCCATCCCAGTCTGTCCTGTTAATTCTTAATCAACAGACACATTAAAATAGGCAAGAAATTAGAATCATAGAATCAGTCAGGGTTGGAAGGGACCACAAGGATCATCTAGTTCCAACCCCCTTGCCATGGGCAGGGGTACCTCACATTAGAATTCTGCCAAGTGGCATCATGTGGTCCATCTCCTTACCCAGCAGTCCTAATATGTTTGGCTATGGCAACACACTTCTGAATCCTCACTGATTTTGTTTGCAATCACAACGTCATTTGGGGCTGTAAATGGCAGAAATGTCTGCTGTATGCATACAACAGTATGAGAAGGAGTTTTATAACTTTATTTGAGGTTCTGGGAAACAATTGAAATATTTGGGCACCAGAACAGCCAGAGTCTTACTTAATTTTAGAGCTGTGATGCGATCACACAACTGCTGCTTGCTAAACTCAGAAAATATGATCTGTTTAGGGGCCTGTCACACACATGTAGTCCTCCAGCAGAGGCTTGAGTTCCCTCAGTTAGATCACTACATGCAAAAGAACGTGTCTGAGAAATCTGAAGGGGTGGAGGTGAGGGGCTGCCATGCCCTGATTCTGGTCAGCAACTGACAGAGCAGACTTTTTCTTTTGTGTTGGTAGAACTCAATTGGGATGCTCTTGACTGCTGTTCCCCCCTCTTGCTTCCTTCACACATATTTGTGTCTCAACCACACTGAAGGTGAGATTACTTATTTGTGGAGCCCTGTGCCAGCTGGAGGAGAGCAGGAGGGAGAGGTCAGGAACAATCATTTTCTACATTTTAAGTCAGTTCACTGTCTGTGCTTCCACATTAAAAAAAGTGCTGCCATTGTACCTATTTGTTACTAGTGCTTAGCAATTCCTTTGTATCCAGCCCCTAAAGCAGAAGCCTGGTTTTCTCTAGAGCTGACATGAGCACTCTTTTCCTGGGCTGGCAAAATGCAGTGAGCTGGTGTGTTCCCCAAGAGACTGGCTGTTTGCCATTTATTTCACTGTTGTGGAAACAGCCCTAGCTGTAATGGCCCTAACATATCTTAAACCAGGGAAATTACTAATTCAAGTCAATGAGCATATTTTCATTTTTAAAAAGCAACAAATTAAATAAACTCCCTGCATTTTGCATTTGAGACCTCAGTGTTTCATCTGCAGTAATCTAATTCACCTATTCATTTCCTGCACATTCATTTTATCCCATTATTTGAGATTTCCTTTGCTTTTAGTCCTGTTTTGAAAAGGCAGAGTTACACCAGAGAGTATAGGAGAGAGTAAATGGTAAATGAAAGAACAAACACACCGTATTATAGTTTGATGTGCTTTCTAATCAATCTGTTCCTCATGGCAGAAAGTTAGCTGTGCAACTTTTCTGCCTCAAGTTGATTTAAGACTTCTTTAAAAATAGGTGAAGTGAGGTCATGTGTGCAATTCCCAGTGTGTTGGGTTTTGTGGCTTGTTTTGGGGTTTTGTTTGGGGGTTTGTTTGTTTGTTTGTTTTTAATAATAGCAGTGATGGCTGCAGATTAAAAAAACCAAACAAACAACAAAACAAAAAACCAAACCAAAACACCCCTCCCCCAAAAAAAACCCACCCCAAAAACTGGAAAAAAACCCACAAAAAAAAAAAAAAAAAAAAAAAAAAAAAAACAACCAGAAACCAACCAACCAAAAAAACCTGAAATGACAGCAGGGGCCTAAAGACTTTTTGGGGTGCTTTTAACCAACCATACTCAACTAACAAGATCTTAGCACTGAAATGCTATTTTATCAGGTTCAGAACAAATTGCTTCTCAATCAAAAAGCTTGATATGCCAGGAGAACCAATCAACCCTTCTCTTTCTGTACAATTGAGATGAATTTGTGATACAGGAATATATCTGGCTCACCTACTGTATCCTTCCTAATGCAATCTCACCTGCCTTGGATGGATCCTCTGTGTTCTGTTATAGGCAATTGTGGTGTGGTGTTTTGCTGTTGTCTCTCTTGAGAGCATCCTCAAGAATGTCCATGGGAACCATTGGGGGGAAAAAAATATTCACCTCTCTGCTTTCTAAAAGTTTGATTGTTTTTCATCATGTGGCACCTGCAGGACTTTGTTGGCTCCTTCTGAGCCTATTGTGGAGGAAGGTTGGATGAAATTTGAGCATCAGCATATAGGTACCAGGAAGAGCAAAGGCTGACCTGAAAAGTAGGATCTGATAAATGCACACAAAGGTTTTGAGTATGGTGCTGCATTCCTCTCTGAGTGCAAGGAATTCTCTTGGACTTTTATGTGTACCAAGGATAGCCAGAGAGAGAGCTAATGAAAGCCAGCAGTGTTCTGGAACTTCCCACTCTCAATTACAATAACTACTCAGAAAAGAGCACATAGATGCAGATGTATATCAGGCTTGGCAACTGGAA
The DNA here is from genome assembly GCF_027791375.1 of Indicator indicator. Taxonomy (NCBI): domain Eukaryota; kingdom Metazoa; phylum Chordata; class Aves; order Piciformes; family Indicatoridae; genus Indicator; species Indicator indicator. The sequence goes on along the minus strand of NC_072019.1, from coordinate 23,892,615 downwards.
ACCATTGACTGCTCTATCTCATGCAACAAATTTTCCTTTAATGCTGTAACCACATGCCTGGTTTGGTTTTGCAGTGTTCTTTCATCACCAATATTTTTATATTTTCCATGAAATAAACTTTGGTTTCACCAGGAATTTCAAAGGGACCTTTGGAAGATAAAGAATCTGATTAATAAAGCATTTCAAAAGTGTAAACAAACAAAAAAAACAAAACACACACACACAAACCAACCATCCACAAAACAAACCAACAAAGCCAAAGCAAAAGAACCCCTCCCCCAACAAGCAAAAAGCCAGAAACCAAACCAAACACCCCTCCCAAACCCTGTAACTGAGTTTTGCAGTTTGTTTTTGAACATTAAGAGGAGGAGTGGTGCTGTAAAAGGGAGCACAGTCAGCACCTGCAATGATCTTCTGCTTATGGATCCCTCTATGTGATGATCTTTTGTAGGGATAATTTCAGTGACAGCATGATGTTAGATCATGTCAATAATCCTGCTGTGAGTCAGCTCTGCTTGTTTATCACCATTCACCTATTCGTATGCGTTGGATTTTTTTGGGTTGTGTTTTTTTTTTTCCCCTCCCCTTGCTGTAGTGTGGAATATTGGAAACACTTCAGGATAAGATGTTATTGGAGCTGTGCTTAAAGCACAGATGTGCATTCTGTAGAGACCATGCTGGCACAGCATTGCTGTGACCTGTGCTGAGCAGGGTTCAGTGTGAATGTGACATCTTCCCCACCATGCTGGGAGGGAAAAGATTGTCCGTCTGTCTTTTTCATGTTTTGTTTTGTTGTTCTTTTTCCAGCAGTCCCACAAGAAAGGGCAAAGGCTGAACAGACAAGGGCCCCTTTGCTAAAAGAGAGTTTCTTCACAGGCAAATGGCAGCACAGGAATGTCTTGCTGTTTTTCACCACTTCTATTGTGCTTGTTCTGTGCAGATAGAATATTGAAACTGCTTGGCCCTATCATCTGTCTTTGTTGGGTTTTGGTTTTGTGATTCTCTTTTCACCATCACTTTAAAGAAAACCTCTCAAAAGCCCATCTCCACATTTTTGCTTTCCTACTTTCCATAAAAATATAATTATAGGGTATTTTACATTGGTTTCTGTCTTCTTTAACAGAATATGTCAATAGTTTTGCATAAGCAGTCAGGACTCCCTTGTATTTGCATTTGTTTTCCCATTAATATATCTTACTGTTACATTCTCCTTAACCTGCAGGCTATAGGGAGCTGGCTGCAGGATAGCAGCAGCTACTCAGTGTTAGGAAACAGGTCTGAAAATATAAATCCCTTCTTTTTTGGCATCTACTAGACACAGTCCAGGATGTATGTGCATTAGCAGTTGCCATATTGCATTAGGATCTGTGGTGATTAGATTTTCAGTAATAGGAGCAGGACAAATGTATTATATAGTTATACAATTAAGCATATTGCCAGACTGAGAGTGAAAGGATGGGGTAATGGAGAAACAGGGCATAAGGCTGCCTTTCTTTGGAAGGAGTAAATGTGGAGAGGTCATGTTTGGGACAACAGGAAGCTTAAACAGGTTTTAGGGTGGATGATTGAGGAAACATCTAAACAGAACAGTGGAAATCATATGAGCAGAAAATGTTGCTTTGATGTGTTGTGGGAGAGGGAAAAAATCAACTTGCTTGTGAAGAACAAGTAGGAAATTTGAGCTGGGTTGGGTCAGGCTGCAGGATCCAGTGTTAGAGTATGTGAGAGATGCTCAGCTGCAGAAGGCAAGAGAAATTTGAGGAAGTGTTTTTAGCTTTTAGAAAGAATAATGGTAGAGAAGTAAATTGGAGCAGAGGAGATTTGGTCCCGATTTAGCACAGGCTCAGTGAAGCTGTGTTTACCAAGAAAGATTTTTTTAAATGATAAATTTTTGGAGCCATCATGACTGTGTAGCTAATAACTCACAGTAGTCAGTCTTGGTTTTGCTTTTTCTTGCCTTTTTTTTTTTTCTTTCTTTCCTTCAACTATGAGAAGCTCCTTGAAGTTAATACAAAGACTTTGGATGACTTCTAGTGGACTGTGGATAAGCCTTCTCTTAAGTCATGGCTGAATGTTGATTTCTGAGCTGTTCTGGATCCAGGCAGCATCTGTTATTATTTCAGAAATAATTATATCAATTACTTTCAGAAAGGTTAATATGGAAATAATCTACATTTTTCTGTTTCTTTTAATTGGAGAACTTTTCCACACTGTAGTGTGCCTGAGCAGGCCCATTCCTTCATGGTCCTCATTTTATTTTAAAGTCAATTGAAAAGTTAATTCTTAGTTGTTGAGCTATTTTTCTTGCTTTCCAGCCACAGAAATTTGTTTTTTAAATAACAGTTATCTTATTTTTCATAGCTGTTGTGATTGTTTCATATTGGACTGTTTCATCTGACCCAAGACTGGGCTGCAGTTTGAAGATCCAACCAATCTATGGGCAGCCCTTTTTTTGCTTTCATAGGAGACTAATTGGCAAACCAATTAATCTGCTCATCTGTGAAGAGAAATTTATAGCAATAAATAGTTCTATTTCCAGAAGTCATTCTCTAAAGTAACATTACAAACAGTGGCCTTGTTTATTTCATGCCCTGCAACACGATCCAGTGCTTCAACAGTAGCACAGGTCAATTAGTGGACAAATTAAGCAATTATTAGCCACTAACAAGGGTGACTGGCATCATTACCCTTCCTGTTTACCATCAAACTGTTATTTTAATACAAAGATCAACACATAAATTAGGGCATCTGTTGTATTGCCATGTCTGCCTTGAAGTAAATGATATTAAATGGGCTTTGGTTGCTGCCAAATTCTTAACCCTGGCTTAATGAGATGCAGTGATATGTCTCTTGCTGATTGTGGAAGCTGTAACATTTCATTTGTATTGATCTATTAACAAAAGGACCAGGTTTGCCATAATGGTATTTTTTAATAGGCTGATAGCTCTCTTTTTACTTTAAAAGTTATTGATCCAGTGATAGCTCTCTTTTTACTTTAAATGTTATTGATCCAGAGACTATTGGTTACTCTGAAAGACGAAGCTGTCTGCTAATTTTATTGATTATTTGGATGCTTGCAATAATTTATGGTGAGGCTTGTATGTGTAGATGTATGCTTTCATCTGATACTACTTTTGTGTTCCTTGGAGCTCCCTTTTCCTCCCAAGTTAGACTTCTGTGAGTCACTTTTAACTCTTTGCTTCATATTTTTATCATGGAGTAAGACTTCTTCAGGTTTAATTAACTGTCTCCTAAACAAGTAAATACAACACATCTCTTTGGATTGGGTGGACTTGGCTGCAGTGCTCCTCACAGGTTGTGGTACCTTGGGAAATGCTGGGTCTTGCTTGCCACCAAGCTGCTGGGTGCCCAAGGTCAGTCAGGCTCTTTGTTTGTTCTGGTGTGCCTGGTGCAGCAGTGAATCATGCAGAACCAGAGGCTCACACATTAGGTGTTTATGCACAGTGTTCCACATCATAGCACCTTCCTGGTTAGGGAATAACAATTCTGTCTGCAAAGCTGAAAGCTGTAGCTTCCAGTTGCAAACACACCTTTGCCAAGCTCTGTGAGTGAAGCTGCATCAATAACAAGAGCAAAATGAGCAGAACTCTTCCCTGGTACAGTTGCAGCCAGAGTTTGGGCTCTTGTCTTGCCTTCTAAATGAAAACAAGTCATGTTATCTCCAAGGTATTTCTGGTCCTTCCTAATGCATGAAGAGCTTTCTCAAGCACACATTTGGTGCACTGCCATATCTCATGGCAAAGCTGTTCCACCAAAGTCTTTGGTGAAGTGTTGATTGTGCACACAATGTGATACTTATGCTACTTCTTTTGGAGCTGCTTGAAAGATCATACCTGACCTCAGATGAAATATGTTCTGGACATGCTGATTTCTGAATAGCTAGTTCAAGTGCTTTAGAAAGCATGACCTGATGTGATTTTTTTGATGAAGCCATGGACTAAGTGTGAGATTGTATTCCTTTAAATAGTTTTGAGCCTTCCAGGTGTGCATACTGTGGGTTATGCTTTAGACACTGCCAGAAAACAGTTAGAGCCAGCAGTTTAACACAGCTAAGCCTTTCATGTTTGCATACAGCTAGGAAACTTGGCTATTCAGGATCCAACTGTGTCCCTGTCGTTTCTTCATGCTCTTGCTGTTGTATAATGAAAAGAAACCAAGACACACCTCCAGCCAAAAAGCAGATCAATGTTTTGTTTCCTTCACTGGGAGAAGGTAATTGCAGAGACATTTCCTGAGCAATATAATTATGTTTATGCTAATTTGCCTCAAAATTTCAGGTTTAGTCTCTTCTCAAGTAGAAGTCCTGGTTGCAGAAAGAGACCTTCTCTTCTTCAGGATTAGTCACTACTAGGTGAAAAAAATTGCTGATGGTTAGAGTCAATTATTCCTTGATCATCTTAAACATTTCAGAAGCTTCATTTTTTTCCCCATGTGCCTTAACAAATTAGAATTCATTTCAACAGCAGTAGTAGTTCAGAATTGTTAGTATTTGAGATACAAAATACGCCTTAGGAAGGAGGATAAATGAAAGTTTCACAGAATGTAAAATTTTGGTCATATGTATATTTCAGCCAAGGTATAAACAAATGTGTTTAACCTGGTGTGTGCCTAGGTTTTAGTTTGTTTTACAAGATTTCCACTGGATCATAAAAAGTCAGGTTTCAAGTCAGCTTTTTGAAGGCAGCTAGTTAGCCCATGCCATCTCTTCTATACTGAATTGTTGCTTGTTATATCTCTTCCCTAGGGCTTTGCCCTGTCCAGCATTAAACGTTTCCAATGACAGGATTCCACTCTTTCCCTACAGACACAATTCCCTAGTCTAATAGAGCTTGCCATTAGCAAAATTTTCCTCATGATCAGCCTTAATTTTTCTCTGCTTAATTTTATCCTGTTACTAGAGCATAGTGAGTGATTTATTCTGAAGAAATTCAGTAAATGGTTCCTGCTTCACAGGATGGACCATACAACAAATAGCAAATTGTCATGACCTATCTGTGGGTGTCCTGAGATTATACAAAAACTCAATTTATCTCGACATTCATTCCCTAGAAGCTATTTCTGTCAGTACCAACTCAGTGGAGAAATAAGCAATGAATTTAACTGCCAGAATGTATGCCTCCTGCCCCAGCACCAGCCTTGGAGCAAGGAGATGTTTAGCTGCTCCCTGACCACAAGGCCCAGAGGCAGGAGCTCCTGTGGGGTCTGGTGCTGTGACTATGCCTGGAGGAAGGGCATTTAGGATCTGGTTCCCCTGTCATTTGCATTGGTTCCACGTTAAAGGAGCTTCACCGAGGAGGTGAAGTTACTCTTGATTTTTATGCATGTAAAGCAAAGGAAGGATCTGATCTTATAAATTCCAGTCCACCAGTCCCACATTTTCCCTGTGCCTGATACACAGTTTATGTAACTCTCCCAGTTTTGGTGTGGCATTTTGTATCACTCTGTGACACGAACATTATCTGAACGCTGCTTTCGTATGTCAAGGGCAGGTCTAGGAATACAGTCAAACAAATTAGAGGTGCCTCAGCTCAACAAATTACCACTCATGAGCTGAGCTGCAGTATGTGTCCACATATGCATGCAGGGCATATCAAGTGGCAGACTTGAACTAGTGGGCTTTACTTCATTTCACCACTTAGGAGGAGGAATATTTTGCTCTTGTGGCCCAGGTGATGAGCAGTAACATTTTTGTCTCTGGAAACTTGACTGTGTCTATTTATGTAGCCATATTGTACTTGCATAATGAGGATGGACTAAGTTATTTATCCTCAGAGTTCTTATTTTTGGAGATTTTAGAAGGTGGCAGGTGCAATGTGACTGCAAGGGGTTTGTCCTGTTGGAAGCAGAGGAAGTGCCAGGAGCCAAAAGGCATGATCACTTTAATCTTTCATATGAGATTTCAGCTAGACGTCTGGAGATTATTGGTGACATAAACCTCATCTTCAAACTCTTCTTTCATTTTTCTCAGGTATCATTGATTTCCTCGTGAGCCAGCATCCCATTGCAAAAGTACTGAGAGACCACCTGGTCTTCAAGATTGCACCCATGCTCAATCCTGATGGAGTATACCTAGGAAACTACAGGTATGGTTTGGACTATCAATCTGCATATAGTTCTATCCACCTTCTACACCCTGCACTGTTTAATGACTGAATATTATTAAACTGGAGGTTGTCATGGGGCTGTGTTCTTCCTGAGGTTCCCATTGAGGAAGTGAGCTCAAGAACAAATTTTCCTGCTTCATGAGATAGGGAGCAACTCTCCAAGAGGGCAGGATATCTGTTTTGCAAGCCTTTGTTAGGTGTGGGAGTTAGTCAGCTCAGAGTTAGACCTTAGCTGTGTTTTATAAATGCACTCATTATGCTGCTCATCAGCCTTTATGTAAATGTGTCAGTCAATCACAGTTCCCTTCAGCTACCCAGATCATCCATTAAAGTCACAGATTTTAGTCTCTTATTGTACTATAATAGATAGGGATACATGGACTAATCATTCCACCCTATGCTAATTTTGCTTCCTTTTAGTGTTTGAATTACTACTTTACCACCTCCTCTGTTGAGAATGTATTCAGATAATCTTTTGTTTTCTCTCAAATTGTTTGCTCTTAATGCCTTTATTTACAAAATAAATGTGCTGCTGGAGTTGATAATGAAAAGCAGTTGATTAGTTGATGATTTGTTTGTGGGGGCAATTACATGTACTACATAGCTGTCTGGAGATGCCCCTGAGAAAATGTAATATACTCTATGTGGTTTTGCTTACAGTGCAAGACTAAATAACACAACACACTGTAGCCAGGCTGCTTGAGCTTTGATCTAATCAGGTATTGTAGTGCTAAGCAAGATAAGACTGTGTTCCTCTGTGGAAGAGGAGACCATTGTGGAAGAAGCTAGAATTTGGAGAAAATGGTGCTGCTGGCTGTTCTGTTCTTTGTTTTGATTTGTGCTTCTCAGCTTTCCTGTGCTTTGTTCCTTGCTAAGTTGAAATAGCAGAGAATTGCATGGCTGATGTCAGACATGCTGATATATATCTAAAGGGAGATCTTATTGCTCTTTACAACTACCTGAAAGCTGATTGCAGTGAGGCTGGTGTTGGTCTTGCAAGTAACTGTGGTAGGACAAGAGGAAACAAGGTTCAGTTGTGCCAGAGGAGGTTTATATTTAGATATTAGGAAAAATATGGTGGTGAGACATTGGAACAGGCTTCTCAGGGAGATGGGAGAGCTGCTGTCCCTGGAGGTGTTCAAGAAGCATGAGGTGCTTCAGGATATCATAGAATCAGTCAGGGTTGGAAGGGATCACAAGGATCATCCAGTTCCAACCCCCCTGCCATGGGCAGGGACACCTCACACTACAGCAGGCTGGCCAGAGCCTCATCCAGCCTGGCTGCAAACACCTCCAGGGATGGGGCCTCAACCACCTCCCTGCACAACCCATTCCAGGCTCTCACCACTCTCATGGGGAAGAACTTCTTCCTCACCTCCAGCCTGAATCTCCCCACTTCCAGCTTGATTCCATTCCCCCCAGTCCTGTCACTACCTGATAGCCTAAAAAGTCCCTCCCCAGCTTTCTTGGAGCCCCCTTCAGATCCTGGAAGGCCACAAGAAGGTCACCTCGGAGCCTTCTCTTCTCCAGACTGACCAACTCTTTCAGTCTGTCCTCATAGCAGAGGAGCTCCAGCCCTCTGCTCATCCTGGTGGCCCTTCTCTGGACACCTTCCAGCATGTCCAGATCCCTCTTGTAATAGGGGTGTTTAGTGGTCATGGTAGTTGGGTTATGGTTGGACTTGATGATCTTTAAAGGTCTTTTCTAATCCTAATGATTCTATGATTCTGTGTTTTATGAGTGAAACTTCTGACGACATAGGATTTCCTTCCAGGTACACTCACAAATCCAAAACCAGAGTGTGATACTGCAGTGTTGGCACCTGACAGCACTAGGAATATATCAGAATGGTTTTGTCACCTTATAAAGGTAAAGCCCTAAAAATGGCTTTAGAATCTTGCCTTTTTTTTGTTGTTGTTGTTTTGGGTGCCCTTCACTCTGGCAACTCTGGTTGCAATTAATTAGCTTTTGTTTTCCCCCATGAATCCCTATTGCACTGCAGGTTTTTCTCCTGTACTATCATTTATACTTTTTGAGAGGCATGCACTTCACAGATATGCACATAGCTCACAACTTGGAAAGCCTTTTGGGAATCCAGGTATTATGGAAGGGCATGTTGAATTCATTTGGAATTGCTGAGCTTGACGGTATACTACTGTTTTAGCTTTTCATGACATGCAGAATTTTCAACCCTCCTGAACTGAAGAGATTTTTAATGAGATAGTTGGAAAAGCATTTGATATTCTTGCAATTTTTCACTTTATTTGCAAATGGCCTAATGTAATTAATAACTTAAAAATGAGGGTAATAGGCAAAATGCTACCTATTATCTTGAGAAGAAGATTAAAAAGCCTAGTAATGGACCAGTATTGCAGTTAACTAGTGCTGAGTGAATAATTTAGAGCAAACACTTTATTTTCTGCTCATATAAAATCCACAAGAACATCACAACTTGTTTGCTTGAATTTACTGGAAGAATGTAAAAAAACCCAAGTCTCTGAGGATCAGTTACTAGCATTTGAAAATTTAACTCTGAGGCTTCTCTGTGATTGGCTAGATAAGTCTGTTTCATCTCTTTTGGTCTTTGTTCAGATTAGCACATAAAGAGGACTTTCAGAAGTCTTCCATGTAGTGTGGTATAGATGTATTGGCTGGGGAAAATTCCCCTGCTTTTGCAAATAAGGTCTGTGGTGCTGTATGCAGCAAGAGGACTTTTAGGCATTTGAACTTCTTCCCTGTTATCTTCTCCTTTTTCAAAGCAGCAGCTAGTAACTATTTCTTTGGTTCACTGAAGGTTCACATTTGGAGCTATGCAAGCTAAGATAATGAAATGGGTAATTAAGCCTCATGCTTGAGTTTGTAAATTGATCTCCTGCCAGTGTGAGAGAGGTTGGTTTGTTTTATTCCTTTTTTTTTTTTTTTTTATCCCACCAGTGCACAGCTTTGTGCCATTGGCAAAGTATTCTGACTGATGCATTTTGCTGTCTCCTGAAATCCCAGGTGCAGTGGGCACTGCAAAAACCTCGAGTATGTCAGCAGCTCTCACAGAAAGGTTGTAATATATTACTGCTCCTGTGATCTAAACAGGAACTAACCACTTATTATCATCCTGGGTAAATAATTGACTAGTGGGATTTTCTTCATTGTTATTTAGGGGTTGCAGGACTTTCAACAAAAGTGGGTCCTCTACTCTTCCCCAAAATCATTGTTTTTTTGTTCTGAGTGCTTGTGAACTGAGGTTTAGGAATTTAAGCCAAAATTTCAATGATAATGCCAAGCTTTCTCTGTTTTCTCTAAACTGTTACTCATTGAGAACTGTTTCTCTGGAGAACAGAGCAAATGGCTTGTGACTCTCAAGGGACTTTCTTGGGGTGGAATCTATATAATAAGCAACAAGTGACTTTTAGATCACTTCTATAAAGGAAAAAGTGCTTGTAGTATCAACACATCTGTAAGGAAGTTTGTTTCTATGATGCATGTACATTGAGGTGACTGTAAAAGAAATGCTCATGGAAATGAACCTCAGTATCCAGTGTACCATGATGCTTAGAAACAGGATACTAAACTGTACTGATTCATTCAAGTATTTGCAAGAGCTTAAGAAATTTATTTGTGGACCCATATGGTTAGGAATGAAAAGGCAAGGTGCCTTATGTAACTTAAGGGGGTTTGGGAAATCAGTTTTAAAATCTGTTCTTAAAACAATAAGTGGGCAAAAGTTGCAATTTGTAATCTTGAGCATGCATCTTTTCAGAGAAAGTGAATTACTCTGGTTCTATCTCTCTCTAGCTGTTACTGATCACAGATTGTTAGGAATTGGAAGTGACCTGGAAAGATCATCTAGTCCAATCCCCCCTGCCAGAGCAGGATCACCTAGAGTAGGTCACGCAGGAACACGTCCGGGTGGGTTTTGAATGTCTCCATAGATAGAGATTCCACAACCCCTCAGGGTGGCTTGTTCCAGTGTTCTACCACCCTCAGAGCAAAACAGTTTTGCCTGAGGTTTAGGAAGAACCTCCTATGCTCCAGCTTGCACCCACTGCCCCTTGTCTTATCATCAGACATCATTGAGAAGAGCATGGCTCTGTCTTCCTGACACTTGCCCTTCACGTATTTATAGACATTAATGAGGCCACCCCTTTTCTCCAAGCTAATGAGACCCAGCTCCCTCAGCCTTTCCTCATAAGGAAGATGTTCCACTCCCTTAATCATCTTTATGGTTCTGTACTGATGTACATAAACCAAAACAGCTGGTGAAATTGCCTCTACCAAACTTTATTTCCAATGAAATTTCTGAGTGACTGTTTAGAAATCAGAACAGTTAAGTTTTTCTTTCATCTGTTTCTTTCTGTAAAGAGTGAAGAAAGGAAAAATCACAGGCAAACCATGCTAGAATAGGTTAGAGTTGGCTGGGTACAAGTGTTGAAGGGGTTAGGTGCAGAGAAGGAGAGCTCTCCAAGTGCAAATTCACCTGCAAGCCAAAGTACTGAATGGTTAATTGGGATTGCTCCTGCTTGTAGTGACAGCTCTTGTTTGCTGGTTTGCTAGCATCCTACCCTTCTGTGAAGATGACTGTTACACTGCACTGAAAAAGCCCTCCATAGTCCTTTTCCTGCCACATGAATACACCCAGCTCTTCTTCATATACAGGATAATGCTAGGTGCCTGCTGTTTATTGTGGTCATGGAAGTAGGGTCTCTCCTAAAACAGGAAGCCAGGCTTCACCACTTTCTTGAAGCTTTTAAAGGCTAGTATTAGAATCAACCAGGTTGGAAGAGACCTCCAAGATCATCCCAGTCCAAGTATAGTTCCATACTGTACTTCTAAGTGTAACTGGCTTTGCAGTTACAGTGCATAGAAAACATTATGCCACATAGTCTTGTAATTAAATTGCCCAGGAAAATGCCATTGTTTAGCTAAAATAGTGAGCCTTCAGCATAATTTGCCCTCTGTGCTAGCTGGTAACTTTTCCTCAGTTCTCACCTGAATTGAAAGACCCTTTGCTAGGGATGGTGTATGACTTGTTCTTTGATGAATCTAAAGATCATGGCAAAAGATTTTATTTTTTTAATTTTTTTTCCCTCCATAACACTAATCTCACCCTTTCTGATGGATTAAACTGTGAAGAAGTTTTAGGAATTAAAGGAAAACTGGTGCTAAGAAGAGAAATTTCTTGACTTTTCTCTCTCTGCTTGAAGTATAACATTATCATCCCCTGAACCTATTATCATCCCCAGGGAGGGTGGGGTTAGACTAAGGGGAAAAAAAGCGTTCTTGATGTAAAAGTCTTGCATCCCCAGGCTTGGCCTGAACTTTCCTTTATCAAGAGCTTGTTCTTAAGCTGGCATTCGGCAGCTGAATGCTGAAATGTGTCCCTGCAGGCAAGATGACTGTACCACAGTGTCTTAGATTAGTTCCAATTTGTCAGCCTCACCTTCCAGAGATGAAACCCTATACTGTCACAAAAAAAGGATGTGTTTCTTAGTCTGGGCAGCTCTTTATTGAGGTATCCCAAAAATGCCATGACAGAGCAGTTGAACTATCCTGACCATTCTCTAAAGGTTTTGTTGCATGCCCCAGTAAGACTTCCCATTCCTTGTTGCCTTCAGTTGGTTAGCTGTGATGGTAGCAGCCTTCAATAAATTAAAGCCATGAATTAGCTGAAATGCTCTGAGCTGCCATCACTACCCTATTCTTCTAGCTTGATTGCAGGGACTGCAAGAATTTGTGTGAATGGGGAGAAGGCGGCACACACTGGTTTTAATCCTTTCTTGTTTCATTGTCTGGAATGGTATTTTTTAAGTCAACACAATCTTCACTGCTTGCTTGCATGAGAGGTTAACAAAGTTGGAGGAAAAGAAGGCTGAGTGCTACCAGGCTAGAGAGCCACATTTACCATAAAGTCTCAGAGTCCATACTGCTGTGTTGGGATGAAATATTTTGGGCAAACAGTGTCATTTTGCCCCAGAACCTGGTTTTGTAAGGACCAAAATCATTTATGAAAGTGAGGTAAATTTGGAAAACTGTTTCAAGTGGAAAAAAAAAATAGCTGGGAAGGACTGAGAAATATTTAAAAATATTTTAAAATATTCATATCTGCATGTTACAAAGGATAATTTTCTCTCAGTTTTGTTTGTTAATGGCCTGATTTGCTTAAAATCTGTCTTTTTTTTTTTTTTTTAAGATCCAATTTAAAGAGTCTGAAATGCAATTAGAAATACAATTAAAAAATTAGGCTTTGAACCAGATGAAATATTTCAGGTTTATCCTGAATAGATTTTTCATGGACTTTATTCCTCTGGCTCTAGAAACAGTCAAAAGTTCAGCAATTGTGTTCACATGTAATTTCTGGGGGGGGTCTTTTGACAGTAAAAGCATGTGCAGACTTGATCCAAATTATTTTAGCTTTAAAACAGAGCTCCATGTTGTAACCTTAAGGAGTGCTGATTTTAATAATTTTTATTATTCCTGTATCTATACCTGCATGCATACATGGCTATGTATGTTTGTGGTGGGTATGTTGTGTGGTTCTTATTATCATTTGTCCAGTTGTAAGACATGTGCATACTGTCATTTGCATATATATATATTGATCATTTTTCACCTATTATTCTGGTGGTGAAGGACTTTTTCCTTAGTTTCCTTTAATGCATGTTAAATTCATGCAGTGTTTTGAATTGAAAGAGTGTCCATCTCATATGACAAGATGAAGCCTCAATGGAGTTTATTTTCCCTGATGAAACGTTTGTCATTGTGTATTCTACATAGCAACATATAAGTAAACAATCATCAACCTTTTGAATAAATTTATTGGTTTTATTTATGTTACTGGGCTTAAAAAAAAAAATAAATCTATAATTACCAGGTATAGCTGCAGTGTAACTGGTGTTTAATGACAATTACTTTTTGTTACCATAGAAATGAGTCCAAAGTGCTCACCTATAATTTCTCGTTCCCAAACCTCACACATGTTGTATTGCAGTATTACCATAGTAATTGCCTATTAGTCATCATAAAATAAGCAGTTACCCAGAAGATATCAGGATAGTGTGAAATTCCTCATCTCCTTCAAAACTTACAGCACATGCTGCTTCTCCTCTTCCTTTAGTGGGATTTTTGCCATATCCATTGCACATTAACCCAAGGGAAGAAGGGATGTGGATGAGAGAGAATTGTACTCTAAAACTGCATCAAGTCAGGAAAAGGATGTTCCATCCCCTGAAAATATAGAATTATTTCTAATTATTGAAAAACAGGAGTTTTTTTAATCCTACCAAAGGAATGTTTGTTCCTTGTCTTGAGTTTTTCCTATTTATTTGTTTATTTTCCAATTCAGTTGTGGCTGGGGCTGTGAGAGCAGCCTTCCTGTCAGACCTCACCATCCCAGTACCTGCTCATGCAGCAGTGGACAGTGCCACTCTTCTTACAAGAGCAGGAGATGCTCATCAGATGCTTTGCCCCAGGTGTTTTCCCAGCTTCCAGTGATTTTCCTTTCAGACATTTCCTGAGCTCATGGGATTTCTACCTACCCAGTAATGCCTGGTGGATTTCTCTTCCAAGTATTTGTACAGTTCATCCTCAAATGGCAAGCTTGCTCAGTCTTCTCTGGCCTGAGGCTGTCCAGCTTCTCCCCCAGTGCAGGAGGCACCACACACATCAGTCTGCTGTGAGCTTCATGTAGTTAGCAGTGGCCCCTCCAGCACCTTAATTTAGACTGCATAATGTTGAGGCCAGTGAGTTGGTCTGTGTGGTGGTTTGGCCCTGGCCTGGAGGCCAGATGCCCACCAAAGCCACTCTATCACTCCCCCTCTTAAATGGACAGGGGAAGAGGGGAGGAAGAAAAAAAAAAAAATCTACCAAAGCTAATAATAAGATAGAAGCGAATTTAATAACAATAATAGTCAAAAGCAATAGACCGCGCGGAAGCAAGAGAGAGATGTTAGTCTCTACTCCCCATCAGCAGGACGATGGTCGGTCTCGGGAAGTAGGGCTCTCTAAGCTTGGTAGTTGCTTGGGAGGATAGACGCCATGGACCAATCCCCCCACTTCCTTCTTTTACTTCATTCTTATATCTGAGCTGACGTCATATGGCATGGAATACTTCTTTGGCCAGTCCAGGTATGCCAGCTCAGCCATGTCCCCTCCCAAGATCCTGCCCATCCCTCAATGTACTCTTGGGGCAGGGAAACATTGAAAAGACATAGCCTGGGTACTTATTCAACAGTAGCCAAAACATTGCTATGTTATCAACTGCTGCTGCAAAACACAGCACTGGAGAATTAACTCCAGCTTGGCCAAACCCAATACAATCTCCACCCCTTATTCCATACCATTTGCGTCACGCTCAGGTTCTACACAATTCAGTACCTTTCATCATCTCATTTGATTCTCATGCTTAAATCCTTTCTTACTCGTACTCGTGATTCAATCTACATACTTAAACCATCTCAATATTTCACACAAAGAGACCCATATAAAAATATAAAAAAAAAAGTTCTTCTGCTCCTCCAGATGTTACTTAGGAGTGTTCAGGATAGGAGAAGCAGGATATTCCACTCTTGGACACCAACACCAGCTTGGTCTCAGCCATTGGGTTGCTTTTGTTCTTCGCAGGCCTCCATCAGTTTGAATCCTTCTCACTTTCTGACTTTCTGCAACATACAACTCACATTACTCACATCTCAAATTACCTTTCCCCCAATGTCATATCTCCTTGAGGCACACACTGGGTTTCCCCATCCTTTCTCATTACCCACCAAGTACATCCAGGCCCCTGAGCAAAGACAATCCCACGAATGGGTTTGCCTTTCCCCATAGGAGGAGCAACCCACACTGCCTTTCCCAGCCACTTTCCCATGTGCACTACAGGGACTTTATCTCCCCCCACAGTGCGCAAGGGTTCTGTTTGGGCAGAGCCAGGACGGTTAACAGATCCTCGGGAATTAACCAGCCAAGTAGCTTCTGCTAAATTTGCCTCCCAGTGCCTTCATGCCCCATTACCCAATGCCTTCAACATAGTCTTTAACAGTCCATTATATCTTTCAATCTTCCCAGAGGCTTGTGGGTGGTAGGGAATGTGATACACCCATTCAATGCCATGTTTTTTGGCCCAGGAACTGATGGCATTGTTCCTGAAATGAGTCCCATTGTCAGATTCAATTCGCTCAGGTGTACCATGTCGCCACAGGATTTGCCTTTCAAGGCCTAAGATGGTGTTCCGGGCAGTGGCATGGTTTACAGGATATGTTTCCAGCCAGCCTGTAGTTGCTTCTACCATGGTGAGGATGTAGCGCTTGCCCTGGCATGTTCGTGGCAGTGGTCCGATATAGTCAATCTGCCAGGCCTCACCGTAGCGAAAACCCAGCCACCGCCCTCTGTTCCAGGGAGACTTAGCTCTGGTGGCTCTCTTGATGGCAGCACAGGTTTCACAGTCATGTGTGACCTGCGTGATGGCTTCCATGGTCAAGTCCACCCCTCGGTCTCGAGCCCATCTGTACGTAGCATCTCTTCCTAGATGTCCCGATGTTTCATGGGCCCATCGAGCTACAAACAGTTCACCTTTACGTTCCCAGTCCAGATCCACTTGGGCTACATCGATTCTGGCAGCCTTGTCTACATGCTCATTGTTTTGATGTTCTTCATTAGCACGGCTCCTAGGTACATGAGCATCAACATGGCATACCTTCAGAGTCATGTTCTCTATTCGAGTGGCAATATCCTGCCACAATGAAGCAGCCCAAATAGGCTTGCCCCTGCGTTGCCAGTTGGTCTTCTTCCACTGTTGTAACCATCCCCACAAGGCATTAGCCACCATCCAAGAATCTGTGTAAAGATAAAGTATTGGCCATTTCTCTCTCTCGGCAATCTCTAGAGCCAGTTGGATGGCTTTCACTTCTGCATACTGACTCGATTCACCTTCTCCTTCAGCAGCTTCAACAACTTGTCGTGTAGGACTCCATACAGCAGCCTTCCACTTTCGATGGTTTCCTACCACACAACATGATCCATCAGTAAACAGAGCGTAAGGCCTTTCATCTTCGGGTAACTCGTTGTATGGTGGTGCCTCCTGGGCACGAGCCACCTCCTCAGGTGATGCTCCGAAGTCTCTGCCTTCTGGCCAGTCCATAATCTCTTCCAGAATTCCTGGGTGGTTGGGTTTCCCTAGTCGAGTTCGCTGCGTAATCAGTGCTACCCACTTACTCCATGTAGCACTAGTCGCATGATGCGTAGAAGGGACGTTCCCTCTGAACATCCAGTGCAGCACAGGTAACCTGGGTGCTAAGAGGAGAGGTGCTTCTGTACCCACTACTTCTGAAGCAGCTCGAACTCCTTCATAGGCTGCTAGAATCTCCTTCTCAGGTGGTGTATAGTGGGCTTCTGATCCTCGATATCCTCTACTCCAAAATCCCAATGGCCGACCTCGGGTTTCACCTGCTGTCTTCTGCCAGAGGCTCCAAGTAAGACCATGTTCCCCGGCCGCGGTGTAAAGGATATTTTGCACAGTTGGTCCTGTGCGGATGGGCCCAAGTGCCACTGCATGAGCTATCTCTTGCTTGATCTGTTCAAAGGCTTGTTGTTGCTCACTGCCCCATTCAAATTGATTTTCTTCCGAGTTACTCGATAGAGAGGGCTCACAAGCTGACTATATCCTGGGACATGCATTTTCCAGAACCCCACAAGGCCTAGGAAAGACTGTGTCTCTTTCTTGTTGGATGGTGGAGACATGGTTGCTATCTTGTTGACCACGTCCATAGGTACATGACGGCGTCCATCCTGCCATTTTATTCCCAGGAACTGAATTTCTTGTGCAGGTCCTTTGACCTTGCTCTTCTTTATAGCAAATCCAGCCTTCAGAAGTATCTGAATAATTTTTTCTCCCTTTTCAAACACTTCTTTTGCCTCGTCCCCCATACAATGATGTCATCAATATATTGTAGATGTTGAGGGGCATCACCTTTTTCCAGTTCACTGTGGATCAGTCCATGACAAATGGTGGAGCTATGTTTCCACCCCTGGGGCAATCGATTCCAGGTGTATTGTACACCCCTCCAGGTGAAGGCAAATTGGGGCCTGCACTCTGCTGCCAATGGAATTGAGAAGAAGGCATTGGCGATATCGATCGTAGCGTACCATTTGGCTGCCTTCGACTCCAGCTCATACTGGAGCTCTAGCATGTCTGGTACAGCAGCACTCAGTGGTGGCGTCACTTCATTCAGGCCACGATAGTCAACCGTTAATCTCCACCCTCCATCAGACTTCCGCACTGGCCAAATGGGACTGTTGAAAGGTGAATGTGTTTTACTGATCGCTCCCTGGATCTCCAGCTGGTGGATCAGTTCATGAATGGGAGCCAGGGAATCTGGGTTTGTGCGATACTGCCTCCGGTGCACCGTTCTGGTAGTAATTGGCACCTGTTGTTCTTCAATCCACAGCAATCCCACAACAAAAGGATTTTCTGAAAGGCCAGGCAGGGTAGAGAGCTGTCTGATTTTCTGTGTGTTCACTGTGGCCACACCAAAAGCCCATCGATAACCCTTTGGGTCCTTGAAGTACCCCCTCTTGAGGTAATCTATACCGAGAATACAGGGGGCCTCTGGGCCAATCACAATGGGATGTTTCTCCCACTTGCTCCCTGTTAGACTCACATCAGCTTCTAATACAGACAGCTCCTGGCAGCGTCCTGTCACTCCAGAAATCCAAATGGATTCAGCACCTTTGTGCCTAGATGGCATCAGCGTGCATTGTGCCCCCGTGTCTACCAGTGCCTTATATTTCTGTGGCTTTGATGTGCCAGGCCATCGAATCCACACAGTCCAATACACTCTGTCATCCCTTTCCTTCTCCTAGCCAAAGGCAGGGACCCTCTACTCTTGGTCTTCATCAGAATATTCAATGTCTGATCCAGGTGGTACGTGGCCAGGGGTTCCCCTCATCAGGATCAAGGGGTGTAACCTCAGTTCTTTTCCTCCTGGAAGATCGTTGATTGCTCTCCTGGCTTTCTACAGCAGATACCTTTGCTGCCTTCTTAGATGATCCCTTTTTAACCGCTGTCTTCCCTCTTAGTTCACGAACACGAGTTTCCAGTTTATAAGTGGGTTCACCATCCCACTTCCTCATGTCCTCTCCCTGGTCACGCAGGAAGAACCAGAGTACTCCACGTGGCGTGCGCCTGGGTCTCCCCTTCCCTCCAATGGGGCAGAAGGGGACTGGTTTCTTGGGGTACACCTAATAGGTGAGGTACTGGTTCGTGGGAATGAGTTGGTGCAGAGGTTATCTTCAAAATTTTGGAGCCAGGCTGACACTACCTCCACAGGCCGCGTGTCCTCATCTAGATAGTACATCAACGCTAGGCTGCTTGAGTACAATGCTGGAGCACCTTGGATCACTTTCCTCCACATGGCCCGCGTGCATGGGACATCCTCTGGGTCTGTGGAGACACTTTGATCATCTAAGTCACCATAGATAACTTCCAGCACCGCTAATTCTCTTAGGTACTGGATGCCTTCATCTGCAGTGTTCCATTTCCCTGGAGAGCTCATAAGGTCCTCCTTGCATGGGTACCTTGCCCTCACACTTAACAAGAGTCGTCTCCAGAGGCTACATATGCCTGTCTCCTTTGCAATTCCTTTTTCAATACCTCTGTTTCTGGAAATGGGACCCAGTTGTTGGGCCTCTTTCCCTTCTAGCAGTTGACTATCAGCCCCATTGTCCCAGCACCGGAGCAGCCAAGAAGCAATCCGCTCTCCTGGTTGGCGGCTGTAATCCTTGCGCAAGTCTCTCAGCTCTGCCGAGGTTAAGGACCGAGTAGTTTCTGCTTCTTGTTTGATCTCGCTCACTGCCTCTGATCTCCCAGTTGATGGACCAGCCTCTTCATCATAATCTTCCTCATCCCTTATCAATCGATGAGAGGGACCTGTTGATCTCCTTGTCCACTGTTTCTTTTTCACTACTGGGGCAACCTCTTTGGCTGTCATTTGGGTCCCCGTCTCAACCATGATATCCTCAGGTAATGTTTGAGTACCTGCCTCAGCCACAGTTTTCTTAGAGCACTGAACTGTGGCTCGGTAAGCACAGGCCAGGCCCCAGTAGAGTGCAAGAAGTTGTTGGTTCTCATTGGGATAGGCAAGGCACCCTTCTATCAGATGGCGAGTCAGCTTAGTGGGATTGCTCAGCTCTTCTGGGGTAAAGTCCCAGGCTATGGGAGGTGATAACCGTCCTAGGAATCTGCCCAAATCCTTCCACACTCCCTGCCACCCAGGGACCGACCACCTCAGGGCACGTTTCAATATATCCCCACCCAAGGGCTGTTTCCTGTCAGACCATGATGGAACCAAACTCCACAAAACCCGTAACATGCCAGTGACGTTGATTAGCAGTACTAGAGAGCTCACGTAAGGATGGATCAAAATCTTGGGGGCCTGCATAATAAAATTCTCTATATTCATTTCAGGCGGGGAGAAAGAAATGATAACCTCTCCAGCATAGCTCCCACAGAACAGTAGCCCTACAAGTAGGAGAAACAAGCACATAGCCATTATCTGCCTCGGCATGTTCCCAAACAACCGAAATGTTTCCAAAACAAAGCAAATATTATCAACAAGCCACGTGAGCAGCACAGAAGCTTGTATCTTCAGCAGGCTTATAGAAAAACTGCAGAGTTTACAGCTATATTATATATATATGTATTTTCTTTTTCTTCTTCCCGGGTTTCGGCACCAAAATAGACTGTGGTGGTTTGGCCCTGGCCTGGAGGCCAGATGCCCACCAAAGCCGCTCTATCACTCCCCCTCTTAAATGGACAGGGGAAGAGGGGAGGAAGAAAAAAAAAAAAATCGATCAAAGCTAATAATAAGATAGAAGCGAATTTAATAACAATAATAGGCAAAAGCAATAGACCGCGCGGAAGCAAGAGAGAGATGTTAGTCTCTACTTCCCATCAGCAGGACGATGGTCGGTCTCGGGAAGCAGGGCTCTCTAAGCTTGGTAGTTGCTTGGGAGGATAGATGCCATGGACCAATCCCCCCACTTCCTTCTTTTACTTCATTCTTATATCTGAGCTGACGTCATATGGCATGGAATACTTCTTTGGCCAGTCCAGGTAAGCCAGCTCAGCCATGTCCCCTCCCAAGATCCTGCCCATCCCTCAATGTACTCTTGGGGCAGGGAAACATTGAAAAGACATAGCCTGGGTACTTATTCAACAGTAGCCAAAACACTGCTATGTTATCAACTGCTGGTGCAAAACACAGCACTGGAGAATTAACTCCAGCTTGGCCAAACCCAGTACAGTCTGTGTGCCTGCCTAGATCACATTTAGTATCATCTGGGTGTTGGTGACTCATGGGGAGGCAAATGATGCTCCTGTTTGTTGCTGGGACTGAAGAAGAGGCAGGGCATTGGTGCCAAGTGTGTTACTGACCTCCTGGTAGAGTTGTGGCAACTGAGCTCTCCTCTTCTGCTCCCTTTCCAGTTACAACATTGAAATCCAAGGTACCTTTCTAATGTTTCAGTGTCTTTTGACAGCCTATTGGATTTAAAACACAGCTATGGTTGGGATCAACCACTCTGATAATGGGCAAAAAAAGGAAAAAGAAAAAAAAAGAAAAAGAATCATAGAATCGTAGAATCAATCAGGGTTGGAAGGGACCACAAGGATCATCCAGTTCCAACCCCCCCTGCCATGGGCAGGGACACCTCACTCTACAGCAGGCTGGCCAGAGCCTCATCCAGCCTGGCTGCAAACACCTCCAGGGATGGGGCCTCAACCACCTCCCTGCACAACCCATTCCAGGCTCTCACCACTCTCATGGGGAAGAGCTTCTTCCTCATGTCCAGTCTGAATTTCCCCACTTCCAGCTTGATTCCATTCCCTCTAATCCTATCACTCCCTGAGAGCCTAAAAAACCCCTCCCCAGCTTTCTTTAGCCCCCTTCAGATCCTGGAAGGCCACAAGAAGGTCTCTTCGGAGCCTTCTCTACTCCAGACTGAACAGCCCCAACTCTTTCAGTCTGTCCTCATAGCAGAGCAGCTCCAGCCCTCTGCTCATCCTGGTGGCCCTTCTCTGGACACCTTGCAGCATCTCCAGATCCCTCTTGTAATAGAGGCTCCAGAACTGGATGCAGTACTCCAGGTGGGGTCTCCCCAGAGCTGAGCAGAGGGGGAGAATCACCTCCCTTGCCCTGCTGGCCACACTTCTCCTGATGCAGCCCAGGCTCTGGTTGGCTTTCTGGGCTGCAACCAGATCCAAGAAAACCAAAAGAAAACCAGAGACTTGCCACAGTGAGGAAAAGGCCATTTCCTCTATTGCCTTCTCCCATGCAGCAGGCATGGAGGATGAGGCATGGAGGAAGATTTCTCCTCCCACAACTCGCATTAAGTACTAGTCAGGAATTTTCTGTGCTGTATTTCTCCTGCATCCTCTGTGTGTTTGCATCTGTTTTGAATATCCCAGATCATGCAGTGTGCCAGGCTGGGGCCCTAGAAACAAAATCCAGACTGGATCTGCAGCTGTGACACAACAGCAGTAATGGAAAAGACCAGGGGAGCCAGGAAGCAGCAAAGGTTTTTCTCTGGTCTCTACATCCCTCTGCTCACAGCATCACTATTCTTTTTCTCCTTGGAAGTTTTCTTTCCTTTGCCTAGAGAGTGTTGTGATTGTGAGATGCTCGCAGTGCTTGCTGTTGCTCACCATTACTTTAAAAAAAGTTGTCAGCCTTTCCCTTAAAACAAATACTAGGTTTGCAAAAGGGATTCCATCTACTGCCATTGAAAATGTTCTTTTATATTGATGTGGTAACTGCTCATTTAAACCATATTAGAGCTCCTGAGTATTTTTTTAGTTGCTATTGATGTGACAAATTTTCTTGCACAGAGGACTGCACCAATCAATACAGTTAGTATATGTGCTTTAACAACAAAGCTACATGCCTTGGGGTTCCAGATAAATCCAAACCTTTTAGTAGCATTAAATAAAACTGTATTTATTTTGCTTTTGGTGGTGGGGGGGAAAAAATCCAAACCCAACCCAATTTAATATACCTTGTTAGAAGGTTTGAAGGCAGCATTATGGGGCCATTTTCACATGCAATGAATATGTAACTAGTGGCAGAGCTGCTATTTTGTTGTAAGTGAACTTCTCTTTTAGTTAGATTGATCTGGGATTACAGAGTAGCTTTTTATTTTTAGAGGAGGAGGGAGAGAAAGTCATAATGAGAAATACTGAAATCCTAGGGCTTTTTTTATATCTGCAGTTATTCCACTGAGAATGAGACACAGTGTCCTTAAAGAGACAGGGCTATTTATTTTCCATTTAAATAACATCATTTGTGATTATTACCCTTGAGCCACTATGCAGAGAATAAGCACCCAGCTCATGAACCCCAGCCAAGTGAATCTAAGTTTTGTACCTAAGTGCTATTTATGTCTGTAAGTTGCTGTAGGAGCCTATTCTTGACCTTCAATGACTATTTTTTGAGTGTTGTTGTCTTGTAGAATGCAGTTGTGATTAAAAGGGGTCTTAATGTCAGTTTGGTTGAAATGCTTGATTCCATTCCTCTCCTGAATAGCTGAACTTACATCTGAGTAATCACATCTGGGTTTCTTAGATTTACTTTTAGTTAAGTAACTAAACATATTTGGCCTCCTTCCCCTCCTTCCCCTCCTTCCCCTCCTTCCCCTCCTTCCCCTCCTTCCCCTCCTTCCCCTCCTTCCCCTCCTTCCCCTCCTTCCCCTCCTTCCCCTCCTTCCCCTCCTTCCCCTCCTTCCCCTCCTTCCCCTCCTTCCCCTCCTTCCCCTCCTTCCCCTCCTTCCCCTCCTTCCCCTCCTTCCCCTCCTTCCCCTCCTTCCCCCCCAGTTCTGGCTTGCAGCTCTGGTCATTAGGGTTCTTGATAGTAGCAGCCAACAAAAGACTAAAGTTTCCAGTTGGGTATTTCAGAAATTTTGGGGTTTGTTTTGGAATTTTTTTGTTTATTTATTTATTTATTGTTGTTTTTGGTTGGGTGGGTTGGTTGGTTGGTTGTGGATTTTGTTTGGTTTTTATGTTTGGTTGATTGTGGGGCTTGGGTTTTTTTTGGTGTGTGCGTGTGTTTGGGGTTTTTTGTTTGGGTGGTTTTTTGTTGTTTTATTTCTGTGTTGTTGTTTTGGGTGGGTTTTGTGGTTGGTTTTGCCTTAAGTCTGTGGCAGTTTTTATATTATATTTCAAATTCTGCAAACACCCTGGTAAACATCAGCCAGTTTGCTGTTGGTCTTTGTTTTGGTTTACCCATATGCAATTTAGGAATAATTAGGTCTCATATACATAAAATTAGCTGTGGAGCTACATTTATTAGTGTGTCTAAAAAGAAAAAATTGTTTCATTTCTTGGCTTTGAGGCACCATGTAGGTACCAAGCAGTATTGTTTAGAGAAATGATATCTTTACATGTACCCATGCAACCAAAACTGAGCTTTGTTGTCAGCTTTGCAAGTGAGAGAGAAAGGAGAAACACACTGAGTTGGTTTCTGTCTAAAGTCATAATGAGCTGAACTCCACTTCTTGAACAGCAGTTGCCAGGCCACAGTCCATGGCATGTGAGCTGGTACAAAAGACTGGAGGGCTGCTCCCAAAAGTGTATTTGCCAGACTCAGGAAGTTATGGCTGTGACACAACCCAAGAAATATACCATGTATTCACAAGTGTCATCTGCTGGCACAGTTTATTGAGCTATTTCCAGAGACAGGTGAAAGACAGGCCTGTCTCTGGCTTTTCCTATTGGTGGTCTTCAGGCAGCTGCCTGCTTACTTGGCACATATTGTTAGTGCCCAACCTGCATTGCACCAAGCTGCAAACGCACCCAAGTGATGCTCCCACCTTAGCACTTGCCAGAAGTTTGCTGTGCCAAAGTGTGGTGAAGGACAGAAAATGTCAGAGCAGTATCAATGGACAGGAGAGGTGTTTATGGAGAGGTGTTTATGGCATGCTTGTCCCAACAGGAGATGGTCTGTTTATATAGATGTCAGCAATGGCAACAACCCAGATTCCAGTTCCCAAGGCTTTGTTTCCTCTCTCCTCCCAAATGAAAGCAGTGATACTGTTGCTTTGCTGAAGGTTTGGTACAGGGAAGTGCAATCAGAGCTCTGACTCAAGAGTGTGTATTGATTCTTTGTGGGGCTTCCTTTCCCTTCTGCCCTTGCTCTTAGTTTAGTTTCCCTGATTAACACAATTATTGTGTCCCCCACCAAAAAAAAAAAAAAACAAAAAACCAAAAAACAAACAAACAAAAAAAACACCACCAAAAAAAAAAGCTGTGGTTCCTGGTAGAATTCAAGAACAAACAAAGTTTAATGACAACTGTGCTACCTTAGTCTGCATTATATTTGGCTTGCCAGCAGCATCACCGAGTTGTCAACTCATCTGGGAGAATATCCCAGAACCTGAAGTGTCGATGAGGCTGAGCTCAGCTCCAGCCCTGTCTGTGTTCTCCTGTCTTAGGATGCAAGCAGCAACCAGAAACAGGAAGCCTCTCATGTCACAGTCTGAACTACAAGCCCCATGATACTTTGCTCCGGGCAGCACTTTCATTTTAAAGCTGGCATGACATCAGCATGGTATCAAATACTCAGCAGCAGATCCTATTAGCTAAACTGGTGACAAAATGAAGTCGCCAGCAACTATCTCCTGTGGGCTCTGCACATCCCCTTTCTTGGGCAGGCTTTTTCATGCGTTATACAAGTGAGGGATTCAGTACTCACTGTCAGTTCACCAAGGAAGGATTTATCATCTATTAGTAGAAAAGTCCTCTCATTCTGTTCCAACTACTGCTACATGGATGGGGAAGGGGAAATCCCATTCAAGTCATTAGGAAAACAATAGCAGCCTAAAGGGATGCTTGGTTAAGTTGTTTTGTTGTTTGGTTTTGGTTTTGTTGTTTGTTTGGTTTTTCCTCTTGGGGACAGCTCTTCTTTTATGTTCTCTTTTTCCTCCCCCCCCCCCCCCACCCCTTTAAATTGCACCACTTAAAATGATGTCAGCTTGCTGTATAATTCATAATACTAGTCCTATGGGCAAAGTCATGTAACATGAAAACAATCATGAGACAAATCCAAATAACAGACATCCATTATCTAAAATTAATATTGTATTAATAAAACAACTTTAAATGGTCTGAGGATGTCCGTCATTTCTGGGGAGTGTGCAGGCAGACACCTACTCGAAGTTCCCACTTGGATGTCTTGGTCAGCATGTTGCCTCCCAGACAATGTAATCTCTTTGTGGCTTAGAAGACACTTTTTTTCCCCCCACTGTTTGCAGTAAAGTGGTTCACCATTGTCATGTATCCTCTTTGTTTGGAGAAGGTATATTTTTCCTTGGGTTAATTCTCACAGGTGAAGTCTCCCAAAAGCAACATGGTTAAGTCTTGATTTTTGTTGAGCTCTTCAAAGTTAGTCCTGGCACTCATGAAAATTTGGTTGTGACTGTAAAAAAAAGAAATTTATTTAACTGATAGTTTGCAAATGTTTTGTGCTGAAACAGAGAGATTGGAGACTGCTCTTTCACAGCTGCTTTAAGCTAAGGAAGGTGCATGCTGGTACCTAATGGGACAGTTCTCTTCTGGTTTTCCTCCTGACTGTGCATCCCTGCCATCTCCTTTTTGCCAGAGCTGCTGCTTGAGTGGCAGTGCTGTGAGCCAGAAGAGGCTCAATCCTGCAGAAATTAGGTCTGACAAAAGCGTTCTCATGCAGCTCCCTGTGCTGCCCTGGGACCAAGACAGGACAGTGGAATGAGCAGAGAGGGATCCCTTTGTAGTGGTAGCTTAGATGCAGGTGGGCTTAAAGCAATTGTAAAGCCAGTGCCCAAGATCTGGAGGGTTGCTGTGCAGTTATTCTGGGGATCTTTAAATTGCAAGACAGCAGTAACGAGCGATATCTTGGATGGTCATTGGTGTGTTTGATGCAACCATGCCAATATGATCTCCTTCTCAGGATTGTTGTTTATGCTGCTTGGTAACAGGTTGGGTGAGTTGGCATGCCCATTCTGGAGAACAGGGGCTTTGTGCTGTTAGAGGCTGGAAATGAGCTGTTTCCATGCAACTTTTATACCTTGTTACATACACACGGTGAAAAAATGTTGACAAAATCCTTTTCTTTCTCCACTCCCTGTAATCACAGAAGCCATCATGGCTGTGCTGACATGGCAGAGGAAGCATTTAATCTCATCACAGGTTACTTCTCTACTGCCCCTGGCAGAAGGGGGGGGGGGGGAGGGGGGGATGTCAGGGTAGTCTGGGAGGAGGTAGATGTGACAGATGATTGACAGGTGTTGGGTTTGCTTGGTTGGTGCCTAAGAGCTGGAGGAAGAACACTCTGCCTGTGTGGAGGAGTTTGGATCAGAAAAGGGATGTGACATTTCTGGACACAGAATATTAAGCCACAAAAACATTAGCCTTCTCTGCCAGTGTGTGAGGGGCATGTATTCTGCCTCTTTTTTCCTCCTCCCAGACTGGAAAGGACATATATTAATAGAGGTATATGTGACTTAACGTGCTGCTGCTCAGTGTTAACCCAGGTCCCCAGGGAAGAGAAGTGCTTATTTCAGGTTGTGCAGATCATAAACCTGCTGCCTTGTGTCCTGCATGTGCTCTGAATACTAATGCCCTTCACTGACACAGCCATTGAGCTGATGAATTGTATAGATTATACAATGATAATGGATGGGGAAGGGGAATTTCATCTGTCTCTTTAACCAAAATATGAACAGTAAATCCTCCCTGTTTGCAGAGAACAGCTGGATTTCTAATAATGCTGGAATGCTGTTGTACTGGTGAGGGGCTGAGTTTAGCTCCCCCCTCCCTTTCATCGCTGCCATTCAGACACCCAAAGGTTTGCATGGAGCTTTCCAACACCCTGAGGCTAGTTCAGCAGTTATCCTGGGAGTCTGCCAGCTCTGTTGGATCTAGGAAAAGCCTGAATCTCTCTATGGTACCCAGGGGAAGAAAGGAAGGTTAACAGCTGGGTGAGAGAATGAGGGTTTCTTGTAAACAAGACCAGTCTCTATTCCGAGAGTGGTCTGAGCTGTGCTCAGTCCTGGGTAAAGCAGGGAGTGAGCTGCACTGTGGAAAGGCTTATGGTAAGGGTGGTGTATTTCTCTGGGAATGTCAAAAACTGAAAGAAGGATCTCACAGAGATGTGAAAAGCTTCTCAGACTGGACACATTTTGTGCTATTAATAATAAATCACATATATTAATTTCAATTGAATACGTTATCTGTTAATAATGTGTTGACACTGCTACAATCCTCTTATGCTAAGGTCAAGTAGCATCATAAATGATCCTCACTTTCCCAAAGTACTTTCAGAACTAAGGGAATATGGACAAGGCAATCAACCAAGCTGTTATAGCAGGGGAAGTCAGGGGACTAAATCTAATGGAATAAATAGTGGTGGTAGTTTTTCTTTTTCCATGTGTCTTTCCCACCCCCCAATCCCCTACCCCATCTGGTTGGTAGTAGGAAACACAATAGCTAATTCTGCAGTCATGGTGAATAACCTTCCTATGTCAACTGTTAGTAGGACTGCTCTAAGTTTGGTGAACCTGGAGAAGGAGCATTCAGTAACAAAATAGATCTGCAAAGGAAGGTGGACCCAAAAGGTGTGTTTCCTCAGGATGGATTACTTTTAGATATTCTTCTCTTCTCCTGTTCTTCTTGGGCAAAACTGTGGGGCTCTACTCATTCCCCAGTGGAAGCATCATTTGAATTCTAGCACTAGGAATTTTGTTACTCTGTTGCAGCTGAGCAGCTTTCTGGTTCTACTTACTGTTTTACATCTGGATTAAATTGCCATTTTGTGGATCTGGGTGTAGGGCTCTTTAGGTTTTGGAAATCCACAGATGTTCAAGGCCCAGTCAATCTTCTGGAAGTGTTTGCTGCAGAGGGAGCTACCCAGGGAGAATATCTATTCCATGCAAACACTCCCAGCAAATTTTATACCCCAGCAGTTGTCCTTGGATAGGTTTCTTGTCTGCTCTCCCAAGACTGAGAAGAATCAATTCACAAGCTGCCAGTCTATCTCCTTTAGTTTCTGCTGTGCCTTTGCTATTCTTCTGTCCATTTTCAGCTGCTAAAATGTTTCTTGTTTTCAATTCTTCCAGTAGGGTTTGCTTTTACTCCTGCTGTTGACATGAAAGGAGGAACTGATGTTGGCATAGGTTTGCTCTTGACGTCTCCATCTTGCTGATGCTTTGTTAACTAGTGTAAAAGACAGATCACATCCAGGAGATATGCTGGTATTGGTATGAGTGAGAGGCAAGTGCAATCCTAGCAGACAGTTCTTATTCTTTACATTGGTCACCTTTTCAATTACAGATCTGATCTGCTAAAGTCTTGTCATTCTCATTCTAGTTTCTGTTAATGAAATGCATTTAACTGTCAGCTCTTGTTAACAGTAACACAGCTGAGGATTCATAAATTCCCATGGAAGTTAAATGACTGCTACCTTAGAAGAATCCACTTAAGTGCTTTTTCATCTTGAAGATGGAGAAGGAAACAACTGCAGCTTTCTTGACCCAGCTAACCATAATATTTTGAACAATTAATCTATCTTGGACTTTCATTTCTGTATTCTGTCTGAAAAAGTCTAGATGAATATTCTACAAACCCTGGGTTTTTGAGTCCAGGACATGATGGACTCAACCCCCTCAGAAGCACCCTTTGTATCTTAGATCTATCTTAAATTATTGCTTGTTATCTGGAATGTTCAGAAATTCAACTTTTCAAGAGCTAGTCAGGTAAGTGCAGTTCATAGGTATGTAAACAATTGTCTGGCACAGTTTAAACCCCTTCTCAACAACTGCAAGAACAAGAGGAGGATTGGGAAAACTGCTGCATGACAAGACAGTCCTGGATCTTAGTTTTCGATTAACAGACAGCAGGCAAGGGAGTGAATGGCATGATCTGAAACCATGTGTGAGGACTCATCAGTTCATGATCTGACCCTGAGTACATACATAAGGAACATACTAACAGAGAGTAACATAAAGGTTACTTTTCATTATAATAGGGAAGGCCATAAAAGAGCAGAACGTCTTGACACTGATGTTTAAGAAATGAAGATACAACTCCTTGAGGGGCTGTTTTGAAACCAAAATATTTTTCCCTACAAGATCTGTTTGGGGCTTTTACTTGTTTGTTTTGTTATTTTACTGTGCAGGTTTGGGGTTTGTTTTGTTCTGTTTTGCTTGTTGTGGGTTGGTTGGTTGGTTTGTTTCTTTGTTGGAGTTTTTTGGTGGTGGTGGTTTGGGGTTTTTTAATGGAAATGGCTTCCAGGGGAGGTGTTTGTGTGTGAATTATAGATCAGCAAGAATGTTCACTGTAGCCTCTTTCTGGCTTCAAAATATACAATTTTCAAACTATTGTATAGTGCTGGGGGTTTTTTGTTTGGTTGGGTTTTGGTGGATTTTTTTGTTCTTTGTTTTTAATTTTTTTTTTTTTTTTTTGCAAGAAGCCCTTATACCAGAGGATATTTTGGTTTTTCTTACTATTACAAGTTTGTTTAACTGGAAAAATTGTACACACTGCATGTGAATTTAAATGATTTAACTTAACTGTCATATTCACAGACTCGTAGAATCATTTTGGTTGGAAGAAACTTTTAAGATCATCAAGTCCAACCATCAACCCAGCACTGCTAAGTCGCTGCTCAACCATGTCCCTCAGCACCACATCTATACATTGTTAAAACATTTCCATGGGTAACTTATTCCATGTCCCTTGGCAGCCTGCTCTACTACAATACTATGAGTTCTGGAGAGAATATCTTCCTCTGAGATGATTAATGCCATTAGAATTAATAGAATGTAGAGGCTTTTCTATTAGAATTAATAGAATGTAGAGGCTTTTTTTTTTTTTTTTGCCTTTTTTCCTCCAACTGTCCAGTGCAGAAAGGTTTAGAATTCGATATCATGTCAAGTTAATAAGGTGAAGAAGAAACAAACAAAAAAGCCCTTCATAATTTCTCAGAAAATCCAGATAACTTTTGCTGCTGGCCTCTCTGAGTAGCCTTAATCAGAAGCTATGGGGCCAAAGCTTTATAAGCCCTGTGGTTGTTCCAGGTCTGCAGATGTAGAAGGAATGTTAGCAGTGTTAGCTTTGACCCAGTCATTGCTGGCATGATCAGAAATGGTAGTACCTGCATATTCCTCAATGACAGTTAAATAAAAACATGCCTGTAGTGAATT
Organism: Indicator indicator; assembly: GCF_027791375.1. Lineage (NCBI taxonomy): Eukaryota > Metazoa > Chordata > Aves > Piciformes > Indicatoridae > Indicator > Indicator indicator. Next base: position 23,862,280 of record NC_072019.1, on the reverse strand, counting down.
TAAGTGAAACATGAAAATAAAATTGAAAATTTACAGTCTCTAACTTACAAAATACAAGGCTGGACTGTGAATCTGGGAACAATTAATTTGGAAGTAGGCTATGACTAAGTGATAGCATGAACAAAGAAAACAGTGTGGCAGCCACATTCTTTACAAATGGGTCTCTCACATAGTCCAAATATCTTTAATTTTGTCCTGGAAACACTGCTGTATTTTCGTATATCTGGGACATAAATTGTATCAAACTCTGTGCTCTTAAATGGTATGAATGTGACTATGAGAAGGTGAAAGGTGGTATTTAGTTCTGTCAAGAACAAAATATTTTGTCTTGGGTCATCTTAATTGAAATGATCACCTAAACTTCTCCCTGTACGTGTCTTCACATTACCATTCAATTACCTGAAGAAGTTATCTTGCAGATTGGAATTACTGCCAATGATAAACTGATAAAATGCAGTAGAAATTGCAAGTGATGGTTTACAGGATTGGAATCACTTTAATATAACTGATTGGTCCTAAGACCTTTGTTTTATATCATTCTGTGTTTCTTAATCAGTGCTTCAAGAAAACTGCAAGGGAGAATGGAGTCTGGACATCAGTTTTATGCTCTTCTCATGCTCATGTTTCTCATGCTCTTTCTCACCACATAATGGTTTGTCCAGCAGGACTGTCCTGTTCTATGTGTGAGGCATGCACTCATCTTTTCATAAGCACCTGACGGTTCTCAGGTGCTGAAATTTTATTTGCTCATGCTGAGATTTGTCAAAGGCTTCTGCAGTCCAGATGAAGAGTGCTTAGCAGTGTTTAAAAAGATAGAAGCCTTTCTATAGCCCATCTAAGTACTTAGTCTTGAAATTTTTGGCTTTGGAATTTAAACTATAACTCCTCATTGATCCCATGGAAAGGCTCTATGGTTTGTATTGTAAATGGAAGAGAGAGGGAAATGGATTTTTTTTCAGATGTATGAAGTTTTCTCTTTTGATTCCTGATTTATTGCTTGTTTCCATTCAGATACACCTCTACTAGTGGCCTGTTTGTCTCATCTCCCACAAGCCAACCAGCCAGTTGTTACCCACAAGTGGTGATAACAGCTTGGCTTCCTAACACAGCTAAAACCATTGGATTTTGTTCTTTTACACAAACAAGACCAGAAGATCAAGTGAGTCTAAGCTGACTGAAAGTAAAACTTCCCACAGGATTGCATGTAAGAGTAAATGTATCAGTGCTGGGACCAGAGCAGCTGCCTCTGTCCTGTTGTCTAAGGATCCGTTTTGGGGCAGGATGGCACATCTCAGGACAACAAAGACTATGAGGAATGGTATTTGGAGGAGAATGTTCATCTGCAGGACAGAACTAGGCCTTGATGTACTCTGTGGGGTTTTTTCTTGGTTGTTTTGGTGTTTTGTTTTTTGTTTTTTCTCTCTTCAGACTGTTAAACTTCTCCCAAGAAAAGACTACCTTGGAAACCTGAGCTTTGTATATCTGTTTGTTTCAAAAACAAACAAAAGAAAAAAAAAGTAGAATTATTTGGCATATAGAGTTAGAAATGTCTAAAATTTTGTTTATAAATAGGACTTTTCTGAGTGTTTATGGGTTATCAGTTTTTTAAAACTCACAATGCTAGCAGAGGGCTTTCTAGTAAAAGGCAGACTTCTAGAACTAGCTCTGTAGTTCTTCTGCACATAAGCGATATAGCTATAGGGGAAGATTTATTTCCAAAAGTAGTTAATGCCATAGCAAATAAGGTCCTGACTGTCTTTGCAAGAAATTATTAGATCTGTAAGTAACAGGAACATAACTGCATGTTTCAAGGCTCCACTGGAGACTATTTCCAGTTGTTCTAAAAGACCAACATGCTTTGAGATGCTTTCAGAACTCTCTTTTTATAATAAATAAATAAAATCCTTCAAAAAGAATATCACTAAATGGGTATTTGTCTATATAAACACCTCTGTAACTACAGTATGTAGGAATCTCAGTCTTTTAATTTTCTGAAAACGCTGGAGAATAGGTATTTAGTATAGATTTGAACAGGAAAGAAAGTGTTGTCATCTGCTTTTTTTCTTTTTGTCTCTTTAAAATACTGAGTCCTCTGCCCAGTGATTAGGAGCAAAGGTCTGGCTTTAGTGCTGTAATGCCTAATTGAATTATGAGCCCAGGTGTAGTGCTGAGAGAGGATTTAGTGCAAATTCTCATAGTGATTTTGGTACTTAAATTACCTTTCAACCAATGACACTTGCTTTAATTTCAGTACCTGGACTCAGCTATTCTGGGGCATATTTTTGAAGGTAATCTGTGCGTAATCCCCACTGATTTCAGCAGCATGTCATGGAATGGAACCTGTTAACAAGAAATTAAGAATTAGCTACCTTATAAGTTGCAGACAAGGGTCTGATGTCTGCCACTCACAGGGCGTACAAAATGTGAGCTCCAGTAGAAGAGGGCCAATAGAATTTTTTTGGCAGACCTTTGAGAGAAGACAATTCAGGAGACTTTTGGGAATGACTGTGGGGAGAAGAATCACAATAACATTTAATACTCTGTTTTATGCCTGGGCATAAACAGAGCCAGAGTGAGAGCACTAAAATCTGCTCTGAGTGTGGCTGATCATTTGCTAAGTAGGAGAGGGATTTTCTCTCTCCCCTTGTTTACTAGTCTGTTGGTGTGATTTGTTGGCTGGTTTCTTCTACCAGGCAGATGTGCCATTGCCACTATTTTGTTTGCCACTGTTTGATATGGAAATGCTGAATGGAGTAATTTTTAGATACCTTATATTAGCCTGGGCTAGTGTGCCATCCTCATGAGAGTTCAGGGGAGCAGAGAGTATCAGTGGATACTGAAAGAGCTCAGTTGAGTCACTGGGCTAATCCTGTGCTCTCACTTAGCTAAGATTCCTTGCTACAATGACTCTGCTACGGGGGATTTAAAATGGAAGTGTGGAAGAGAGGCAATTATCTGTTTTGAGGTCTGAAAAGCATATTTTGTAGTGTAAGATAAAGGAGAGAATTCTATTTAGTATGGGAAGCTGATACTACTCTCATGGATGCATTCAGTCAGAGGGGCAAGGCAAGCACTGAAAAATTAGCCAGAGGAGGATATGAAAAAAAAAAAAAAATCTGGAAAGTGAAATATTCAAACAAAAAGTAAATGATTCAAATGCAGAAACAATCTGCAAAGGCAAAGTAGCCTTTGGTGTTATTGAGTAGGTGGCTGTTTAAAGAAGTCAGCATAGAAGAATTAAGGGTTTCCTCTGATTTTTCAGAGTATGTGCGTATTCTGAGTTCATTACACTTCTCAGGCTCCTCAAAGTCAATTTTTCTCGCCCAGTTCTGCATAACTTTCTAAAACCCTCTTACAGGAGTGTTCTCTGCTCCTTGAAAGAGCAACTTCATTCCACAGCACTCTGCTTACTGGAGGCTCCTTCTATATAAAAATCCTTCTATACATTAAGTAGAAAGAGAAAATTTGAGACAATCATACAAAATTGCAGATGCAACAATAATATTCACTTGTGCCACAGCACTGTTATAACAACAACAAAAAAATCTGCTTTTTCTTTTTCTTTCTTTTCCTCAGGGGCCAATAAAGGGTTTTGTGGCAGTATTAAAAAAGAATATTCTATTTATGTTCCATATGGCCTTCATTAGCATCTTTCATTTCTTTTTTTTTTACAAACCTTTTAATTGAAGGGCAGAGTGGCAGCATAAGAAGGACACATTTTTGGGGAAAGAACAGCTTAGAAAAGTTTTCTCCTAAGCATTACTGGTTCCACTCCAATATCAAGAATGCTGCTGCCAGTCTATTGCATCTCCTTGGATTAGAGATTTCATTAAAACCTTTTGTTGAAGATCTTTTCACACAAAGTTTCTTTGGAAGTCTCATTTCATCCAATTAGCTTTTCTGTATCTTTGAAGTTCAGCCAAGATCAGTGAGACAGTGACTGTTTCTTCCTGCAAAGTGACATATAATAGCTCAGAAGTCATATAGCATAACAAAGCTCTATTTTCTTTTTCTTTTTTTTTTCTTTCTTCTTTTTTTTTTTTATTCTACTGCGAAGAGGTAAGGAGGATATGAGAACTCTTCAACTTTGGACACCTTTTGCCATTCTTGAGTTTCATTGATTTGAGTGCTGTGGGAAGGGACTAGCCACTTGTGATTTTTTTTTTTTTTTCCCCCATAGTCTTTTTCTGTGCACATGAATTCAGTTGCTAGACCTTTGCAGCTATTGAAGTGCTTTTGGATTTATTCAATACGCAGAGATACTTTGTGTGTTTGCATTTGTAAGAGTGATGAAAACATGCTTGTATTTAGATTCCTTGGATAGAGAGCAGAATCCAATGGAGAACAGAACTAATACAGGAGAAGATGAGTCGAAGAGCCAAAGCTCCCCCCTTGGCTCCCAAAAGTTAACCTAATTAAGGAGGGCACATAGACCATGGGGTTAACAGCTGTTCAGAAGGCAACAGAGAGCTCCTTCAGGAGCTGAGGTTAGACTTTGGAAATAGTTCCTTGTGGGACTACATGGGAAATTTCTGTGCACATGTGCATGTATGTGTGTGGAATTCAGAACAAAGGGTTTAGATGCAGCAGCAGCAGCCACAAGGATTGAAATAGGTCAGTTGTTTAAGTGCTCTCTACGTGTTCCTTCTCTGTGACAGCTCTGAGCTGCAGTCAGAAGACAGCCTGGGATTTCATTTAGAAGCATGAACCAGAAGACAAAAAAAAAGAGAGAAAGGAGGGGGTCATTTTGCTTGTTTTGATGCCCACATGTCCCATTTTCAATTATCCTTCTCATCCACTCTCACTGTGATGCAGTGAGATGCCTACAAATGAGCCATGGGAGAATTTCAAAGGTTTGGATGCTCCATTTGGCAAATTCAGTAAAAAAAACCCCAAAAACATGTACCTCTTTGGACTGTGAAACTGTTTGAGGACATATTTTTCCCTTGGGTTTTTAGTGCTTTGAAAAGCCTGAAGGACTTTTTGTACCCTATTAAGGGGTTACTATCTTCATGTTGTCAGATCTGGCCCTGTAGATTCTGGACTTTGCTTAGTAGATGTAACACTTCCCGTGCTTCAAATACCTTTTTGAATAATACAAGTTGGAATAATTTTGTTTAGCTCTTAGCCATCTAAAAGTGAGTCGTTTGCTCTAGAGTGGTGGCTTAGAACTGTCTGAGGTCAGAGGGTATTCCCAGAAAGTGATTTGTATCATCTGCAGTTAGTGGGCTAATCTGCTACATGAGCAAATTTCTCTAACCCTGTTAATTTGTTGAGGGGACTGAGGTTAGAGTGAGATTTACCTGCCTTTCTTAAGCTGTTTATCACGACTCAGAAGATCTGCTTTCCCCATGCCATCAGTTTACTGATACCCATGCATAGTTATCAACAGAGTTGTAGCAATTTACCTTGACTGCAAATCTAACCTACTGGATTATTTTGGGGTTTTTAATAGTATTAGGTTGTAGCTGTCACTACCTAGACTCTAGTTCTGGCTCAGTAACCATATGTGAATGGCCAGCCTGATTCCTCATTAGCACTGAAGTGCTTTTTAAGACCATGAGAAGACTACAGAAGACTAACCCAACAGTATTTAGTTTATCTTATTTGTGACATCTGGTGTCATATGCTAGCATTGATCTGCTCTCAATAATTTTTTGTTTTGTAGTTTTTGGTTGGTTTTCTTTTTTTTCCCCTTTATCTATGGCTTCCTCCTTCTGTCTGTCTTTCTAGGAATTCTGAGCTATCTTGAAACACCACTCTACCCATTTCTTGCATTTTTGCTTGGGAACACTGCGTGCCATGATGGAAATGACTACATCTGTGGCCTGAGTTTGGATGAAATAGATCTGGAAGTCAAACTTTGTGACTGTTCCCATTTTGGATATGTCATAAACAGGGACACAGTAAGCTGTGGCCACTCTGAATGTCTTCACTTTCTGGCTAGTCTTATTTCAAGTGTACATTTGGTTTTGTCTAGACTGGTTACTACTCTCTGTAGTATTCCCTTTCATCCCTGAAGTTTAAAAGTTTCTCTTCAAAAGTTTCTGTCATCTGCTCAAATATTAGAGCAAGCAGCAGGGCACAGTGGAGAAAGAAGCAAACAGGGATAAAGAGATTTTGTGATGTCAGGCTTTTTCTCAAAATACCCTTTCTTGTGAGGATTAATACAAGCCAAACTCCCCCTGTTTGCAACAGGACTCTGGGGGTTAACTTTTTTTTTATTTCCCCAGTTTGGGCAAACTGTAAGCCAGGTTAATGGCTCCTAGTTTTGTGAGCAGTATAGCTACAGAGAGGGCTGCATATTTTGTGTCAGTGTGGAGAATACAGTGTTGACAATCTGAAGTTCTGATTTATAGTTCAAGGGGTGGGGAGAGGACAGAAGAGTTGTGAAGAGAAATTTGGAGACAGCCTTTTTCTGTTTGTGAATTGTCCCAATTATTGTGCTGACTGCCTCAGGTAAGGCACCTTTTGGTTTCCAATGATATGCTTTTGTGTATTGTTCATTGCTGGGAAGCATTTTTGAGTATTTCTGAAGGAGAAAAGAAGTTGGTAATTAGCCTTTTCTGCTTTACATCTTTCCCTGAACCTCCATCTGATAGTCATCTTGTCAAAACTGTCAAGAGAAGTAAAAAGAAAACATCTGGTTCAGCCCAAGTAATATGTTTTCCAGTTAAGCTTGAATATTGCCTTCTTGGGAGTGGGGAGGTATCTGCTTTGCTCAAGCAGAGCTCTTTGGATTTGTTCAGTTCCCCTCCCTTACACACCACTTAAGCTGTTCTGCCACAAGGGGAAAGTATGATCACCTACTTATTTTAGCTTGTCTGAACTAGTCTGTCCCATTTTAGGGAGAGCTGCTTTTTCATATCTGAAGATAATTTTGCACACCTGGCATATGTAGCTGTCGTGTGTTCACTTGGTGAATGCCATTTGTTGTTCATTCCTGCCTTGATAATTACCCATGAGAGAATATGAGTAAATTTAGAACTGGGGTTCTGTTCAGATAAAAAAAGGCTTGTTAAGATAACTCAAATCCTGACATCATTATCTTGGATCTTAAACATTCAAATGAAATTCTTGAGAGGAGATGTGTTTCTGCACACATTACTTATGGCTGAAGCTCTGCCTGGACTTCATTGGAATGACCTTGCTCAGAATAATGATACTTCCTTTCCTGGCTGTAATCCATGGAAGGATGCACAGAGTTAAAATTAACTAAATATTTTGCTACTTCTTCCAGGAAGGGAGATGATTTGTTTACTTTTTGCAGACTCCTGATTTCTATTTATGTTTCTGCCAGACAAGTCCAGGATGATCTAGGATGATTCACTCAATCTCCCTCTGTTTCTAAGTGGTCTTAGTTGCAAAGTGAGACTAATGCCACACACCTGCCTCACTGAAGCACTGGAGGGCATTTTGACAATGTTTGTGAATTTCTCCAAGAACGTTAGTAAAATGCATAGATTTTAGAAGATTTGGTTTAGCTCTTGAACTGTAAATTCCTTAGTTCTAGAAGCCAACAGAACAGTGTGGAATTGTAACGTCTGAATGCAAAATTGCCATCCATACAGGTTATATGGAATTGTTTCTAGCTTGACCTAAGCTTCACTATTTATGTTGGATACCTAGAAATAAATTTAAAAAAAAAAAACACTATCTGTTTGAGAAGGTATTGCATTCTTGTGACCTAAGGGGAAAACATAAGTAAACATGTAACTAAAGCATGGATCCCTATGAGGGTGGAGAGAGCAAGCTGCTGGACATAATCATGGTAGCCAGAATGTTGAGGATGTCATGCATTTACTCTTTCTACCTGACTGGCATTTGAACTTTTCTAGATACATTTAGATTCTGCCCCCCCTCTTTTTCTCCTTTCTTTACAGACAACTGTTTCTTCAGATTTCTTCTTATGTGCAGATTCTTAGAACATGTTATTTTTGCCTCTGGCACTAACATATGGATTGTCTATTTGTGTGACAAACAAGATAGCAGCTTACTTAGACATTTTCATTTCACCTGTTGCTTAAGATCTTCAGCTTTAAAGCTGTCTCTTTAGCTGGAACTGTTTTCAGGCATCTACTGAGACATTTGATGATGTTACCAAAAGAACCTAAGAATTCAACCAGTGAGCTGCACAATTTCAAGCGGCTGTCCATGTATCAGATCTTTCTTTTCTGTGGATTTTTCTACCACCTTGTATTGTGCTAAACAATACTACTAATCCATTCACTCACCCTGAATATTTTGCTAATCTGTACTTCTCCTGTGAAGCTACCTTCAGTGTTTAGATCAGAAATGCAGGCCGAGTCCAGGGAAATACAAAGTGATTGTGATGTTCTTTTTTTTTTTTTTTTTCTTTTGAAGAACACATTTGATGTCATCTCTCTTACATGCACATGCTTTCTGATTTGGACTAATGTTACTGAAAATCATGAACTATTTCTCTGCACTGCTTTTGTTTAGGAGCCATTGCAAAACAATTTTATGCATCTTGCTTTCCTTTCTGTGTGGCAGTGGCACTAGCATGTTTCTTGTCAGTGTGACAATGACACTAGCATGTTAGGTTTGTATTTAGCCTGTGCTGTTGTAATGCTTTGCTCAGAATGTTATATGATGTTTGCTCCTGTGGGTTCATGGAGTTTACTGTGATGCTATTAATGTTCACATAGCTTTCATTCCATTATTACCTTATGTTCAGAAAATAGATGGAATAAATGGAAGAAGCCACCTGTGTCCTTCATTGGAACAGGGCATAGGTTTGTGTAAGAAGTTAGTCAGAAACTACACAGGAAGATGGCTTAATTTTTGAAAAGATGTTTTGGGAAAAAATTGTGTTATCTTCCTCCACCTGGATTTTTATTTTCCTTCTCATCATTTCTAATCGTGTTGTCAGAACTGCTTTCTGAGCTTTAAAATCTTTCTGGAATTAAGTGGCTTCTGAATCTTGACAATGCAACATTTTGATGCATGTGTTTGTCACATCCTGATTAGATTGATATAACTCCTGCTCTCTCAGGTCCCTCTCAAAACTCAATTCATAAACCAGACTTTCATACAAGATGCTACCACTAGGGTGATGAAACAGAGAAATTCAATCATACCACGCATAGGTTATCCATTTTCCAGAGGCTGATGGGAAAGATTGGATTTTCAGAGCTCTTCTGGGCTGTTTTGTTTTGCTTTATTCTTTGCTTCTGTTCTTGTCTTGTGGGCTTCAATACATTTTCTTTTAAAGTGAAGAAAGTCATTTTCATCTCCTCTCTTCGTGGTCATGAAACTATTCTTTCCATGTGCTTCCATTACAGGTGAGCCACTTAATTTTGTGAGCCTCAAATTTGTTCACCTCCATCTTTTTCTTTTTTTTTTCTTTTATTTTTTTTCCAGGCACGTGCATGGTCATAGTGACCCATGTCACTACTTTCAAAGTTTGTTTGATTTCATTAATCATGTCCCTGCGAGTTTCAGATGGACATATTATTGCTCTTGGTAGACATTCAGGTCAAGCCAATGCAGAGGAATAGTCTGATTTTTTTTCAAAGACAGTGAATTGCTCTTTTCTCTACTTGCCTCCAATAATGCTATTTCATGAGCCTTCCAAACAAGTCGCCTTCCTTTTTCTTTCTTTTTTTTTTTTTTTTTTTTTTTTTTTTTTTTTTTTTTGTCTCTCAGGAGCAAAGAGTAAGAATCAGCCTCTGAAATACTTGAAGTTGAGAGCACTAACTACCAAAATCAAAAAGCTAAATCAGTCCACACCACTCTGATCTCAGTCTTCACTTGAACAAACCAGATATCATGACTGTTGAACCATTTTGTGTCTCACCTAATCACTTCATAATCACTAGGTCACTGTACTGCCCATCAACTAAAATGTGTAGAAATGAAACCCCATCTCAGTTAAGTATTTTGAATTTTAATTTCCTACCAGTTTGGACATGGGTAGAGGATGAATTTATGAAAAGAGGGGAAAATTCAAATAGGTTTTACAGACTCATAAAGAGTATTAGCTCAGTGTGAGTTCCTTAAAAGCTATTTCTGTGGCTTTCTCTAGAAAGCTATTAGACTGTTCTTATTTTTTTCCAAAATCTGTTCACTTATTCCAAATTTTAACTGAGATTTTAAAAGGTTGTCTTTATTAAGGAGAAAAGAAACATTTGACAGAGATGCTTATTTTTGACAATCTGGGGGGTAGCAGTGTATGAAGATAATTGATGTTACAGCCTCAGTGGATGAATCAGGCAAGCTCATCTTTACTTGTAACTTTCTTATTCTTTTGATGTTCTTCTTCAGTCCAGGGCCCCTGTGTGTTTAAAGGACACTGTCAATATACCCCTCACACCTCTATGTTCTGAGGATGAATTGTTTCCTCTTTATTTATGCTAAGCCATGAAAGCTTGAAATTGAAATCTGTTTGCTCTTCCACTTCCCACTCATGTATGTGCTCATTCATTGTACATTTTTGCTATAGGATTGTATCTCCAGTGTACTGAACTGTGTGAGGCTGCAAATGTGCATAAAGAAAAATAAGTCATTCCATGAGCCTGTGAAGCCTGCTGTCCTGCAGCTGGGTTCTCTGGTGTCTACAAGCAGCAACTGCAACTTTCCCTATAATTAAGACTTTCATATATTTACAGGGAAAAGACCTCTAGAGGTCTTCAGCCCAAGTCCCTTCTCAGAGCAAGGCTAATGTCACTGTGATGTTGGCTACTATGGGTTTTTTCAGTCAAGTTTTGAAGATCTCCATGCTTAAAAAGTCATAACATGGGAGGATTTTTTTGCCATGTGGATGTTTTGTTGCCTAATAAAGATTTACTTCATCACATAATCTTTTCAGTTGGAGATGTTCATAGGATCTTTTTCTTCTGCCTAACTGCCTATATACACAGGACTTACAGGAACTGAAAGTCTTTGATGTTATTGTCAAATTTGATTGAAGGTCACCATGTGACAAAAGTTACTGAAATGTAAGGCAGGCACAAGCAGCATGACCCTAACCAGCCCTTTACTAAAGGAGACAAGTCAAATGGTGTTTCCCCACTGGTGCTGTAGGACAGGATTTTAGGAAGTTATGTGCTGTGATCTCTAAATTCCTCTCTGTTTTCAGTTGAACATAGTAGAGCTCAACTTTCTTAAAGCACCAGCCTTGGCTGAAATGACTCCAGCATTCTCCTGTGCAGAATCTGAATCCCAGGACAGGAGGAAGTGATTTTTCATGCCAGGCATGTCTGTTGACTCTCTTTCAAGCAAAAAAACCAAAAACCCACCAAAAACTCCTCTCAGACTTCCAGTTTCTCTGACATCTGTACATTGCTGCTTGTCTCTTGGGGACTTCTTCTCATGGCACTGCCATATCACTGTACTTCATCTCCTATCAATCTAGAGGTGCACAGGGAGCCAGATGAAGAGCAGAGCTCAAGGCTGGCTGGATTTACAAAGAGCTTTAAGTGCATCTCTCTCCCTAAGCCCAGCCTTTTCCCCTTATGCAGGCATGCACATCACTATTTTATACATACATGTAAACCTTTTATGTCCTCCACTGTGAAACTGAGTAATGATTGTCCAAGGGATTTAAAAGTTAGATGAGGTTCAGACAGAGATGGACAGACAGTCTCTACATGATCAGTATTATTATTACAGTTGGGGTTTTTTTTCCCCTCAAGAAGGCAGACTGAAAAGTAGTTTTTCTGGTGCTCTAGTGCAAGTGTGAGGAAATGGAACCCTGACCAGAAGCAGCATGGAAAAAGCAAAAGGTATTGAGTGCTGCAGCATTCACAAGCACTTAAGCATTTCTACTTTTTAACCAAGAGATGATCTTACACTGAGTTTCCTTCCACTGCCATGGCATCTTTCATTTCACACATAATGTGATTAAGAGAAGAGGTACAGCATTCACCATCTCAACAGAGGATGACATAGACCGACTCTTGCACTTGTGCCAAGTGTCAGACATAAGAATTTCTCAGAGATGCTACTGCAGTAAATATAATTTTCCTAATAAAACTTGGCTAGAGTAATAAGGGGCTTGTGCTTTACCTATTCACTTTACTTTTTAAGTGACAATGGGCAAGACATGATTTTAGTGCACCCCTGTATCTGACTGATTTAATGTTCATCAGTAATTTCTGGATAGTTGAAAGGAGATGTCACTGGAAAAATCATACAGACTACAATGTCAGAGACATATGGTTAGACTGAAGGATGTACTTTTGTCTTTGACAGTTATGGAACTCTCCCCCTTCTACAGTTAAGTTTGAAAGTGAAGTATCTAATGATAAGAGATGTATAAAACCAAGTCCAGTGACATGTCATAATTTCATATTGGGTGATGTCTTAAAGGATTACTTAAGAAAATCAGATCAGTTCTGCATCACAGGTTTAATTCCAGCAACCAGAGTGACAAGAAATCTTTCATTCATTAATACTTTGGCAACACAGCTTTTTTTTGGTTTTGATGAAGTTAAATGTACATAGTGGGATAAGGATACTAAGGCAAACTTCCATGTGACCTCTTTACCCTCCATGTGAGCTCTTTACCTGCCTGCATAACAGTTACCTAACAATTTATTCTGCCATGGTTTCATCCTTGCCTCCTTTCTTTCACCTCTTACATGTCTTCAGTAATTGTTGCATTCTTCTATACATCACAGAAAAGGGCATAATAACAACATTTTCTATAAACCAGTGGACTGTCATGGTTTAACCCAGGCAGCAACTAAGCACTGTGTAGCAGCTCGTTCATTCCTCCCCTGCTTTTTCCATGTGATGGGGAGGAGAACTGCAAGCAAGTCAGACTTGTGGGTTGAGACAAGAATGATTTAATAATTGAAATAAGAATAAAATATAATAGCAATAATAGTAGGGTTAATAAAAATTAAGAGAACAAAGAGAGAAAGAAATCAACCCCAAGAAAGACAAGTGATGCACAATGCAGTTGCTCACCACCTGCTGAGTGATGCTCAGCAAATCCCTGAGCGGTGTCCTGGCCAGTTCCCCTGCAAATTATGTACAGGATATGACATCTCATGATATGGAATATTCCCTTTGCCACTATGGATCCTGGCTGTTTATCCCCCAGGTTCTTAGGCCTCTCTAGCCTTCTTACTTGGACCTTATGAGAAACTGAAAAAATCCTTGACTTAAGTGAAGTTGATAAGTAGTATTTATACTAAAGCCATCAGTGTGTTATCTCAATGTTATTCCCATCCTAAATCCAAAACTCAATCCTATACCAGCTGTTAGGAAGAAAATTAACTATCCCAGGTGAAACCAGACACAGATTTTTTTCTGACCCACCCCAGGTGGCTATTTTTGAGGAATGATTAAAAAAAAAAAAAAAAAGGGGGGGGGGGGGGGGGGGACAATAGAAGAAGGGGAAAAAAAGAAGAAGAAAATGCTCTGAATTCTTGAAAATTTAAAATTTTTTGATTTAACATTCTCATCAGGATTCTAAAACTAATCTTTCATTGTGCCATTTTTCATTGCAGTGAGATGTTTCAGTGCTCTGGAATCAAAATGTGTAGTTTCAGCTTGGTTTGGTATCAAATCATATTCTGCCAATGTGTTGCAGTGATGGATAGAAGTTACAGCTCGAGTGCTTTACGTTCCCATTCTTCTGCATCAGAGAAGCATCTGTGTTGGACAACTGACCCATATCTCATCTGATGGCACCCAATCCCCTCATATGTTGTTTTGAGTTAGTAAGAGGGAATGTCATGGGGTATTATGAGAAATAACATCTTCACCAGGTAGCTTGCCTTGTAGGGTATGTAGTGTACATAACTGATGGGATTGGTGGAAAATAAAAAGTTCAAGTGATTCCAGGTGGAAATTGGTAATGGGACAGAGACAGCTGTGATGTCAAATAGTTCCTTCTTCTCCTGTGTTGTCTGGGCTCAGGCAATACCACGCAGTGAAGCTCAGATGGTAAAATTTTGCCCCCTTAAATTAAGTGATTGGAAAAGATCTGAGCCTGATTTAACACCTCTTGAAAGAATTTGGGCTTTTAGTTGATTGCAATCAGCAGCAGATCAGGGCTTTATCGCTTGCTTGCCATCTTCTGAAATGTTATGTGACAAGCAAGCCACTGGTTATTATTTCTGCTATGAAATGCTTGTTATTTTATCAAAGCAGTGATTATGGCAAGAACATCTGCATCGTAGAGTTTCTGGTGGACTTTGCAAAGATGAAGTGGTTTGATTTTCACAGTGTGGTTTTTGGTTTGTCGATTTTGCTTGTTTGGGTTTTAGGGTTGTTTTTTGCCTTTTGTTTGTTTTTTTAAAACTGATTTGGCCACATTGACTTTTTGCTGTCAATTGGCAAGTACTAAAACAGTCTAATAGAATAAGGTTAATCTTTTCTCTTTAATTAGACAGCAGTATGTAACACACTCAGTGGACCAGGTGACCTTGAAAATGAAAGAGGGGTTGGAGATGCATTTGAAAAGAAAATATCTTCAGTTACAGGGGCTAAAGGGCAGAAGAAATAAGAGAAAATGCTCATTGATAGAACAAAACAACTCCACACAATCTCCTTTCTCCACACAAACCCTCACATGACTTCCCTTGGAATGTGGACTGGCCTATCTTGTTGCTTCTACAGGCATTTCAGAAGTGTCTAAGTGTGAAGTACTGTGATCTTGTTTAAAGTGAACCTCACCAAAATTCAATGTCTGTCACAAAACCTTTCTGTACTTCAATAAATCACTTAATCTCCATCTGTGGAACCTGATGTCTCCCCATCTCTGTGGCACCAAAGTGCTTCATGGACAGCTGATAGTATTATTATTACAAGAGAAGAACTGAGATGTTGCATTTCTCTAGGTTTCATAAGGGGTTTGGTATTGTCACCCTGAGCAAATCCCTGGGTCACCTTCCTTTCTCCCATATTATTTTAAGACCTGGGAGTTTGTTCAAGATTGTCCATACAACCCTAAATTTCTCACTTACTAATGGCAAAAGGACTTTGTATTGGAGTGACTGGCTAATAGGCATCTAGCATTCAATGAGAATTATATCTGGTAATTAATGAAGAAGGAGAAGCAGAAGATAGCTGCTTGCAGATGATGTGTATGGATCAAGTAATGCTGTGCAGAGACACCAATACAAAATATATGGACTCTTATGTAGCCAAAAAGTCATTTTCAGGCTGAACAGGATACAGACATGGTGAGTCTTTGCAGAATGCAATCAATATTCTGGCTGTGTATAGGAGAGAGAAATACCTGAGTTAGAGCTTGTTAGCAAACATAGTTATAAAAGGAAACCAGCAATCATGCCTTCTAGTGCAGGGCAGTTAAGCCTTGCCTCTTAGTATTCAGCCTGTACTTTGCCAGCCCTGTTGCTTTTCCATTTGCTATCTCATCAGAATAGCACATACTTTCTTGACAGTTTTGGTGTCAAGTCAAAACCCTCACTTCAGGATATCAAAGAGGAAAAAGCTTTGTGGTGATGGAGATGGATCACTCCTCCCTGAGTTCTGGGATGGCCTAATGAGAATGTGTGCAGCATCACCACCCTTGTGTAAGTGATGCCCTGGATGCAAGTATCTGGTAGCCTGTAATGTGGTGCAGTAATCATTTAATCTTATTGGGAAGAGCAAAGACAGTCTCAGGTGCAGTGCTAACCCTAACCACCACCTATTAGAGCAAGTTCTCAGACACAGCTGAATGCAGCGTTATTGTGATCCAAAATAAAGCAAAAGGAGCATAACTGAAAAACACCCAAAAGCCATTCATGCTCTAACAATGCCTTAGTAACCTCTAACTGTCCTAATTCCACAAACTTGAATGTTTCTAATATTCTATCCATTCACTCTGCCATTTTGGGGTCAGATTTAGAGAAGCCTTGAATACAGGCAGCTTCAGCTCGAATCAGTGTAAGTCAGATGCTGAACACATAACATGCTATAGAAATGTAAGTTCTCTTACACAAAATTCCTGTCCTTGGTCTCAGATACGATGGCCCAAATTAGCTGGTGTCTTATGTAAGCCACTTTTTGTCCCAGTTGCTCTTTTATGAATTGGGGACAGTGTGACCCCTTCTTGTACTAGTGCTGTTGGGAAAATTAGTCCATCAGTGTTTATAAAGGAGTTGTCTCCTGCAGTGCTAAGCACTTTAGAAAAGCTATGGAGAACTAAATAGCTCTGTCCTCAGAGCAGGCTTTGAGTAGCATGCAGTAAGGAGGAGCCTAGGGCTACATATTGAACAATAAGGAAAAGCCAAAATATTGAATAATCCCCTCATTAATGAACAATGTTGATCCTGAGCACAGGATAAAGCAAGAGCCCTGTGGAAAAGCACCCTGTAGTTAAAGGCTGTGTCATAATAATGACAGACTCAGGGCTTGAATGAAGGTCATATGTGCCTGTGCAGCTGTGGCATGTCCAAACTTTTAAGAGCTTAACTTTGTGACATTAAGGTTATCTCCTTTGGCTGAAACTTCTGTGTGTAACAGGCCTGAGAGTAAGAGCTGAACCATCTTTTGGAGATGTTCTACACAGAACATGACACTCCTTCTTTCCTGGAGGTAGGAAGGTTAAGTGAGACTTCCAGCTTTGTCTGCTTAGAAGTATGTGAAATATATTGTGATGGGGAGGAATGTCATTGCACAGCAGCTGGAGTATTCACTAAGAATTGTGAAGTGTGTTCTGTATCAGATTATTTGCGTAATCTGAGGAGGGGCAGAAGTGGGAGCAGAAGTATAATTCAAAGAGGAGCTCTATCTCCAGAGATGTTAGCTGTTTTCTGTGAACTGCTGTGATGAGTTTACCTTATCTTCACCCAACCTTCGCCTCCAGGCATGTAGAACAACAACAAAATACAAATAATTTAAAGAAAGTCTGCCTGTCTGAAGGGAAAGATTTGTAAGGAGACAGGACTTAAGGCATTGAGTGGAAGTATCAGGAAGACCTAGAGGAACTTGACCTGTTGACAGCACTCACAGAGGTGTAAGTCCAGTAAATTAAGTGCATGTGAAGTTAAAACTCTTCATCAGTGGCTTACAGTTTGTAATCCATGAGTTGTCTGCAGCTTTTCTATTTAATTGAGAAAGTAAGTTAATATAATGCTGCATTATGGTTTACATATGTGGAATTTCTGAAGAGTCAATGTCTGTAGTGGAAATTTTTGGGGAACCAAAAGTTGGAAAAAAAACCCCTCACTGTCTGCTGTGTTCCTCTTGTTAAGTTGATGATATGTTTGGTTTTGAAAAGGCCAAACAATGAATCAGGCTTTCAAATGAAAGAGCTGTAGGTGTTCTTGGTAACTTGGATAAAGCACCTAGGTATGCAAGACTGATGTGCCAGTGTGACTCAGCATGCAGCTCTCTGTGGGAGTCCTGAGAACACCTTACAGAGGCAGGACAGCGAACACTCTGTGCTCCCGCAGGGAGTTCGTTTGGGCAGAGCCACGTCGGGGACCAGATGTGTACTTCCTGTGGGGAGTTTTGCGAACGGTGACTTGTCTCTCAGGGGATGAGCTAGAAATCCTGTCCCCTGAAAAGCTGGAGTGGACATTGTGCGGGAAAGC
Source organism: Indicator indicator (assembly GCF_027791375.1). Taxonomy (NCBI): domain Eukaryota; kingdom Metazoa; phylum Chordata; class Aves; order Piciformes; family Indicatoridae; genus Indicator; species Indicator indicator. Next base: position 23,844,758 of record NC_072019.1, on the reverse strand, counting down.
ATGCAGGAGGGACTGAGCCTTGTGCTAGCTGCAGGGATGAGCTACACTCGTGGTAGCATCTCATCGTCTTACATCCCAGGCACGCTTGCAGGGCAGGATTCTCCGGACTGCGGGACAGGCTTTTATTTCCAGCATTCTGCTTTGTGCCCAGGAATCCTTCTGGCATTACTGAGGACCTGGGGTGTGTAGGGAGAGTTAAATACTAGAGTAGAGAGAGATCCTGAAGATCAGAGAAAGGAGACTGCCCACGTCAGGTGAGGATTTCTCCTTGGCATGTGCATCTATAGCACCTCTTCTCAGCCCTGAGGAATGTATGTATTCATCCGAAGGAGAAAAATATCCTTTTATGTTTATTCTTATTTAACATTGTTTACACAGAAAATGGAGAAACACATCTTTAACCGTCATGTCCTGTTTAAAATTCTGTCAGTACACCAGGCAGTGCTCATTCTGTAAACATCTACTCCACCATGTGGTCTCTGGGAGCTAATGCTGCTCTGCTCTGTATGGCCCTTTCTGTTCTGCCTGGAGCACGCTGCAGTGGTTATGTTAAACAGCCTTTGTGAAGGTTTCCAGAGCTCTAAATTAAAAATGCAGAAAGCTGGGGCGGGGTGGGGAGAGTGAATTAGGAGCAGGGATTCTCCATAGCTGGAGCATTAGGATGTCTTGCTACCTAATTGCCCTAGAACATGTGGGCTTGAATGAATCCTCTTTAATGAGTAATAGGCAAATGCTTAAATTGCAAGCCTCAAGCACCCAAAGGGTGAAATATACACTAAGGAAGACTCTGACTTTGGCAGGTGTGGAGTTGATTTGTAAAGTGTAGTGAATATATCAGGTTTAAAATTATGCATTTGTTAAAAGAAAAACTGTCTTCATGTGTTCCCCTTGCATTCGCTCTCTCATACTGCACACCTACTCTTCCTGCATGGTATTGCAGGCTGCAGTCTCACAGCAGTTTCTTGCTAAAACTCTTGCTTCGAAGAAGTGCAACAATAGAGAACGATTACCCTCTGTCTTCACTCTTACTGCAATAAGCCAGAGGGGGGAAAAAATAAAAAATGAGTGCACCCACTCCCTCACTACCTTTTCAATTTCAAATCCTAACCCTGTTGGTAGTGCCATTTGTGGATTTGAACTCCCTGGCTTTGTGCACGGCATTATCTGGAGATTCACCTGGTACTGATCCAATGAACCAATGCAACCTTACAAAGCTGAAGGGAACAGTGTAGAGTTCTCTTTGTAATAAATCATGTGCCATGAAAAAGGATTTCTTTAACTCCTTTCCTCCATTATTCTCCGTATCTCACCTCGTGGAAATGTGTCTGTTAGGGAGAGACTCAGGCTCACAGAGCAGGAAAAATGAACTGAACTGAAAGGAAGGCAGAGATCCTGGAGGTTTCTATAATTTGGAGGTTCCAGGAAAAAAAAAAAAAAAAAAAAAAAGAGGCACAACCTGAAAGAAGAGGAAGCTGCCCTAAGAATAAACACAGCATATGCCTTGGTACTAAACCCTCCTCAATTCTAGAAAGGGAAAAGGATATTTTCATTAAAACAGCTCCATAAGAAATCCTTAAAACCAGTGATGAGTTGAGTCCCTAGAGTCAAGGAGACTCTGTCCAGATAAGTGCCCAGCAAGCAGAATGCTCATCTGAACATCTTTGGTTTTACTGAGTTGAGCTAGTAACCTCTTGAGATCTGGCTGCCTCCCAAGTAGGGAGGGATGAATACTGCAAAATGTTTGTTTCCATTTCAATTTTGAAACTCATTTGCTTTGACTGAATTTGCACTGTGTTTATGTAAATTGATAAACACTGTAATAAATTTATCTACTTAAATAAAACAGAATTTTAGAAAAAGGCTGGAGAACATTTGTGAAACACAAATTGTAATTGAACAAAAATGAACCCAAGTCTGCTTGGAACTTAAATGTCCCAAAGCAGAAACGTAGAATGTGGTCTGTATGTCTAGCAAACCCTAACAAGCACAATCCAGAATTCAATCAGTTGTTAACAGTTCAAATATTTTAATCACATACATGTCATTTTTTGTGGTGGCAATATCTGTGTGACTCACGACCCAGATTTTCACAGTATGAGTGAGGACCACAATCAGGAAACAGTAGCAGTTAACTACTTTGCTTGTTACAGAAAGCTCATCTAATTCTGACTACAGTTTTTTTCAGGTTTTGGGTATTTTTTTTTTTACCTATTGTCATGGGTTGAGTTGAATCTGCTGCTGTTATTCATACCATACTGCAGTCATGCCAGCTTCAAAAATTAAAGTACTGGCTCGAGCAAAGAATTATGGGCTTGAATTGAAGTTCCAATTGGGAGGCTTCCTGTTCTGGTTGCTGCTTTTGGGTTCAGGGCTTTTTTGTGTGTTGGCTCTTTCACTGTGATGGTGGTAGGACAAGGAGGGATGGGGGGAGTAGTTTTCTGGCTTGGGCTTTTGGCTCGCTTGTTTTTGCTTGCTGCTGCTTTGTGCTGTGCTTTTTCTGCAAATAGGCTCAGGTAATTATGCATTTTGTGCTATGATTATCTGATTTTGCTCAGTAACCTCTATTTTTATCTCTTTTTTTTTTTTTTTTTTTTTGGTCTCAACCCCAAGTTTTTATGTACTACTTTTCCCTCACTTCTATGTTAGGGGAGCAGGCAGCTTAGCCCTTGTGTTAACCCATCATATCTATGAGAGTCTGTGGCAGCACATCATTCTCATATGGCTCTGTGTCAATATTACCTGTCACATTTATAAAAGCTTCCATGAATGTGGCCATTAAACCTCATGGAACGGGGTATTCTGCAGTGCCCTTACTCTAGAAAAGTTGCCTGCTCTAACCCTCACTAATTTTGAACCTGCTTTTGTCTTCCCTTGTCCTGTTTTGCTCTCCTCCATATCCCCTTTCAAAGTTCATCTTTGAACAGTTATTTGATGTAATTTAGGGTGTTTCTCCTTGTTAATTTTTTGTCCAGAACACATCAGTTTATTTCCTCACACAATAAGCTTAATCTCTACAAGACAGATTTAGAGGCCCTTTTTAAACCTGGGGAACACATGAGTATCCATATTGAAGCCAAGGACAGCACTTGCAGTTTTGGTCTCAGGTATTGAAAGACGCTGTATTGTCCTGTAACACAGTCATTTCCCATTGTAGAGGTGCTGTTTCCAGAGCATACCTCAATTTCTACTTCACCTTCCCAGTACTTGAAGCAGCAGGTAAATAGTTAAGCAATCATGGAATCAGTCAGGGTTGGAAGGGACCACAAGGATCATCCAGTTCCAACCCCCCTGCCATGGCCAGGGACACCTCACACTACAGCAGGCTGGCCACAGCCTCATCCAGCCTGGCTGCAAACACCTCCAGGGATGGGGCCTCAACCACCTCCCTGCACAACCCATTCCAGGCTCTCATCACTCTCATGCTGAAGAACTTCTTCCTCACCTCCACTCTGAATCTCCCCACTTCCAGCTTGATTCCATTCCCCCCAGTCATGTCACTATCTGAGAGCCTAAAAAGTCCCTCCCCAGCTTTCTTGTAGCCCCCTTCAGATCCTGGAAGGCCACAAGAAGGTCACCTCAGAGCCTTCTCTTTTCCAGATTGAACAGCCCCAACTCTTTCAGTCTCTCCTCATAGGAGAGGTGCTCCAGCCCTCTGATGGAAGCAGCAAGCAATGTGGACTAGAAATGAACCAGTTTAAGATGGGGAGGGGGAATTAAAAAGCAGTGCAAGATGCAATTTTTAAGTTATCCTATTCACGTTCTGGCATTGGAGCTATTAGCCACAAGGGAGATCACATCATCTGGGAGCAAGAGAACATAATGATTGCAGGATCTGTAATAGGCATGTGGGAGACTCTCACCGTATGGTTTGGTCATGTCCTGATATACGTGAGCTTTGGGAGACAGTTCTACGTGTAATGGAGTCAATAATCAAACCTGAAGTATGAAGGAACACAACTTGATGTTTCCTTAGAGAGACCACAAGTTTGCAACAGAGGAACAAAGAGAGAATGCGGTGGATACAAATTTGTCTTTAGGCAAAAAGGAAAGAGAAAAAAAAAAAAAAAGACTTAAAAACAAGGAGGGGAAAAGAAAATTTTACGCTGTTCCCAGACTGGAAAGAAATAGTAATGCCTACATCAGAAATTTAATTATTTGTTGTTACATTGATAAAGATGTGATACACCACATCAAAGACTAGCTAAATGATATTTGGAAATTAATTTGGGTTCCTATTAAATGGAGCTCAGAGAAACATCCCAAATGAATAGCTTGTTTGTCAAGCATTGCTTTCTTCTGTTTATCAAGTCTTCTCAAGTAAAGACAACTACTTTCAACTGTGCTTGTTGCTCAGAATGAACTATGAGATTCATCACTAACCAGGCAAATTCAAATATTGCAAACCACAATGCCTTAGCATCCATACAGAGATTACATATATTGCTTATTTCTGTTCCCTATAATGATGACTTATATAAAGTTTTCTAAATCCCCCCTCAATTTAATGTTCACAATCCATGTTTGAATTTAAAATTTGCTTTTGATGCTCTGCAGTTTGGCCTGTTCAGTGTGCTTTGGAGATTAATATAATGGAATCAAAATACACTTTTTTTTCTGCAGTGTTATTAGTTTTAAATATTCCTAAACCAAAATGTAAATGGGCCATATTAGCCATATAAAAGCATGTGATTTGGGGTTATAATCTCTTAAGAAAGTTATCCTATAGAGTGAACATGCTGTTTTCTTGGGAATTATGCCAAAATACAGTAAGACTCATGATGATCACCACACTTTCTGCTTTTGTAAAATAAATTTCTGTGGTTCTGTTCTTAGACCAATTTTATCCCAGTGTAATTCCACCTCTGTCTCTGGAAGCACTTCTGATTTTATAGTAATAATGGTGAGTTCAAAAGAAGATAGGATTTTGGAGAGTTGAGTGGAGAGAGTTTACATGAGACAAAAAAAGCAAACAGCAACAACAACAAAATCCCAACAAAACAAAAATGAAATCTTATACATTCTGTTTTGCTTTGTAATGGAATGGAGGCAATTTTCAGAGTTATCTACTGAGTTGTAGCTGCTGGAGCTTCCAGAGAAGAAATCCATCTGTTCTCTAAACAAGTAGACAGGTGACCACCAAGGCAATGTATTCATAGAATACCAGGTTGCAAGGGACCTTAAGAATCATTTAATCCATTCTTTCAGGGTAAGAATATAGTTTAAATTAGATGGCCCAGCACACCCTGTCAAGCTGGGCCTTGAAACTGCCTAATGTAGGGGAATCCATCACCTCCCTTATGAGTTTATTCCAATGTCTAATAATTTGGGTGGTGAAAAAAAATTTTCTCCATGCAGTCTGAACCTTCCCAGTAGCAACTTGTGCCCATTACCCCTTGTCTTTACTCTGTGACTCTCTGTAAAAAGGGAGTCTCCCTCCTCATGATAGCTGCCTGTCATATGTACATGGTTATAAGGTTTTCCTTAAGCCTTCTCCTCTCAGAGCTGAACAAACTCAGTACTCTCAATCTTCCCCCATATGACAGGTCTTCCAGTCCTCTGGTCATTATTGTGGCCCTTCTCTGGGCCCTTTCCAGCCTGTCCACATCCTTCCTGTATAGCAGGGACCAAAACTGCACACAGTACTCAAGGTGCAGCCACGTACAAATGTTGTCTGCACTGGACAGGAGCAAACTCTTAAAGAAATCCAATATCCAGTAAAGAACTTTACACTTGAAGATTCAGCATTGATTGATTTTAAAAGACTGTCTTTGAGGCCAAATTTTAACCACAGCACACATAGCAAGCTTCCCAACTCATCTGTACCCCGAGCCAGCAGTGATAAAATTTGTATGGCTGGCAGTTGGGTGTTTGATCTCCCAGGCAGCCTGATGGTTGGGCTGTCCAAAGCCAAGAACAATGGCAACTCCTGCCTTCTTAGCTTCTTATAAGAAATTTTGCACAATATTCCCTTAATTTCATAGCGTTGAGTTCATAGGAAAATATATATTTCTCATTTTAGTTGGAGAGGAATTTAATCCTCTAGCTTCATACCCTCACTTTTGTTAGCATTTTGACTCTCTTAGTTTTCATTTGAGTTTGATGTATGTAATAATCTGTTTCAGCTGTTAGAGAAGAGAGTGGTATTTTCCTTTCTTTTTGCCAATTAAATTCATGTTTTCCCATCATCAGGTTCTTAGAATTTGTGTTGATGGATAGCACTACTGGAGTAAACCTCTATTGTTTGCAAAGGTATGTTTAAATGATCAAGGCTGAACAGCCATTCTCAAAATAGACCAAGGATCAATGAAAACTCTTCTGTTCCCAAGAAGCTTTAAAGCTTAGCAACAAGGTTAATTATTTTGTTGTTGGTGGTGGTTGATTTTTATGTTTTAAATACAGAAGAAGTTGTGTTTCTACTTGGGCTTTTTTTTATTATTTCTGCAGTCTTTTATAGAATTGCTGGTCAAGATTTATCCAAGGTCCACTGGTCCCAAGCTCAGCTTAAGATGATAAAAAATAAATCTTTCCCTGTAGCAACAGTTTGTCCAGGTGATCTCTGCAGTGATCAAGGAACATGATTTCCCCCTTTTCTTTGTGCCATTTCCATCTTTTTAGTTTCTTTAGTGTTCACTCTAACAGCCTACTGAGTTTCAATGGGACTTAGTTTGGGGGACTGGGAGCAGCAGAATCAAAAACAACAGAATGAGATGAAGATGAGTCAGGCCAGGTAGGAGAACCAAGGTGACACATGTACTTCAACATCCACAAAATTTGATGGCAGATAAGCATTTTAACTTTGTCTCAGCTGACTAATTTTTGTGTAGACAGTTGCAGGACGGGAAGTGACTGAGGCCCTGGGGGTAGTGGAACAATTATATTCATGCTTTAAATCCCTTAAGCACATACTTAATGGCCATTGATTTTAGTGCTCTTAGCAGCTTTGCTGAGTCAAGGCCTGACTTGAGGGCAAAGTCAAAGCCTGGTGATGCAGTTTATGAATCACCCTCTTATTTAAAGACCCCCAACAAGATCACTGAAGAGAAGGAAACCTCAAAGGTCTAGCAGGCTCTTTCAGTGCCAGTGTGGCAAGCTGGCATGGCAAAAGACAGTGTGAGAGAGAGAGTACATTGGTTGTGGAGGGAAAGAAAGCTGAATGATCAGAGATGTTCATCTCATACCCGACTGGTCACATTATTTCTACAGGTGACCGTTGCTGCAGGTTTCCTTGTCTTTAGGTGCTCATTCACTTAAGTTTTGCCATGGGGGTAGCTTATTTAAATAGGTAGGCTGCAGAAGCTTGGGGGGCTGTTCATGTGCTAGAAAGTAGCACAACAGGATCTGGACAGGTTGGATCAATGGGCCAAGGTTAATTGTATGAAGTTCAACAAGACCATGTGCCAGGTCCTGGACATGGGTCACAACAACCCTGTGGTAAGCTATGGACTTGTTGAGGACATGTGGTCAGAAAACTGTGGCTTGGACAGGGACCTGACAGTTGACTGAATATGAGTCAGCAGAGTGCCCAAGTGGCCAAGAAAGCCAATGGCATTCTGGCATATGTGAGAAACACTGTGGGCAGCAGGAACAGGGAGGTGATCATCCCCCTGTATGCAGCAAGGTGAGGCCACACCTTGAGTGTTGTGTTCAGTTCTGGGCTTCTCACTACAGCAAGGACATTGAGGTGCTGGAGTGTGTCCAGGGAAGGGCAGCAATGCTCATGAAGGGCCTGGAACACATGGCCTATGAAGAACATTGAGGGAGCTGGGTTTTTTCAGTCTGGAGAAGAGGAGGCTGAGGGGAGACCTCGATGCTCTCTACAACTACCTGAAGGGAGGTTTGAGCGAGGAGGGAGCCAGTCTCTTCTCATTGGTGTCAAGAAACAAAACAGAAGTAGGTGAAATGTTTTCAAGCTGAGCCAGTAGAGGTTTAAGCTGGATATTAGGAAATAATTTCTTCACTGGAAGAGTTATCAGACATGGGATTGGTCTGCCCAGGGCGGTGGTGGAGGTGTTCAAACACCATGTGGACCTGGCACTTAGGGGACACGGTTTAGTGTTAACCCTTCAGTGCTCGGTCAAAGGTTGGACTTGGATGATCTTTGAGGTCTCTTCCAAACAGATGGATTCTGTAATTCTGCAGCTGAAACAACAAGGAGCTCATATATATCTTTTGTGTGTGTTGTTTCTCTGCGTGTGCAGGTGCTCCCTGATGGGCTTTGATTTAAACCGGCACTGGGCAAATCCATCTCCTTGGGCTCATCCCACACTGCATGGAGTGAAACAGCTCATCATTGAGATGTACAACAATCCGGTGAGTGGGGAAGGGAGATGCAATCCCAAGCAGTGACTGGCTGGAAAGCAGCCCTGAGGAGAGGGACTTGGGGGTGCTGGTGGACGAGAAGCTCACCAGGAGCTGTCAATGTGCACTTGCAGCCCAGAAAGCCAAGCAGAGCCTGGGCTGCATCAAGGGAAGTGTGGCCAGCAGGGCAAGGGAGGTGATTCTCCCTCTCTGCTCAGCTCTGCTGAGACCCCACCTGGAATACTGCATCCAGTTCTGGAGCCTCTATTCCAAGAGGGATCTGGAGATGCTGGAAGGTGTCCAGAGAGGGGGCCACCAGGATGATCAGAGGGCTGGAGCTCCTCTGCTATGAGGACAGACTGAGAGAGTTGGGGCTGTTCAGTCTGGAGAAGAGAAGGCTCTGAGGTGACCTTCTTGTGGCCTTCCAGGATCTGAAGGGGGCTCCAAGAAAGCTGGGGAGGGACTTTTTGGGGTCTTAGATAGTGACATGACTGGGGGGAATGGAATCAAGCTGGAAGTGGGGAGATTCAGACTGGATGTGAGGAAGAAGTTCTTCCCCATGAGAGTGGTGAGAGCCTGGAATGGGTTGTGCAGGGAGGTGGTTGAGCCCCCATCCCTGGAGGTGTTTGCAGCCAGGCTGGATGAGGCTGTGGCCAGCCTGCTGTAGTGTGAGGTGTCCCTGCCCATGGCAGGGGGGTTGGAACTGGCTGATCCTTGTGGTCCCTTCCAACCCTGACTGATTCTATGATTCTATGCCAGAACAGCCACTTGCTGAGGCACCAACTCTTGCTGTGGGGTTGTGCAAGCTGCCAGTGACTCTGATGGGGCTTAATCCAAGGGCAAACAGGAGTAAGAGAGAAGCAAACAAATAGCACCCCCGCCACATGAGATCAGGGAACATGTGTCTTTTGTCACAGGAAGCATCAGAGTGGGCAGAGCAAGTGAAATGAAGTTCAGCTCAGATTAAATGTGGAATAATTCTGAAAGCAGGGCCCAAATTCAATCGAGCTCCTTTCATTGATGTCCTGAGCCGGATTCGAAACAGCAGGCCCTCGAAATTGAATTACTGAAAAGCATTGATGTTTAATCCAGAGCTCTGGTAGTGGTTGCTATGTAGCATGCAGAGCAGAAGGGGGATAACATTGGCAAATATTGTATAAACACACATGCACACACTCATGCTCGCTCAGAGAAGCAGAAGTGTTCTTGAAGGTGAAATTTTAGCTAATCAGAGGAGATAAATTGCAGAGAATATGGAGAAGAGGAGTGGGAGGGAGGTAGACAGCTATTGAATGTTTGACATCAAAGCACAGAAGAATTATTGAACGTGGCACCTAAGAAAAACCGTTGAACAAAAATGGAGATGGGTATGAAAAAGTCACTGCCAGAAAAATAAGAGGAGACTTTATAGATTTTTTTTTTTTTTCTGTACGGAGTTCCTGGTATTTGTCCTTTCTTTTTGCTTCTCATTACATAGATGGTATTTAAGACCCTTAATTCCCATAAGTTTTTCTTCTTATAGTAAGTGTGAAAGAGGACCTGGTTTGCCTTGCTAATAAAGAGAATTCTTTCCCCTGGCTACATCTTGTATAGGATAAGAGCCCCTTTAATTTAACTCCTGGTTCTCACAATACATCTTAATTGGACTTTTTTTTTTTTTTCCTAATCTTCTGGCCATTACTAATGTCTGTGCAGAAAGGATTTTAGGTTAATAAATAAGGTCCTCACTTATGAGGTGGAATCCAACTACATGGAAAATACTGCTAATTTTTTGGCACAGAATTTGTCTTTATATTCTATTTGTGCAGCACCTGTCATTGTGTCCATGACCAAGGTACCTAAGCCCTGCTGTATTACAATGATGATGATGGACAGTACAGAAAGGATCTTTACAGTCTTCCCTACCCTAGACAGGAAGAGAATTTTCCTTCTAGATGATGGAGAGAGCATGCAGGCTGCTTTTGCTGACAAGAAAGAGTATTTCCCAAGAATAAACTGGTTCTTAAAAGAAGGCTGGTTGTAGGGGAATGCTTCTAGCTAGTAAAGAAACTAACTCTGATGCTACTTGAAGTCACTGTCAGTAACACAGAGCTAATCGTGGGGAAAGAAAGAAAAGTAAAAATCAGCTTTACCCCATTCCTTGGAAGCTTTGAAAATTCTGGTAGTTTACAGTTACCCAATGTATGAGGAATGAACTTATTTGTTGTGGTGGCTAAAATTAAAAAGAAGAAAGAAAAATCAAAAGAAATGTTTGGTCAGAGTCAGTTTGAAATGGAAATCTTTTTTTATTTCCACCTCTCTGTCTCCCAGCCCTCCCCAGTGATCAACCTGAGATGAACCAGTTCCAGTTCATTTCCTGCTGAGGGAAAGAAAAAGGAGCCTTTCAAACACAGGTGTAACATTTCATTTTCAGGGTTATTTAATTTATTATTTTTTTAAAATACCACTTAGGATTTTTTTTTTCTTTTGGATTAAACTACCAACAAAGTTCAGGTGGCTCTTCAGAGTTTCATTTCTCAGTAAATTAGCTACTCACCAAGAGACCTTCTTGACTGATTTTATTGTCCCCTGGTCAATACCAGCTTTTCTGACAGTTTTAGAGACCCTTGGCAATATGATGCAGTATATGGGATTATTTTTTTTTTCAGGCCATACTAGATTCTTAGTCCTTATGATACAGTAATATTTGTGTGAACAGACCATATCTGAAGTGCTGGGAAAAAAGGGGAAAACAAACCAGCTGCCTCAGAGAGAGGGAGGGCAGGGGACTGTACCTGTGCTATCCTGCTTTAACAGTAACTGGTTTTATTAAGTACTTGAGGTTAAAAAGCCTCCTCCTCCCCTTCTGACAGACTGCCAGAATAAAAACTTGCTTTGAATCACTTCAGACTGCTAAAGATTTTAACTATTCTCCAGGTGTAGAGTGTAACTTTTGGAGTAACACCTGATAGATGGTTGGCTGCAGGCATAGGTGAACCAGTTACAGGAGGGCTGTTGTCAGACTGTGACAGATCAGGGATTATGCATTTGAACACACCTGCCCTGCCATCCTCTCCTCACCTGAAGTCTCCCCATTCTAGACAAGATCTGCTGTGAAGAGCTGTCCAGAAGAGATTGGATTGTTCAAAGCAGAAATTCAGCTTCATGTTGCCATTGCAGAATAGCCCAATGCAGCTCTTTTAGATGTATTCATTCTCTTGCATCACTTGAGGAAAATTAGCTGCCATAAGAGCATAAAAATCACACTTTAAATATTGCTGTACAGGAGGATTTTTCTTCTGCTGCTGCAGTATGGAAGAGAAGATGTTTCTTTTGAAAAAGAAGGTCATTCTGGAGGGAGGAGGATGACTGACACAGAAATGAAGTGGGTATGAGGCACACACACACACACAATGGCATAGCTACAGATTGGTCCAAGGCTAAGTGTTTTACTGTAGTAGCTATATGAAAGTAAACAAAAGTAAACACCTGTGATTCTCCAGTACTCTGGAGATTACAAACTGTGGTTTACTTTTTATTTTTGAAGGGTTTCAAATTCCATGACGACCGTATCATCTTTAGGAGGGAGTGGATAGGTCAAGAACTTAGAGGACGATAGGAAGCTTTTGATCTGAGTGTCACTGGATTTGAAATAATCACCCCTCATGGTGAGTTACTGTCATTGTGTTGGCCTACATCAGCTGAGGGGATACTCTCAGGTGATTCTAGTGGTGTTAGTCATGTAGATGAGACTGAAATGACAGAGTTGCTTTTCTGGATCATGTGCTGTTGGCTGAAGTTATTTCTGGTTTTAAGTAGCTTCCCCTACCCATATGGCAGACACAAGTGATATGTGTAGATGCTGGAGCAGAATTATTCCAGAACATGAATGCATTGTTTAAACAAACTCATCTAATTTTTGTCTGAAGTACATCAAATGATGTTCATATGAGCTGTTTCAACAGCTGAACTGTGGGGCCAAGGAGTTCTGCTTGGGAATGAAAACACACTTCACATAGAGCATTGTTTGGAAAACGAATGTCTATGGCTGTGTAAGGAATCTGATAAAGCATTCATGCACAGCTAGATTTAAATGTGAACAAGCTGAGTGAATTCAGCAGTGTTCCTTTTGTACTTACAGCTAAGCAGATGCTTCAATGTTTTAGCCTGGGTATCAAGTGTTCAGCACTGAAGAGCTGAGGACATGGATGGTCTATGGAGATCAACAGGCCCTATCTCTGGGATAACATGAAATCTCAGAGACAGAGAGAGCAGCATAACTACTTGATTGTTGGACAGATTTTGTGTGGCCATACCACACTTTTCCCCAAAACCAAATGCCCTCTTTAAAACAGATTTAATGAGTGAACTTGGGCAGTGTGTTCTGTGTCAGTTCAGTCCCCTTGAGTCTGTGCATTGTGATATAGTCTTTAATCACAAGGGCTCATGCTGTTCTCTCAGCTAGACCCCTGCCTCAGTGCATTCTCCAAATAGAAAACTTTCACATAATAAGCAGCTATTCAGTGTTTTGTTTTAGCTTCAGTGTTCATTGTGCAGCCTTGTCCTGTATTTACTGTGCCCTATTCAAATTCCTGCTCTGAGGACAGAATTGTTAATCTCCTCATGGGCTTTTTTTGTTATGCTCATTGCTATACCCTGGGAGCATTTCAGAGGTGTTAATTATTTTAGGGGAGGGCCCCTGTGAGGAACAAAGAGGTTATCCTTGTATAGATAGGAAACAGATGCAGAGCAGGTATCAGAAGTACCTACTCATTTGAGACAGATGATCTAAGGTGCCTAGGGTCAAATTTGTTTCATGCCATTCACCAGGTCTTGATAAATTCACTGTCTTGTTTCCACCCTTTCCTTCTCCAAGGAATATTGGGACAGACTTTTTCTGTCATTTGGAGCTCTTAGGACCTAGGAGACAAGCAGGCAGTGACTGGCTGCTTGGGAAGAATCTGTTTCAAGCAATTTGCCTCCCATAAATGCAGAGATAGGTTGCAGAGCTCTCAGGCATTCTCACTACAACACTTTGTATTCTTGTATCTGTCTTTGTTCCACCACCTGTTGTCACAGGAGTTGGAGCCCTACATGCAAATGATTTCTATGTTAGACGTTTTTCACCTGACCAAAAAAGAAATTAAAATAGAAATCCACTCCCCTGGGGTGTTCTCGTTAATCTCCTTTGTCACATGCATACACCAAAGTCCTAAGTTATTTCTGCATAGGCAACATTTCTCATTCCATTCCTGACTTTGGAGTTGCAGCCTTTGCACACTTTTAATACCATTTTGGGAGAAAGTTTTCACTGATTTGCAGCAAAGTTTACAGGTGAAATGAAGCCTCAGCATGTTGAAATCTAAGCCATCTGCTAGGCTGGAATCTTTAGATCCACCATACAGACATCTTTCACAAAAGCTGATGCATTAAGTGATAGAGGACAGCAATCTGCAATTGCTGTGGACTGATATGAGGGAGGGAAAGAAGCACTGCCTGTGGGCTTTATGGGTGTCTGCTGAATGAATAATAAGAAAGGATGAGTAAACATAATACTGAAGGCATGAGGAGGAGGATATTTAAAGCTGAATGAGACCTTTTGTGGGTTTGCAAAGTTTTTTTAAGATCCCATGTGTAGGCTTAGACTTGAACAAAAACATATGTTCCCAATGTTTCTGTCTCTGAGGAGGCCTTGGTTTTGATCCAAGTTGGCTTGGGTGTATAAGCAGAAAGACTACAAATGAATTGACATTTGTCTAGTAAGTCAGTGTAGTTCTGGATTCTTCAGAAGATAACTAAATTCCTCTCCACAGAGAGAACACATCTACTTCCTTCCAAACATACTGAGCATAAATTCCTCTGGTTCTGTGTTATCATCTATTTCTAGACCCTTTTTTAGAGATAGAAGGATCTCATTCACTAGGTTTGGCTCAGTACATCAAGCACTTTCACTCTTCAGGGAGACAGTAGAGACAGCTTAGCCTGGGGAAATCACCTGAAGCTGATCTCTGAGTTCCAGCTTGTTGTTTTCTCTGCTGATAAACACAGATGCTAGAAAGCAGCTGCAGTTGAATGCTGAGTGGCTTGTGAAGAGTTTAGTGTAGCCAGTTGAAGGAAACACATTCTCTCCCTGACAGTCTGTGACTCATTAGAGTGTATTACTCAGGTAAGTGGTTTCTTTATTTTTTTTTTCCTGGAGTTCAGGTTCAGCCCTCCCCTGTGCTCACAGACTCTCTTTTCACACCCAGTTTCTCCCATTCTGGTACTGAGTTCTGTTAATTCCTGTCAGGAGATTATACCTGTTCTTACCACTTCAGACCATTTCCCATCTCTTTCAAAAAGGCAGTTCACATATTAATGCTTAACATAAGCCCTTAGTCACTGCTTTTCTGTGTGCTGCTTTGACTGACAAGTGTTATCTAAAGACTCTATTTAGACTGCCCACGATGATGCTGTTGTTCAACCTACTTCTTTTCTAGGCTTTCAGTAGCAGCATCTAGAATGTACTATCAAGGACAGTAGTTTTGACTGTGCAGGGACCATGTTCAAAGTGTAGCATTGTGGAAGTGCTCCATGTGCTGCACATTCAAGTCCCAACTTTCTCCATTATCCCAAACCTTTATATAGTGATGGAAATCAGGACCTTTGTTTTTCTAGTGTCTCTGGTTATAAAGGGAGAGCCATATTTTGAGGGAAACATTCTGGTTCCACGGAAAACTAGGTCACAAAATTAAAGCTCAGAAACCTGAAAGTGATATTTTGCATTCCTGCAACTATCCTTAATGTCAGCATTGCTTTAGTGAACTTCCATCCTCCCTGTCTTTGGCAATGTTAAATTCTTCACCAGAAAATTCCACATTATGAAAAATGCAACTGGCCTCTGAGATGAACATACTTTGCTGGAGCATGGCATAAATTTTACTTCTGTCAGTCCTGCATATTGTGTCAATCTTAGAAGCTCTACTTACACTCATCTTGTGAAATTATGTTATTAGTATTATCGTTGGTGTGGTACTGGATAGTTGACAAAGAAGTGTAACAACAGACTTTGCAAGGGTTTCATATCAAAATTCTATACGTTGGCTTATATTATCAGTCCAAAAATAGTATTATGTAATCTTACTTTTGACTGGCTGGAAGCAATTGGTTGCTGTTTAAAAATTCTTTTTTTCCCCAATCATCTCTTCTGCTCCTATTATAAATGGAAGCAGCAAAGTTGAATAAATTTCACTGGAAAAATTATAAGCTGGTTCTCATTCCAGCTGAAGCCTGTTTGGATGTTAATAAATGTTTGGAAAGGCTGTGGGTTGAGGCTTGGTGTTGCTTGGAAATCACTCAGAGCCAAAGAAATCAGCTGAGGTCTGCATCATCTGGTATATGGAGTCACAACAGATTAACACAGGGTAATGAGATCTGTAGCATAGCACACTACCTGGCTCCATTTTGCTGTTAGCAAAGCCCTTAGACTTCCTTCCCCATCTAAATAACACAATAGTATTGGTTAATCACTGTTAACACAATATTGAATTTTACCAACCTACTAGGTTGTTCAGGTAGTCCCTCAGCTATCCTGGGTTGTCATTTGTACCTGTGATGGTTTGAAACTGTCTTTTTAATTTTTCCTTGCAAAGTTCAGAACAGAGAAAGTGAAAGAATGTAAATAAGTCACTATTGGGTGTAAGAAAGCAAAATAACGATTGTTCTAAACACTTCCATTGGATAGATAGAAATGTTTAAGAACTATTACCCAAAACAAAGTAGGCACTCTGCACATTCTGCGTTCGGCAGTGGGGGCAGTTGCTGGGCTGTCTGGCTGCTGTTTCTTCTTCTCTTCTGGCTGAAGATAACACACTGACCTTGGCAGCTAAGTTAACAACTTTCTGCTTAACTAACTCTGCTTCTCTGTCCAGGGGGGTCTGAGGGGGAAGCTCCTGGGAGAGAGAGGCCCCTTTGGGAGGATCCCCTTGGGGGGAAGCAAAGGGAGATCGGTTGTGCTTTTTCTGATGATTGTATATATTTGTGAATGTTGTGAATTTTGTATATTTGTACATATTCATTGCATTTCATTGTAGATTTTAGACTCTGCTTGTAAATACAGCTTTTCATTTGCTTCCAGACTGAGCTAGCCTGGTTATTGTTGGTGGGGGGGGGAATTTCAGCTCACACCGACACAGTACCTAATGGTTTTCACTTAGGCATCAAAATGGCTATCATCAGGCACCAATTTTTTTTTCCCAATAATTCTCAACCTAATACAGTACATGTTATTCTGAGTTCTTCTTGGGCAAAATGGCCAACATGATGCCTCCTATTTCTCTCCTCCTGAAATTAGAAGAGATACTACCTCTTCTTACACAGTTACATGTTCAACTATGAAAATCCTCTGGCTGCTTTCTGTAGCAATGTTTGTGTTTGTGCCAGTTTCTATCTTGCAAGTCACTGTAGACTGAAGTGTAACTTTTTGGTATGGCAAATATAATTTTTGTTTCAGTTCTCTGTTGACCAAAACAGTAGTAAGGGCAACCTAGTGCTAGGGTGTAATTTAACACAATGTGCTGATCACTGTCTGATTCTGTAGCATTTGTTTAGTAGGTGTTAAGGATTTTGACTCTATTTCTCACCTTGCCTTTAACTAACACAGTAAGAGCTACTAACGCTATAGCTAATGTTATATTTCATATAGACTGTTTAAAAGTATTCCCATGAAAGTCTTCCTGTTGTTAAAGATGAATGCATTGGTTATCTGCTGACAGAAACGTGATGTGCACAATATCTTTGTTATTTTCTGATAACAAATGCCATGACAGTGAAAGTAGCACTTGAGAAGAATTCCTGTTTCTTTCAGTCGGTGTTAACAAATTTACTTCCAGTTTGTTCTGGAGTAAATATTCTTTCCTGATCTACTAATATGCTCAGTATTTCTATGAGATAAAGTGGCTTCTGATCTTCGCAGCTTCCTTCCCATGGTCCTTTAAACTACATGTAATATTATGATAAACTTGCTTAGCAGCAGAGCTAGATTGGCACTAAAATAGATTTGCACAAGATGAGGAATCCTTACGACTGGAGGGTTTTATGACGTTTGTTTTTCGGGAAAGCTTTAGGTAGAGCTATTGAGACAGCTGAATACACCAAATAATCTCTACAGATTTCCTTCTCATCTCCAATTAATCTATGATCTTTGTCTAGACTCTTTGTTTCAGCATGTAAACTGCCTGCACATATATATTCATATCTATATGTATAATTAAAAGTGACTGTGTAATTTCTCTGTTAATATCTTAGAAATCATTGACACCATTAGATTAAGTCCCACATGGAACTGTGAGCATCTTCTTAAAGTGAAAGTCATGGAAGGAGTGTGATGTTCAGGCCACTCTCTGCTAACAGCCTTATTTTTTGCAAGGACAAATTTATAGTCTGGGAATTATAAACTGTGTTTCATCTAAACTGGACAAGCTTTTTAGTTGGTGGTGTTTGTTTTGACCACACTGACACATTCATAACCAAGCTCTAGATGATGCTCCACTATGCTTCTTCCAAATACTCCAGGAAACGTCTGTAGCTACCAAATTTCTCTCTGTACTCAATGTGCTAATTATATCGCTGTAGTGGTGATCTCTGATACAGGCTTCTGCTTCTTTCTTTGATTGTTTTTTTTTGTTTTGTTTTGTTTTTTTTTTTTTGGTTATCTTCATTTAGTAACGTTTGTATCTAAACAGGAATGGTTTCAGCTGAAATTTATCTCCCAAAGAAAAATGAAATGTTTTAATCCCAAAGAATAAAGCTAAAATCTCCTTTGTTTCAATGTAATGATGGTCAGTCTTTGTTGGTACTTGATACTTCCAAGATGTTTTTCTCTGCTATGCTCAGACACCTGTTTGATGCACTGTAGACAAATCCATGTGTGGTTCACTGTCATATCTCTGGTTTGTAATCATATATCTAGATAAGTACCCCTTTAGTTAACTTAGTTTCTCAAATGTATTAATACTTGCATCCTGTGACTTGAGGTATGTGTGCAGCAGAATTTGCAGCTTGCTGCCCTGGACATCTAAATCAGGCACACGTTTGTATTTTTTCCTGTAGTTTGCCATTCTGAGAAATCTTTGTACTGCTGTTTTTCATTTGAGGCAGAAATGTTAGTTATGACCTCCACTTTGCAGTGATCTACTGTACATCTTATCTTTTCTTCCAGGTGTTTTATTGCTATTACATGGACCTTGCATTGTTGCGTTCTTAGTTTTAGCTCAGCAGCTCTGTCTTTTTCCACAGCTCTTTAGGGCCTTTACTCAAGCTCCTCTCTTTTACCTTGGATCAAAATATTATCCATCAAAGTCTTAGTATCCTCTCTAACCATCAAAACATGGTTGTATTTTGCTGGGACATGCCTAGGGGGCTGAACACAACTCAAATATCCCTCTGAGGAAATAGTGTCTCCTAAAATAGTTTTTTGAAGATGTATGGCCATGTTCTCTACTTTTCTAGGGGCACCTGCCAGCACCCTGCTGATGAATCAGAGCCATCTCTTCAAAGAATTTACCCCTTGACAATGGAGGGAAATATTCCCTTTATATTATACACACATTTTTTTTTCTTGGTCTGAGTGTAGAAGAGAGATTCAATATGGATTCTTTTCTGCCTCTCTTGCATCTCCTTTCTGCTTCTACTTTCTGATTCTTGCAGCTGTGATGTTACCAAATTTCCCTTTTAGCATCAGCATTGGGGGGGACAGACTTTTTAAAAATTATTTTAAATAACATTAATCAAGGAGTGGCTGACATGTTCAGTGCTGTATTGAGAGTCTCCCTGAGTCTGGGAGACATGTTTAAGCACCTCTTCAGTATTTCTGGTGTTGTGTTTCTCCTCCCCTTCTCTGTTTGTTCAGTCAGGCATAGGGTTTGAGTATTTTTACCCACTTATGAAAAATTCCCCCTTTGCTTCTGCTCCTCTCCCAAGTGCTTGTATAAACTGGGTCAGAGTCAAGGTCACTGACAAGTCTGCTTCAGTCAAAGGGTACATTTGAACTGATGAACACTGAGGAGAATGAGCTCCTGCACTGTACAGCAGTCAATTCCAGCTGGCTCTTGCCAGAGCTTCTCAGAGATGGGCTTCTCAGAGGATGCAAGCGGAAATGCCTGGAATGAGCTGATCCATTTTATTTTTCCTACTTTAGACAGCATTGGGAACATGCCCTTTGTTCATATAGCTCAATTTCCCCCCTGGAATTGTATTTGCCTTTTAAGACACAGGGATAAAGTCACTGGCAGGGCTTTTTATTTAATACAAAAAGCTCTTAGTATTCAAAAATGATTTACAGACAGCTGGCCAAGTGTTTGACCTAACTATGTCTGTTCATGCCATTTTACTGGTGCAAGATAGCTGTAATAGAGGCTTACCCAGCCAGTGGACAATTAGCCCAATGTATGCAATGAGGATGGGTAAAGTGAAATGATGATTTTAAATAAGGATATTGACATAATAGCATCTCAATCAGGGAGAACTGGAATAGCAGTGTAAATTTACCCACAAATTGCAGAGGAAATCAAGCCAGTGGAGGAGTGGCATTATAGTTAAAAGAAAGCTAGGAAGCAAAAAAGGGAAAGGAAGGGGAAAAACAAAGCGGGGGGGAGGGAGAGGAAAGTGGGAAATAGCATTGTATCAACAAGTACTGAACAATCTCACAATATCTATGCATTAAAATTTCATGCCAAAATAGGGTGGTAGCAGTAAACATCTTTATAATGCCACACTCAGAAGAAATGAGGACTCGGAGGATGTAATAACTGGGGGCTGATTAAGTGTCACGATTAAACCTGATGTAGAAATTGCATTTGTACACTTTAACAATGACCTCTTCTTGGAGCAAAAAATGAAAGAATCTAAAAGAGAAAACTAGAATTTTATTTATCCCTGAGCAAGGATTATGTCTTGATTGAAGATCTACCTGTCAAAGGATCATTCTGTAGTAATAAATATAAGCACACACTCAAATTCATCATTCCTGGTGGAGTGTGAAAGCCAAAAAGACCTTAGATTGGCACACACTTCTGAAAGGGGGCCAGCATAATATGGAAAGAAAACTAAAAGCAGTACTGCAAAAGGCAAAAGAGAACAAAACACTTCCAGGCAATGTGGCAGCTGTATAAAATTACCATTGTAGGAACACATTTTTACACCTTTGCCATTAGAGAGTTACCCCTATTTGAAAAACTCTACAACTTTACAGAAGATCACATGAGAAGTTATTAAAAGGGATTATTAGACTGAAGAAGGCCATTAGCATTAAGAGAACACCTTTTGAAGTCTTGCCCAAATGAGCTAAGGAAAAAAAAAACAAAACAGTACACTCCAGCAAGTTAAATACAAAAAAACATAATGATAGAGGACAAAAACAATTTTAAAGAATAACTTGCTAAAGGCAGAAAAACTAATAATAAAAACTTTTTTCAAACACATCAGAGGCAAGAAGCCTGCCTGAAGGTCTATGAGGTTGATAGATGATCAAGATGTAAAAGAAGTGCTCAAGGAAAATAAGGTCTTTGCAGAAAAGCTAAATGAGTTATTTGCTTTGGTGTTCACTGTGAGGAGCCTAGAGGGATTTCCCAGATTAGAGCTGCTCTTTGTAAGGGACAAGTCAGATAACATGGGTAACAGCAGCTTAATGGTACATATTATTTTGGAAGGGAAATTTGTACCTTGTACATCTGTTAGCCTTTTTTAGAGGAACTGACAATCATGAAGTTAAAGGCAATCCACCACCTGTTGCCTGTTACGAATTTCTGAAAAGTTTGGCAAAGTTGGTAAGCAAATGACTTGAAAAAAATTAAGAATCCAAGTTGTGGTTGGATGACATGGGCATCCTTCTTTAGGTTTAAAAGACAAATGAAGTTGAAAATGAGTTTTTGCATTTGTTGAAAGATGTATGTGGAAATTGCTTGAGATTATTTGAATTGTTAGTAAATTATTCAGAAAAGAAAAAAAAAAGAATTAATGGATCTTTCTGATGGTATATGATTATTCAATGCAGTGAGCATTGTACCGTAGAAAGATTGTATGATATCAAGTGATAAAATGGAAGAATAAGTCCAGTGTTGATAAGTGTAAAGTCATTTGTATGTCTTTTTGTATTGAAGTTGGAGGGAAGTCAAGTCAAAGGAGCAGACAGTAAAATCCCAGTGCCATTTAATAGAGTAATACCAACTGGGAAAGAAGTTTGTGAAATGATTTCTGTATGACAAAATTTTATGTAGCATAGACCCTTCAGCTTGGAAGAGAGAGATCTGAGGAGGGCTAAAGTATTAATAAATAAATAAATGGTGAAAGATATGAAAGTTATCAAAACCAGACAGACAAGTAATCTGTCTTGGGTTTCACAGAGCTGGAAAAACTAGAAGCTGCAAAAAATAGGGATTCTATTACTTGGGGAAGTATTGGTGTTTCTGCTTTCACTGTTCTGTTAAACAACCTGTGCTTCCCACATCCAGGTGTCTGTGTATGGCTGCTTCTATCTGGCTTTAAGTCACACCAAGGGAAGTTGAGATTGGATATTAGTAAGAATTTCTTCACTGAAAGGATTCTTTTACTTGGGATTCTGTTACCTGGGGAAATATTGGTGTTTCTGCTTTCATTGTTCTGTTAAACAACCTGTCCTTCCCACATCCAGGTGTCTGTGTATGGCTGCTTCTATCTGGCTTTAAGTCACACCAAGGGAAGTTGAGATTGGATATTAGTAAGAATTTCTTCACTGAAAGGATTCTTAGGCATTTTAATGGCTTGCCCAGGGTAGTAAATACCTCCCTAGAACTATTTAAGAGTTGTATAGAGGTAGTGCTTAGGGATACAGTTTGGTCAAGGACTTGTCAGTGTCAGCGTACTGATTGCACTTGATGATCTTAAAGATCTTTTCCAATTTAGGCAATTCTGTGATTGTGTGATTCCTACATTCTCCAGAATAAAATAGAATGGGGTGGCTGTATGAGGCTGTATTGGCACCTTTTTTTTTTTTTTTTTTTGGTGGATAAACACTAGGAATTGTTCTGCCTAAAAGAGAGCTCTTCTATTCCCTTCTGATTATCCTGTGAACCTCTGCATTCCTGTAAGCGTGGTCCTTGAGGCTACCTGAACCTTGGTAGAAGTAGTATGCAGTGCCTCACAGTATCACTAAATTACTCAAGAAAAGATGTAAAACTGTATTTTGCATGGGAAGAGGAAAACCTGCAAACCTATATGATTTGTCTAGATAATAGAGAATTATCCTCATTATATTGACTGTGATAATACTCAAAGTTATACACTATGTCCCTTGATATCTCTGCATATCTCATTTGAATAAACTCATCTCAAACAATCCTGTAGATAGGATACTCTGCCTGCTGCTTATTTTCATCATCTAAAGCCTGGGTCTAAGAACAGGAATCCTGTGAGAAGAACACAGCCTAAGAGTTCAAAGAAAGGTGTAGTGAGTGATGGATCCTATGGAGGTGTTCTAGGCAGATAGGCATTATTTAAAGTAAGGATGACTACAGCTGAACAAACAATACTGTTGCTCTTTTGAAAAGTATAAAAAAATGTCCTTTATGATTTCAAGTTGCCAGGATCTTTGCCTTTTTGAAAACTCATCCCATGATAATTATAATGAAGCAGAGCTGACTCCAGAGTTGTTGTTTTCCTTAAACCTGAAAAACTGCACTTTTAGACCCATAGGCATCAAAAAACATCTTAATGCCAGTAGCATTGCTGGCTGGATTTTGAAGGCAACAACCCTGTAGTTATGCATATGTTTTCTTGATCTAGAGCCCAGTTTAAGCTGTTGAATGGGGTCTGTGTCTATAATGATCCCTAAGTGCTATTATGCAAAGAGATTACTTATTTGAATCATTAATCAGTTTCTGGATGGCTGCAAGTTCTTATATTTCATGGCTGGTTTTCATGATATATGTAACCTATTCATAGCACTGCTCAAGCTGCAGTGGAACCAGACTTAATTCTTAGTATTAAAGTTTTTCTGCTGACTACCTTCACAAGTATATGCTTAGAAATTAGCCCAAACCAGTCCATGCAAAGCTGCTGGAAAGGGTCCTCATACAAGAAAACTTTATCAGTGGCTTAACTCTTTCATATCAGATTAACATGATAGTTGGTTGGATGTGTTCAGTTGTCTTTTCAGAATTTGATTACTGTATGCCTTGTGAAAAATTCTATTTAAATTCATTAATCAGCAGAAGTTTAATTTTCTTCTTGTCAGGAGACATATTGTGGAGTTGGAATTCTACAGCATCAAAGTTAGCAATAGTCCCTGTCTTAAAAGTATTTTTGAAAGCTTCTACTTGCTAGTTTTCTGTGGTGCTGACACCAGTGGATCAATAGGTTTTTAAACCCAGACAGGAATCACTGTGATAATCTACTCTGATTTACAAAGTACTAAATATCATCCATCATGGTTTTCCTAAATGGGCATCAAAGTCTGAGCTTCCCCAACTTCTGGTGGCTTAGCTGTTAGATAGAATGACAGATCTAAAAGAGCTTAGAGGGTTTATCTCACAAGAGCATCTGGAATATAATTTTTTTTTCCCAAATATCTTCAAAATCCCGTCCCTCTGCTGGTAAGGTTGTTAAGCTCACACTTTTCTTTTATTTTTTATTTTATTAAAAAATATATATAAAATCCTTTTCAGTATATCTGCCTTATGAAAAGTAACATATAGGAAATTGCAATGTAAATTAGGATTATTGAGCTGGGTCACTTTGATGGCCTGAGTTGCAGAATATGATCAGACTTCATGTGGTAAATACAACCTGAGTGTGCAGAAACCCAGGGCTACTATATGTGAGCTGACTCTTTCTATTGGGGTTGCTCCCAACAGACTCCTTTAGAGACAATGCTGATAATCATTTCACCATTTCTCAAAATGAGGTAAGAAGAGGAAGGATCCCCAGTATGAGGACTGATAACTCTGATAAACACTGGTAAGCAGAGAGCTGAGCATAAACAGCAAACTCCATGGTGAACATACCTCATGGAGCATTTACAGCAGGGAGAAGTGAATGATGCACCTAATATTGCTGAAAAGGGAGCTCTGCAAAATAATTTACATGCAAAGTTTGTAAAGCAAGGACAGGTCCTCTCCCTGCATCAAGGCATTTTGGTCTGGTTTATCCTTTTTCTGTGTTCATGTGTAGAATTTGATGGCCTTTTTGGTAGTTTTGATGCTCTTGCTCAATTAATGACACTGCAGGAAATGTAATGCTACTAATGCTACTGTATTATTCTATTAAATATGTTGTTGCTTTAAATGTTCTTTTTTATGGTGTGTCCCCTGAAAGATCACTTTCTGTGACAACACCTTGCATTTAGGTTTGGATTTTCAAAAGCACCTTCTGAAATAGGATCCTTTCCTGTCTTATTATACCTTAAATCTAAAATTCCAAAGATTAAGTGCAAGTTAGGAATCAGTTTATGCCTTACTGAAATGTAGTCACCTCTGTAAAAGACCCCATCAGCACCATGCTATTTGAAGGTTGTTTATTGAGATGTACACCATGAAAAATATTTTTCTGTTCTGAGTTCAGCTAATTTTATTTTATTTTTTTTTTTAAATAAACTGCCTTCATCTCAGTATTGGTCTTCTGCTAGGGAATTTGTGGTGGTTTATGACTTCCCCCAAAAAGGGTACTCGCTGTAGAATTAAATCTCAGCAGGAGTAGATTTAACCCTCCCTGATGATTTGCAGTCTGCGAAACATTATTGCCTGTACTTGGTTGGGGAGTCTGCCCTTCAGGAGCTGGATGTTCTCCTCTTGCTGCAGTTAACTCATGCAATAGACACAGCTTTTTATTCTGTTTCTGTCCCTTGATAATGACTGTATTGATCTGGCCTGATGTAAGCAAAGGTTCACAGTTTGCCAAATGTCGCTAAGGGTACCAGACTATTACTGCCACCAGCAGACACATTCCATCATCCCTCAATCTCCATGTGTGAAAGCCAGAGCAGCAGGATGCCACAGGTTGGTGACTCAGGAAAATGGCATGTGTTGGTATCTGACATATGTGAGATTTGGATGCTTCTAAAATTAGAACGAGAGGAGGGGGTTTGTTGTTGTTGTGTTTATTTTGTCTGCCAAGCAATGCAGGAACATTTAAAGGTTAGCTTAATTTTCAGTTATTTGGAAACAAAAGCCACAATGACAACGCTGTGCAGGAACACCTATTAATTTTGTTTTCAATTAAGATGAATGTTCCTTTCCTTTAAAGAAATAAAAGTTGCTGAAACTAACCTGAGCCAGGAGTAGGAATGGTGAGGAAGGTAGACTATTGTCCAGCCTGACACCTCTAGGCAAATGACTTCATTATCTCTTGCTCAGTTCAACAAGGAATTTTTACTAGAAGGCAAATCTAAGAGAAAAGATTTTGAGCCTAAATTCTTACTTGCAGCAATTCGAAGTGAGAACTGCTGAATCTCATAATACTGCTTGGGGGATTTGGGTCTTTGTTTAGAAAGCAATTTAAATCTGTTTACCTGATTTTTTTTTTTTCTAACACAAAATCCCAGTTGTCCTTTGAAATAGGAGTTATTCTGACTCTGCTACTGTCTCATCATGACAGAATAATTTGACAAATTTTAGACTATTTTTAAAAGCAAGAGGCCTGAGACTGTTTGGGGAGGGTTGGTGCTTGGTGAACACAACTAGCTATCAGATTATTAGGTTGTTGTTGTTTTGTTGTTGTTCTTTTGGATTGTTTGTTTTTGTTGTTTTTTTTTTTTCCAGAGTCTAAGGTGGAGGAGAGATTAGCTGATTTAAAGGGCAAACTGTTTTCATTTTTTTCCCCTCTCCTTGAGAGCTGGAAAACGCTGATTGCTTGATCCCATCTCGTCCTGGTTCTAGTCCGTTAATTCCAAAGATCATTCTCCAAGTGGCATGGTTACTTTCTAACAAGATTAGAGGGAGAGAGGCAGTGAACTGCTCAGTTGCACTCTAGAGACCCTTGGAAAGTGTGATTTGGAGTGGGTTGGTTTAGAGAAGTAGTGCAAAGAGGCTAGTCCAACCTAGCATATTATTGCAAGGATTTTACATCTGTCACAACAGTGGATTGTTCTCTGCTAAAACAAATATTTAGCAAATATTGGCTGTGTTAGTCAAACTGATATATACTGCTGGTGTATGATAAGATGGCAGTCGGTACAGAGTGTTCACAAATGACTTTGTTGATTTCTGCAGTATTGCAATAGCAAAGGGCAGTGAAAATTTATACCATAGCAGCCATTGTGATTTTATGTTGTTAGTGAAAATAACTTCAAATGTAGTGTAGCTGTATCTGAAACACAGAAATTCATCCAAGTGAAATATTATTCCAGCTTCCAGTCTTGTACTGAGAGTGCCAGTATCTTTACTGGAGTCAGTGGAAACCGTAAATGATTACTGTGACTGTTTTTAGCCATTCAGAATGATTTATCACCTGGGCCCATTAATATCTGTGCACTCAGAGTAGCAGGAAAATCATCTGTCTGTGTGTCTATACATACACTACACCTACAGCATGTTTCATGTGTTGTTTTCCTGTTGATTGTGTATTTTTGCTAAGGTATTTATCTGCATCTCTTCCCTGTGGAGTTCCAAAGTATGATTTGATCTAGTTACACTGCAGTTCAGGGAGAGACTGGAGCATTTGGAATAAAGCTTGGGAGACATTTATCAGGCTATTACAAAAGCTGTGGTCTGCGCTGGGTACCCAGGCCCAAAATGCCAAGGAGAAGCTGCCATCTGGCTTTGCAGGCTGGCCAGCATCAAAAAGGTCCATGCTAATTGGAGCACAACCCTCAGTTAGCTGCTGGGAGCCATCCTGCAGGAGCACAGAAACCAGCCGGATGACCTGAGAGGAATTTTCTTTCTCTAACTTGTGTAATGGAGAGTTGGCTGGAGCCAACTGCCAGCTGCCACCCTCTTTCAGGACCCTGTAGAGAGAATAAAGCTGAACTTTGGCTAACTGGCTCTGCACCCTGGGTAATTGTTAATAACAAATTTGATGAGCTCTTGAACTACACTAGGGCTTGATGAGGTATTTTAAGTTTTTTTGTCCTTTGGGCTGGGTTTGTTAGAACAGAATGCAGACAGAACAGATTGGATTATCCCTCCCTAAGTACAGTTTTCACTTGGCCATTGTTTTCTTCAGCCTCATAGAGTAATTGTAGTGATGTGTAGGTGAAGCTTAGGAAATTGTTACATTTCACAAAGAGAGGGCAGAGTGATACCCATTTACCTTAGGATGGGAAAGTGCTTAACATCATCCTGAAATCAGTGGTCACTCCCTATGTACTCTGAAACCCCCTCCAATTAGAGTTTAACAGATATTTAGACTGAAGGTGAGAGTTCTCAACACCATTTCTTGAGTTTAACCAAGCCTCTCTTCAGCCCTCAGCCCTGCAACTCACCCACTTTAACTCTGTCTTCAAGGCAGAGACTTGTTTGGGCCATCAGTTCCAAGCTCTGATCCAGGAGGCTTAGACCCTTTGGTCCCCACACAGAGCAAGCATGCTTGTGGGTTCTTCCAACACGTGCTGTGGTCTCCCTATTCCCAGAAATGGCCCTCTTGTGCCTTTTGCACATCAATTCCTGACCATGGAATGACCATGGAAGCAGGTAAACTCCCTAGGAAACCTCCTAGGAGAAGTCTGCTCGAGGAACAGTGTGCTTTGTGGGCAGCTTCTGTTGTGGCTTTTAAAAAGAGATGCAAAATGGGGAAAAAAATGCATTGGGGAAAATTATTTCTGAAGCCAACTGTAAATATAGGCTTGTTTATTTCTGATATGTATGTGTGTTCAAATTTCATTGACCTGGCTGTCTAGAAAGGGTCTCTACATTCTTACTGAAGCTTTGAAAGAGAAACAGAATGATTTCCATTCGTCCTGGACTTGGTTTCTGAACATTTGAAAACTAGGCTGCTTTGACTGTCACTTGGATCAGCAATGTAGCTAGTTCTGGTATGTAAGCATGTGGATGCTGTTGCAGCTTTCTCTGAGCTTTATTATTTCAGTACCAGTAAACTCTATTTATTTAAACTTTCCTCTGTTCATCTGAACCAATTATTCTTTGTGGTCCACATTTCTATCACAGGGGGCTACTCAGTCCTTGTGCATTAAAATTATAGGCAAGGAGGAGGGTAAGACATAAACATTCACAGGGTACAGTGACTTATATTTAAAAAAAATTAAGAATATGGAAAGGGACAATTTGGTTGTAAGAGTTTGACATCAGAATTTATGTTTGCAAAATGTGGATAATTTTAGGATCAGCTACTTCTTTCTCCTGTCTCACAGTATCTTTAAAGATGCATCTGGTAATGGCCTTGAGGATTGTAGCTTTCAGAAACAATTCTCAGTCAAGATATGTATGAAAAACCTTGCAGAAATTTTGCTGAAGGTGCAAGAGGGCAAATAGTCAGCCAGATAAACGGAGACAGAAAGGCAGAGAGAAGATGTTAGCTTTCCCCTGAACTTCTTGAAGCAGCAGGCATTTAAAAGTAATTTTGAATAACCTCCTGGAATATGAGGGAAACAGCTTTACTGTACACTGGGCAGTAACTGAGCAGGCTTGACATATTTTTGAGTTGACACTCTTGGATGTAATAAAGTGGGTGGATTGAATTTAGTAGCAAAATAAATAACACACAGGTTATTAAACTCCCTGTGTTATTCATGACCATATTGCATTCAGCAAAACTTTCCATTCTTAAATCTGCTGCAAGCTGCCATGGAAAATCTAGTCTCTCCCAGGGGAGCAATGCAGGAGTCCAGGGAATGCCATGGCAGGCACATGGCCAGTTTGTTTTAGAGCATACAGAGCCTTGCTGATGCATGAAGATGGTGTGCTAGGAGAAGAAAACCTTTTAAGCAGCAGTTCATTAGACTTCTCAGAGGAGTTACTGACTGTTTGTATGGTATTGTGGGAGGGGGTGACCAACTTGTCTCCTTTGAAGACTTGTCCTTCTGTCCAGTGACCAGCCAAATGAGGAATCTTGAGGCAAACAACTCCACCTGGCTATTTTTAAAGGTGTGTCAGAAAGGAAAATCTTCTACATTTTTTTTCTTCTTGAGGCATTGCCTGGTGCCAAGTGATCAGAAAAGAAAATTATGTACAAATTTTTCTCGAGGGGCTGCCTGGTGCCAAGTAGCCTTCAGGTGTTCAGTTGCCTGGCAGTCCCACTTCACTGCTTGAAGGAATCTTAGAGCTATGTGTGAGGGATAGATAAGAGTGCTTGGGAAGAAATGGCATTTATTCTGAATAAAGATGCATCTTGCAGCCTCCCTACTGAAATATAATCCTTGCAGTTCTGGGGTTATTTTGATCAGACTTAGAAGATCACCTCTTAAATCTGGCTGTCATTCAAATGGATTTGCCCACTGCAGTGGTACCACAGCCACAACCAGCTGTGGAGCATGCTGCTATCCCCACCACAAGATGATGCCTTGATTTCTGTGTTAAGCTGCCCCTGCAGGGCCAGAGGAAAAAGGAGCAGGATGGTACACCCACCCAAGGTCAGCCTGTAAGCTCTGCCAGCAGGAAGAGGAAGGGTGGAGGTGCTCTCATTTTCAGCTCTGTGGGGAGGATAATTTGGTAGAGGAAAGAGCTGATCTCTTTTGCTGTAGATGGTTTACAGGCTTGAAAATGACTTTTCACTGGTGCAACAAATGTTTCACTTTGTGCCAGGAACTGGCCTGTCCCCTTGGAGGTTGAATGAGCAGATGCCTAATTAGCCTATTATTTACCATGGTTGAGACAGCTGAATTTTGATGAAAGAGACTTTACTTTAATCATTGATTCATGACACAGATGCTCATATCATGCATTAGGCTGTTTAACCTTCCACAAATATAGTTGCCCCATGCACCCTTTTATAAATATCCTGGCAAATGCTCTGTCTTCCTTCATCCTCTGTGAGGGAGAAACTTGGGAGCTCCCAAATTGGTCCTTAGTGCCAGTAATGTGTGTATCAAATGCAAGCAGAAGACACTGCATGGCATTAGGGCACTGTGTGGCTTAGGCATAGTGTCAGCTTTTAGAAGAAGGAAGAGATTCCTATGCTGGCATGGCAGGGACTTGCTCTCAATCTTGCCTGAGTCTGGAAAACTGAACTGAGGCATCCCAGAGAACAGTTCTCTCAGGACTTTATTTTTGGTGCAGAAGTGCAGCTGTCAAACCAGGAAGACAGTTAAATGGAGATGGTATTATTTTGGGCTTTCCTTCCATCTCTTCCAGTAAGGATGTATTAGACCCTATCATACTTCCTTAATTTTCTTCTCTGGAACAAGTATTGGAGACCCTTGGCGGAGGGACAGTGCTAGCTTGATCACTGTAGCTTTGAGGAAGCTGAATTCCCTTATAGCAACAGTTCTTCCCTGTATTCTTTTTCTTCTCCTCTCTGCTCCTGGACTGATTATGCTTTGCTATCAGAAAGGCTAAGAAGAAAATCAGGAACTTCTGTGTTGGAGAAAATTTCTGCTGTGGTGATGAGCAAGGCTGCTTGCTGATAGGCTGTGATACTCCATGCAGCTCGCAGCACCCCATTCCAGCATGGTTTGTCAGCTGGAGGACTCAAAACTAGCCACATTTGTTTTAAGCAAGTGTCAAACTTGTGTAGAAAGTTCAGCACAACAACTAACTGATGCTTTCTAAAGGCTTGAAACTTTCAAACAATCATTTTCCTCGGTAATGACAGACTTCCTTAGATGTGGTCTCAAATTCAGGAAGGTTGTCACAAATATCCCACCCAAATGGGATAGGTGCTAGTAGGGGAGCAGACATTTGTTAGAAGGCAATTTTTATCCACCCCTTCACACCCATGTCCCCAAGACACATTGGTTCTCATATGCTCCCTGCTTTATCAGCTGCCTACTGTATATTCAGTGGTTGGAGAAGTGAGGAACCCAGAGAGGCAGAGTTGTAAAAAAAAAAGAAAAGAAAAAAAAGTAAAAGCTGGATAAACATCGATTCTGCTTTAAAATCTGAATAATTGTTGGCCCTGTACTGTTGGGAAGAGAAAAGGAGTTAAAGATTTGCTTTCTGTTTGATGTGATAAATGGCATGTTCTGTGTAATACCAATGATGGATGCAGCCTGAAAGGTCAGGGGAATTCCCAGCACAGGGTCTGACCTTTATTCTACTCACTTAGAAGGAATCTACCACTGGAGGTTTTATCTTTGTGTTTTATTTTTGAATAAGCTCTTTCACTTTAAATTCTTCTCAGGGATTTTTGGGTTTTGAGGGTTTGGATTGTTTTGTTTTGTTTAGGGTTTGTGGTTTTTTTAGTAGCAGGAGGAGGTGAAGAGAATGGAACAGATTTTAAAAATATTTAGAAGATTTCAGAAGCCAAAGAAAATAAAAGATGCTTTCTTATTTTGGAGCTTTTAGATTAGTCATGCTGCTGTCTGTTTTGGGAAAGTGTTGATATAATAGAGAGCCCAATCTTGTATTAATATGTACAGACTGATACAGCCTTCTCTGTGCTGCAGAAATCCTTCCAACTGTAGTAAATTGGAAACCTTTTATTCTGAGGCAAGCAATTATCAAAACCCAGCATTTTTTTCCCCTTCCCTGTCACCTCACTTTGTGCACTCTTCTAGATTTTATATTTTTTTTTTTTTGCACTTTCATAAGTCCCAAGAATAGAAAAGGATTTGTTTAGTGATGACCGAAAGTTTAACAGTGTAAATTAACAGGGATATGTTAAGGGAAAATCTCCCCCCTTACTATGGATACGGAATAAGGCTGCTGGATCAGCCTCCCAGTTAAAACATAAAAAGGGACTCATTTTCTAAGTGATTGAAAACTGGTGTAGAGAAATTATTTGGATATTTGCTGTGTGAGAACCATGGCCCACAGTTCAGCAGTTATGTGGAAATCACTAAGTGGGTACTTGCAGTATGTGATCCTAAATAAGAGGATCTGTGCTGGTGGAAGATAGCATATTGGAGGCACTGATGGGTCCTGTGCCTCCAAAAGTATCTCCTGTCAGCTGAATGTGTTAGTATTTCTAATCACAAGCTTGAATAACAGAGACACTTTGAAACTGCACCAGATTCTCTGCAACGTGGATACACAGCAGCATCTGAAGTCAACAGGAGAGGACAGAAAGCTAGAGTTAAGCTGAAAAGCTTCCTTGCCTAGGAAAATGACTTTAACTATGTGGTTTAAATGAAGAGCAACCCTTTCTCAGGCCAATCAGTGATGTAGTATGGTTCAATACCCAACCAAGTCTCTTCTGCCCTGTACACTATTGCACAATGCTGTCTGTGTTCATCACCTGTGATTTCTGAGAAACTGCTTCACTAAAAGGTGAAAAAAGATTTGTTGGAGTACAGAGTGAAGACTTCCAGGAAATACAAGGATGTTCTTGTGGGATGAGGTGTAATGTTATTGCAGCAGCCAAGGTTTCAGAATAGAAAAGAAACAAACCTTTTAGGAGGAGAGGGAGTAATTTTTCTTAGCTCAGCTGGTATTGTTGGGCAAACAGGACAAGCTTGTCATTGTTTTGCCACCAAGATGCATCTCATAAAGTCTAGGCTGGATGAAGCTCTGGCCAGCCTGATCTAGTGTGAGGTGTCCCTGGCCATGGCAGGGGGGTTGGAACTAGATGATCCTTGTGGTCCCTTCCAACCCTGACTGATTCTATGATTCTAAATCACATCTGGTTCCTGGAGAACCAGGCTGAATTTTCATCTGGGAAATACAGGCTCCTAAAATTCTATTCAGATTATGGGTGTATTTGCTTTATAATCAGGTGCTCACAGGAATTTTGAGGCCTGCTAGGCATAACTTGCATCTTTCCCACACAGCAGAATCTTTGTGAAATAAGGATGGAGGCACCATTTTTTATTTTCTGGAGAAAGTCTCATAGGTAGCAAAGGTGAGGAGCCCATAGCCCCTGCTGGGCATTGTTGGCTATTGTCCTCTGACTCGTCCTAATTCACCTAACAGAACTGTGGTTTCTTTGCCACAGTCTCACCCCAGAGAGGTTCTAATCCTTCAAAGTCTCTGAACACACTAAACGTGCCCAGAAGAGCAACCAAGCCCCAGTTATAAGCCTGTCCTAGTTTTGGACCTGTTGTAATTAAGATCATTTGTTATTTTATTTTATTTAAAGTTTAGGATTCTGTAACTAGATGTTAAATCATTACATGCTTAGGTGAGCAGATCTTTCAGGAGAAACCCTCACCACCATCCCACTAAGAAGCAGATGTCTGAAACCCAGTGAGAACTGCAGAACCATCCTCTTCTCTTTTCTTCTGATTGATTTGCCACTTATGTTTCAACTTACTTCAAAAATACCAGCATTTCAAAACTGAAATTCAGGACAGAACTTGCAATACAGAAGCTTTTATGCTTCCTGAACCTCAGCCCAAATTGGAGATTGTTGTCTAAATTGGAAGATGCATTTTTAATATTCATTTGACTTGTTCAGAGGTTGAAGAAGAGTCCCATCTGAGCCCTGCTGGAGACACCATCTTTGGATTGTTTCATCTAGCAGGCATTATTCACAGAAGACACTTAGCAGGGCCATTTCCAAAACAACTACATTGAAAGCATGATAGAAGAAATAATTTTGTAAAAAAACCCAAATGCATGAGCTTCTACCTTTTGCATATAGCAATTCCTGAAATGAATTAACTTTGACCAGTTGCTCAGTACCAACATTTATTACACCAAATGTTATCCCTTTTGATCTGACAGGCTTGTTTGGGGCAATTTGTTAAAGATGACAAAGAGGCTCATATGCTTCTCATTCATTTTGACCTTTCTTACTATTAGGAAATTAATTTCAGAACTGAAACAAATGTATTAGTGGTGTCATTAAAAAAAAAAAAAGTGGAGGAAAAAAAAAGATGAATACCTTGCCTTCAAGCTGTTTCTTCATATTAATCCATCACACTGTAACATGATCACTTTTTGACACATAACATCTTACCTAGATACTTTCCACATACACACCAGCTCTTATTAAATACTGCACATAAATTCTAAGTGCTGGAAGTTCTTGATAGGAAAGAGTGAATAATAAAAAATATGCATGGGGGTGGGAAACACAGGGAGAGAAAGAAGGTTTTCTTTAGTGAAAAGGTTTATTAGGGCTGGATGTGTAATTTTGTGATTATCAAGGGTTAGAAACAAGCAAATATTCACTTCTTCCCTTGATAACATTTTATTTTGTAACTCACAAAGTAGGAATCAATAAATGCTTCCATTCAGTAGCTTCCTTACTGAGAATGTTTAGGCTTTCTTTCAGTTTTGCTCAGTTGAAGCACATTTTGAACCAGTCAGATTTCAAAGCCTGGAACTGAATTGTTGTTGTAGCAACATTTGTTTTCCTCTGTTTAATTTTAATATTTACTGCTGTTTACCCACAATTCCCACCACATCCTCTCCCTAAACTGCCTGTAGTGCTGGGAAATGTGTCAGTAGGTGCCTTACTGAGTAACAGTCATGAGTGATCCTGTTCATCACTTTCAGTTATATATCCAAGCAAGCATTTGAGATATATGGACAAATTAAATGATGCACTACTCCAAGACATAAAGGACTACAGGCTTGCTAAGCACTGGTGGCTGTGAAGAACAGTTGCTGGGTAACATTGAATTGGAGTCACAATTGTTAATGGGTTTAAGCCTGGCAGTGTTTGAAGTTCAGGTGGAATCTAAATAAGCACTCAAGCATTTGGATGCTTGTTCAGAAGAAATTTTATTTACTCTAACTCTTTGTATTGATATGTCTGTAAGTATGGGCTTTACTGCTTTGGAAAACTTATGTAAGGGTTGTGACATAGGAAGGAATAAGAATCCCACAAAGTTATTGCTGAGAGGCTTTTTTATCCAAGACACTTGGCTCTGGCTTTTACAGTTACATTCATCATGTAGCCATATTATTGAACCTTAGCAGTCTCTTGGATTTGGGAATTCCACCTTTCCAAGAAATCCACGTAATATATGGATTAAAAAATCTACAGTTCATGGGTAGACTGGAGAAGAAGCATCACATCAGCTGGATTTTAAATACTGTGTGGATAGATCACTCTGGCCAGCCTGATCTAGTGTGAGGTGTCCTTGCCCATGGCAGGGGGATTGGAACTGGATGATCCTTGTGGTCCCTTCCAACCCTGACTGATTCTATGATCACTCAAGTATTACCACATCAGAACAGCAACACCTATTCTTTTGCAAAGATGGCTTCAGCAAAGTGATAATTATGCACTGCAGTTGTGTTGATACAGCCATTAGCAGCTGATGCTTTCTGTTTTGAGAGCTTACATGAAAGGCAGATTCCTGAAACGTAACGACAGGTTTTGTTGCTGTTGGTGCTGCTGTTTTCTTGTACTATGAGAGAATGATTTTTAGTGAGGGGGGGTTATGCAACCTTGATAAATGGAACAGAGTTGCACAGGGATGGAGCATCTCTTTCCACCGTAACATGATGGCGCTAACAGGGAAGCATATGCCTGCTGTGCTGTATGTTTCAGGACCTGTGGTCAACGTCTTTCTGGTCCCCTCTTTCCCAGTTCATAGTAATTTGTGGTTGGACTGGAGTGATAATGTTGTCCATGGTCACACAGATGACCTTTTTGACCTCATTGCTGCCCACAACTACCTGAAGGGAGGTGGTAGCCAGGAGGGGGTTGGTCTCTTCTCCCAGGCAACCAGCAGCAGAACAAGAGGACACAGTCTCAAGCTGTGCCAGGGGAAGTTTAGACTCGAGGTGAGGAGAAAGTTCTTCATGGAGAGAGTTGTTAGAGGCTGGAATGTGCTGCCCAGGGAGGTGGTGGAGTCACCATCCCTGGAGGTGTTCAAGAGGGGATTGGACGTGGCACTTGGTGACATGGTTTAGTAGTCATGAGGTCTTGGGTGACAGGTGGGACTTTGATGATCCTTGAGGTCTTTTCCAGCCTTATTGATTCTGTGACTCTGTAAGTTCAAAATCTAGTGTCCTGGCAGGGTCATACTGAGATACATATTGTAAGAGAAAATTTGTGTTAATTGTGTTACTCACTGCTTGCTGACTGTTTGAAAACATCTCAAATAAAAGCAATTATGCAAAGGCCAAGGGGAAAGTGGATCCTGTCCCACTCTTCCCATTCCTGTTTCAGTGAACAAGAGACAGTGATTATGCTTGAATATATTTGAGGGGCAAACCTAACTTTTCAGTAACGAGAAAGAACTTTGAAAAGAAGAAATTAAGCCAGAGAGTCCAAACAGATGTTTAGAAGGCTTTGTGCAGGAGAAAGAGGGAAAATCAAAACCTGATCAGTTATCTGTCCTTGTGAGTCACTCATAGGCAAGTCTTAGGTATTTGTAGGCCATTGAAGCCAGGAAGCCTTCCCTAGCTGAGCTTTTCCATTTGCTGAGGACTGAGTTACCTCAGTAATTTGATTTCTGGAATTTGAACACGTTTTGAAGTATGAAAAATAAAGAAGAGGAAATATTTGAGTAAGTGTAGTAATGACTGAAAACTATGATTCTCTCCCACTCCCTTTATATTCTTTATGTTTTGCTCAGAAGAGTTGAAACTGCTTTTCTTTGAAGTTTTCTTTTGTTTTCCTTTGCTTTAAAGCACCCTTTCTGGCATGTGAGAAAGCATGAGAAAACTGCAATCCAAATAAAGGGGAAATTTACTAATTCTAAGGATGGGCTGAAAAGCTGAGAAAATGGTGGTGCTAGCTGAAAGCACCACCAGCTCAAACAAAAATATAGCACCACATATATCATAACAGAACATTGTTATTATTTATTATTATTGTTATCCTGAATGTATTTATTAAATTGACCAAGTGAAATAATTTAGATTTTAGAGATTTTTCCTGTTTCAGCTCATTGAAATTATGTGTGAACACTTTCACTCTGGCTAATATTTCAACAGAAAGAGTGAATGGATATATTGTTGAAGAATTTGCTGGTGGTTTGCTGTGTGTAAGACCCAATGCATTGAGCTCCATGTACTTTCTGGAAGATAATGTCAATGTGAGTTGTGGGTAAACACTGCTTTCTGAAGCCAGACTGCATCTCATCTTCAATCATATCATCACAATCAGGGAGAATGCTTGTGAAATGCAGATAATTGTGAGTCACCTGTGCTGGCTTTCTGGTAGATCTGTCATTTCTGTAGCAGCTTGGAAGACAGAGACAGGAACAATCTGCTAGATTAGTCAGTCCACCCCCACAGCCAGCCAAGTTGTTTCTTACCCTACTGTGTGTTCAAAAAACACTTTGATCTGTTCTAACAGTTATTTTCTTTACTGTTATGAAGAAATCTTCTATCGCATTGAAGTTGCATTTACTCAAATGTACAGCAGTCACAAAGGGACAATTCTGTGCAGCCTGTAGGATGCTTCATACACACAGTAAATGGCCATATTAGAGCAAGATTAGGAGAGTCCTAGCCCTAGTTCTTTGTAACACTAGTGACATACATTACTTTTCAATAAAATGAACTCACTGTGCAATATTCAGCTTAAACATAGTTTAAAGATTGCTTTTGGTAGGGCATACAGACAGAAAAATACATTTTTGTGCAAAGTACTTCCTTCTAGACAATTTTTTTTTTCCTTAAAAAATGATACTCACTGTTTTAGTCCCTTTTTAGCTGGAAAGACTCAGATATGAACACTTCAGACAGCTTCACTCTTTTCTTTTGGAGAATATGAGCTTGCACCTATTGCCTCTATCAGAGCCAGAATCCATAGAACCATAGAATTATTTTGGCTGGAAAACGTCTTTAAGATCATCAAGTCAAATTCAGGTTAGTTCCAGCAAAAATCTGATGATTATCTTGTTTTCTGCAAGGCTTCCCATGTGGGTGAGGCAGAGGCACTTACATGCTGTTGAGCACACCACTACCTGGTGAGACAGCAATGCAGTGAGTCAGAATAATGAAGTGATTGAGAAAAACGATTGACTTTGCAATGTGATCAGTATGGTGCTGAGTTCTAGGAAAAGCTTGGGATTGTTACAGCTAGTGGCTGAGCAGGTCGCTCTATGTAGTTTCTTGAAAACTCAGTTTTCCCCCATTGCCATGGGAATATTCCCCAGTTCCTTTTCAGAAACTGAAGAACATTTAAACCCAGTAACACAAGCTGTCCTCGTTCTCATGCTGCAGATCCTTCGTGGTAGATGCCCAAGCCAGGCATTGAGTTGAAATTGATGTCTTTTCCTCATCAAGCTTTCACAGGACATTTACAATTTTTGAAGGAGCTTTGATTAAAGGAATGGAAAAGGAAGATGGCCCTCTGGTCTCAGGAAAGAGCTTGCTAGGAGGGAAAGACAAAGTTAGTAGCAGAGATTTGTACATCAAACAAACCAGCTGAGTCCGCTTCAGCTGATGCCCTGTAGTTGGATTTGACCAGCAAATCTGCCCTCTGCTCTCATCATCCTGGGAACAGGCAATATCCCAGCAGAAAAATCCCACCTTCTGGACCCACACTTAAGAGTTGGGGCTAGCTGCACCTACAGAGATGGAAGAAGTGGGAGTAGGATAAGGACCACTGATATTCAAAGTAAGGACAGCCAGGTTGCCCAACACTAGACATACCTCTGGCTGGAGTTGAAGTACATTTTCTTACCTTGAATATCACCACTCCCAGTTCTGCTGGTGGCACTGCAAGCATGTAATGGAGGACAAGGAGCAGCTACCATATTGATGAGGCTCCAAAATCTTCTCTCTGTGGCTTTTATGGGAAATATGGCTTTTCTTTTTTTTTTTTTTTTTATCATGGACTTGTCATTCAGCTGCACTTGAGGAGAGTGTGTGCATATGTTCTAGTCCTTCAGGTGACTTAGGGTCTGTGACTATTTCCTGATTGTCTCCTTACACCACTTCTGATTATTCTAGAGCCTGACTCAAAAATAATATCCTTCCTACTTTCCCAACAGCACAAACCTGGATAAAGCTGAGGTTGGAATCTAAACCAAATCTCCTTGCTCACACCCTCATCTTGCTCTATAGAAATAGGACATATTACTTATTTCCTCAGCTATGCACATATCCTTCATTCTAGGGCTGGGCTCTTTTCAGTGATGGCCAGTGATAGGATAAGGTGCAAAGTGCAATGAGTACACACTAAAACAGGAGGTTTCACTTGAACTGTAGGAGAAACCTCTTTACTTTGAGGGTGATGGAGCACTGGAACTGGATGCCCAGAGGGATTGTGTGGGGCAGTGACTGGCTGGAAAGCAGCCCTGAGGAGAAGGACTTGGGGGTCCTGGTGGATGAGAAGCTCACCATGAGCTGTCAATGTGCACTTGCAGCCCAGAAAGCCAAGCAGAGCCTGGGCTGCATCAAGAGAAGTGTGGCCAGCAGGTCAAGGGAGGTGATTCTCCCTCTCTACTCAGCTCTGCTGGGACCCCACCTGGAGTACTGTATCCAGTTCTGGAGCCCCTATTACAAGAGGGATCTGGAGATGCTGGAAGGTGTCCAGAGAAGGGCCACCAGGATGAGCAGAGGGCTGGAGCACCTCTGCTATGAGGAGAGACTGAAAGAGTTGGGGCTGTTCAGTCTGGAGAAGAGAAGGCTCTGAGGTGACCTTCTTGTGGCTTTTCAATATCTGAAGGGGGCCTACAAGAAAGCTGGGGAGGGACTTTTTATGCTATCAGGTAGTGACAGGACTAGGGGGAATGGAATAAAGCTGGAAGTGGGGAGATTCAGGCTGGACGTGAGGAAGAAGTTCTTCCCCATGAGAGTGGTGAGAGCCTGGAATGGGTTGTGCAGGGAGGTGGTTGAGGCCCCATCCCTGGAGGTGTTTGCAGCCAGGCTGGATGAGGCTCTGGCCAGCCTGCTGTAGTGTGAGGTGTCCTTGCTCATGGCAGGGGGGTTGGAACTGGATGATCCTTGTTGTCCCTTCCAACCCTGACCGATTCTATGATTGTGGAATCTCCTTTTCTGGAGACTTTCAAAACACACCTGTATGTGTTCCTTAGCAACCTGGTCTAGGTGAACGTGTTTTGGCAGGGTGGGGTTTGGACTAGATGATTTCCAGAGGTCCCTTCCAACCCCTACCATTGTATGATTCTATTCACATGGTTTCTGTACTTCCAATCAGCAGGCAGGTGCAATGTTCAGCCTCCCCAGCCCACAGAAAATGCTAACTGTTCCTTTAAAACATCTGTACAGTGAGTTCCCTTTTCCCTCGATCCTGCATCTTGCTGCAGTCTTCCTAACAAGGGAGCTGTTACCCAAAGACTTGTTATCCCTCTCTCTTCTGATGACTCGCCTGACAGCTCTGTCTGTATGTAAATTAACTTTTTTTTTTTGGTTGTTTTATTTTTTATCCAGAGGCATCTCAGTTTTGGCAGTCTCATCAAAAAGGCATATTTTGCTTCAAATTACCCCCAGTTCCCCAGAATGCCTCCCACACCACGCTTAAAAATCATTCTCTCTCCTTCTGATTGGGAATTTCTGCAACACTTAAGTCTTAAAATAAATGGCTTGTTTGTGGTTGAATGCTTCCCCTACACAACACCTTTTGTTATTAATATCTGCACATCTGTTTGTTTATTTGATCTCCTCCATGAAACCAAAAGTCGTAATTTTTTTAGAAGTTTGTGTGAGCTGAGTGAAGAAAAATCTTCTCATTTAGGGTCACAGCAGCTTTCATTCCTTGGCCTGTTGGGCAGCAGTCCAATGTCAGTCACTTATCATAAATAATCAGTTTCATCAGGTTACTGCAGAGATTCAGCCAATTGCAGACACGCAGAGGGTAAATCTGGCCTTAACTCCAGGCTGAAAGTGGCCTTTCAAAACTAATTTAGGGATTTACAAAACGACAGACAGGCTCTCCTTGTGTGCTGAGTCGCCTGCTCCTTGTTGTTGCTGGTTGGGTGTTTTTTTTTAATTGCCTAGTTAATGTAATCTGACACACTTCTAATGGCCCGCTGGTGAGTTCAATAGGGTAGTCGTTTTCATCAGGTGCTGGTAATAAGGTAAAGGAGCTTGGTTTAAAACCTGTTAAAGATGCAGCAATCTTGTTTAAAAGCTCACTGTTAGCAGCTCTTCTGGAGTCTGTGCTAAAGGATATTAATGTCAGGAGTTGCTTTGCTACCGGGGGCTCAAGCTGAGTTCTGCTGCCGTTGTGTACATTTGGGAAGTAAGAAATTGCCAGCCTTTGTGACAAATCCCGGAGTGGAGCTTTGGGATGCAGAGTTTGCAGCTGAGTCTGGGGCAGAATAAACTGAGCCCCAGAAGAAAAACCCTGCTGAGTGTCGTAGAAACACTAAAGGGCTTAATGTGTAAAGTCCAGGTCCCGTCTGAGAGCAGGGCAGATGTCTTCCTGGCTGCTTCTCTTCGGGGAGAGGTTTTCAGGGAAGAAATTCTCAGTTTTTAGAAAACTTGCATGAAGAGGTAGAAACACTAGAAAGCCATAGGCTTTATGTTTGGAATGTTGGTTAGGAACTAACCAAACCTACTTTCATCCTTCTGAATATTGCCCTGTGCCATAACTTTTTAAAGTATTGAAATGCTTGTTGTTTCTTATGATAGA
Organism: Indicator indicator; assembly: GCF_027791375.1. Classification (NCBI taxonomy): domain Eukaryota; kingdom Metazoa; phylum Chordata; class Aves; order Piciformes; family Indicatoridae; genus Indicator; species Indicator indicator. The sequence goes on along the minus strand of NC_072019.1, from coordinate 23,802,971 downwards.
GTATGATCTTTTTAAAAACTGCTGCAAAGAAATGACAACTTTTAAATTCCTCAGATGCCCCAGCAGCCACTCTTAGTTCTATTTCTCAATCAAGGAGGAGCTTTCAATGTTGGGGTGAGAAGCACAACATCCTGGGGAAATGAAGAGGCTTTTTAGGCTATGGTTTCTTTCTGAAATGTCTTGCTTCTTCCCAAATAGTAGACAGGCTGCTAGACCTGAGGAAGTTTCTGCTTTGCACATACTCTTAATTTCCTGTTCTACAGTTCTCCTTAATTCATATTGTGGTGTTGCTTAAGAAATCAAAACATTCGTTGAAATGTCTTATGCTTGACAGTCCTGCTTTGGACTGAGAACCTGCAATAATTCTCCCTTGCCCATTACCACAAACTTGTCTTCTTACATACCTGAAGGGAGGCAAAGGTAGCTAGCTGTCAGCCCTTCTTTGCTTTTGCAAATGGGGATGGATCAAAGCTGTGGGATAATCTAGTTTCAAAATGCATACAGTTTAGATACAGGCTGGAACCTGAACTTTGAAACACAATCTCGTTTCTGATTGCAAGCCACAACTTTTCTGAGATGGTTATTGTTATGTCATCAGAGCCTTTTGATTTTCATGGTGTCTTGGCATACATATTAGTGCTTGAACAACCATATGTGCTCTCTGACCCATGCTCTGCCTTTGTTACACAGTCTCTAATTTTTCTGCCTGAGGGTCTTTGATTGGCATCATGAGCTAAGGGACCCATAGCATGAAGTGTGGTGTGGAGTGTAGCCCTCTGTATTTCCATTGCAGAGGGACCATGTATGTTGCACGTGTTTTATCCACATGACAGATTTGTGTAAGGGGAGAAAGAGGGGAAGATATCAGGACTCTCGCTTTCAGATGGTAAAAGTAGAGAGGACATTCAAACTGGTCATTTCTTAAGTTTTTCTGCTCTGATATGACTGCCTGCCTGCCATGTCCACCCACATCCCTTTCACAGGCAGGCTGTGAAAGGTGATGTTTTCATTTTTGTGAGGGTTCTGGGGTACCTCTCAAGACGCTTGCACCCACAGTGAGCTGTAGAACTGCTCTGCCTGTTCTGGGACAGTCTGTGTCCAAGGACAAAGATACAAATCGTCCTTGTTACCGAGAGTGCATCGCTCTCCTCTTCTGTTTTATATTGTGGCTGAGATGGGAAAGCCTTGCTTGTGCCCTCGTATCACATCGCTATCCCTTTTATTTTCTTTGTGATCACCGCTGGAAATTTTGTCCGATTAGAAGAAACTTTTGCCTCTATTAAGCCCCCGAATCTCCATCAAGCGGCTGATAGACTGGGCCCTAACGGCAGCCGCTTTACTTCTTTCCAGGCATCATCCATCAGGCTGACAGTGACTGCCGATGGGCCAGTCATATTGTCTATATTTCATACACAAACATCAGGCCTGCTGACAGCACTTTGCACACTCGGAAATTGCTTTTGCTGTGAGCTGAATTTCAACGAGAGCTTTTTTGCTGGCTCCATCTCTCAGTGTTTATGACCCTCAGGAGCAGAGGAACTGCTGTGAATAGATAATGCTGAAAGCACTCTTGTAGCACAGAAGGTTTCATGTCTGAAGTATTTAATGTTTACAGCAAATTTGGTGTTTGTTAATTTGCATTTTTATTCTTTCCTTAAAGAACTGTCACCTTATTCGTCTGCTTGTCCTTTGTACAGATGTGGGCAATTTGTGCTGGGGGGACAGTGCTGATGGGGTGAGAGGGGGAAGGGGAGAGGAGGTGTTAAGTGATGGGAAGAAGGCTGGGTAGAGATACAAAAGGCTTCATGGCTTAGGCAGCTGCTTCGGAGAATCGGGAAGGAAATGCTTCCAAGCAATGTAGAGCTATCCCTTTGCTCTAAGTCAGAATAATTTTGATACCTAACACATCATCAGCTTAAAAACCAAATATATTAGCATATAGGAAAAAAGACTATAGCCTAGAAGGAATCGTGTCTGCTTGTCCTTTTATCTTAGAGAGTCAACAAATTATTTTCATTACTGGAAAGGACAGCTCCCTGCTAGTAACACTCCCTTCCCAGCAGCTGGAAATACTTCTGCTGGAGTGTAATTACGTTTGCACATACGTGTGGGCTTGCACGTGGACTGGTGCACAAATAACTGTGTGTTTGTGGGCATGCCCAAGTCTTTACTCTGCCTGTACCCAGGAAGAAATGTGTTTGTGTTTGCCTCCATGTGTTTGAGTTTCCAGCTCTCCTTGAGAAAGTGTGTGCCTGGGAATCACTCGGAAACTGAAGAGCGGATAAGGAGGAAATAAAGATGGCTGTTTAGAAAGTTGTGCAGCAGTTTCAGATGAACTATGGAGGTCACATAGATTAACCTACCCCTACCAAATGTTCCCCAGGCAATCAGAGTGCTCTGCCTGGCCAGGCGGTTTTATAAGGACCGTAAAGTATGTACAGAGGCACATCCCTGTAAAACCATTTCTTACCTGAGAGCTCAATGAGCCATCAAATGCAGGAGAAAAACAGCCATTTCTTGGGGAAATGTAATGTTAACTGTTCCAAAATTAAACTCCAAGCCAGTATATTTTGATGTGCAGTTAGAGTAGCCTGTGTTAAACTAACATCAAAGAGAAACTGTCAGAGTACAAATCCTATGTTATCAGGAAAAAAACAAAAAAACAAAACCCTTTGACTTCTTCTTTGGTATCAGGAACAGCTTATTATGTGTGGTTGAAGCAGAAAGATTTTTGAAGTGTTATTTATTCTCTCAGATGGTCTAATGTTTTGTTGGACATTTCTACCTTTGATGATTGTGGTATTTTTTTCAGCCTGGAGAGGGCTTGACTAGTTGTTTTGTCCACATATATGTGGTAGATTTTATTGTCATGCTTTAGCTCAGTGATCTTCTGTCTGGGCTGCAAACTATAAAAAGTAACATTTAATCTCTGTGTTCGTTTTTGCCAGGCTTGACTGACATTTGTGTTAGTGGTTTTTGCTGCTTCCCCCTCCCCCCCCCCGCCTTTTACACTTTGATTTTTAAATGGAAACTGAACATTGTGCCTATAACTCCCTGACAGGGTTAAAGAATGACACTTGTATTTCAAAAATGATTTGACTGTATGAAAACTGTGGGACAAAACTGATTTTCAAGAGACAGTATTTTATTGATGATGTATTGTATGACCTTTTGCATCATTACTGGTGAGATATGGGAGTAGGAACATCTCCTGCACTGACTTAACCTGAGGTACAAAACATTAAATAGAAAGTGAGGGTGGTTTCTTAAGTAAACAGCACCTTTTCAAATAACAGGTGATTTCCAAGTTCCCTTTACAATAACTCTCATGGTTTCATCCTGAAGCAAAATGAAAGGAAGTTGCATTTAGGTCTGCATAATCACAGGTTACTTGTAGTACAGCAGTTCCTGGGAGCTCCTGTTCTGATCATCATCCCATTGAATTTGCACTCCTATATACTATCAGACAGTGTTTTCCACAAGGAGTGGGTGATTTATGAATATTAGACTGCCTGGTATTGTGCAGTCCCTGTTAAAGAGTGAGAGCTGAGAGAAACTGAATGACCTGTTGAAGGTCAAACGCAAAGCCCATGCCAGAACTGAGAAGTCAATGCACATATCATTTTATGACATGAAAGCTTCCTGCCCCTTCCATTTCTTCTGGCTTGGAACAGTGGAGGTGGGACCTCCTGAACCTAACATTGTAGGAGGAGTATTAGGAAACAACAGACTTCAGTCTGTGATAAATGAGGACAGTGGCTTGGGAACCAACAACAGGAATCCACAAAATACCCAAAGCACTGGGAGTTATGTGCTTAGGTATCTACATCTCTACCTCTAGGCTCTTTCCAGAGTGTAAGAGAGCCAAAATTATGTGTCTGTATAGAAATACTTCTTTATAGCTTTACCCCCAAACGGAAGAAGCAAGGTTCACAGTGTAAAAGTGCAGGAAACAGCAAAGATGTGTAACAGTTTGTCTGAAAACCAGCTTCCTCCTTTGCTCACAGTCATTAGTGGTAGAAGCTAGACTCAACTACGAAGGATACCCATGTCCCCTAAATTAAGCACCTGCACAGAGGCAGAAGAGAAGGAGGTTAGTACCCTCTCATCTCCATGTCATCTCTTGCAGTTGCATCCTCCACTTTTGATCTACTTGAAAATGGGGTCTAACTTAAAGATTTCAGTACCTGGAGCCTCTACCTACTGCCTCAAAACAAGAGCAGCAGCATAATGGACAGAAATCATGAGCATTGGTTGACTTCTTCTAGCATCTCGCATGACCTTGGGAGAGATATTTTACCTTGGGGCTTCAGTTTGCCAAGCTGCAATGTGACACCAATAACTTTAAGTTAATTGGTGAAGTGCTTTAAGACCTGCTAAAGATTAGAAGTGCCATAGGGAGCACAGATATATTGAACAGCAGCCACAGTTATCTGTGATGCTTATTGAGACTTGTTCCATTAGGAACACAGAGGTGGTGGCTGTAGCATGAGAAAAAGTAGATTAATTCATTGGGAATCTATCACGGGACCATCTCTGTGATTTCACTGCAGGAAATTTGACAGTGTCCTGAGCTGTGTCTAGCTGGAGTGTGAAGGAAGAGGAAGGATGCACAGCTATTATACAATGTAAGTTATGATGGGCTTGACTAAGGAAGAGAAGAATGCAACCACTTAACTCTTCTCTTTGATAAATGTGCACGCAGCTGTTAGAATACAAACAGTTGTGAAGCAGTGAAATAAGTGCTAGATGGTGTTTTTTATCAACTTCCAAGCTCCTCAGAGCAATAGGTGACTTCCAGGAGTCATGGGGACTTTCAGAACTATCTGCCATACTAGGCAGCATGGCAGTCTAAGGCAATAAAATATCCTTCAGATCCCCCTTGATGTAAAGGATGTGTGGAAAGTTGCACCTTGATAGAGAATCTCATTAGGTATTGATGGAAAGAAGAGACACAGTCAAGAAGCTACTCAGCCTCTCTTTTCTTTCTGATGGTAGCCATTGGGAAGCAATTTTCTTTTGTGATCCTTAGAGATGAGATTATGATCACAGCCTTAATCTCTGAATAAGGATAAATGGTTTTGAGGTTGTTTTGGCTTTTCTTTATTTTGTTTTTATCTCCCTTTCCTGGTATTTGAAAAGTATTTTCCCAGTCCCTGTTTTGATAGTACCAGTACCTATAATATGCTTCTGAAATATTTGGAGTCTCATACAAGCTGTGCTCTGGCTAGGAACATTGGAACCTCATGTCTCCCCTTCCCCTCCACACATGTATGTGTGTTTTTAATTAGCTGAGATCACTTAGCAAACAGCTGTAAGAAACTTTTTTTCCTAGTGGAAACTTTTTTTCCTTGGTGGAAAAAAAAAATTCCCTGTCAAATGGTAAATAAGTTTTGCTGCATCATTACTAATATTTTAATTTTCTTGATGATTCTACAATACATGACAATAAGTTTGTTATGGAAAGGAGATCTGAAAGGTGTATAATTCCCATGATTTGTTCCCCTGGAGCATTTCTGATTATTGACACATTCTGTCAGTTAGGACTTACATCTTTGATTAGTGTGATTTAGGGTGTCATGCCTTCACATTATTCCAGTCTTTCTAGCAAAGCAAGCAATTTGAAGTCATTGCATGTGATACAAGATTTCAAAGCAGTAATTCAGCTCCAATGTTATGTTTGATCCAGCATTTACTGCCTACCTGCTGTAACAACTGGCAGTTTATAAACATAGAGATTAAAATAAGAGCTTTAGAAACTCATATAACAATAATGCAGAGTGTGAATGCCTGTGATTGTTTTGTTTGGTTTTTTCTGTTTTCCTCAGCATGCTCAGGTATTTGGCCAAGTACTGAAGATGTTCACAGATGTGTGCCCAATCCATGAAATGCAGATCAGCTCTCAGACAAGCCAGAGAGTTCAGAGTTAGAGGGCTTGTTCATGTCTATCTCACAGATAATTTTATGCAATCTGAGTGTCTGCTTATCCTCAGTACATCTCTGCTCAAAGTGTGAAAGCGAACTGTGTTTCTTATTTCCTCCAGGCCTCATAGTTATTTAGATTATCACTAGATGTTGTATTGTCTAGGGCTTAAGAGTGACACAAATGATCAGTCAGAAGAAAAGACAGAATTGGATGGACTTTAGGTCAGATTGCATGAAGGAATCTTTAGAGTCTTAGCTATGCCCATGCTGTTCAGGAACTGGACCTCTCCAATTCTGCCACTAGACTCAGATCTTCATAGCCTCAAATTTTCCTAGGGGAAGGTTCTCTCAGTCAGAGCTATGCCCTGGCTTATCAGATGTTATATTACTGCTGCTCCTAGAGAACTAAAATTTCCCCAGGTCCTTTCATGCAGCCTATCTGTAACATACCTGTTGACATGAAAACAGAAGCTTAAAAAAAAAAAAATGTAATTCATAAGAAAAGTCTAATTATTTGTGACATTTCATCCATCATGTCCTAAGCTTCTCCAGAGAAAAGTAGTAACATTTCGTCTCCTTGACAGCAAACAACAGACTGACGAACTGAAAAATGTTCTGCTATATTTCAAACTGCAGCATTTATGAGTAAAGAGCAAGTGCAAAATAAATAGCAAGTGTAAAGAGCAGGAACCCACATAAGTAGGGGGCAGAAGCTTGGAGAGCTTTCTAAAAGCTTTCTCTTGGGTTAAAAACCCAAAACAATCCTTCAAAAGTAACCAGAATGCTTCAAGGTAAGCAATCTGTTGGGTGGAAGTTGTAACAATAGCACTCAAGACAATCTTCATCGACTCTTCTAACCAGTCCTGCAAGGAGGTGCTTTGGGTGGATGTGGCAGCATAGTGCAGTTCATGCAGAGCAATATGAACCACCCAAGCACAGGTTGAAAACAGCTTTTTAGGCTATCTCCCAGCTCCTCACACCCAGCACTTCAGGACTGCAAAAGGAATGCCTATGCCATCTAAAGGAAAGAGAAGCAGAGCAAGGCTGTGAAGCCTGTCCTTTTTCTGAAGATGATGCCTAAGCACCTGGCTCATGTCAGCTGCTTAAAATTGAGTTTGCATCCAAATGCTCTCTCTATCATAGGCCAAGTTAGGTAATTTCCCATACTAGCATTCTCTCTCCCTCTCTCTCTCTCATTACTGTTAAATTTAATCAAGTTTTGGTGACCATCTTTTCATGGATGTCCCATCTCTTTCTGCATGACACTTCAGTCCTGCTTTTGGATCTAGATGCCTCTGCTCAAAAACCTGCAGATCTCTCCCATTTCAGCAAAAATGAGAATCTCTGTTAGTACCCCAGATCCCTACAAATCTTTGGATGTTTAACTCCACCGTTTTCCTGGGTACTCAGGGATCTCACATCTGTGAAAATGCTGTTCCCATCCATTGATAGAGTGTGAAGGTCATCTGTGTTGTCACGCACATGCAGCTCTTCAGCTGTCTTTCAGCCCCTTATTGGTATCCTGTTGGCAGACCTCATGCTCTCTAAACTGTGTCATTTAAACAAATATTTAAACAAAGAAAAGTGCAACATCCCAAAGTAGGGTATCAATCAAATCTCCCATCTGGGAAATCTAATGAAGAATAATAACGAGTTGGAAAATTTTGAAGTCTTTCTTTTCTGATCTCTTGATTTAGAAGACAACTTACATGCAGAAGCTGTAGCACAGGATTTATCTTTCTAACTGTGATTGTTCTTTGAGGAAAATACAAGTTTATGCAGCCATTCCTAATCTCTCACAGGGTGGAGACTCTTTCTTTTCCATTCTTTTTCTTCTTTTTCCTGTTCTGTAATGCACACACACACAAAAAAACCTCAGGAGTACATCATGAGCCAAGCTGTATTTTCTGTTTATTGCCACCAGGTTAATAACAGTAATGGTGCGAGGAGAAAATGAAGTGTTATGTAAAATCCTGCATTGCAGATTTTGGTGCTGATGCAAAGAGCTCAATAAAGTGTAACACTTCAATCATGGAGATAAAAATCACATAGCAGCTTCACAGTCTTCCAAGATGCAGAGCCTTAAGACAAAATAGAAGCGGGAGAGAAAGAGAAACCAACAATATAACTGAGTCCCAGAAAACTTATGGAAGAAAATAAGTCACTTCCTTTTTCTCCTGATGCTTCAATGCAGTGTTTGATGCACAAGACAGACCCCTGAATAAGTGTGTATGTGAATTTCCTGGTATTAGAGAGAGCAAAATGTCATAGCCTTATGCACAACTCTGACATTTGCAGGAACCTGGCAGCATTTAAAAAAGAAAAAAACACAAAACTAAACTCCCCTCAAACTATAAACAAAACACGGCCAGAACTGCCCCCTAGCATGGTATGATGATATGGATTGTTTTTTTCAATTAGGTGAGCAGCCCAGTCCAGTTTTAGTCAAGGTGTTCCTGAGTACACATTCAGCATTCTAGCACAGAAGACTACTTGGGTTTGGATGGTGCTTATGCTCATACTCTGCATCTCTTTGCTGCTCCTTAGCTTTGTGTCTCTGCCTCCTATCTGCAGTTTAAGATTATAGTCCTGTCAAATGGCTCTACATGAAGTTGGTTTGTAGGTTTATTCTGGGGAAGGGGAGGAGGAGAAGTTATATAAAGATATCATCTCTCCTATATAGGGAAATTTGTGGATGTAACAGCATGGAGCCCCACACTAAAAGATTGAGACCATGCTAAGGACTATGTATCTTTTAGGTAGACCAGTTGCTGTGAGGCACTTGACTGCAGTTGTGTGTCAAGATTATTTTTCTTTGAAAAATGTTTCCAAAAACATCTCTCTTCCCACATCTTGGCTGTTGGAAAGAATATACTGGTAATATTTGTTGGGACAAACAAAAAAAATGCAGAAATATCTAGTTCAAGGTCAAGAAAACTGTCTTGGGTAACTCAGAAATGCCACATAGTTTGCTGCTAGTATCTAGAAGCAGAGTAGCTGAATTTATAGGGGGATCTCTACTGCAGAGCCCAGTGACCATCCAGCCACCTCAGAAGATGTTTCTTTAGACCAGGGTGGTGGAGTGCCAACAGAGAAGCTGTTCCAGAGAAGTTACATGTTCAGCATGAAATGTAGTTCACTTTTAGTTGATGCCTGGCCCTTGGGGATTGGTTGCCAATACTTGGAGGAACATGGCAACCTGCTGAGTCCAGCTGCATTGTTGTGTTTGGATAAGCAGAAGGAGGGGACAGTATCTTAGCTTTATTGTGAGATTTCCATTGGCCCTCTTCTGTCCCCATGCTTACTTGTTAGCACCATTTTGCACTGCCTGTTTTAATCTATTGCATTGTTATTCCCTTGTGTAAGATCCAAGGTTGATTCAAGGGCATGTGAAACCTTGTTGGAGCTTGAAGGTAACCTAGAAGGTTTAATGATTCCACCAGCTGTGATAACCATGTGCCTAAGTTTGGGACCACTGATTGAAAAACTCTTAGAGAGAGAGAACCAGGCATACATATTAGTGGATTTTTGTATCTGATAAACTCTGTCATCACTGCTTACCCATGATATGCCCATCATAAAGAGTGCCTGATTACATGCCTGGCTTAATCTGTATAGCAGGAAATCTGACATTTTATATTGCTTTATATCCTCTTGTCCAGCTGAGTTCACTTGTGTGGAATTAGCAGATGTCAGATTTGGACACCATGGGCATGAGTGCCCCAAGAAATACGTACAAATAAACCATCCTGTGCGTAGTGTTGTTAGAACATGTCATGGTAAGAGCTGCTAACAATTAGGAATGCTTCACAGGGCCCTGTGATGTTTTCTTGGTGGAATTTTGGGAGAGCTGAGCATTAAACCAAGCTGATATCACTTTGGAAGTAATCTGAAGCAAAAACCTCCATGAACAGCATCCTCACAGTGTGCTAAAGCATTTGTTACAGCAGCTGTAGTAACGGCATACTTTTCTCAACATTATCTTGGTGTTATACTTCACTTGTGCAGTAAAGGACCAGGTAGGCTTTAATTACTAGCCTGTCTTGAAAGACAGCATATCTGGAAGTCTTGAGCTCATCCATAAAATTGAAGGGACAGTGGTTCTGGGAAACCTGCCACATCGTGTCAACAGACCTTGTTTGCTTTTGAAGATTGCAGGGAAGTGGATGGATTTGAAAAGCTGTGATTTTAAGGATGGAAACAAATAAAACCATGGCACTGCAGGTGTTAGAAACAAAACCTCTGTGCAGGCTGTGCCTTACCCAGACTGGTGGTTCTCCTGGAGTCTCTGCTCATATGCCTGGGTGTTGTCCCAATGGAGCATGGGAAGAAACCACCACCTTGGTTTCACGTGCTAGATCTGTGACTGGAGAGTGGTAGAGTCCTATAGAAAGTATCACAGAACAAAGCTGGCCCACAGGGGTGGACACAGCTGTAGAGATGTGAGTTTGGGAAGGGAGGCACTGATCATCTATTTCTTGAGCAGACTCCTCAGGCCATCTTGAATTCTACCAAATGGATAATACTCAAGTCTGCATGCTCCAGATGCAAGCAGATGCTCCTGCTTGAGGAGAAAGCTGAGATACAGGCTTTTCACATGTTGTTATGGCTGTCCTGCTGCCTCAGTTAAAACACTTTGTCTCAGGATAAGTCTTAAATTCAGAATTCTTTGCTTAAGATACTACAGTTTTTATTTTTCCTTTCCTCCATCCCCATCCCTGCATAATCCTGTGTGAATCATACAATCGATTCTTTGGTAAGGGGGGCAATATATGAGCATCTCAAGCAGCTGATTGGTCTGGGAAAAAAAAAAAATAAAAATATTTAGGGTTTTTTTGCCAAGCTGAATTGATTTCCTAACTCGTGACATCAACTCCCAGCAAACTGTGCCAGCTTATGGCATCACATGGTCCTGGCAATGAATGGTGACCCACTTGTGGGAGAACTGGAGAGGGCACAGTCTCAAGCTGAGCCACAGGAAGTTTATGCTCGAGGTGAGGAGAAATCTCTTCACAGAAAGTAATTGGCCAGTGGAATGGGCTACCTGGGGAGGTGGTGGAGTCACCGTCCCTGGAGGTGTTCAAAAGAAGATTGGATGTGGCTCTTGGAGCCATGGTTTAATTGTGTGGTGTTAGGTATTAGGTGATAGGTGGACTTGATGATCTCTGAGGTCTTTTCCAACCTGGTTGATTCTGTGTAATGTCTGTGATGAAGTTTCTGAGGCTGTCCTTTGGCTAGGAATATTCATGTGAAGACAATGGGTCAGTTCTAAGGGGGCTGTAAAGCTTTCCGAATGAAAAGGTTGGCAGCAGGGGGAATTGATAAATTCAGGTAATGCATTTAAATTGGGGAGTACTGGAAAAACTTACTGTAGAAATAGCTTTTGCTGTTAGGGTGGAAAAAGCAGAACTCACAAAAGACAGAGGGATCAATGTGATGATAGGTGAATGTTAGAATATACTTTCTGGCAGTCATGTAGTGATTGGGATGGCTTCTAGTCCTAGGAGACTAGAAACAAAACACTGTCTGTTCACAACTTTAAAAAGAGTGAGTCAGTCATTTCTTAGTGCTGGGTACATAGAGATATTGTTTTTACCTCCCAGGCATTTTCATTTTGTGTATGTTCCTTTTCCAAACATTTATTACTATTTGCTTTTGAAATACAGCCAGACTGTTTTACTGGGGAGAGAGGGCTGGGCACTTTTTTGTATGGGTTTTACTCAGTGTAACACATGAAAGAAAGTAAAAAGCAGTCAACATAAAACTCTGCAAAGTGCTGGCTGGATCTGTGGTTAACCCTTGTTTTAAAAAATATGGGGTTACTTTTTAATTGTGTCCATTTAATAGTATGGATCAGCTCTATGTCAGAAAAAGCCAGACAGAGACAGTCCAGCCCAGGTCTGAAGGAGTGACTGCAGTGCATCATCTGTTACTCCTAGTGTGCTCCAGTGAGGCAAAGTGGTTAAAAATATTGCTATGCCTTTCCATGAACTAGGGTGACATTCTCTGAGCATGTTGCTTGCAAGTGTACTTGTTTGATAGAGTCCCCAGTCAGATCAGTGCTCATTTTCTTTGCCAGGAAGAAAGTAAGAAAAAAAAAAAAAGGAGGGGGGTGGTGAAAAAAAAGGTAATTGAGGCAAACCTAAGGGGTCATCACAGCATTTGCATCCACTTCCCTTCTTTTACAATGGCTTCAATGCTGTGTAATTATGGACTTCTTTTAAGTCTTCTCATTTTCCTTTACCAGCAGACCACCTCACACTCTAAACATCTGCAGTAGTTCCAGCAATGAAACCAGGGCTGTTATAGCACTGAAAATTGCAGTGATTTTCAGTTGGATAGTGATCCACTGTGTATCTGGAAACATAGGTGTTGCCCTCAGGGAGCTGTATTTGGCATAATTTCCTTTGTGGGAATGGGGCACAATGAGATCACAGCTTCTCCTGGTCTCAGCTGTTGAGCAAATCCCTGACAGACCTAATAGCCAGTGCTCTTTTCCCCTTGATCAGCTGGGTTTTGGTCATTGCTGAGTTGAACATTGTTCACTAAATGAATAGCTCCCAGAATGCAATCCTCACCTGTTATCCTTCCATTTAGGAAAATTGAGAGTTTTTAGTCTTTTGTACTCTGCATTTGAGAGATGAGGGGGGGGGGGGGGGGAAATTCCTAAATACCTCCATTTAAATGTAAATTTTGACTTTTCAGGTCTGACAAAGCAGGGTGTTTTTATAAACAGCATATATATATATATAAACCATGGAATTGAAAGAACAAAACCCCTCTCTTGCTTTATTTTCCACGTAGTAATCTTTGCTCTCATCATGTTACGTATTTTTTGGTTTCTTTTTACTTCAAAACTAATTTTGATGCAAAAACAAGGACAGGAGATCGTTAGGAGGAAATACTCTTGTGCAGAGAAAACATGCCATCTGCCTAATGTGTTTCATCTTGTGTCAGTCTAAGATGTGTTGTTTGGGTTTAACATGCCAGTCACTAGCCTAGAAAGAGTGCAGGCAGCAGCTCTGACATATTCTGGCTGGTGCTCCATATCCTTCCTGCTTTTCAGAGGCTACACTCACTATAAAATAGGCTACAAGATTCTGGGCAGAAGGTACAATTCTTGTCACCTACTGTGTCCTCACAGTAGAGTCCAAGAAGCAATTTGGGCAAGGAGCTGAAGCGGTTTGGGATGTATTTTTCGTCTTCACAATACTACAGAGTTATGAATCAAAAGCATAGATCCATCCTGAAAGTGTCTTATTTCAAAGAGGTCTGGCTGGTAGCTCTGAGGGGGCAGTGTTTGATGGTGTGGTGGTATCTCCCCAATGACAACCACAGAGTGCAAGCTTCACCCTTCCCTGCTGAAGGAGTTATTTGGCACAGCGCACCACACAGAGACAAGCACTTGACTCCCCAAAGCAGTCCCTCCTTACTCTGAACTAGGAGGTCTCTGCCGTCTACCTCTCTGGAGGTGAATCAGAATGAGTTCAGCATTTGTCCCTGCTCTGCTGTATGGTGTGGACTCAATTGCCTGCAGGGATGGGATGTGTTTTTGGGGTTTAGTGCTGTAGCCAAGACCCATCAGTGGCCAGGTTTCAGAAATTAAGGCCTTCATCTTTATCAGATGTTTACACTTTCAGTCACAGAATTCTTGCCTGATAAATGGACAGTGCATGTCTTGGCTGGGTAAATGTATCTCATCATATTTTGTTATGTTGTGTGTAATAAAGACTTTTTTTTTTGCTTTTGCTTTTTTATGATGAAAAGAAGTTGGCAGACAGCTTGAAATGTCTGCCTAAGGACAAAACGAACTGAGTTTTGTAGATAGCTCTTTTTTTTTTTTCTTAACAAATAAATAAATTGAAAGATTTTTATGTTGATAATAAAAATAACTAATGCAGAGCTTTTTCCACTAGTGCCTGGAGTCATGGACAGATGTGGGATTTCTGAAGGGATAAAGAATTGAAATCTGTTGGCAGGTAGTGGCTATAAAAATGACTATCCTTCCTGCCTCTTATTACAGACCAACATTCAAGAAATGAAGAGCCTCTGAGAAAAGCTAATGATGACAGGATCAGGTTCCAACCACCAGAGATAGCAGAAACCTCTTCCCTTCAGAGAAATCTAAAGTTAAAGGGAAGTGGTTGGGAAAGCTGGGAGCTTTATTAGAGTGTATTTTCGGACTTCCTTCAACTGCCAGTGCAATGTGTGGGAGTGTGGAGGGGAAGAAAAAGCCAGGGAAACTGTAAAGAAGCAGTGAGTTCAAAAATTTGGGTTGCCCATGAGCTGTCTGCCGAGGTTCCGCGCGTTCACTTTCTGCATCCAGAGAATTTTCACTATGGTGCTGTTGCATGTAGATGGCTTGTGGAGGAGTTGAGTGGCTGGTGTGGGGAGGCAGGGGGTGCTTAACTGCCTACCAGGGTTAAATCAATCAATCATGAGTAGCTTCCTAAAGCAGTCAGTAATGTGTATCCTCAAACAGGTTAGTCACTTCAGCGTTTGGTGACTCAACCTGTGGATCATCAGTGCTGATGCAGAGTTTAGGAGAGCAAAGATCAGATATTGATCTGATATACCTACAGTTCTGAGGAAATTGTTCTGGTGTCCATTTTAGACAGCTCTAACAGTTACAGAGAAGGATGAAATAAAGTTTAAAATATTTCTTTGTATTTAAAGATGCATCTTCATACACAGACATAAAGGTATACGTATACACAGAGAAATAAAAGCAGACAAAAACTGTCTAAATGTTGAAGTCAACCATTAGCAGTGTGGGTCACCTGCTGTTGTCTAGGGTGGGAAATATCCTTCAGAGTCCTACTATACCTTTGTTTAGCTATGACCTGGTGAATTCTCTTCAGATTGTCACTCTCTGCTTATTTCTTATAGCACTGCACTAAGTCTCTGTTGTTCTGCAAGACCTGAAAATTCTTTTTGTAGGAAATGGTCGAGAAAATAGTGGTCCCAAATATGTTCTCCCAGGGAACATGTTGTGTTTGAGATCTTGTGACTTTACTTATAGGCAGAGTTAGCTGCCCTGCTGTTTGGTCTGACAGGCAGAACAGAAGGTAATACTGCCTGCAGCAATATTTTTACCTAATGGCCAGTGTGGGTAGGGGAATATCGGAGGAAAAAAGTTTCGGATACAACTGCTGCCGATAAGTGCCTTGCAAAAGGCACGATGTGTTGTGCTTTCAATTGTAAAAGCAGATCCTTCCAAAACGACCCTTACATTCTAGCTTTTATAGCACTGTACAGATAATAAATACTGCTAGATGTAAAGCACAGAGAAAACATTCTACAGTTCAGTGCAAAATGCTGTGCTGAACTGTCTGTGTAGGTCAAACCCATGAAAACTTATTCTTCCACTTGTGGATCAATCTTGGATCAACAAGAGAATATCAGAGTTAATTCTTTTTGTTTGTTTTTCATTTGTTAGCATGCTGTCCCTCCCCTCAGTAGCTATGTCTAATGTATAGTCCCTAATCTCTTTCAGTGTCCTGTGTTCCTGTTTATCAGCTTTCACTTTTATCTCTTATTTGGATGTGCTTGTTGCCTGCACTGAGTGTGAGGAAGGAAAAGAAAGATGCAACTTGCAAAAGAACAGAATAATGACCATGGATAACTTCTGCTTGTGGCAAGACTGTGCTAGGAATATGAAGAGAAAGAGTTAGTTTGCTTTTCAGATGTGTCAGTGCCTAGCAAAGCATGTGCATAATGTCCATCCACAGTCTTTCTGTCTTCCCAAGGAAGTAGATGTCCACATAACCCTTCAATGACTCATTTAGTGTTTTCTTCCACCTGACTTGGCAGGTTTGCTTCTTTCTTTCTCACTCCACATGGAGGTATGTGAAATAAGAACAACCACTACTAGTCCTCTTACAGGTCCAACTAATCAGATATTCTAGGTATATTTTTAGTAGGTGGAAAAAGACATTCAGGGGCCTGTATAACAAGTTTGATATGTGTAAAATGACCTTTTACCTTTGATGTCCAGCTTGTCATTATCATTGGGTTAGGGGCTTCTGGATCTGAAAGCTTTGTATAGAGAAGGATGTCCCTTGGAGTAAGTTGTCTAATCTTTCTAAAGTAGACTGTTTAAACTGTAGAAATATCCATAATTTTCTTCACCAATCAACACCTTAATTACAAAAAGTCTAATTCTGCAACATAAATTGGGGTGTAATTGAAAAATAAGAACAGTGATGCTGCACCAAACCCAAGGGTCTGTTTGGCACAGTAGCCAATGCAGTCTATTGCAAATAGACTAAGAAGAGAGCAAAACTTCTGGCAATGTGTAATTTGGCTATTTTTTGTTCAAGAAACTGTGTCCACTGCTTTGTGAGTAACACAATAATGAAACATTTTTATTTGAATTTATCTAATAGATCTTTGTGCTCATCTGTGTTTTAGCCAAAAGCTGGTGGCAGTGAGTTCTGCACTATGATAATTTAAGTATATGCTAATTTAAAAAGTATTTTGTTTGCCTTGGGTGTTCTGACTGATGACTTTATATTCTGCCAGCTGTCACTTACTTAGTAAGAAACAGTGAATAATGCCATATATTATTTGGGAGACTAGAGAAACTGGTTGCTACAGAGTTTAATTTGACTATGTGCGATTTGTCCAACTGAAATAGTTCCTAGGAAATTAGGAAACGGGGAATTTTAACTCCTAGCCATTGTTTTTGATTCTACCTCTTTGCCTTTCTAACTGGAGGAGAGTCAAGCAATGTCTCTGGGCATTCTTTATCTACTTGCAAAGTAAAGACTGTGTGCTTTGGTCAGCAGGTTCTGCAGAGGGATAACTAAAAGTTATTGGTAAAACAGAGAAGTATTAATACTGCTATGAAGTAAATAATGAATTGGAAATTGTGAGCTTAATATAGTTGCAGGTGTACAAGCAGTGGCTAATGATGCTTGAAGATGTTAAATGGCTTATGTGTGGTTACACAGCAAGCGAGTGGCTACGGAACATACCAAGGGCTACTAACACCCTCAATACAGACACTGGGAACATTACAGCTGAGGAAACTTTCAGAATCAGTCCAGAGACAAACTGAATTATCCAATCACTTAGATATTTCTGTTTTGTAACCCAATTTTCTTGTTTCATTTATCAGAATAAGAAAAAATTGCTGTCTCAGTTTTTTTCCCTTCTTCCTCTCTTCCTGTCCCGCTCTTTCCCATTTCCTTCTCCCCCACTTTCCTGCTCCCCTTCCCCATTCCTTTCCCTCTTCCTTTCCCATTTTCTTCCCCCTTTTTTGAGTAGTTGTCCACTCTCTTCTCTCAAAAAGCTGCTGATTCTTTGCCACAGATCTCCCTCTTCTCTGAAAAGCCCTCTCTCTGTAGTGCAAATACTGTTCAGTAGCAGACAAGTGGGGAATGCAGGATTTACAGAGCTCATTCTGCAAAGCATATAGGGGGGATGTGCAAGTGAGGCCTGAGATAGGCAGAGCCATGTGAGATCAGCAAAGTTTAGGGTGACCTAATGTCCCAAGAGACAGTTCAATCCCAATAATTAATGATTCCAACAACTGAAAACTTCAGAGCTTGTAAAGCACACAAACCCCACGTTGCTGTCTGTGTGTGCATGTTTCCTCCTAACTGAGGGAGAGAGAAAGGGTAAATCAGAACAATGACTGTCCTTGTTCAGACTTCCCCTTTCTGGGGTCAACCCAAAATCCAGAAGAGTGTTTTTCCTGCTTCCTATTCATTTAGGGTAAAAAAATTATACAAGAATTGTCCCTGCAGCTGACCCAAAAGTCTTGTCTTAAGTTGATCTGGGTCTCAGCATTGTCTCTTTGCCCCCTCTCTAATTAAATCTGCATTTGAACAGAAGTGACTTCTTGATAGAGCCTTTCACCTCCAGGTCACCCTTTCAAATCCAATT
The DNA here is from genome assembly GCF_027791375.1 of Indicator indicator. Lineage (NCBI taxonomy): Eukaryota > Metazoa > Chordata > Aves > Piciformes > Indicatoridae > Indicator > Indicator indicator. The sequence goes on along the minus strand of NC_072019.1, from coordinate 23,785,154 downwards.
CAGGCCTGTCATGGCCAAATGTTACTACCATCTGACGGCTCTTCTGTGTCCTGTGTGAATTGTTGGCTTCATTCCAGTAGCTGGTGGACAGGTGCCTGAATTGCAAAAACCTGCCAGAGCTGACACTAACTGGATGTCTCTTGCAGAGGGGTCAAAGAGTGAATCAGCCTGGCAGATGAATTAATACTGAACTTGTACGCACTGTGATGCTTTGTATCTTCCAAGTGCTTTACAGAAGTCAGCTAATCCTCAGGAGATGTTGTTATCTGCACTGGCAGGTGAGAGAAGTAAGCAGATAAAGAACTAGGGTCAGAATATGCATATTGCTGACCTCCCACTCTAAGGCCAAAAGCATGACTTTAGCTGCATTCAGGGCTGCTGATGGGCAGGCAAACCAGAGCTGGGTTCAAGCTCCTTGAAAGGGGTCCCATGTTCTTCCATGGATAAAAGCATCCCTTACTTTTTAAAACAGGCATGCAAACAGTGTGGATGGGCATGCCATCCTTTTGCTGTATAAATTCATGGGACCAACAAGTCTCCTCTTTACCTTCTTTGAGGCTCTAAAGAGTCATGTCACATAATACCTACCATTATCAGGTATCATTATTTAGGCTGAGAACGTGTTGTGTAAACAGGTGAAAAATTGCTTTTGAATGGTAACTGGGTTGCAGTGGTTCATTCTGAAAGACAACAGCTCTTGGAACATCATTGAAATAATCTGAGGAAACATGTACAATGTTATGAACAATTGATAGAAGGTCATATGGAGTTGCTGGTACATCAGTGTTTGCAAGCTGATCTGCAGGGACACTTAAAAGACATTGTTAGATGGTGTAAAGGTGTCTACAGGAATAAGGAGAAATTGGCTTTTGTATCAGTAAGAATAAGAGCAGTTCTAAACTGGCATTTTCCTTTCTCTGGAAACAGGATGAGGAAACTCATTTTTAATCTTTTTAACCTTTAGAAGCTTTTTAACCTTTAGGAGGTTTTTAACAAAAGGAAACCAATTTTCTACTATTAATTTCTTATGTAAATAATTGCTGTTGTTGCCATGGTGTTTACAAAGGTGAATGGAGGAGGTGACCCGTGAGATGATGAATGGAAGGAGAAAGATATTATCCCTATGGTTACAAAGGCATAGTGGCATACTTCTAAAATAATGCTTGTAATAAGATGTGGCTTGCATCATCTGCAAAACTAGAGATGACATTGTAAGACTGACTTGTCAGAGGTTACAGAGAATTGCAGAGGAGAATGTTCTTGGAAGTACTTGAATTCTGGGGGGATTTTGGGGGGAGAGGTTAAGGCTTTGTTGCTTTGTTTTCTTGTTTTGTTGTTTTTTGTGGGGTTTTTTTTGTTTGTTTTGTTTTTTTTTTTTTACTTGGTGGGAGGTTTTTTATTTGGGTTTTTTTGTTTGCATTTTTGTGGATATGTTGTGGTTTCAGTTTGGGGTTTTTTTGTTTCTTTGTTTGGGTTTGGACTTTTTGTATGGTTTTTGGTTTTTGGTTTTGATTTGATTTTTTGGTGGGGGTTGGGGGATTATTTGAGGGTTTATGCTATCCCTTTCAAATTTTGGAGGAAGAAAATGTAAAAAAAAAGTTATTTGGGAACAACTCACATTACCAGGCATCCAACTCTGGGTATTTCAGGGGGAGCTTGATAATGTGAATCTTATCCAGACAGTTTGAATTCCATCTCATATTTCCTTGTATAGTCAGAAGGAGATAAGCTGTTGTACAATCTTAAAGAATGATTCAAGGTGTTGTGCAGAGTTCCTTGGAGCTGAAAGGACCAAGACTGATGGAAGTTGAATGTACACTGCTGAATGCTCAGCTTTCCTCTATATTGCCTAGTGACACGTTGTGCTTGTGTTTTGTGGTGGAACCAAAGCAGACACTGCCCCGATAACTAAGCATGGGATATGGTGTGTATGTCAAAACTGACATATCTGAGACCTGTGCAGAATTTTCTTTTGAGAGATTCTAAATCTGAGCAAGCCAGTCTTCTGGGGATTTCTGAGTCTTTTCTGAACAAAAAGTGGAAAACTCCTTATGCTGTGCCAACTGTTGTACATCCATTTGCTCCAAACTGTTGTTTTAGCAGTAAAGAGCACAAAGTCTGCCTGGAGACTGTTATGTTCCTTACTGTTAATGACAACTCATGGTTTTAGTGGCTCGTGTAAAACATTGCAGTAAGTTTATCCTATACCCTGTATGACATATTGGAGTGAAGAAGGCTTTTGGACACTCTCTCGCTAAACCGATTGCTATGCCCAAGAATTAATAAAATCCATATTGAAGTGACAGCTGGTGGACAGAGCTGGCTTCTTCCTGCATCACTTGTCTCTCTAGTGGCTCATGTTCTGGGCTCAGTGCACATTTATTCTTTTATTGCAGCACTTATTGATTTTTGTTTATTTATTTATTAAAAAAAAAACCCAACTCTTTTTCCTTAAGAATCATAATTGCACTGTGTAAAAATCTAACTTTGGTCACATCACTACCAGCTGTTAACATCATTCTTCTTTCTTCCTCTTTAATTACTGGCCTTCCAAAGGCATTCAGATTATGAAAGAAAAATTCAGGCAAGTGAGAATATATTTTCTCAAAACATTACATGGCATTGTGAACCATTTTCCACCTTCTGTGCTACTTTGACTATTTAATATCTTGACAATGTACATGAACCTTTATTCTTTATCCAATATTTCTTTCACCTTCCTCCCTCCCTAATTTATACATATATTTTTGAAGCTGCCAGCAATTTTAGACTGGCTCAGGAGAACAGTGGAAAATGTCTCACAGAAGTAGGGATTCAAATGAGCTTTAGAGAAGAAATTCATTTGCTGCTTTGTTTATTCTGTTTGGGGTTGGAGGGTTTTTGTGGTTCTTTTTGTTGTTTTTTGTTTGTTTGTTGTTGTTTTGGTTTTCTGTGCTAAGTTGCAAGAAGAAACAAAGACCATTCCCTTCAAGGAAAAAAAATGCTAACTCCTGTTTTATAGGAAGTGGAGTTCAGTTATTTTCTCTGTCAGTTTAGTGAGTGATTTCTGTTTTGATACACAGAGAAAAGAAAGACCAACTTTGCCTTTGTTTTCTCCAATTTTATAAGCTGGGTCAGCTGGGTAATTGTAGCTTTACTTAAGAAAGGGAGTTTGAGAGAGAAAATCTCTGCTGCTGCTGCTGCTCATAAGGACAAAGACACTTGAGAGAATTAAACTGCATGATGATTTTTACAAGGCATCAGAATCATTTTACATTCCACCTCTGAAGTGGAAAATGATAAGTTTGATATCGTAGTGTAGGATGGAACTTGTAAGCAGCTGTAGCATCCAGAGATGTTTGAGCCTGGTTATTCATTACTTTCTGCTTAAAGGCTGAAGCAAATGTGACTATGAAACTTTGAGCCATCTCCACATTTATTCTCATTCTTACTTGTAGATGCTACTGCATTAGAAGCTATAACTGGGGTGGGTTCTGCTGTGTAGATACTGACAGCTACCCCTGTGGCTTCACAGCAGACAGGACTGATTTAAGTGTGTTTTCATGTGCTTACATAACTGCACACATCCATTTATTAATGTCATTCTCCCATTAAAATTCTCCCTGCCTCAAAGAGAAACAATTCCAGGTCAGCTCTCTGCTGATTTTTCTAAAATTCCCACCTGTAGATGACATGATATATTTAATAAAATGTTAATTCTGCAAGCCTTCCTAAATTGCAGGAGATCAGTGATTATGTCAAAATCTTCCAAAGAACCTCAACTGAAATATGAAACCTTCTTCCCTAACTTAAATTTTTAGTGTGGCAGTGGATGAAACAGTTTCTACACATGAAGGATCTACGAATATGTATGACACTAAAGAGAGAGGAGAAATACCATTATTGTTCATGAACATATCTTTACTGTTCTGAGAAACTTGCCTGCAAACATATTGTCTGCTACTTGGGGCGAATTCTGAGTTTAATATCCCAGTGACTAGGTTATTATCATCCATTTTAAGGCCATAATATATTTGTGTCTGTGAATAAAGAGAATTGTTCATTAGAAACTCATATGTTATATTAACAATACACTGAATTGTTTTGTTCTGTGATGGAAAATATTCAGGATGTTTCCCTTGGACAAAACAATGAATGTGGTGAGAAGAAATGCAAAACACTGTTCACATACAGCAGCCTGGGAGTAGTATATCTAATTGGCAATTACTCTAGGAAAGTTTATCAATTTACTAAATAAGATGGACAGTTTCAGATTTGGACTATATTTAGTGTGTAGGAATGTGTGAAATAGAGTTTTCTATATGTTCAGTAGGAAAGGAAGGAACAAAGGCCAGAAAAAAACACAGTTAAATACTTAACGTGGGATGACTTAGAAAATCACTGTTGAAATACGTTGCAATAATTGACTGGATAAATGTTTTTAAACACTTCTCTGAGTGATGAACTATCTGTTGAATGTCATGGCTTCCAAATAAACAACGTGGAAGGGCACTGTTCCATCACAAATAACCATTGTAACTATTTGCAAATGGGTTCAATGATCAAGAAAGATCTTCAGAGATTCTCTAAAATTCTCTGGAACGCTTTTAGCAGCAATTTTTTAGCAAGAATCCTAGGAGAATTCAGAAAATACTCTCTAGAGATACTGTGTTAGACCAGATGATCAATGCTAAGCTAAGGCTGAGGTCATCTGTGTTCTGCAAGTGACTTTCTTGCTGGATAGACTCTGAAAAGTTGTTTTAGTAATCTGTGCCTCTGTTTCCCTGCTGGCAGACATCCTCTTTTGGAAATCATTTTGGAAGTATGGATGAGTAAGTGTGGTGTGATACAGCCTAAATCATAGTGTGTGTGCCAGCCCAGTTAATTGTCACTAATGATGGTGGTCTGCTGTTACCTACCTCACTCTGCTTCTCCATTACTTCATATTGCTTAGTACTTCTCTATAAACAATTCTGTCTAGTTGTTCTAAAGTACGTATGACTTAGGTCACTGACTTCTATGTGAAGGACGTTCATGCTCTACAAATATCCAATTTAACTAGATTATCTCCTCACTTCATCATCAAATCACTGTTTTGAGACTCTACAACATGTTCTGTTTTATGGTGATATGCCAGCGTACATCTGATCTCGTCAAATTCTCTTTCTGATGGGGAAATTATCTTATGGAAAAAAAAATATTACTCAATCTTGGTTTTAATTTCTGTATGTTTGGAGAGGCAGAAAATCCTATGTGGTATTTCATCCTGTCAATGCTAATCTTTCTCCTCAGTGATATATTTCTGAATAGCAGATGTGTGCTTTATTGCAGTGTTGGTCCTCTATAGCACAGCATAATGTTTTGGCAGGAGCAAACAATTTATTGTATTAGAGTCAAATACAATCAAATGCTCCTTTTCCAATGAAGCATGGTCAGAAATTGATATTGCATTAGCTAGCATTTTAACATATGAGAGGCTTAATAAGATACTAAGGTATTATTCTCTTAAGACTGTTTAATTAAACTGAACAGTCGCTGTGTATCGTACATTGGTTTTCTGCCAGGGGAAAGTAAATGTGTATCATATCAGTTTCACATACCAAATGATGTTCTCTCCCCAGCAGAGACTCTCTAGAAGAGCTGACACTGCTGTCACATGAACTACATAATAGAAACTGTGTGTATTACATTGGACTGCCTTGTAGCTTGGTATTCTCCAGTAGCCTCAGCAAGCTTTGTGTGCAGATGAGACGTGGCTGCAGAGCTATGTGTTGCATTTTAGTTGTCAGGTTCCCTGTTTCCCAAGGAGAGGTGCAGGGCTGTGATGGTTTGAAACTGTCCTTTTAATTTTTCCTTGCAAAGTTCAGAACAGAGAAAGTGAAAGAATGTAAATAAGTCACTATTGGGTGTAAGAAAGCAAAATAACGATTGTTCTAAACACTTCCATTGGGTAGATAGAAATGTTTAAGAACTATTACCCAAAACAAAGTAGGCACTCTGCACATTCTGCGTTCGGCAGTGGGGGCAGTTGCTGGGCTGTCTGGCTGCTGTTTCTTCTTCTCTTCTGGCTGAAGATAACACACTGACCTTGGCAGCTAAGTTAACAACTTTCTGCTTAACTAACTCTGCTTCTCTGTCCAGGGGGGTCTGGGGGGAAGCTCCTGGGAGAGAGAGGCCCCTTTGGGAGGGTACCCTTGGGGGGAAGCAAAGGGAGATCGATTGTGCTTTTTCTGTTGATTGTATATATTTGTGAATGTTGTGAATTTTGTATATTTGTACATATTCATTGCATTTCATTGTAGATTTTAGACTCTGCTTGTAAATACAGCTTTTCATTTGCTTCCAGACTGAGCTAGCCTGGTTATTGTTGGTGGGGGGGGGAATTTCAGCTCACACCGACACACTTTTTATTTTTGGCGCCCAACGTGGGGCTCGATTGCTTGTTTGATTTATTTCTGCTCAGATTAGGAAGCAAAATGAAGCTGTTTTGGATTCTGAGTCATTCTATTTCATCTATTATCGGTGCAATTGTCTACAGATGGGCCATTTCTTGCATGATAGACAAGATTGTGAGATATGTGGCATATAAGTCGTTTCTTTGGGTTAAGAACAAGTTACTGAATGTTGGTGAATTCTGTTGTGGTCTTATTGGGCTAAGAAGCTATGGTAACTCAACTATGGATGTGCTAGCAGACACATATGAGTTTGTTACTCCTCTTACAACTACAGAGGGTCCTTGGAACAGACGTGCTCCAAGAAGGCCATTCCAGAATAGGTCAAACCAAAACAGACAGCAGAGGCAATCACGTGGCAGTATCTGGATAACTCTGCGTGATCAGTTTGGTGAGAACATGAACAGATGGGATGGTCAACCAACTTCTGATCTTTTCAAGAGGTTACGGGAGCTGCAGAGGGGCAGATCCCGAGGTAGCAATACCAGGAGGGTAGCTGTCGCTTCCTCAGTTTCCCAGAACAACTCTGATAGCTCCAACAGTGATCCTAATTCTGGTGCTGGACATTGTGCCAGCTGTACATGTGGAGGTAATCCCCACCATTAGGGGTGCCCTGCCTTCCGCCAGGGGGAGGTAAGGGATAATGGAGATAACAGAATCTATTGGGATGTGTACATCCAGTGGCCTGGCACTTCAAAATTTCAGAAGTACAGGGCCTTGGTTGACACAGGAGCTCAGTGCACCATAATACCATCAAATTATCAAGGGGGAGAATCTATAACTATTCAGGGAGTCACTGGTGGATCTCAAGAGTTGTTTAAGATAGAGGTTGATATAAGTTTAACTGGGAAGCAGTGGAAGAAACATACTATTGTAACAGGTCCTAATGCACCTTGTATTTTGGGAATTGACTTTCTGAGAGAAGGGCGTTTTAAAGACCCTAAGGGTTACAAATGGGCTTTTGGAATAGCAACTGTAGAAATTGATGGAGGAAAATTGAAGTTGTCTATTAGACCTGAGCTTTCAGATGAATCTGCAGTTGTGGGACAACATGAGATAGAGGATGTAAAGCTGCCGGTTGCTTCTCAAACTGTGCATCACAGACAATACAGAACCAACCGTGACTCTTTGGTGCCCATTCAAAACTTGATTCGTCAGTTGGAGAGTCAGAAGGTCATCAGCAAAACTCATTCACCTTTCAACAGTCCAATCTGGCCTGTGAGAAAGCAGAATGGAGAGTGGCGTCTGACAGTTGATTTCCGTGCCTTGAATGAAGTAACTCCACCCATGAGTGCAGCTGTACCAGACATGATGGAACTCCAATATGAGCTGGAATCCAAGCAGGCCAAATGGTATGCTACCATAGACATTGCTAATGCTTTCTTCTCTATTCCCATAGCAGAGGAATGCAGGCCTCAGTTTGCTTTCACCTGGAGAGGCATTCAGTACACATTCAATCGTTTGCCCCAGGGGTGGATTCACAGTTCAACCATCTGCCATGCAGTGATCCATGATGCTTTGGAGAAAGGTGGAGCTCCAGAACACATTCAGTTCATCGATGACATCATCGTCTGGGGTGAGACTGCTGAAGAAGTCTTCGAGAAAGGTAACAAAATCATTGACATTCTCTTGCAAGCTGGTTTCGCTATCAAGCGAGACAAGGTGAAAGGACCTGCCAGAGAAATCCAGTTTCTGGGAGTGCGGTGGCAAGATGGTCGCCGTCACATCCCAATGGATGTGATAAACAGAGTCTCCACCATGGCAAATCCCATCAACAAGAAAGAAACTCTGCGTTTCTTAGGCATAGTGGGATTTTGGAGACTGCACATTCCTGGATACAGTCAGATTGTGAAACCTCTCTATGATGTGACTCGAAAGAGAAACAGTTTCCAATGGGGTCCTGAGCAACAAGCAGCCTTTGACCAGATCAAGCGAGAGGTAGTCCAAGCGATGGGTCTGGGACCTGTCCGAACTGGTCCAGACATTAAGAACATTCTGTACACGGCCGCGAGTGACAATGGTCCAACCTGGTGCTTATGGCAAAGAGCTCCAGGGGAGACACGAGGACGTCCTCTTGGTTTCTGGGGTCGTGGCTACAGAGGCTCAGAGGCAAACTACACTCCAACAGAGAAAGAGATTTTAGCTGCTTATGAAGGAGTGAAAGCTGCTTCTGAAGTGATTGGAACTGAGTCACAACTTCTTCTAGCTCCTAGATTGCCAGTTCTGAATTGGATGTTCAAAGGCAAAGGTTCTTCACCACATCATGCAACAGATGCTACCTGGTCTAAGTGGATGGCTCTGATAACACAGCGAGCTCGAATGGGAAATCTCGAAAGGCCTGGTTTGGTGGAGGTGATCACAAACTGGCCAGAAGGCACAAGCTGTGCTAAACCTCCAGAGGAGACAGTAACTCGTGCTGAGGAAGCTCCTCCTTACAGTGATCTGTCTGATGATGACAAGAGATACGCTTTGTTCACAGACGGTTCCTGTCGTCTTGTTGGGAACAAGCGGAGATGGAAATCTGCAGTGTGGAGCCCAACGCGCAGAGTTGCAGAAGCGAGAGATGGAGAAGGAGAATCCAGTCAATTCGCAGAGGTAAAAGCTCTCCAGCTAGCTCTTAATGTAGCTGAACGTGAGAGATAGCCAAAGCTTTATCTCTACACCGACTCATGGATGGTAGCCAATGCCTTGTGGGGTTGGCTGAAAGACTGGAAGAAGAATGGCTGGCAGAGGAAAGGAAAGCCAATCTGGGCTGCAGATCTGTGGCAAGACATTGCTGCTCGCATCGACAGAATCCCAGTGAAAGTGAGACACATCGATGCTCACATTCCTAAGAGCAAAGCTACTGAAGAACAACAACACAACCATCAGGCAGATCTAGCTGCAAGAGTTTCCCAGGTGGACACAAACTCTGATCCTGATCCTGATCTTGACTGGAAACACCGAGGTGAGCTGTTCTTAGCTCGGTGGGCCCATGACTCGTCAGGACATCAAGGCAGAGATGCAACCTACCGATGGGCTCGTGACAGATCCATTGACATTTCCATGGATGCTATCACACAAGTCATCCATGACTGTGACATTTGTGCTGCTATTAAGCAGGCAAAGAGGATCAAGCCCTTGTGGTATGGTGACCGATGGTCCAAGTACAAGTATGGTGAAGCCTGGCAGATTGACTACATCACTCTACCTCGTTCTCCATCTGGTAAGCAGTATGTGCTGACTATGGTAGAGGCAAGCACTGGATGGCTGGAAACTTATCCAGTTCCTCATGCAACTGCACGTAACACCATTCTTGGCCTGGAGAGACAAATCCTGTGGAGACACGGAACTCCAGAGAGGATTGAGTCAGACAACGGAACTCATTTCAAGAACAATCTTGTAAAAAACTGGGCCAAAGAGCACGGCATCGAGTGGATATTCCACATTCCCTACTATGCACCAGCTGCAGGGAAGATCGAACGCTACAACGGTTTGCTGAAAACCACTCTCAAAGCCATGGGGGGTGGATCTTTGAAAAACTGGGAGAAACATTTAGCACAAGCAACCTGGTTGGTGAATAGTAGAGGTTCAGTGAATCGAGATGGACCTGCCCAATCAGATTTGTTGCGAAAGGAAGAAGGTGATAGAGTTCCTGTTATCAGAGAAAGAATCTGTTAGGCAAAACTGTTTGGGTATTTTCTCCTTCAGGAGAGGCCAAACCTGTCCGAGGGGTGGTTTCTGCTGAAGGTCCTGGTCACACCTATTGGGTGATGCAAGAAAATGGTGAAATTCAGTGTGTTCCACAAAGAAATTTAACTTTGGCTGAGAGAGGTTAAATTCAGAGTGTTGCGCAGATACAGCATCGCGCCCAAGAGGAGAGTCCATGAGATCTACGGTGCACGAACCCTGAGAGCCCTGAGTCACCTGAGAGTCCCTGTTCCTTCCTTCGCTCCATCTGCGAGGAAACAAGCTGTTTGCTGTTTTTCCTGTGATTTGACTCTTTTGAATCATCTACATCTGAGATAGCCGGAATGGACTATGGTCTTTATTCACCTATTGTTGTAGATATTATTTTAGATTAGATAGATGATAGTAGCAGCCAATGGAATTGTTTAGAAGGGGTGGACTGTGATGGTTTGAAACTGTCTTTTTAATTTTTCCTTGCAAAGTTCAGAACAGAGAAAGTGAAAGAATGTAAATAAGTCACTATTGGGTGTAAGAAAGCAAAATAACGATTGTTCTAAACACTTCCATTGGATAGATAGAAATGTTTAAGAACTATTACCCAAAACAAAGTAGGCACTCTGCACATTCTGCGTTCGGCAGTGGGGGCAGTTGCTGGGCTGTCTGGCTGCTGTTTCTTCTTCTCTTCTGGCTGAAGATAACACACTGACCTTGGCAGCTAAGTTAACAACTTTCTGCTTAACTAACTCTGCTTCTCTGTCCAGGGGGGTCTGGGGGGAAGCTCCTGGGAGAGAGAGGCCCCTTTGGGAGGGTCCCCTTGGGGGGAAGCAAAGGGAGATCGATTGTGCTTTTTCTGTTGATTGTATATATTTGTGAATGTTGTGAATTTTGTATATTTGTACATATTCATTGCATTTCATTGTAGATTTTAGACTCTGCTTGTAAATACAGCTTTTCATTTGCTTCCAGACTGAGCTAGCCTGGTTATTGTTGGTGGGGGGGGGAATTTCACACAAGGGCTAAGCATTGTAATCCCCTCTCCTTATGACAGAGCTCTTCTCTTCTTGGGGCAGAGAGAGATGAACCCTCTGGTCACCAAGAATGTTCTTACTGGACCCATGGTGGATACATGACAGAGATTGGTTTGTCATTGTCTAGTCACAGACAACCATTTGTAAAGGACCAGAAACTGCAAGAGCTTGGGGAAACTGGTAATTCAGTGACAAGCGGTCTGGTAGAACTTTTTAGTACTGGATGTTTCCTTCTCAGTGCTGTCAATGTCACTGTACATAGTGATCAAGGTGAACATTTACTCTGCCACTGATGGGAGGAGAAGTAGCATCACTTATATGTGATGTAAGGAAAAAGATGTGTCCCTGGACTGGAGACTTGAGTAGCATTTCCTTACAGAGCCTTCTAACACCGCATTTCCAGTTCAGAAATGTATGGGGAGAGCAGGCACTTCTGTGTTACGGAGTCATGGTGTTTTATTTTGAAGCTAAAGCTGATGCAGAATCATGTGGGAAGCTACAAGAGGAGAGATATTCAAGACACATGTTTTTGGGAGTTGCTCAATTGAATTATTGCTACAAAGTAGAATAAGAAAAAAAACATTTCTGGTATTTAGAATCATAGAATCAGTCAGGGTTGAAAGGGACCACAAGGATCATCCAGTTCCAACCCCCCTGCCATGGGCAGGGACACCTCACACTACAGCAGGCTGGCCAGAGCCTCATCCAGCCTGGCTGCAAACACCTCCAGGGATGGGGCCTCAACCACCTCCCTGCACAACCCATTCCAGGCTCTCACCACTCTCACGGGGAAGAACTTCTTCCTCCTTATATTTCTCCTTATAAACCAAAATAATCTGCACAGGAAATACTGAAGTCTTTTTTACATTATTTTAAGCCTGTGTTTCCTGGCAGAAGGGTACATCTGCATACTGTGATGCAGAAGTATGCAGAGATAGCAAAGCTATTCCTGAACAATCATGCTCTAGAATTGGAAGGTGCATTTTTTTTTATCAGCAGCACTAAGCCCTGTGTCAAAGTAAAAGATAATTATTTGGCTCTATTTTGCACACTGTCCTGTCCACATAAATGTTACAGCCTTCTCAGAACAGGTAAAGAAATCTCTGTCTTGGTCCTGTGTTGCATATCATGTGCACCCACAGAGACATGCATGTTTGGATCCATCAAAGCTGTGTCTTTCTCACAGCTGTTGGGTGCCATGGTTGGATTCAGCTATGTCAGTATTGGATTTATGGGTGGCTTCACCTACATAATGCAATTATGATTTATCTCATGCTGAATGTGGTGGTGGTGGTGGTGTTTTCTCTCAACAGAAGATTAACCTGGAGTTCTACATTGACATCCATGCCCACTCTACCATGATGAATGGCTTCATGTATGGGAACATCTTTGAAGATGAGGAAAGGTTTCAGCGTCAGGCTGTTTTTCCCAAGCTACTCTGTCAGAATGCTGAAGACTTTTCTTATGTAAGCAACATTTTTCTGGATCTTTTCCTAGTTTATTTTTTAATGATAAATATCTGGCTTAATTGAATTGTGTGAATTTTATTTTAATATGAATAGAAGGCTACTTAAAACTGTTATCATTATTACTTTCTATCTTCCCTCTAATACTTATCCAAAAATGCAAAGTTCTGATCTTACATATTTTCATTACACACATGAACAGCAGCAGACTCTTCATCTTCTACATGAAAACCTTTGGTTCTGAATGTCTAGAACACTTATTTCTTCTCAGAAGATCTTTTAATCTTTTGATCAGCTGGATTAGTTTTGCTATTTCCTTCTTTATATTATATTGGCAATTTTTTCCTTGGACACTTGAAACAATGTTGTAACAAATTAAAACATAAAAATAAGGAACCTGAAAGAAAAGGTTAGGTAATTTTCCGTTGAAACTTGTGACAGAGGCAATGTATGCCTTCAGAATTCTCTGGTATTACCATGGAAGACTGTTCTGCAAGACAATCTGTGATTGCTCAATACACATCTTATAACGTGGATGAAAATACCTGCTGGATATTGGAAATAAATGGTAAACTCCTATGAATGAGTTGAAAAGGGGCATATATTTTTAGAGCAAGTTTCATATGAAGTAGAACAGATCCTTGGTTGCAGTAGGTCTGCAGAAGTCAGTATATTTGAGACTGGTCCAGTGTGTTGCATCTTTGCATGACCATGTGTGACATCCTGGCCCTTTCCGTTGCCTTTTTTGTGCATCGGTTTTCCTCGAGAGTAGAATGCAGGACACCCAAACCTGCCAGCAACTGCTTGTTTGCTTTTCCTGGCCAAGTTTACACACCTGTGGAGGTGCCAGCTACTTCTATACAGCTGTTCCTTGCTGTGTTTCAATCTGCATGCTCCAGTGTCCAGAGAAGGGCCATCAGGATGATCAGGGGGCTGGAGCACCTCTCCTATGAGGACAGACTGAAAGAGTTGGGGCTGTTCAGTCTGGAGAAGAGAAGTGACCTCTGAGGTCTCTGAGGTGACCTTCTTGTGGCCTTCCAGGATCTGAAGGGGGCTCCAAGAAAGCTGAGGAGGGACTTTTTAGGCTATCAAGTAGTGACAGAACTGGAGGGAATGGAACAAAGCTGGAAGTGGGGAGATTCAGAGTGGAGGTGAGGAAGAAGTTCTTCCCCATGAGAGTGGTGAGAGCCTGGAATGGGTTGTGCAGGGAGGTGGTTGAGGCCCCATCCCTGGAGGTGTTTGCAGCCAGGCTGGATGAGGCTCTGGCCAGCCTGATCTGATGTGAGGTGTCCCTGCCCATGACAGGGGGTTGGAACTAGATGATCCCTGTGGTCCCTTCCAACCCTGACTGATTCTATGATTCTGGGTTTGCCTAAGTGGCCAGTCTTTCAATTAAGAGATGTTTGGTGTCCTGTTTTGCTTTGACTGGAATAAAGATTCTTCAGAAACACATCTTATCCAAAGTAATGGGAATTTCCAGCCATGAGTTTTGAGGAGGGAAGGTAGTGGATGACATTTAGCAGCTATATAATGGGAACAGACTCAATTAAAAATGACTTTGGAATCCTGCACCAGCGTAGAAGAGCATGAGAGCTGAATGTTTGGAAATGTCTGTTATGTTCTTAACCCTCTTTGTTACCCACCATATGTTTTTCCAGTCTCTGCTGTCTCCTTTTTACTTATGTCTTCCTCCTGGTATTGAGAGAAACTTGCATTTCCTCTCAAAGATGGGGACATCTGAGGCATGGTGCCTGTCTCCTCTGCAGTGCCATATCAACAAATTTGTGGCTAGGGTGGTACGTGGAAGAGGATAGGAGCCCTGCAGAATTCCTGTGTTGAGCTCTAGAGAAACAAAATCTAAAACCAGATACAAAAGTAGACAAGTTTGCACAATATAAGAAACTGTAATTGGAATAAAAAGGACAATTTCATCATGGTAAGAATGTTAGCCTAGACTTTTCTCATCAAGACGTGGTAGAGGATTTTTTTTTTTTTTGTCCTGTGTTTGTGCCTATAGCATTGTAGAGTTTGAATGGGAAGTGAGTATAGAAATGGAGCTGTACCATGGTTTTCTTGACAGATCCATTCCCACAAGGAGGAATTCAAACCTCCTGATTCCTCTTTGTTTCTCTACTCTGTGGTTTATACAAGAGCAGGAAAAAGTTTGGATAATTCTCTGACTTTTCTATGGCTAGGAAGAAGATATTGCTACCTCTCTCTTTTCTATTACCAAGAAGGAGGCCTCTAAGTAGACCAAACATTTCCCTTTTCTTCTTGTGACCAGCAGTAGCAGCTGGCTGAGTAATGCCTGTGAGGATATGTGGCTGCTGTTGCTTCATACTATTGGTTAACCATTGTCAGTATTGTTTAACCATTGTCTGTATGTTTTGGGGGTTCAGGGGACTGTTGTAGTGTGAAGCTTTCTGTGGTCAGCCACTGCAAGGTTTCTTAGACAACTGTCCAGACTGCAGAAGACCAAATCTGCACTAAATGAGGAGGGACAGCAGCTGCATCTGTTCTCAGCTGTTTGGAGCCTGGGGAAGAGGGAATTGGGTTCAAGGAACAGCCTGTTCTTGTCCAAGAAGACCTCAGTGATTGAGTTTCTTATCTGCACCTGCTTGTTTCAAAAACACATTATAGATAAGGGGGCATTCACAGATCATAGCAATGAAAACCTGCAATTGATAGAGTTTAGAAATTTTGTGCTCAAGTGTGGGATTTCTCTCTGTTACTGTGGGAGATTAAGTGTTCCTCTTAGCACAAGCCTCGGCTGACAAAGGGAAAATCTTTGAGAAAATGATGTAGGAAATAGAAGCCAATAGCTAAATAAACAGTGCAGTCTCTCCCCTTTGACTCTCAATCTCCTTTCTGTAGAAGCTGGCAATTGGATATATATGTTGGCTTCCAACACACCACAGTTTGACCTGGGTGCTACTGGCACTCAGTGCAGTGGGGTTTTAACTTGCACCCTACTGGTCTCTTGAGACTGGAAGCTTTTCCCTGCCATCCATCCAAGCCACTCTTCTTGGGGCAGCTGAGGGAATTGGAAGCATTGGAAAAGGAGACTGCTGCAAAGTGCCTGATGAGTGAAGCAATAGGTGTGAATATTATTGTTGTGTTCAAGTGGGAAAGTCTCTGCTCCCTTGTTTTTTCAGCTCCAGCCATGTGGGTTATGTGACTGGTTGGAAATATTAGGGGTGAAGTTTGTTACTTGAATGAGAGGAAAAGAATCCATAGCTTCCTACATTTAAAAGAGGAGTGGGTGGGAGGGTGGAAGTGTTGAAGATTAAAAATAGTGTATGTAAATATGCCCTATTGACTGCTCAAAGGAAAGGGGGAAGTGCATCGTTAACATTACCAGGCTGGTGTTTGAGAGTGTGGGAATGGACTACTGTTGTTACTAATTAATTTTCCAAAGCTTCAGGAGGTCTCATTTACATTGTGTGCTGCTGCGGCCATTTGTTGGGATTATAATACTTCAACAGCAGCACTTCAAGTGAAAACTGGCGGCTGCATGAAGTGTTGTCCATAATTGACTAGCTCCATGTCTTCACACAGCACAGAGACAATGTTCCATTATGTTATCCATTGACAGTATCATTGAAAAGATTACTCTCCTTAAAGCATCTGTCAACCTTGATTGATTTACAAGGGACAAAGAACTGAAAAGGTTTGAAGTGCGGGTACAATTTTTGCCACCGTTTAGCATACATAATGGTTCTCCTTTGATGTCAAAAGCTCATCTTCTATTAATAATGCAGAGGGCTTTTGAATGCAGGCCACTTGTATGGAGTTCCACACTAATAACCTACTTGCTGTGAAATGGGATTCACTTTGGAGAAGCAGTCATTTGTCTGGGTTTTACATGTTCGGAATGAATCCCGACTCAAAGGGATTTCTTTCAGCGCTCCGCATGATTGCAGCTGAGCCCGGCACGGGTTAGGGAAGGCAGGCAAATCCTAGCCTGCTCCTCCAGCTGAGAATCTGGCAGAAATCACGCAGCCAGATGCAAAGGAGCATGAACAACAAGCCTAAGATGAGGCGATCAAATGCCTTGTGCCATTTTGTCTGGCAACCTTCTATTAATATCCTTTAGCGTGCATTTCATGCCTGGGCTGCTTTCTTCACCTGTCAGTTCCAATAGGTCTTTTATTTAAATGACAGCATCCAAGGGAGATTTGTAATTAGAGTAGGGGATGGATAGGGGATTTGTGCCTGCATGCCTGTTGTAGGACCAAAGGCAAGTTCCCCAATGGTTCTGTACCCTGTCTGCTGAGCAAAATACTTAACCTCACGGTACTCTGGAAAGCTGACTACGGTTTGCAGGTAAAAGTTGTGAAAGGGATCAGAAGCTCTTCGTTTGCACATGACTTCAGAAACAGAGGCCTGCCTTTGATGTAGCCATCAGCACATGAAGAGGAAAGTAAATGAAAGGGCTAGGAAGTTTTGCTCCCAAATAAATACATGTGACATTCTCGGGCAGCTGACTGAAGAAAAAGGACAAATTCTGTATGGAGAGCGTTCTATATTTTCAAGATTTAAAAAAGGATATTTTTAAACATTGGGGAGTAAATATAATCTGTATGAAAGCTCTAAGAGTGAGAGCTGACAAGCTCTTTTGAAAGGCTGACTCACTGCATTTTGGGAGCAGCTGTTGACTCCATGTCTGTGAGTGTCTTACACATCAGCCATGTCTAGGAGTCGTGTCAGTATTTGGAGGGATGTTCTTCATTTGACCTTTCATGTTCTGGAGAGTGGATTAGTCACAACAACCAGACACAAGCACTTGAGCATTTCAAGAACCTGCTACTCTTAGGGCTGGCTAATTCTGACCTTCATGACAGTATGAGAGGAGGCCATCTGTTCTCTTTGGTTCGTTTAAAAGAAACAACTGCAGCCACTCTTGGGTGGCTTTATCGCTTTGTAAAGATTGATTTTCTTTGCAATTGAAGGCAAAAGACTGGCCAGAGATATTTGACTTAATCTTGTCGTTTTTTTTTTTTTTCTTTGGACTGTGAACTCATAGTACTTGGCATACCTTTGAGTTCTCATTTCATTTTCTTGTGTTCAGCATCCCAGCAGAGCACCTTCCTTAGAAATACTGTTTGTTGTCCTTTGTATGCCATGATTAGACAGAGATCCTGATAAAAACTTGGGATCCCATTATGCTGGGCACTGTGTAACTACTGAGAAAGTCCACAACCCCAAGAGTTTTCAAAAGAGAGTGAGAGGGAAGTGACTTGCTTGAGGAGATTGGAGAATAAACCCCAAGCTTCCAAAGTGCCAGTCTCATTTCTTTTTTAGCAGTTCCCTAGGTTTTATACCACACTATGCACTCAACAGTGAGGTCTCTGAACAATACATTGTAAACCTCAGTGCCTTAACACTGTGTACTAAGCTATATTTTTGAAAATACTATTGTCTCAGCTATATGAAAACATTCAGATGTGAAATAATTTGCTCTAGTACTTTTGTTGGGTTTGTTTGGGTTGGGTTGGGGTTTGTTTGTTTGGGGGTTTTTTGGTTGGTTTGTTTTGTGCTTTTTGACCTGGGTATTTGAAATTGAGGAACTGAGGAAAAGATTTTATTCTATCTATATTTTCTATTGTTTTCCTTGTATCCACATACTTAAGGTTTATTACTCCTGCAACACCTACCTCATCAAACCAAGCTTTCTTAAGCAGGATGTATTGCTTCCATCTACCTGTGGCATCCTCGTTGGGCTGTTACCACTTATCCTGGCTGGATTCCTATTACTGATCTCTTGTGTGTTTTCAGCTATGTCTGAAGGAAGCACTGCCACAGGTGCCTGAGACAGTAATAACAGCTCACAGACACTGAATGAGCAAATCCCAATAATTTGTTTCAAACTAAAGAAGAACCAGTCTGTGTTAGGAAAGGGAAGGGGGAGCAGTTAGCAAGTTGCTGAGATCTAGAATTCACCACCAAGAGAAATCCATACCCACTTGCACCACCATCTCTTGTGTGCCTCTCTGCTGTTATGGCAGAAAAGACTCTTGTTACAGCAAGCCAAAAGCTGTTGCATTCGGGCAGGTTTTCTTAACATCATGCAAGCTTAACAGATCTACTCAGAAATCTCTTAAAACCTGAGAACAAATGATCCCACCTTCTTTTTTGTTATCTTGTACCAGGGCATTTGCAGGAAGACAAATACAGCTATTATGTGCTTTAGCACCCCTCTGGGATGCATTTCTGCTCACTGCTTCTTGGACGTGTTGCTCCATAAGCTCAGTTATTTATTTATTTTTCCCACAGGCTGGGGAGAGAGGAAACCTGTTTCTGCTGGCACAGGGAATAGAGAGTCAAGCCTTTGCTTCTGAGCATTATAGGTTTTGGTCTCACAAGAACTCTGCCCTCTGGAGAGTCACAGCTAAATGAAACTGCTTCATTACATGATGCTGAACCAGTCCACCTCTCTTTTTATACAGAGGGTTGAATTAATTTGTATTGCAAAGAAAAGGAAAAGGAGGAGGGGGGGAAAAGTGTTTGAGTAAATGGATTTTCTCTCAGTACCTTCTTCTTGGGTTGTTTGTGAATATAAGTGTTGACAGTCATTTCTCTGTCCCCACACAGGTAGAAGTTTTAGATACCGACAGAAGAAAACCAAGTTTTCATAGCAATTTTATGGTGTATTTTCAAAGACCATCATTACTCTTAGTTAATGTCAACAAGCTGGGAGTAGGTGACAGCCTCCCAGAGTAGTACAAATGAAAGGAGCTCCTTTACATTCAAACACAAGCTACCTCTCTTGCAGAGCACTTCAAATTTCACTCAGCTGGGACGAACTGTGCTGTGAAGGAGAGGTAGGAAGTTGGTTAAGAACTGGACATCCACCCCTCTCCCAGGATCTCTTTCTGGGTATGACCTGTTGAACTGTGTGGTATTTTGACATAGGTAGAATACACATCTGGTTCAGAGAACTATTCCAAATCAGTGAGAGAGCCCAGAAGGAGTTTGAGCAATGGACCGTACTGGGTTGCTTTGGGAGCAGTGTACAGCATACTACTCCTCTGTAGGAAGGGCTGTAATCTCCTGATTTAGACCTACAAATGAGCAGAACATCTCTTTGCCACAGAGCAAACCACTTTTTCTACAGACTATTCAAAGCAACCACATGCATGATGGTATTTCCCTTTCTGTTTCTCGTCGTCCTAGATTTCTCCCATTTGTACAAACGATTATGAAAGCACTCCCAAGAGACCACACACATACTTACAAAACTATTGTACAGAGAAGAATTGCAGGCTATTGCTAGAGGCTATTTGATTGTATATTTTGAGGAAACATCTCAATTTTTACTGACAAATAGGGAAACTGAGAACTCCAGACACACAAGTTATTTTCTAACAATGTGATCATTCCACTGAGCTGAGACCAGGAAAAGCCAGCTTTGGCATGTTTGAGGAAGGATGTGTTCTGAAAATCAGAGGCTGCTATAAAAGGAGTATCCTTTCTTCATTGTCATCCTGAAGTATTTGCAGATCCCTATTTGTGTGTATCATTGGTAATGGCTTGGACTGGCTCTTTAAAGGGAGAGAAGTTCCAGACTAACTCTCTGTTTATGGGTGATGGGTTTGTGCATATGTTAATGGTTGAGTAGGTGACATTGTCCTGTGTGGCTAAGTGTGCTTCTGGTGACTGGGAAAAGAAGACTTACTACAGAAGGAGCTGCGCTGACCTGAGGGACATGTGTTCAGGGAGGAAATACAGCCTGTGTGTCACATGCAAATATGTATGCTTGGGTTGTCAGAATCTTTTGTAAGAGGAGATCCAACCAAGGTTTGCTTAGAGGATGGGGTGAAATCTGCATCCTTCTCTTGCTGTTTCTCAGTGGATTGTGAAGGGCTGCTCAACTCTGTAGGGGAGCCCTTGAATGACTTTGTGAAGGTCTCTGGCAAAGCCATCACCACCCTGCTTTGTCTGGCTGGGAGTGTTAAGATGCTCTCTCAGAAAAGCAGCTGTTTCAATTTGTATTCCAGATTCATTAACTACTATGGTGAAGCCAATGAGCTCAATGAGCATCTTCAGTGCTGTGGTGCTCAGGAAGGTGGGAGTTGTGAGTAAAACCAGTTCAGTGTCTGGGAAGTCTCATCCAGTGTGAGGTGTCCCTGCCCATGGCAGGGGGGTTGGAACTAGATGATCCTTGTGGTCCCTTCCAACCCTGACTGATTCTATGATTCTGATTCTAAGATGAATTCTGGGAAATGTGAAACACAGGACAAATGCCTTCACCAGTGCTGCCAGTGTAACTGGTACAAGGTGCAGAGACAGTCATCAGGTTTCAGAGACTTCCATCAATCCTAGAACTGTATAACAGAGCACTGTAGAGAGCAGAGCATGGATACTAATGAGAACTGAAAAGTGTAGCTATTGTAGTTCTCACAGGTGAGTATCTGAAACCTGGAAGCATGAAACCCTGTTGCTTTTCTAAACACAGTTTCCAAAAATGGAACTCATTTGGTATTTTTTTTTTTTTTGGGGGGGGTTGTTTGTTTGTGGCTTTTTTTAAGCATAAACTAAGAGCTGATAAATCTCCCTCCTTCCAACCTTTCTGCTAATGACCATACAAATATGTTTTTTATCTGCAAGTTTAAGCAGGCATGACTGAAAGACATTTGAGAGGGATGAGGAGAGGGAAATATCTGGTATTCCTTCACTATACATTAGAGAGATAATGAAGCCCCTCAGGGAGCAGATGTGTATATAGTGACAAAAGTACCTTTAAACTGTTTTTTCTCTGGGGAGAATTTCACTTTAAAGCCTGAAAATGTGGTGCTAGGCAGGCTGGGTTATTGTGGTACTCCTACAATGTGATGCTGCCTTTAAGAAAGGTTGATTGCTGTCTGCCTTCTACTGAGCAGGAGAAAGAAAAGAAAAGAAAAGAAAAGGAAAGGAAAGGAAAGGAAAGGAAAGGAAAGGAAAGGAAAGGAAAGGAAAGGAAAGGAAAGGAAAGGAAAGGAAAGGAAAGGAAAAGAAAGGAAAAGAAAGGAAAAGAAAGGAAAAGAAAGGAAAAGAAAGGAAAAGAAAGGAAAAGAAAGGAAAAGAAAAGAAAAGAAAAGAAAAGAAAAGAAAAGAAAAGAAAAGAAAAGAAAAGAAAAGAAAAGGAAAGAAAAGGAAAGAAAAGGAAAGGAAAAGAAAAGGAAAAGAAAAGAAAAAGCAGAGTGATGACAATCTCAGGTACAAAGACTATTCCCTGGTTAAACCCAAAGTTTGCTGCCCATTTCAGTGTTCTTATCAGGCACAGGAGTTAGGATGCAAATTGCTGTCAACTGTAGAGCCAGCAGTGAGAGTGAGCGAGTCCTTTCGGCAGGAGCATTAGTCCAATCTGGCTGTCCCTAAGGAGTCTGGAAACACTCAAAGTAATGGAATCCCTCTTTGAAGTGATCCTGAACTTTTCAAAATCTCCTTTTGCCGAATTTCAGAAGTCACAAATGATTTTGAGATTAAATATGTTTTCCTCCTGTGCATCAGAAACATGGAAAAGATGAAAAGTGAGATAAATCAAGGAGTCATTTTGAGCTCTGTTCTCATTTCATCGCTTCTCTGCTCACAGAAACCATTCTCCTCACCTGCTATCTCCTTCAGGTCAGCTTTCTGCCTCTGGGATTTTCTTCTTTTTTTTTTTTTAATATGTATTTATTTTAAAATAATTCCAGCTACATTTCAGATGTTGGCTGCAGCTTCTTTGTAAAATAAGTTGGATGAAGGCTGCCTGATAGCAGCCTCCCAAATGCCACAATTTCTAAGTCTGCAGACCCAGCTGGCATGGAGTTGATAATGTCGCAAAAAAATGCTTTCCAGTCTATTAAGAGAGTTAATGGAGCTGATGAGAAGTGGGTGTGAGGAGACAGCTAAGTTAGCTTTTGAAGTGAGTACTTTCCTCAGTGATTCCAGAGAAATACAGAGATAAGTTTTGCTTGTAAGATGGCTTGATGGGCTACCAGCTGCAAGAATGGCAAGGTGAAAGCTGGGTACACCACAGCAGTAATTAGCTCTATCCATATGAGTAAAGGTAGATGCCAGTTGTACCCCTTTTATAGCACCCTGTGGACAGGCAAACAGAAGAGTCACACTTTCTTTGCTCTTTCTAACTTTTGCAGACTTCAATTAAGCATTCTGGAAAATGAGAGTGAATTATAGCTGATACTGTAAAACTCTTCCCTGAGATGGATTTGACATTGTCTGGGCTCCAGTCCATTTCCCAATGGCACATCTCTTCTTCCTTAATGACAAGGATGACTTTCCTTTATTTTTCTAGAGCGCTATCTACTAACTTTTCAATCACCATTTTTTTTCTGCACAAGGGCAGTGAGTTGTGGACTAGGAGAGGTCAGACCTGGTTAGGTAAAAATCTTGCTCTTCAGCTATAAGAGCAGCATTATCAGATAATTCTAGTGAGGTTGTAATTGAGTCCTGATTACGTTTGGCCTTTGCTGGTGCTGATAGGTGGAGAACATGAAGCAATTTTTATGCACAGTCCCAGCTTACCCCAGCAGGTGAAATGCTTATTGCTCAACTACAGAATAAGTTAATGTGGGCAGTTTTTTCTGGTTTGAAGGTGAGGTAGGTTTTTTTTTTTTTAGGGGTAGTTAACCTCTGTTTTCAAGTACAGCTTATTTCCCAGATGGAAATTGCATAAGGTGGCCCAGAATATTTCTAACTATGTATTATAATATGAAGCCATTTTCTAATTACAAAATTACAAATTCTTTCAGTCTTTATGTCTCTGCTCTCCTCCAGGAAAGTTTTTTAACATAATTGTCTGATTCTCATGAGCACAGAGTTGAAGATCCTTTTGTAAAACAGTTCCTGGACCTACATCACCTATCAGCAAATAGAAAGATTTCCTTATTCTGAGTTTCATGCAGATGTCTATTTGTGAGGATAAATGATCTTCTGGGAAACATTCATGTGCACACTAGAGCTCAAATTTTTGAATGCACATGCAGTTTGCTACTTCCTACCACAAGCACGTAACAATTGGTTGTATTGCAACAGATGTAAACAGCTGGTAAAATCTATTGGTTAGATTTCAGGACTTCCTTAGACCTTACTACATCAGAAATTCATCTTTCTTAATTTGTCAAAGCTTGTGACCACATTTTTCTCTGGTTGACAATTTATTTCCTAATTACTTTGAGTCATTTGTAACTTGTTGTTTCCTTTCTTGCTGGGTTGGAGAAACACATTAGAATTGATCATAAGTCTATACCCTGCTTTCCGTGCCAAGAGCCTGTCAAGGTCTGTAATGCCATCATACCTTGTGATAGTTTTTCTCCCTAATGTGTTGAATGACTTCAGAAGATGACAAAGATTTGTTCCCCATCAAGTCCTGTATGTGAAAGTACCTTTTTGTACCTTGTCCGTTTCCCTGCCATCAGTGAAAGGCAGAACTGAACCTGAACCTTCCATCCATCAGTGGACACTGTGCCTGCTTAAGGTTTTAACTCTTTGACATCTCTTCTTCCACTGAAAAACAGACCCAATTTTACTCAGTTTTGCCTGAAGTTTTCCATTTTGTTCAACCTTAGGTTTTTTTTGATGACGTGGCAAGAGAAGTTCCCTGTGAAGTCATACATACACCAAGCAAAACCACTTAGATTCCAGGTCCTTCAGGATGCTCCACCAAGCAAAACCACTTAGATTCCAAGTCCTTCAGGATGCCAAAGGGCGGACTTGGGCAAATCCAGTCTCAGACGTATGAGAAATGTGCTGTTGTCCCTCTTTTTGGAGCCACTCTTCATAGATTGAGCCAGGCAATCAGCAATCTGCCTACCCTCACTTTGTGAATATGGACTGCTCAGGGCATTCATTCCAGTAGCTGTTAGCAGGATGATGGAGCAGTGCTGAGAAACCAAGAGTATCCCTCAGCCATATGGGAGCTGCCTAAGCTGCTGAGCTTGTAAGATAGATACCAGAGGGTGTAATTCACTCGGGAGAGAAACTGTGTGGTAGAATGTTCTCAGCAGCCAAGAGAGAAGACTGCCCTCGAGACAGTGGTTCTGGCACATTGAGAGGTTTGACCAAGGGCCAAGATATTTTTCTGCTTTGACACCACTCCAGGAAGAATTTGCATGCTTTTTTTTTTTTTTTTTTTTTTTTTTTTTCCCTTCCCTTCCCTTATTTCCTGCCACACATCTCTTTGTCTGCTGCAATTTCTGAATGAGATCCAATTGGTTTACAAATGTCTTTGTGTTACCTGGCTGGTCACTGTCATTCCCAAAGGGGAAACCACTCAAACAGAAGGTATCCAGCACAGCATGGAGAGGAGGAATGATCTGGTAGGAAGGCATGGGGAAGCTGCCACTAATGCCTGTAGAGAGAGGTTCAGCACATCTTGAGGCTCCCAAGTGTGTATGTGATATCCATGTGTAGTTTTCTAGTGGATTTCTTCCTGCTCTGGTGTTCTAACACTGGATTCTTGTTGTTTGGCACCTCCTAATCCCATAGTTAGCTATTTGTTCACTGAATTTTTTAAAACAAGCTGGGTAGCAGAGTACTTCTGTGAGGCTTTAATACATCTGTGTGTTTTAAAAACAAATCACTGTTGGTTTTATACAAACATCCCTATCTGAGAACTTTAAAGTCTGTGGTGTTTGCCTCCACACTCTAGACTTTGTACTTTTTGCTGTTGCTGTTGTTGACACTCCCATGTGATTCAGCCTTGAAGAAATACATATTTGTTTAGCTGTTCTCCTGCTGTGCCTGCTCAGTGCATTTGCTTAATGATGGCTTCAGTTCAGCTTTGCAAGGGTTGTAGGGCAGTAGATTCTCTTTGTGGACAATTGACCTCTGTTCTTGCCCTAACCACACCTCCCTTTTCCCCAGACTAGAGTTTGATTAAATAAATGTGCATGCAAAGGGCTTTCTTGGCCATCATAATACATGGCTTTTCATAGCCTTTGTTTCAGCATTTCCAGCTGCCAGATTCGGTTCTGATAAGAACTCCCAGTTTTTCCTACCTATTTCTCCACTCCATTTGTCTTGATTTGAAATAAGTACAAGGTTGAACTCAGTCAAGTACATGTTGCCCTTCTTTTCAATTGGCTGAATTTTCTTAGATTTTTAATTATCTTCTTTTCATTTAAAGCATCAGGTCACATCCTGGCTTGCAACATTTATTCCAGAGCCAAGTCCAAGTTTCAAAACATGCATGTGTTCCTATTTGAAAGGTTTATGTTGTTTTCTGCAGTCCAACCTTCTTGAGCCAAATCAGAGATCTTATTTTTCACTCAAAACATCAATTTTGTTCATGTCATAAGCTTTTTTTTTTTCAAAGTGAAGACAATTTAATCTCCACAATCTACATTTATTCACCTAAATGAAAGTTCAGGTCCTTTTTTAATCCTGGCAAAGATTTTATTAGTGTCACACCACAAAATAGCATAATAAAAATTCAAAGTCTGGAAAGGTCCAGATTTTGTTTTCTTCTTTTTGCTATTCACAGAACCTTCTTTAAATTATTTAAACTACTTATGCTTCACTTTTGCAATATGGCAAGTATAATTTTGCCAGTAACTGGATCCAACTGCTGAGTTATGTTCTGCCAGGAAGCAAAAATCACTTCAGCAAAGTAATATATCTGACTCTCTCTCCACCTATTTCCAGCTGATGAGGTTTCAGCTCATAGCAGATATTGTTTTTTATTAGGCCCTGAGTATGTGACCTTACACTTGTACAGCTGAGTTTCATATGACTGTTATCACTGTGGTCCTCAAGTTCATCCCACTGTTGTGGTATTTTGGTTTTGGGTTCTTTTTTTGGTTGTGTTTTTGTGTTTATTTGTTTGTTTGGGGTTTTTTGTACGATATTCAAAGCTTCCTCCATAATGATGATTCATTCTATGGTGTGTCATCAGCAAATTTTCTTGGCATGGTCCTTCTTTAACATGACAAGGATTGTGATGAAAATATAATGTAAGATTTATCTCAAGAATCATCTATGAGGAATTCAACTGACAACCTTCCCCTAACCTGATTGAAATCATGAGAAATAGAATTGAAAAGGACCTCATGTCCAAACTGTGTCCCAAAGTTATGAAATATACTCTGCAGATACTTGTCCAGTTTGTTCTTAAATTTAGTTGATGAGATTCCATAATCTTCACAGATACTCCATAGCAGTAACTGAATCTTCTAATCACTGGAGTACTTCTGTCCCTAGTGTCTGCCCTGAACTGCTTCTCCAACATTTTCCCTGTACCAAATGCAGTCACAGAATTAGCTCATTCCCCTTGTGAGTGATGCTCCTGCTCCTAACCCCCAATACCACGTTCTGATGTATTTGTTGTTGGAGCTGGCTTTGCACAACTCTAGTCACCAGCTGATATTTTCATGCTTTGAAAGTACACCATGGCATTCATTTGAATGTGAAGCTCTCTTCACTGAAATCAATCTTTACTTGACTTCTGATGCAATCCCCAGAGCATGATCACCTTCCTTTATGTTTCTGAATTTTAACTGAAGACAAAGCTTCCCTCAGTTTCTGGAGCTCCGTAGTCTTTTAAAGTGTTCTTTGGCAGGAACTCAGAGAACTTTCTGTCTTGTAAAACCTCCTTAAGTGTTTTATTCCATAGATCAAATTAACTTCCCCATCAGTCCTTACGAGCATTTTACCTCCATGTCACATAAGTATTCAGAATATCCTCAAGGTGTCTGCCATGTAATTTGCAGAAAATTGTATGATATGTACATAACAGAATACATTCTGTGTACAATTTACCACAAAGCTAAATATTATGTTACCACAAAGATAAGAAGCTGCTTTGGAAACTCCAATGTATGATGCTAATAAGAAACCTAATTTCATCTTATTCTAATTAACCTGGAAAGCCTTTCTTTTTATAACATGAGAGAGACTTCAAAACATCCAGAATATTAATAAACCCACAGGTATTTCCATTCCATATCTTCTGATATACACTATTCATCAAGAACTGTTCCTCATTTCAGTATTAAGCTGATGTTCTTGGTCTGGAGAAGTTTAACATCTTGAATCATTGCATTTAATGTTTTAAATAAGAAAATTTATTTTCCTTGGTTTTGGTAAGAGAGGGACTTGATAAATACTAACATTATGATAGCAAGAAAAGGTACTAACAAGCCAATAAGGATCAATAGGAGGACTCTGAATAGCTCGAGGAATTCACCATGGCTGCAATGACTGAACAGGAAACTATTATAAGTGTCCTTTATTCTTGAGAGGAGAAGGCTGAGAGGGAATCTTAGCAACATCTATAAATATCTGAGGGGTGGGTGTCAAGATGAAAGTACCAGTGTCTTTTTGGTTGTGCCCAGTGATAAGACAAGGAACAATGGGTGCAAGCTAGAACACAGGAGGTTCCACCTCAACACAAGGAGACCCTTCTTTCTAGTGAGGGTGACAGAGCACTGGAACAGGCAGCCCGGAGAGGTTGTGGAGTCTCCTTCTCTGGAGTCTTTCAAAACCTGCCTGGAAGCATTCCTGTGCAGACCGCCCTAGGTGTTCCTCCTTTGGCTTATGGGTTGGACTAGATGATCTCTGGAGATGCCTTCCAACCCCTAACATTATGTGAGTCCTTTATGTTACATTGCCAAGGTAAAAGTCATAAAGCAGGAGCTCTTAAGGCCTTTTATGCAGTTGATCAAAGATGGATCTATTAAGTGCCTATTTAAATATTATTTTGTGGTGGTCACTAGCTTGTGCTGAACCCAGATTGATTCAGTCTAATGGTTATGAGGTTTGCAAATGGTGTCTGATGACCAAAGTGAAATCAGAATCTGTTTTTCTATCCAATTGGTTAGGAACAAGCTCTGAGACTTAATCAACCATAAGATTAGCTTTGCTTTAGTCTTCAGACATCACACCTGCAGAGAAGATGCAAAACTCGCTTATGGAAATATTTGGAGCCCTTCTCTCCACCCCTCAAATGCATAGTCCATAGGGTTCTTAAAACCAGATCTCCAGTAATAGCAGAAAATATTACCTTTTATATTGTGCTGTTAATGCTGTAACACAGTGCAGTATATTTTTCCACCCAGAGAGCAACACCCAGTTAACATTTAAGTCAGTGAAGTGGAAATGTGTGTTACCTAATTTAAAAACCAGTCAAATGTCTTAGGTGAGAAAGTTTCACTAAAACTTAAATGCCACTGTGATTCTACTGTGCTCAAAACAGTCCAGGGCAAGGGGTGGGAGAGAATGGTTGTGATACAGAGGAATTCAGTAGAGAGGAGCCAAATATCCAAATACTAGTCCAGCTTAATTTCTGAGAATGGAGGGTCTGAAAGGTTTACTTTCAACTCATGCATATGACAGGCTATCCATAAAGGAGCAGAAAAGTTGATGCTACTAATGAACTCAGACTGATGTTTTTTTGGAAGTCTCCAAGAGATTACTTACAGTGTGTGTGCCAGAGCTGTGTTTAAATTAATGGTTTCTCCATGCTCGTGTTCCAAAGTTAGTGAAATCTCATACAGTGCAAAGGAGATTTGACAATGTGAATTTAACTGTTTTCTATTTTAACATATTTCTTCCCCTGATCTCACAAACTCTCTTCATGTCTCTGTCTCCTTCAGTCCAGCACATCGTTCAACAGAGATGCTGTGAAAGCAGGGACAGGCCGGCGTTTTCTTGGGGGGCTGTTGAATGACACATCCTACTGCTACACTCTGGAAGTCTCATTCTACAGCTACATATTGGGTGGACTTACTTCTGCTGTCCCCTACACAGAAGAAGCATGTATCCTTTTGAAATCCCCCCTCTTCATGCAGCACACGTGAACTGGGCACTTAAGGTAAATACTTCTATCTCAATAAGAGTTTGCTGAGATAGGAACACACAAGTGGAAATGTGAGTCTGCTCCTGATGCTTTAATTTCCCTGATATTGATTCTCCATACTGTGGAAATTCAAGAAGAGAAAGGCATATTAGATCAAATAAGCTATTTCCCTCTTGTAGGAGATTGTCTCACACACCTATTACAGAAACTAGTCCTGGAGAGCCTGTGATCCATTCCCTTCCACAGGCTTCTGTTTCTTTCTTAATTTCCCTCTTTATCCTGGTGTTTGTATTGCTGTTTTAATAGCAAGCTGAAGGGGTGTCTTTGGTACTGACTTAAAATAACTTCTTCACCTTTAAACTGCAGCCAGAAGGCTCTGCAGGATCCACTGGATTCTGCAGCTGCCTCAAGGCCAGGTCTTTAATACCAGTTGACAAGAAAATGGGAAGCCAGCTCTGCAAAGGAAATGACCAAATCTGCTAGCATTTTTGAGTGCTTAGATAGAAAGAATGTCTCATTCCTCAGAAAAACTCCTATCCACCTGGCTATCACAACACATCAACAATTTGTGCAGTTGTTCTGACTGGTCTTATGATCTGGTCTTACTGTTCTGCCTGCTCTTTTTCTTTCTTGTCACCATGCTTGATCAAATAGCCATACTTCAAGCTTGTGTGTGTTACTTCATTTCATGATTCTGTTTTGGTAGCTTTTGAAATTTCCATAGGTTTAGAAACACTGCAGAGGGATAAAGGTCGGCTGTGGTTGCCTATTTATCTCTCCATTGCCTTTTGGAAGTTGAGGAAGGCTTACAGCTTTAGAGTAGTGAGGGGGAACTTTTCTCGAGAGATGATTCTTCATCAGTCATGTATATATGCACACTGTGTGGGACTAAGTGAGAAACAGGGAGCAGGGAAAGTAATTCTGAATCATTTGGAGGTTGCTGGTTTGGCTTCTCCACTGAAAAGTGAATTCTGGGGGAAGAGAGAGGATGAATATATTAAGGTGACTTATCAGGCTTTTTGAAGCATGATAGAATCCAAGGTCTTTTTTGCCCAGTAAGGTTAACTATTTTCAAGGAAGAGCTCTTGTGACATACCCATGTAGTTTATCTTCCCACTGAGAACATTGTTCTTATTGTTAGGTTTAGGTAATTATTTTCTTATGTTGATATTTTGCTATCTAACTTTCACCTTTAATTCTCCTCCCCACTTAGTATTCATTGTACCAACAACTGTTTGTTTGTCTTCCTTATTTATCAAGAAGAGTTTTTACAGTGAGGGGTGGGAAGAGCTCCTATACAAATGAGATCATGATTCCCTTGAATGTTTTTCTTCATGACTTGTAGGTCATGCTGGCTTAGTTTCCTTTTTCACAAAGATTATTTTTTGGGGTTTTTTTTGTTTGTTTGTTTGGGGTTTTTTTGGGTTTTTGTTTGGTTGGCTTCACATTTCAGAGGTTATGGGGTCTAACAACTTTGTCTATTTGCTTGGCTTGGCTGACAGAGCTGCAGCATTCTCAGGTTATTTACTGTGACCATCAGTGACTAGAGCACAACAAAAAGTCCCTATATGACAGGAGATTCTTCTTGATGGTGCTGTATGGAAAACTCAAGAAGCAGCTTGATTTCTACAGTTACAGTTTCAGTTGAGTGAAAAAGGAGAAGCTGGTTTTGGCTGGGTGGATAGACAGAAAGCAGGGAAGACTCTTTGCCCATGTACTGTGGTCCACTGGTGTCTTGCTCTGATATGTTTTATTATTTCCTTTTCAATGGACAGACTGTCCAGAGTGCTGTTTTTGACACCTCTCCCTTATGTATGCAGTTTCCTAGTTAGAGAAGAAATGGAGCTGCTTGAAGCAGTCTCTAGGCTGGTCTGTTCTTACCCAGGAGTGGCCAGCATTATGTATAGCCTACCCTGGCAGGGGAGAAGTTTCATATC
The DNA here is from genome assembly GCF_027791375.1 of Indicator indicator. Lineage (NCBI taxonomy): Eukaryota > Metazoa > Chordata > Aves > Piciformes > Indicatoridae > Indicator > Indicator indicator. The sequence continues at coordinate 23,753,843 of NC_072019.1, read as the reverse complement.
ACTGAAGTGCCTGGGACCAAAAGTAAAACAATTGCAGAGCATTCCAATTTAGCCTCAACAGCTCTTCCAGGTTATTTGCAAGTCAGTGATTAATTAATGCTCAGATTTTTTAATGGACCTGAACCAAGGCACAGCCAGTCAGTTTGTATTGGCCTCCAAGGACAGGTGTGCTTCTATTAACTGTCTGGCTCCATGCAGGCAGCAAGTGAAGCAAGTAAATGAAGAAAATATAGTGAGCCCAAAAACCGTGAACTCAGAAGGAAATCTGCCTTCAACTACATTTCTTAGGACTTTATTCAACCTACTGTGATGTTAGGTTTTGAGAGGGTTTTTTTTGGGTTGGTTTGTTTTTGGTTTTTTTTTTTTGTTTCATTTGTAATAGAAACTGGATCAGGGTGGCTAGAATTGTAGAAAGCTTCTGGTGTTGGATTTAGAAATACAGACTGAGACACAAATTCAGGGGACCCATAGCCTTGAACCAGAAACCACAAAGCCAATAACACCCTGCATTCAGAAATTAGTTGTACTGGCTTCATGTGGAGACCAAAAGAAACAAGGATCTCCAGGTTCCACAAGAATATTAGTTTAGCCTAATATAGTTCCTGGTGACAGGTGAAGAAACTGAGGTAGGTGAATAGTCTTTGTTTTGGGCTGGTGGCATGTAAGTCTGCCTCATAGTTTTGTTACAGCATTTGTGGCAAATGAGATCAAAGTTCCATCCTCTTTCACGCCACTGTCTAAGTGAATTAACTTAGTGCCATTAGTGGCAGTGTTGTGGTTGGTTGGGGTTTTTTTTATTTCTTCATGTTCCTTAGGATTTGTGTGCTAACTCTGTGATCTATACAAACCTCACTGTAAGCCTATAATAAACTTCTACAGAGGGTAAGATTACACATATTGTTCACACTTGTGTGACTGAACCACGCTTTGTAATTATTGAGATAAATGAATGCCTTACGTGCATGAAGATGGGGGACAGGCTTTCAGTCTGATATGTGTTATTTGAATTCTGACACTGCCAGTGTGACAGCAACTTCTTTCAAGAAAATATTAAAACAAACAAACAAAACCCACAAAAAAACGAAAAAAAAAAAAAAACACAAACCAAAACAAAACAAAATAAACCCCAAACAAACACCAACAGGAAGGTGTCATTAAATGTGACAATATGTTCCAAATTACTCCAGTTAGTATGACTGAATGTCTGAAATACTTCAAGAATTCAGAATTTAGAAGATTATACCAGGTATGTTATATAGAAACAAAGTTGCCCCTGAGGCTGCAGTATTTAAATGAAATCCTGGAATGAAGGATATTCCATCAGCCTGTGCAGGAGGGCATATATGGTAGGATAGCCTCATCTTGCCAAGAGCTGAACTTCTGGCCTCTTCTAACAAGAGTTAATGTGACTGCATGAATATCTCAGGCCTCGGTTAGCATTGTATCTGCAATGGTTACTGCTGGAGTGTCTCTTGTATTTTCATCCTGCAAAGAAAGGACTGCATCAGGTGTAACTTCCTGAATGTCCTGTTATACATTCCTTCAGAGTGCCTGGTAGGTCTGTGTCTAACTGATATGTACCTGGTGCCTGAGAAACATTAGGGCTACCTTCTCTAAGCTTGGCTCTGCAGAACGCTCTGTGATAATACATGCTGTAGGTAACAGTGAATGGAAGATATTTTGAAGGCATAATAAGGATTGTAGGCTTGTCAGTTAGTTGCCTGGAAGTGGACAGGGAGATGTTTAAAACCCTCCTCACATGTGCACACTCTTGGTGGTAACTGATTAAAAAAGCAGTGCAGCAACAGTTGGCTCAGCATTAGGTGAAGCAGCTTTCAAATGAGCTGATGTGCTTCCATTAAATACCATGTTTGACTAGTCATTTACAGGGCTTATGACACAAGGCATGTCAAATGCTTTGTAACAGTCATCACCAGCAGCTCAACTGCTGAGCTCTCTAGATACACACCAGCCTCACAGCTGGGCAGGGAACAAAGGATAAAACTCAGGGAGGAAGGATGAATCTCCCACTGTAAGACTCTGAGTGCACTGATAGCTGATAGCACACCCAGAATTGCTTTCCACTAGAGCCTGCTGATCAGCAGCTGTCACAGCCTGACCTGAGAGTGGTCAGTAAAGGAGTCTCACATCAACAGTTTCAAAATCTATTGGGTTCATTTTTAGAGTGTTTGAACTGGAATCCCTGCTGCACAGCAGGCAGCCCTTAAGAGAGCAGAAAAGGTTTTACTTTTCCAAAGACTGGCCATGAGGTACATATACAGAAATGATGCAGACTGGGCAAGAACTGGTATGATTTTAGCTTGGTAGCTGTAGGGGAGCCTAATCATCATGATGAGTGTGCACCACCATTTTCAGTGTGTCCATGGCTTGCTTTTTGTGTATTGTTAATCTTAATTCTAAACTTCCTCCAGGTGGGAAAGTCCCTCATCCAAATATGAGCCTTTAGTTATCTACATTTATAGCCTGACTCAATGAAACAATTTTGAGTGGAACTGGAGACTGGAACCCTGGATTGAGGGTTTGTGGAACAGTTTTTTTGTATGGCTTTTCTAGGCATATCACTTCATCTGTTGGATTTAATGAATTTAATGGCACATCTTTTCTAAAAAACAACCCCAAACAAATAGAAAACATTTTGGAAGGCATAGTTGAAGACCACAGAAGAAACAGACATGTCTAATATTCTCCTAAGGTAGGTCTTTTCATATTACAAACAGCTGAGAAATCACGTCAGTCCTTTAAAACAGTACAGCTGAACCAACTTGCAAAGATACCACTTGGTCTTTCCACTGCATGTGTTGAATTGGAGGCTTTGAATGCCTTAAGCAGGGTGCAGGTGCACTGCTGAAATCTCAGTCCTCTTTATGGATGTTTAAAAAAATGTGTTTATGTGGCTACAGCCATAGAATGGAAGCTTAAATTGACTACAGCCCCTTCAGGTATGTAAGAGGAGCTCACATCTTGGACTCTTGTCACAGCTAGGACCACTGTGCTCACTCTTATTCTCAACTTCAAGCAGAATAGCAGCTTGCAGCTTGACTGGGGTCTTAAGAAGTTAAATCCCCTGAAAGAAACAGTCATTTGCTTATATCCAGATTCCTTTTAAAGAGTACTTGGATCTCAGTAAATGCCTGTCCTGAGGAAAAGAAATCTGTATGCAGAATACAATTCCAGTAAAAGCATCTATAACTTTTAGAGCTTCATGGACCTGACAGTCCTCTAAGGCAAATGTAGTTAGTTACTTTGGGCCATTTTATTTTCTCCTTTTTTTTTTTTTTTTTTTTTGGCAGCTGCCTGTCTGCATTCCAATAGCTCTTTTAGTTATATCCTTAAAAGAAGATCCTCATGAGCCAGATTACAGCCCTTGCATGTTCATTCCCACCCAGTAAAGGGAACATTACTAGCAAAAGCCAGTGAGGTATGACAGGCTGTGCTGATAAAGCCCAGGGAGCTCTGCAGAGGTTATCCAGTGTTGCTTATGCCTGAACTTGAGTTAGAGCTTGTTCCAAGATGATTTCAAAGTAAACCAAACACATACTCAGGAGAAGACCTCCAGAGGTCTATATCTTCATCCTTCTTTTTCTAAGCTCCTAGAAATGAGCTCCTTTATATCTGCTGCAAAAGGAAGCATTCATTCTGATCCTGCAGATTTTCCTAAGTTCGACCTCCTTGCACATCATCTCTCCAGTATTTGGTTATTTCTCAATACCATGTTTTGGGCTGTCTTTGAGGAAAGAAAACAAAACCTTCTTTCAACTCCCCAGCCTGTGTGAAAGTGTCAAGGTTTACAGCCACAGTTTCAAATGCTCTTAATATTACTGGAAGCATAGAGTTAAATTATACAGTTGTAAAGTTACTTTATAGTGATAATGCTGTCAAGCATCAATATCTCTGCCCCAGGGCACCATGGAAACTCAGTTAATGATATAAGAAGCTGTTTTTTCAGGGTTGCAGCTGTTGGCTCATACCCAGAAGGAGTCTGTGTTTGTTCATATTGTGTATATACAGGGGAACCTGCTCAAAGAAAATTAAGAAACAGTGTTGAATGAAGTGCAGTGGAATGAAAGTGCCTGCCTCTTTCCCTCACAGAGTTCAATAGAGTGGACAGTGCTGTAGAAAAATACTCATTTTAATGTAAGAGAGAGGGTATTTGTGGGGGAGAGTGTGGGTATGTTTGTATGTAGATTTATCTTGTTGCCTGTACCACTGACTGCATCAATCTATGCAGACACAGTCTGGGCATATCAGTAAAGAAATGGAAATTAGGGCAGGTGACTGCAGTCAATTTAGGAATATCTATAATTTTTGTAATGGATTTCTTAGCATCTGTATCCCAGAGTGCTTTGATAGCCTCAGATGAAAGGTGCTATAAAAGTGCAAAGTGTTATTACAAAGGTGGTTTTTTGCTTTTAAAGATTTTTTGTAATTTTTTTTTTTTTTAATGTAGAATATCTGTCTTGGAAGGCATCTTCAAAGTATTTCCTGGGGATTTAACCATATGATTTCAGTTACCTTTTGGTTAGGAGCCAGGTATCAAATACCATACATGTGAATGGGGAAATGGTCTTGTAGTTAACTGCTTCAGTAAGAGCAGTCTTGAGTAACTGGTTCAATTCTTTATGTGCCCAGGTGCTCTGCACACTGCCTGTTCAGTTAAGTGCTCACACAGCTTTCTGTGGGGAAGGAGGGAGAGCAGGTCAGCCTCACAGGCCTGTTCTAAGCAGAAGTGAAAGGGAGTTTGTAAGCTTATGATACAGTCTTGAAGTGAATGAAGCATCAGAGGTACCAAGAGCCTACATGTCCTGTCAGATTTTAAGGCACAAGTTAAACTGAGCACTGTGGTTTGCTCCATAGCTGCGTTGTCCTGAGAACCATACATGAGGACTTTGTAAGAGTGTAGATAATTGTCTGTATTTTTGTGTACAGAGTTTTCTTTCACAGGGATACTACAGTGCAGGGAAGAGAAGAGGGGGTGGTTGTGGGACCAGGATGTAAGCAAGATACATATCCAGACCCATAGAAATGATCTCAAGTCAGTTTCAGGCATAAACGCAGGAGCCTGCCTTCTTTGAAGAGCAGGAAGACTTCTGTTTAGTCTTCAGAGCCTAAACTAGGGAAATCATACAGACTGCCTCAAGAGCTGGCAATACTTCCTCATGAACGGGGACCTTGTGGACAGTGGGAACACAAATCTTTACAGAGACACATGTGCCAATGTAGTCCCTGCTTCCCATCAAGTGTCTTCAACCTAGTGCTGGCAGAAAATGTGCTCTTTGGCCTAGGTAGTGCTGTATCCAGTGACACAAGAAGGCTGGTCCTTACATGCCAGCCAACATGAGGAAACACAGCTCTAAAACTGATCTTCTATCCAATGCAGCCTTTGGGATCTCTGATGAGACACTGCGGGTGCCAAACTGTCACTGAGGTCTTATTGCTTGAAATCCTCATCAGAGCTTTCCATTCAAGCTATCAATTACTTATGGTTGCTCTCAGGGCAGCTGAATCAGTGGCCTACAAGCACAGAACTCCCTAATTCAAAGATGTTTTGATGGTGGTATAAAACAAAATCATAAAATTTGCCAGTTAATAAATCTGTTACATTTTTTTTTCCTTTAGCATTTCTTTTGCACACAGAAGAAAATAAATTAGACCTAGTACAAGTGATGCCTTTGCTGAATGGTTGGAAGGTGAAGTTGATTACCTGAGTGATTGCAGACTTGTGGCTAATATAAACAAGTGGGGAAAGCAGCTCACTGCAGGCACTGCCATCCCTCCTGGAACTGGCTTTCAAGGCTCTTTTCTATCAACTTGCATTTTTATGTTGCCTTATAAGCAACTTAGAGCAAACTAAGAATATAGAACTGATAGTCAGGCTCTTAGGTGCTCAGAACACCATCCAAATGCCATTAGATGCATAGTTAAAATAATTCTTTGGTAAATGTTAAATTCCTATTAGTGACACTTGCTAAACTTAAGTGCAAAGGAAAGGGCAAGGCTAATCTAAGAGGTTACAGAGAGCAGGGTTTAAAAGATATCAACAATTTATTGGAAATGTCTGAGGGGAGTGGTTAATATGACTAAAGAGTCATGTCTGTGGGTTGAAGATTTAGGTTGGGAGAGGGCTTTCGCCAAGGCTGTGCTGTGAAACTTTCCCAGATGTCAATGGGAATGAAAAGGGAAAAGCCATTCAGAATGAGGCATTTTTAAAGATATAATAAACAGAAAAAATACAGAGTCTCTCTGATAGGTTCCTGCCTTATTTTTTTCCCCCTTTTTTTGGTGGTGTTTGTGTGTTTGTTCTCTTCTGGCTTAATCTTCTCCCCTATGCCTGCTTGTCTTCTGACTGTATCCTCTCCATCTTGTTTGCAGTCATTACACCTACACCATGCCTTTCTGTCATCTCATCTGATTTATTTACAGGTGATGTTTCATTAATCAGACACACACACTGTATGCTTTTTGTTAACTTCATGCTCCTTTACCTAAATTATTATTCTTTTTTTTTTCTTTTGTATTTTGCCACCTAAAGCCTCAGCAGGGCTTATTGGTGATTAAAGGGAATTTTAAGGTGGGAGCAGAAGTTATTTTTTGACTATTACTTCTTTAGTGCCCAGTACCAACGTCCTGAAAGGGAATGAGAGTTGGTTTGTAGGGATTTCAGCCAAGGAATTAGTGTCTTGCTGTCTGTGTGTCTTTCTCAGCTCCTTGACCAATTGCAATTGTGTTTGACAGTGATAAAGGTCTCAGAGATATTATGTTCCTATGAGTTTCATGAAAAACAGCTAGCTGAATGAGTAGGGAGACCAAAATTAATCTCTCCAGTAGGGACAGCTGTATCTCTATTGTTAGAAACCAGAGGAGGACAGTAGATATGAAAGTCACAGGAAACAGATACCACATCTCTTTGCCTTCCTGGGCATGTTACTGGTGAGTAGAGACATCATTTAAATTTCTTTTTCTCAGCAAGGTTTTATCCCTAACATTTTCATGAACCTTAACAAAGGATACCTCATGGCATCCTGAAAAACAGATTACATCTCCTCTAAGTCACTGTTGAAAGAGCCTAGATACCTGGCAGGTACAGCTCATCAGTGAGGAGAATACCCCTCCAAGACAAGACCAGTACATGGTCACCCCAAGCCAGCAGTGTTTCTTGTCACCTAGAGGTGAAACTTCAACAAAGTCTGAACATGTCTTGGTCAGAAACTAAAGATAATTTGCAACTTTGATCTAGTGTTCAGAAACCTTTGTATCTTGATAAGAGCAGGATGGATCTGGTTCTCCCATGTCTCAATCTCTGAACAGAATAACAGCCAAATCAGCTCAGATCAAAACCAGTCCTCTGTTGTGTCTTGTCTCAGAGACCATAAACAGATGACTGAGAAGCATATGATAATAGGATAAGAGCATAACAATACTTCCCCTGAATATTTTTCCAGCTCCCAGCAATTAGTGGTTTGTGGATTCTGGAGCCAGAGATGTTGATTATGTTTGTATTAACATTCAGTGGATTTGTCTCCTATGAACTTGTACATGTTTTTAGCATCCGCAGCATTCCTTGATAGGAATTTCCACAGCTTAATAATACCTTGTTTGTTTTAAGCCTGCCACCTGCAACCTTTATTTTGTGATTCCTAATTGTTGTACAGGAAGCAGCACTGATTCCTATCTGCTTTCCCCATGGCACTCATATCTGCAGCCCTTTCTTCACATTCAAAGTGTCTTAGCCTGCTTATTCACTCTTTGGGTATTTATCTTTATACCATAAATGAAAAACATTGCCAGATCAGAATGATTTCTTTGTTTCTAGTGTTGTCATATCAGCTTACTAGGTATACACAACAACTGTATGAGTTGCCAAGCAATGGAGAATCAACTCTAGTGTCTCTAAGGGTAGAGTCTGTGTTTGCTGTGTGTTATGATTTTTACTTGTGCTCAGGATAAATCCTGCCCTGGTCATAGAAGCAGCTGTAACCATCCTGTGTTCATTTCCTCATACACTTAACAGTCTCTATGTGTTCTCTCATACTCTTCAATTTTATTGTAGTTTTTTTCCCCCCCAAACTTAAGAGGGATTCGAGGGTTGTTAAGTTAACAGCATTTCTGTTCAGAATAGGGGGTGGAATTTTGGTCATCTGGCTAAAGGAATACAGGAAACAGCTCCTGCTAGAGGAATAAATGAGGTCTGAAAATTGCAACATCCTAAAAACCTTGCTTGTTGTCATTAGGATTGGTGTGCATCCCTCTCCCTCAGCAAACCAACTTCCAGACAATATGCTTCCACAGTCATATTGCTTTCATGATTCAGCCAGGTCAGTTTTTTCCTAAAACTAAGCAATTCTTATTAAATCAGCAATTGCTATCTGGTGCCACAAAAGATTAAATGGCAAGTAGCAATTCTTCCATCTTTTCTGCATTGTCAAGTCCCTCAAGAAATCCAGCATTTGGGTTAACTACTCAAGATCTCTCATAGCAAAGAGTTTCAAAATCTCATATTCTTGCTTTATACTGTGAAGATTTGAGACTGGGATGTTTCTGAGCCAACAGGGTTGTTATCCTGGTGTCACTTCTTCCTTACTTAATGATTCCTCTTTGCGCCATATCCCTCATATGTCTGCCAAGTAGAATTTGTTGCATTGACTTTCTTTCCAAAGCCTGCCCAGAAGGACAGCTTTCCTTCAACCAGGACACAGAAAGGGGCTGTGTCTTCAGAACCATCAATATTTTTCTTGAGATGATAAATGAACTGCCAATAAACTAAGGTAGCTGCCAGATCCATCTGAGAAACAGACCTTCAGACCAAATTTATGCGTGCTTGGTTTATTTATATGTCTGGAAACTTTTGAGATACAAATGGAGGGCTAGCCACTCTGAGGCAGCCACTGACAATTAGGTGGTACAGATAGATAAGGGGGAGAGCTTATGGCCTGGTTCATATCCAATAACAATTAGTATGTGCTAACATATCTCAAACAAGAAAATGGTTTGAGCTTCATCATAGGGAACAACACGGTAAGGAAACAAAACTCAAAGCAAGAACAAAATTCTCATACTTGCTGTATCATTCAGATTGGTTTTGCCCTTCTGATCTTTCTTGCTTATAACTCAGGGGTCTGCACAGTCTCTGAAATTTTTGTTATCAAGATTATTCTAAGGAGATGGCCATGTGTGTCTGGAGGGATGGAACCAGTGTATGTGCTTCATTGAGGAAGGTTTGGAGAGAGACCAATGTGGTTTATGAACCAGCTGATACAGTTGGAGAAAGCAGACAGTCTTCATGGTTAGGGTCCTTTGGCTGGGCAGCAGGTGTGTGTGCTTCATATATATTCACCCCATAACTCCCACTGCTATATTTTTGGTTCCAATCAGAAAGATTTCTTAGAGGTTTAAGCTTGGATAAGTTTTACAAAAACAGGCAGCTGAGCAAAGGAAAGTGACTAAGCTAATACCTCTGCTGGGGGAAAGGCTGGAGCGAGTTTAAAGGTTAATGTACACTAGAGGGTCTGTATGGAGGAGCTGCTGTAAATTCCTCCAGCAAGGGAAGAATTTCAGCTGGCATACAACCCATACTGCTGGAGAAACCAAGGGTAGAGCCTGGGTCTCTTTAGTTGTGCTGTTGGTGGGACAATTATTTCTGATTTCAAAACAGGTCTGGCCTGATGCAGAGCTGGCACGACCCAGGAGCCCAGGCTGCAGCTCTTTGCTAATGGGGAGGCACCCAAGCAAGTCCAAAGCAGCAAAACTATGAGGATGAGCACTTAGTGTCGGCTCTTAGGAGGACAGTAGAGGCCCAACATCCTGGGGCCTCTTTGCATCTCCCTGTAGCTATTTCCCAGTGTCTGGCTAGGCCTCAGGAAGCAATTTCCCCCTCCTCACCTTGCCTGCCTGCCTGCTGCTGGGTCAGCACCAAGCAGCACAGCTCAGCTTGCCTGTAGTTCAAGTGCCCTCTTCTGGCACGAAATGTTTTATTCCTCAGTGGCAGCTGGTTGAAGAGAAGTGGATGTTTTTCTGATGGCTGCTGAAATGAAGAACAAAGCAGGGGTTTGCTGCTTCCTTTGCTTCCTCTCTATGTCCTGGAATATCATGGTGTGCAATAGTGGTGAAAGAAGGAGCCTCCCTGTTGTATCAGCCTGGCTAGGTCAAAGCTGTTTTGTCTGACAGTGCTAAGATGAAGATTTTGCTTGCATCTGAGGTTATTCAACAAATATGCTTTTATTCTCTTTTGCCTTTTTTTTTTTTTCTTTCTCCCTGCCTTATCTTTAGCTGGCATAAATCTGTAGCTACCTTGATTTATACCAGCTGAGTGTGTGCTGGCCTTTTCCTGCTTATGTTTTCTGCTCTCTGTTGTATAAATTGTCTCTTGGCTATTCTTGACCTGTTGATGTCAATAGTTTTCACTATGAATCCCAATGGGATCTAGAGTTGACCTCTATTGATTACCAGGGAATGTTTGATGATGAAATGTGGTGAAAGAAATACATGTAGCTGCTGCCATAGAGGTTTTCATACTGAGCACTCAGTTGGAAAAGGAAAGTTTTGATGCACTTGTTAATGTGAATTCAAGGTTAGCAGTACACAGCACAGCAAATGCATCTGTCTGCAGAGGGATTTAAAATCAGCCTTTAATAAGAAAAAAGGAGTTTTCTGCACTGCTTTATTCCATCAGTTATCATCAGAGGCCTTCACGTGTGCTTTGGATTTTTCTCTATATTTAAGGAACATTTCAAGCCATAATTGATTATGGCTGAATTTGTGTTACAAAGTGGGGAACAGCAGGTCAGGACATTTATGCTATGAGACAAGACTGAGCTTGATTACCATTTAGATCCTTTATAGCAGAAGGGTAGTGTTTTTTCCCCTAGTAACAAGCAGTGTCTCAGCTATTGTGTATAACACTGTTTTAATAATTCTGTACTTTTTGTAAGCTCTCTGAATGCAAATCCCTGACACACAAGCTGGATTGGCATAAACCAGTTTAGGACATACACATATAATTTGTATTGCCCTCCACTGGGTTTATGAGGAGTAAAAGGAGCTGGAGTCAGAACTGCTAGGTTTTGCACAGTACTGAGATGGTGGTGAAAATCCAGCTTCTTGCTTCAAGGTGAAAAGGACATAAGAGATTCTGGTTGTTTTGGTCTGCCTGAGGATTTTCTGCAGTGGTCCCTGCTCTGCTGAATGAACTTCAAAAGTGTGACATTGCTTTTTCTGGTCACTTCACTATTAGTTAAATAAGGTCTCAGGATTGAAGTTCAGGAAATGTGGCTTCTGATAATGTGATTTGATTTAAACCCACGCCTGTGTTTCATCTTGCATTCCTTCTCAGTCCTGGCTGCTTAGATGGCATTGATGCGAGCTGGTCTGTAGCTGAGGATAAGTACAGAACCTTTCTTTGCTGCCACACCAAATCCAGGGACAGATAAGGTCATGTGCCAAGAACTGAGCCAAACTAAGTCCTTCCAAGCCAATAGAAGTTGAGATATTATAGTAGTTAACATGAGCAGTCATTGTTGAAGATAATAGACAATACTCAAAGTTTACCTTATGATTTCAAAGCTATTATCCCAAACATGATAAAAGGATAAAATGAACATAACCTTCTAACGTTTCACTTTAAGGCTGCTGCTTTGCATAGGAAAATATATATGTCTGAGTGCATGCATACATTAGATATGCATATATACCAGAACTTTTTTCCTTCTTCTCTTAAGTACATTCTCAAGCTTCATGAAGGAAATTAATTATAACAGAGAAAGAAACTCCCAGGACTCTGTAGGGAGGAGCTCCAAGCTACCAGTGCAGCGAACAAAGATGCCCCTCTATCAGTCCTCCACAGACAGCCCTGCAACTGGAGCAGCCCAGAGTAATAGTGCTGAGAAGTTGGTATGATAACAAGGCAAAGCAAAGTGGAGCCTAACAGGATGACAGCACAAGGCACCAAAAATAGGTGGCTTTTGTATGACTATAATAGCACCACCTGCTTTCAGAACGTTAGTCATCCCATAAATGTGTCCATTCCAGTGAATATCCTTGGGGGAGCTGACACAGAAATCCATAGAAACGAGGCATGGAATCTGAACAGAGAAAAAGGAGAAGGGCAGGGACTTGCCAGGCTGAAAGGAGCGTGCTGGCAGGGGAAGAGGAGCAGCCTGGAATTGTGTGCATGCGTGTGTAGGTGTGTATGGAGTAGCAGAGAAGTACATATGCCTCTGGAAGGGAAGAATTTGTTTCCTTCTCATCAAAGATCAGCCCCTGCTGTTTTCTTTGATTTTTCTCTAGCAGGGCCAATCTAGGCACTCAGTGATGATAAACAACCCAGTAGTACAAGGTGACATGCACAGCAACACAATAATATGAAGGGAAAGAGAAGAACCCAAAGGGACAGAGTTTCTGTGCTATTTATCTATTTCCCAAGTGTGCTCTGCAGTGCAGGCAGCTTGGGAACCCAGTCCCACTGGCTCGTGCTGCAGCCTGGGGGGGTTTCAGGGGAGCCAGACAAACCTCAAACCCTGTTAGCATAAACAGGTTCCCCAAAAGGCTCTACTTTTCCTGGTGAGCCTTGTTTGCAGTGACCTTGGTAGGATGTTTCATGCTCGTTTTGATTAAGGACATGTGAGGGCCTTGTGTATGATCTGGAGTTAAGGGGTAGCTCTGTGGGTCGGGATACCTGCATTTGGCTGCGAGCTCCATCCGCTCCTTGCCTGGCCTCGGGTGAGTCACACAATCTTCCTCCCTGCATTTCCCCATTAGCAGGCTCTCAGCTTTGCAATCACATCAGGGTTTTTTTTTAAGGTTGCATTTGTGTGCTATTTCCTGGATTTTGCCAATGCAAACTGAGAGCAGAAGCGTTGTTGTGCTGACACACACGGTACAGCGGCAGGGCTGAGCCTCCGGCTTCATCGAGCAGAATGCTGCCGCTTGGGCTAGCAGAATAGCAAGTTGTCGGTCTCTGTTGGACCAACATAAGGAAAGAAACACTGTACATTTTGCCAGAGGGTTTCCTGGCCATTTACTGACAGCTAGAGATGTAAAGTCTTGATGACCCCAATTCTGTTTGTGGCTCCAAAAAGAGCTTGCAGACTCGGTGCCTGTCCTTTTCTCTCCCAGCCCTTTCTTGGATGAAAACGCAGGACAGTGGAAATGGCATTGTCTAGACAATGACACAGGGCTAGGACACAGTCTAGTGAGATAAAAGGAGAATGGAACAGGCATACAGAGCAAAGTGATATGCCTAAATCTGCACAACCAGATCTCCTGACTCCTTCACTCTCCCTCCTGTGGCTTCTCCTTAGGAGATGAAGTTGATTGATTGAAATTGCCCTTTTTACTGATTACCATTTTAATAATCTAACCAGTAATGTCAGAAATCCAGCATGAGGGGTAAGGTTTTTTGATGCAATTTGCTTGTTACTTGCATTTCTCTCAGGTGGGCACCAAAACTGGACTGGTTGGATTCTCTTCTTATTTACATCTGGGCTTGTATTGTCGTTATGCAGGTAAACTGTTGCTGCTCCAGCTGCATTCTCATAAACAGGAATATTCTCACTAGAAGTAAGTTAAAATTAAAATCAAAATCACTCCACATTCCCCTCCTCACCACCACACCCCCAGAAAAAAATAAAAATAAAATCAGTCTTCAGAAATAAATCTTGATGATGATCTCAAAGGTCTTTTCCAACCTGGTTAATTTTGTGATTCTGTGATCTCATAGATCTTGGGGAAAACGTCTTTGTGTTTCTGTGCCTGCTTCATCTCCTTGGTAGTTGTCATCTTGTGTAAAATTCCTAGTTTCTGAGTGTGGGATGGAAACTAGAACTGTCTTCTGCTTTGACATTTCTGTCTCCTCACAGCCCCCTTTGCCTGTTCTCAGTTGCTTCTCATGCCACATCTGACTGGTCTTCAATGCTGATAGGGAGTCTTTGCTCAGTGTCCGACGCGTGCTTAACTGACCACCCAGTTCCTTCCAGGTTTTAAATAGGTGAATAATAGCCCAGCTTCATGCTCCAGGGTTCTGATTCCTGATGGGTTTTCCCACATGCTGTCAGCCTGCAAATAAATAATATCTGCAAGAAAAAAAAAAAGGACTAAAATCACCTCTGCTCTTTTTTGCTGAGAGCCAAATGGATCAGTGGCTGGAATGCAAGAAGAAAAGGATATTCCTATTCCCTGCTCATTTGTCTGACAGTGTAATCACTCAGAGTAATAAATCTTCATTGGGAACTTGGATGAAAATGGAGGAAGAATGAGAATGATTTCAGAGAAGAAGCAGGGAGGGGGGCTTATGTCTCTTCTCTGTAGTAGGTGAGCCCCAGAGGGAGAGTGAAAGGATTACAGAAACCCTCTGCTGCTGGGTACAAAATGGCCCTTAGTGGCCGTGCCTGTGCCTAGCAGCTTGTCCCCCTTGGCCCTGGCCGTTCCCCCAGCCCTGACCTGTGCCCTCTGTTCCCCACATCCCTGGGCTGTGAGGAGTAAGGCTTGTGTGTGGCCTTAATATGCACCCGAGTAGCATGCAGTGGTCTGAATAAGGACCAGGAATAAATAGTAGAGATCTAGAGCAGCTGGCTACCTGCTGTGCTAGCTCTTTAACCCTTCAGCAGCCAGAGCTTTCTCAGAGCCTCATGAGCAAACAAGGGAAAAAAAGCAACCAAAGAGCTGAAACATTTTATTTCCCCTACTGAGCCTGCCAATTAACCCTGTCAGGAGCTAGAAAACCACAGTGGGAGCATCAATGGAAAATGAGCTGAGGAGGGAGAGTGTTTGAAAAGGACAGTGCAGAGATCTAATCACCTCCCCAGCTCCCTGGAAAGGCTGAGCTGTGGCACAGGGACAGTGGAAGTGAGTTTGCAAACATCTCCACGCTTCAGAAACTGCTGCAGAGCAAATGGAGATGATGAAGACCATCTCCTGGTGGGAGTCTGTCTCCAAGCTATCTGGCTGCTGTGTGTCTGTACCTTTGCAAACGCCACTGTTTCTGCTCACCCCCTGGTTGCTGTATCATCTTTGTTAGTTTTGCAGTATGTTTAGGGAGTCTGAAGTAGGATGAAGCAAAGGCTTCCCTCTCCAAGAGCTTCTCATCTGGGATTCATCCTGCTCTTGTTCTGCTTCAGTGCTTGGATCTGTGTGTTTTCCTCACAGAGTTAGGTGAGCTGTTTGCCTCTTCTTTTATTCCAGGTAGAGGAAATATTGAGCTGTACTGAAAATAAGGTTAACTGGGTGAGTTGGATGAAGGGTCACTCAGAATGTATTTTATTTGTTCCTCACAGCTGATGTGTAAAGAGCTGGGTGAAATCAAGAGACAGTGAGCAGAACAGGGCATCAAGCTTGTTGCCACCCATAAGGAGGCTTAGTCCATTCACTATAGAAATGAAGATGAACTGACTGCATTTTAGGGCTGTTTGGCATCTTGGATATAAGTTTGTTTGAAGTAAGTTGGCTAATTTCCTGCAGCAGCAGCCTGCTGTGTTTCTACTGAAATCATCCAAGTGACACCAAAGATGAAATCTGTCTCATAGTCACCTCTCTAGCCTCTGGATCAACAAAGCCCACTGAGCCAAAGCAGAGAAGCAGGCACAGTGTTTAATTAGCATTGCTTTTATTCTTTTCTGTAGAAAGCAGTCTTTCTCTCTGCTTCTTGTTTTCTCTGTGGAAAAAAAAAAAAAAATCAGGTGCTGTCCCATCTGCTGTGGGACCTCCTGACTGGCAGAATGGTCCTGCATGAAGTTATGGGTGATGCCAGCCCAACCCTGCAAGCCTGCTTGCTTCCTAGGCCTTTCACTGCACCATACATACTTCACTGCTCCTTGATCCTCCTCATGGTAAATGCTTTTCTAGTGCCTCTTGATCTCTGGTGAGCTGTGAAAGGGTGACGTGCAGGACTCTCCCAGCCTCAGCAGAAATAAGATGGCATGGCTGTGGCTATGAAGAAATGGGAAAAGCAGGGACATTTCAGAGTTGAGTGATACAGAGTTAATATTCTGAGTCTCAGGCCATGAAATCGATCTTCTAGGTGAATTTGTGGTCTCTCAAATTCATTTTGGGAATGACACGCACCTCAAATGGAACTGGCTGCGGCTCTTGACGTCAGTAAATGCTTTCTTCCCTTCAAAAGAACATAGCTTGGATTTCATCTTGTTTTTACACCTTCACTTCTCCTTGTAAGACTCATTGTCACCAACGGGTCTAGTGTCATCCAAGTGCAGCAGTGAGACCAACACTCTGTGCTGCAGAAATTCCCAGAGCACAACACTCGGCAGCTGCCAAAGCTTTCTGCTGGCACCTGCTCAAGGCAAGAGAGAGAGAGAAATATCACTTTGTCTGCTTTCTTTCATTGCTGCCCACCAGGAAACCAGCATAGACAGCACTTTGCTCCTCTCCTTGAGAGGTGTGCAGGTTAAATGAGCAAGGCAGACACCTTGAGGCTTTTTGGCCTTTTCAATAACCCCTTTGTCCCATCTCACTTTTTTCCCAGCCAATTGCTGCTGCCTCATATCACCACCTTATAGAAGGCTAGCACAGAATAGCATTTTGCTGTGCTTTTCTCCTGCTGTTTACTACCTGCCAAAGTCCTTCCTTTAAATGGCATGAGCCGAATTATTTTGGGTATGAAAGGCAGCAATGACTGCATTTGGGTAAACAATGAAAGAATACTTTCAGTGAGGCATCCATGAGGAAAATCAAACATTTCTCATGGTTGTGAGGACAAGCTTCCTCTCACCAACTTTCTCCACCTAGCTTCATTCCCTTCTGATTCATGGGTGGCTGCAGTCTTTGTCATTCCTTCTAAATGGAGATGCAACAAATGTACTTCTCTGTGGAAGAAATTCTGCAAGTTGAGAATGTCAGCCTGTGCCTCTCACTTTTCCTGCTAGCTCAGCTCTGAGCAGTGGAGCAGCCAGTCTGAATGACAAGAGGGCTTATCCTTAAGTTCAGATATTACAAGGTGTGCATGTGGGAGAAAGAGTGAGTTTAGTGTCTGTAACAGCTTTGTAATGAGCAACACAAAACTGTCTGCTGTACAGAAAAGGTACAGTGAAAGTGTTGTGCTGATCCTTGTTGTCTGAAGATATCTGGGCCCTTTCTCTGAAACTGCCAACAGTGTGAGCATGGTTGTATGTGTCTTGTGCTGATTTGATAGATGTGATGGCTTGGGAACCTGATGCAGGCACACAATGTGAGCACAGTTTCCTGACAGCAAGGTCATTCTTTCCCCAGCCCTCCATCAAGCAGCAGAAGCAGGAGCATGATTGTACCCAGCCTGCAAAGCTGGACATGATGACTTCCCCTTCAACCTCACAACAGTAAATTCCCCAAGTGGCCTGAGAAAGTCATCAAATATGCTTAGCAGTGAGCTATGCAACTTCTTGTGCACTATATTCCCATAAATCTGCTAGGTCTCTGTCCTCATTCCTCTGCTGCTCACTTCACATTCTCCCTTGGACCACAGGCTAAAGAATGTTTCCAAGATCTGCCTCTAGCATCTCCACTCTTTTGGATGTTGTCAAGCTTTTCACATCCTTGTGTTTTGGCAGCAAGGAGTTCTGCACATCACCAGAATATATGGGGAAGCAAGTCCTCCATACAAGGTTAAGACTTGTCCGATCTGGCTCTTCTCTAGCAATGTCATCTGGTTTGGCAAAGCTTCTGCTTGACTGAACAGATCTAAATCTCAATTAAACTGGGAGATCTATAATTACATCACCCCAGAACAGCTTTAAAATACATAGATATAATATAAAGAAATATTGTGTTATATTTATTTTAATTGCATTAAGGAAAAGAGCCTTCCCTGCTAGGGAATGTGGTAGAGGTGGTGTAGAAATGAGAAATAAACATTCTTTTCCAGTGCAAAGTGCTGTGTAGCCACACCAGGCAGCTGGTGTGCAAGGGAAAGTTGAGACAGCAAAACTACCCAAACTTGTTTCCATGTGGCACCAGGATGAAGTGCACAAAGATGTAACAAATGGAATCATGGTTTGACAGTTAAGAGTAAATCAGGTAAAAATATTCTTCCTGATGTTAGTCTCAGCACATGGCAGAATACATAGAGGTTAATTATATTTCAAAATAAGTGTTCTTTAGGCATGAGCCACTTTATTAAGAGAGGCTGGAACTGTTAAAGATGATTCTTATGCATCCAAACAGTTCGTATGAGGCTGAAGAGAGACTTGGCTGTCTGACCTCAGGCAACACTATGCACTTTGATAAAACTTTTAGTGGCAATAAAGTTTTACTGAATAGTGCTAAAGATGAAGCAAACTGGGAGACATAAGGCAGATGAAACTCTGAAGTATTTACACAGTTTCTGCAATGAGAGCATCCACAAATTCCTGATCCTGAGACTGCATCTTTAATAGCCACTATATATTTCCCAATTTAGTATCTAAATATTAATTACAGCAGTGACTCAAAGATTAGGAATCTGCAAAGAACATATTGATGTAAGAAGACAGAATAGCTTACAAGAACATAAGACAACTTTTTTTTTTGTCATTTTTTCCCCAAGCTTGTTCTGTAAGAGAGGAAAAAGAAATTAATTTACAAACATTAAAAGGAGCACTATTTCTTGAGCAGCCATGTCTTGTCCTTTAATGGGAGACTTACTCAGTAAGATGAATACCCAAGTTTTGGAGGGCAGATCTGCTGCAGTTCCTCCAGTCTGGCACTTATTAATGTAGCATTGCTCCCCTTCCTTGGATTCAAAATCAGATGGAAGGGTGAAGGTGATATTTGTACCATGAGCACTGCCCAGCCACACTTATGTCCCATCACAGGGCAAATGCAGTCTTGGACTTCAGCTTTGTGGAAGGATTTTCCAGGTTCTGTGTGCCCACAGGAGAGGAATGTTCATCCCCTTGTGCCTGAATGTGCATCCCTTTGTGCCTGAATGTGTGATACTGGGTCATGAAAATGTTGAGTGGCTTGCATAATACAAAGTATAATTTCTTTTTTTTAGTTTACATTTGGAAGTGAGTGGGATCTACTTTAGAAAGGGGAGTGTGTAAAAGTGATGGCTCTGTGATAGTCTTGTTTGTTGCCCTATGAGTAATAAAGTAAATAATAAAGTAAATTAGGATGTGAAAACATGTTTGTTACTTAACAGTGAAGCACAATGTCTATCATTCATCCTTTTCCCTTTTTCTACTGTGAGCTTGCTGGTTGCTTGGTGATGGAACTGTATTAGGCAAAAGATCTTTCCATGTCTCTTTGGACATCTAACAGGCTATGAGGCAAGCTGGTGTGCAAATCCTCTTAACTGCTTTGTAATCTTCAGCTAATAGAAACCTCTGATGGTGGAAGGGGGAGATTTGTACCATTCTACAGGTCCTGTGTTCTTGAGGTATTTAGTTTAGGGTAAGAAATAGAATTCCTTCTTGGCTGTCATGCCAAAGGAGATGACTTTCATAGAAAGGTGCAAAATAGAGTTCATAGCACTTTGACAGTTCTGCAAGCATTTACCTTGGAGTAGCAAATATAATACTGTAACACATAGTGATTGACTGACTACCCAAAAAGGGGCAGGTAAAGCATTCTCACTATGTAGAGAGTGTTCTGTGTATTCTTGGCCTGATGCAATGTGCATTGAAGTCGGGAGCAAAATCACTATGAACTGAACATTGAAAGATCAAACCTTTTTGAAGCTTAGATCACGAATCTATACTGACTAAACCTCCATTTTTATTGTTCCTGAAAGTTCTATAAGCTCAGGGAAGAAGACAGGAGTGGCTCTGAATTCTTCTTTTTGTCCATTTTATGATTGCTTGCTCTGAACTGAGGGGAAAAAAAACGAACCATGTTTCCTTGACTACAGCACTTGTGATGTCATCTGTGTTGCATTTTTTAATTCTCTCCCTTTTAGGTTCCTTTCTGAACTCGTCCTCATCTGCTCTCCTTTTGTAGCCTACAGTAGTCCTATAGGTTCTCCTGCTGCTCATTTGGCTGTCACAGTTTGTATCACTTTGTTGTATCTAGGTCAGTCACTTCTCACACCCTGTGTAGTGTATTTGTCAAAGCACTGTGGAGTCTGGTTTTAAGGTCTGAACTGAACAATAGTACTCCACATGGTTACCTTGTTTTGCTTTTTATAAAGATGGAACACAGTCCAGGAAGTTTTGTTTTGAAAATAAGTTGACTGTGCATCCTTTTCAGTTTTAGGCTTGCTATCTCCTGCCTGCCTGATGCTGCAACATTGTCAGTTGGCTATGCTGAAGTGGACAGGGTCATAACCTGTGTGATAGTTCTTGTGCAAAATTGTCTTCTCACTGACTCATCCACTAACAGCTTCCAACTCCTGATTGTTTGAAAGAAGCCATCCTCGTACTTATTTAGGTATAAGGCACTGGAATCAGTCTTGAGGTAATGGTCAAGTTTCCCTAGGAACACCTTCTCTCAAACATTTGGTTTTCATTTTGGACTCAAAATTTTTGTCCTACTGTAGCATAGGACTGAAATTTCTAAGCAACCTAGAAAAGCATTTCTAAGCAACCCAGAAGTAACCCTATCATTTTTATTTCTATCTCACATCAAGATTACTGCACTCACCTACATCCAGGTCCTGTCTACACTCAGGCTTTGCAGAGTGTTAGGTATGCAGTTTTGCTGCATATAGATACAGGTCATAGAATCATTTTATTGCTTTTGGGGGTTATCTCCAAGCAACCTGAATGTTGTTGCTTTGGGGGTTTTTGTTTACTTTGTTTTCTTTCTTGGCTTGAAAACAAATTACATGGCTGTGCCATGGGGCCTTTGTGACAAAAAGCTACTGTCTTCCTGCTGTAGATATTTCAGCCTCACCTTGCTGAAACCCAAGGCAATTCTCATTTTGCCCTGAGATATTGTAAAATAAATTGTATTGCTTTTGCATTTGTCAACATTAAGAGTTATTTGCTGTACCTTCTTCGAATTACCTAGCAAAGCTAAGGACTCTGTAGAATTTCCTTGCTTGCTTTTTTTTTTTCCTTTCCTCTCCATGTCCACTTCCCCAATTTCGTGTTGTCAGCAGGCTTAACCAGTTTGCAGTCAGCTTCGCTCAGTCATTTATATAAATTAGGCTTAGCAGGGGTTCCAAGGATCGTGTGGAGATGAACATTACTTTGCATTTGGTGACTTTAATTTTCTTTTGCCGTATGCCAACCCACTTCTAGAGTAGATCTAAATTGTTGGATGTTTCTTGGCTGGTTTTCTCACGTCCGTTATGTGGCCCCACCGGCAACTGCAGGAACTCTGCAAACGACCTCACTTGAAGTCGTTTCCATGTCCTAAAACTAGAGCAGGAAGGGGCATGTTCACTGACCTAATTCAGTGGGCCTCATCGTTTAGGTCTCTTAATTAACAGTGACTCTGTTTTGCTGTTCTATAGCCTGATCACTATCTGTTCTCATTTGCCACGCTAACTCCTTGCAAAATTTCTGCTGAATTTGCAGCGTTCTGTGGAGTATTTAACCAAGCTGCCTAAATAAGCCACAATAAATTGTATGATGTTACTCTTTTATCTATTCCCCTCTCCTTCCAAGCCAAGGAATCTTTTACAAGTTCTTGTTATCACTTCTCAGCCTTAAAAAATTAAAGCCCTTGGATAGAGACCAGAAGCCTGTACTTCTTTTTTCAAGCTGCTGAGAATGACTTGGTAGTGGCCAGAAATACTTTACACCATGCTTGCTAGGATCCTATGTGCAGATCTGTTCCCTCAAGGACAAGCCTTTTGTGGTGGCAGCAGACTATGCCACCTATAGACTCTGAGACCTCTGGAAGACTTTCTAGACTGGGAAGAACTCACAGCCCCTCTTTTCCCCTCATCTGGTTTCTGAATGGGTTCAAGAGGGCTACAGGGAGCTTGTCACAAACTGACTTCTGGTTTTCACATCCCTGGCCAAAAGGAGAAAGATGATCATTAAAATGATTTGTTTTAGAGCTCATTTACCCTGTTTGCAAAACGTGCAGTGGTGCTTATGACTGCTCCAAGGCTGTATCTAGCAGAGCTCCCAGGAGAGAGAACATCATGGAAGTGCCCTCAGGTCTGCTGTAAATTTGACTGAGTTGATCATGTCTCCTTTTTTTTTACAGCTTGTCCAGGACTTTTAATGCTTTAACTTAATAGGAATGGACGGGTCCCATGCTCGCAGCTTCAGGGCCTTTCCTCACTATCAGTTTGGAGCAGCTGCATTTATTTGCTTCTGAGTTTTGGGGAGAGAAAACCCCCCTCTTGGAGCTCTCCATGGGATTACATATATCCACGTAAATTGTATCTGAGGGCACTGAGGGTCCCAGTAATTTTAGGAACAGTATGCTGAAATTAGATCTGTCTCATGTTTTAAGACAGGCATGTAGCTACTACAGCTTCCCTCCATCCTGCTTTCCTGTTCCAGCTGTTGAGCAAGCAGGAGACTGGAGCAAGTGGAATTCCTGCTGTTTGACAGAGACACCATTTTCTCACTTGTAGATGCCACGGCATTCAGCTATTATTAGCCAGCCTGCCATATCTCCACTAAGGATTTGTAATCTGCAGACCATTCAAGTAAAGAAAAGTAAGAGAGCTTCCAGACTTGCTTTGTGGCAGTGTCAGAATAAACACTGTGGGATTATGACATTGGCCATCCAGCACCTGAAAATAAGAATCCTGTCCTTATTATACCAGGCAAAATGGATTACATAGGTTCATTGCTTTCATCAGGGCACCCCCAGACAGGAAAGCCAGACTGCCTGCCCTCCTCCTATGCCCCCTGAAACTGGGTGTCCAGTGAGACAATCAACTTGTTTCATTTCTCCAGGGAAAGGACAGCCAGGGCTGTATTTCAATACATCAGGAGCCTCTTGAAAAGGTGAGGCCCTTTTTGTTAGTGCTGTAATGGAAACAAAGCCTAAAGAGAAGAAATGTGACCATTCAAGGGGCGCAAAGTCATTGCATTTCTGCTGTTACATTCTGGAAACAAAAATAGCAGGGACAGGTCCCAGCTGCCGGCCACAGTGTGTTTGAAAAGGTTATCAAGACATTATAGCATGTAAACAGCAGAGCTATTAGCTCTGAGCTGTGAAAAGTTTCTAACCTTCACCGTGAAAACCTTAAATTATTTTTGAAGTGTTAATGAAAGTCAGCTCTCCAAAGATGGATGTGGAGCACGGAATTGCATTAGACAAATGGCAGTAATATTTTAATAGTTATTGCTTTGAAAGCCCCCCTCTGAGAGGATTCAAGGGAGTTGGAGACCAGGCACTTTCATAAGCCTCTCTTTTGGGGGTGAGTAAACAATGTGCAGTTCGTATCGAGCTCTTTGCAAAAGTACAAAGATATTCTGGGTTTGTGATCCTCTGTTTGGGACCCTGTTCTTAATTCTTTCAAAATCTTGGAAGTGTTTCATGGCTCAAGGATGTTTAGCATGGCTTTGAAGCTCACATTGCCCACACAGCTCAGGAGTGGACGAAGGGATCCCGAGTCTGGCCCTGGAGGCATTGTTATGTAGGTGCAGGCAGCCCTGTTGTGGAGGTGTCTCTGGGGTGGGTGCCTCTATGGGCAACAGCCACAGGCAGAGTTTGGCTGCCATCCAAGGAGGTTAGCAAACTCTCACCTACTTCAGTGAGGCATGACTTTGTCCCACGTTTTTGTTTTCTGTGTACATGCCACTGCACAGATATGAAAGATACACTAGTGCATGGTACTTATCCCTGTATATGTCTGTGTCTTTTGTGCTATTGTATGTAATCCAATGGCTTAGTTGCTAACTAACTCTAATAGGCACTCAGAGAGAAAGGCTGCATAACATATGCCCTCCAAGTTCTTGTCTTAGATGCCCCCTTTCCACTGCACATGCAGCCAGACTTTAAACCTATTATATCACATCCATCTACCTCAAACTGCACAAAATTCTATCTAAATCACAGGTATTCGGTATGCAATGCTCAGGCTGCAAGGTCAAGGTAGGTTGACCAGTGACTGTGGTTCTCTCCCAGCCTCAGTCATATCTTGAGTGTGTGCATGGGTTTGTATCATTCAGTTTATGTTAGGAAAGATGATTCTTGCTGAAGCCTTTTGATCCCATGAGGAACTTCTGCAAATGCTCATTTGGAACACCAGGGTATAGCAATTAAGCAATTGCTCTGCAGGACAAGAGCCATGGTTTTGCTCTGTAGTGCATTGGAGTACCTGCTAATGTTTCATGTTAGAAGATCAAGAAAAGAGGTAAACACCTCCAGGGTTGGGGTCCAATCCCTGGAGGTGTTTAAGGCCAGGCTGGATGAGGCTCTGGCCAGCCTGCTGTAGTGTGAGGTGTCCCTACCCATGGCAGGAGGGTTGGAACTGGATGATCCTTGTGGTTCCTTCCAACCCTGACTGATTCTATGATTCTGTGATTCTATGATTCTGTAATTCTATGATTCTATGATTCTATCTGAGATTCTAAATGTGCAGACTTGTGGCTGTATTTACACAGTTGGTTATCTCTGAGCTGAAATGGATTTTAGCCCAGTCTCTGTCCTGACCAGCACCAAGGTTTGCTGAGATTCCCAGCTTATCCTTTGGGCTCCTCTGAGATTCACTTGGTGCATCTACTTCCCTTACAGATTTTTGCAAATAGAGACAATTTTATCTAAAAGATTTATCTTTCTTTCAGTCACTTTTTATTGTCAGGTCAGGTATTTCCCCTTTCCTCCCCTTTTTGCAACAAGGGGGGAAAAACAACCCTTTCAGCAGCTCCATAACCATTTCATGCATAATAACGTTTTAGGCTTTTATTACTCTGTTGAGACAAAGCAGGCTCTGATGAATTTCAATTCAGCACAGAATCGACCTTGCTACAGTATCTAGTCATACAGAGAAGAAAACCTCTCTCCAATTCTGGAACAGGTTGAAAGACCAGCAACTGTGATTATAAGGCTGGTCGATAAAGCTTAAAGCTCTGTCTGGCTTTTCCACTCAGGGAGGTGAAACAAAATCTTCCTATCCCCCTCAAATCAATTTTAAAGCCATCGCGCGGTGATGACGTTCATCAGCATCTTCACTGCATACAATGTGAACTCCTTTTGTGCTGAGTGTGTTCAGTTAAAGGGACCTTGGCAGCCCAGGCAAGCTTTTCAAATGGTCAGTTTCTGATACTGCATCTTCTCCTTCTTCTCACCTCAATGTTTTTAAGTTTTATGATTGTTTTCCTCTTTTTCTTTTTTTTCCTTTTTTTTTTTTCCTTTCCCTGTGTATGCCAGAAAAGCTCTAAGTACAAGGAAATGTACCAGTGAAACTGGAATCTAGCACTACCAGGTGTATTTGGGAGTCTTTTACATTTTTTTGAGTCTATTTTTAGGTCTCCGTACAGTTGCATTATTAAGCTTTTCTCTCCAACTGTGAAGCCTACAATTGCATTTTTAAATGAAGGCTGGGGAAACCTCAAATAATCCTCTAGCTTCCAGAGCCTAAACTTTTACAGAAAATACTGCAGACTTGAAAAAAAACTGCAGTGCTTTGTAAGTTTAGCTGTGTAGCCTGAGAGAAAGGGAAGCTGAATGATGATGGCAGCTCTCTTTTTGATTGTGTGCTTTGCCTGACTGTGGCCAAACTTCTAAGCCAAACGGATGAGGTCCCAGCCACTCAAGTCCCCTTTGTGGACAATGTACCATACAGATCCTGAATCTCTGTTTGTCAAGTCACATGGATAGGGAGAATGAGAGAGATGACCCACATAGTCCTTTTGCAAGACCACAGTAGCTCAGGTTTAGGAGATGAAGCAGAAGGATGGCAAAGGGGCACTGATGACTTCAGGTCCATTATTCATATTTTCCATTGACCACTTAAGCAAAAATAAAAAAAAAAAGAGAGTTAATTTAGTCCTCAAGGTAACTCTTAAGTTCTTGCCTGTTTGTTAGAGCAGGAAGAGATAGTGGACTTGGTGTATGGTGCAGTTCCTTATCTACTGAGAGGATAAGGTGACCAGCTGGGTAAAGCTGCCTTGAACTTTAGATTTCTCTTTCTGCAGAGGAGTTTACCCAACTCTTCCCTGGATTTGTCCCACCTTTGCACTATTTAGTTCAGTGATTGACATTTTTTCATTCTTGTGCTCACATAGTTCCAGTGTGTTTTCCTTCTCTGTGGAAAGTTCTGCACCAGTTTGTCAGTGTAGCTCTGTGAAGTCAGATATGTCACAGGATGCAGAGCACCTGCTTTTTGATCAGCCAGGCATTAAACTTGCATTCAGGCTAAGGAAAACCCTTCCTGTATTATTCTTCTCAGAATCTGAAGTTAAGGCAACACCCTTCAAAACCAAGTGACATGGAAAACCTTTGTAAAAGTGATTCAGGCAGCCAGCAGCTGGAGCTTTGAATGTGAATTCCCTGGAAAGACTTCTACAGCTACTTGGAGTATCACATAAGCTTCCAAGGAAAAAAAAATTAGGGAAATTCAGTGCAGGCTCCACATTTTTTGGACAGAAGCTGAATAGAAACTGCTTAAGATGCTTCATATACTCGCTTTGAGCCTTTTTCTTGTGAAAACTATCGATGGGTAGCATGGGATGAGTTCCCCTCCTCACCAATAGTTATGTAAAGAATTTTCTGCTTCTTGGCCCTCTCATGAGAGTTGACTACTGTATTTCAGGAAATGTCATAGCACACTTCTGAGGGTGAACTGAGGCAGAAGATGGGTGAAGGTCTAGAGAGGCATTTAAAACGCAGGAAAGTTTCTCACAAGACTTTGTAAAACATCTAAGGTTTGAACCCCCTTTAATTCCAGCAGCATCCTAGGAACCCTGCATCTTAGCTGCTTGTGTAGGTTTTAGCACTGTTTGCACACTTGGCCCAAACTGATCCATGACACAATACTTTAGGTCCAAAAGCCCTATGTGGACAACCCAGCCATCTGTCTGATACCTGTATTCTGTATGTATATTATATATATTGCTTTCAAGTATTGGGTAGACACTAGTAGGACAGGAGGTTACCTTCCCTTCCCCATCTTCCTTTCAGTTAAGGCCTTTGGCTCTGTGGTGACAGGAAGATTTGAGGCCCTGAGACCCTGAATGCCCTCTGTTGCAGGGAAAAGTTTCTTTATGCAGGGCAAGTACTTGATTTAGA
This sequence comes from Indicator indicator, assembly GCF_027791375.1. NCBI lineage: Eukaryota > Metazoa > Chordata > Aves > Piciformes > Indicatoridae > Indicator > Indicator indicator. Next base: position 23,726,777 of record NC_072019.1, on the reverse strand, counting down.
GTCTCATGCAGGCACCATGCCAGTTCAAATTGGGCTTAGGGTACTTCAGCTGATAATAATTTGGCCCCATCACGTCTTCTTCCAGTGCATTATTTCATGGTTACTGTTTGGAATGGAGAGAGAAAGAGATTTTAAGAAATTAAGTGAAAAGAATAATAAAATTACATAGAAGTTGCCTGAGGGGCTTAAATATCCTGCTTTTGGCAATATAGCTTCATTTTCTCTATAATCCTTGCTTTACAGCTTTTGAAAGGAGTAAAATCTATCCCTCGGGTTAAATTTTCCACCCCACTTGTATCCAAACCTCTTGCCTCTATTGACATTCATGTCTTCAATTCAAGCCCAAATTACAGTGGCATAAGCCTCCACTTAGTGATGGTGAAGCTAAAAAGGTTTTAGGATTTGGTTTAGCTTAGTTGAAACCTATCAAACTTTTTCCCAACCAATTAGTTCTGGAGCTCCTCTGGAGAGCATGGTTTCTTCAGGAACGTTTGCATCACTGTATTTTTATTAATTTCAGAAATGTCTTAAATGTCACCCACCCTCCTTTTTATGGCTTCCTTCTTTTTTTTAGTTTTGTCCTTGGATGAGTGTCTTAGTTTTCTTCCTTTGTTTTCTGACATCAGTGTCACTTTACTACACATGAAACAGAACTGAATGTTTCTGAATATTTTCAGGCTTGGCAGTTCTTAAGGAAAAAGAAAATATGGAGGAGCAATGAGAATGAAGGAGCTGTTTTGTTGATTAAGCCAAAGCTACCCTAGCAAAGGATGCTCCACACCTGAATGTGAACTGCATGCTTTTGACAGAACCTGGCCCCCTACTTTCCCTTCCTATTTCTGCTTCTACACTGCAGTCTCCAGGTCTTTGGAGGAAAGCCTGTGCTTGGCAGTGTTTTGTCACTCATGCTCTCTGACCTCCACCTCCTTCCTTTGGATCAGCCAGTAAAACCAGTATTTATTAGATTCATTAAAGTATTCCTATTTACCAATATTGGATATGGAATCAAAAACACCACTGAGCTGCAGAATTTTTCATCAGTGCAATAAATCATCATCAACCTCTTTATTTCGTGTTTCCATAGTGAGACGGGAGCATCATGAAAACAAATCCAAAAGCTTTGGTTTGTTCTGATTTCATACAATAGGGATTTGCTTGCAAAAGGCAGTGTCAATGCGGTGGGGGATTCCCAATGCAATAAGAAAGCCTCACTGAGTTCAGGAGGGGGGGTGCTTACAAGACACCATAATCCAGAGGAAGTCTGAAGTGTTCCAGATATTATAATGGCACTTGATGTGTCTGCATCTGCTGCTCTCCATGGACAGAAAGTACAGCAGAGCAGAGATTGCCCTGGAAAGTAATTATTAAATGGTTTCTGCTGATCCATCTGAGCAGCACTGTTTATTCTAAGCCAGTCATGGTGGCAAGGACAAACTCAGGGACTTCCTCTGCCAGTGGTTAACTCTCCTGTTACGCAGATAAGAGAGTCACTGGAAGTATGATGCCCTTTGCCTGGTTGTTCTTGGTTCATCTGTCTGGATGTGTCTGTCAGTGCTCAAAGCTGTCTCCTTCACCATTCAGCAGTGTAATCAGATCTCTTTCTTGAATCCCATTCCCTGTTGCTGCAGACAACCTGGATACTTTTGAGGCACTTTCTCTATCTTGGGTTGCCTCACCCTGCTCAGACCTGTATATTTTCATGAGGTCCATCCAGCATGTCTCTGTGTGTGTCAGCCCAGGGTGTTTCACTGCTTCTTCTCAGGAGAATCACAGAATATATGTGTTTGGAAGAGACTTTGAAGATCATCTAGTCCCACCCTCAACCCAGCACTGAAGGGTCAACACTAAACCATACCCCTAAGCACCAGGTCCACATGCCACTTGAACACTCCTGGGGATGGTGGCTCCACCACTGCCCTGGGCAGACCATTCCAGCATTTGATAACCCTTTTAGTGAAGAAGTATTTCCTAATACCCAGCTCAGCCCGCCCCCCCCCCCCCCCCCCCCTCCCCGCGGTGCAGCTTGTAACCATTTCCTCTAGTCCTGTCACTTGTCATGAAGGAGAAGAGGCTGCTCTGCTCCTTGCTCCAACCTCCCTTCAGGTAGCAGGATGTGCTTCTTATACTCAGTGCATATGGAAAGATTTCACTGTCTGTTTGAAATCTGGAAGGTGTCCTGGAGATTAAAAAGACTCTGTACCTTCCCCCAGCTCTTTGGCAATGGTAACTCTGAGCTTCTAATCCCAACAGTTTTTCTTGCTGGCAGTGTGAAAGCACCGAGCTGTCTGTCTAGCCATCACTCTGAGCCTGGTTAAATTAATATTAGCTCTGAGAAATAGGTAATTATTTTCCCTGTTTATTTGGTTGCACCTATAATTATTGCTTTACCTGGTGGGAGCCATAAGCTGTTGTAATTATGCTTCGTTAAAATGCTGATTAATAACGGCTTGCTTCTGAAAGGTGTGCTGTGGGACCTGCTTTTCCCTGGCTAGGCTTATTAATTGTAATGTAGATCTATGTACCTATTAACTCTGAGCTAATATACATAGAAATGATGCTAAGATCATATTTCAGCACCTGACTCAGACTCACTAACACTAGGAAGTCCAGACCTCATGATATTTTTTCTGGGCAAAGAAAGATTCTTTCTTGCAGTGAATCTGTTGCACATTTCCAAACACATCTAGGAAGGACAGGGGGAAGAAATGATAGTAAATGTGCCCTACATTAGGAGTACTCCTGAGCTTCTATATAATAACCTTAATATTCATGATTTTTAGACTGCATTAGAGAGGCAGGCCAGTATTCTTTCCTTTTCATGTATCAGGAACATGAGGTTTGTAAAATGATTTGCTGAACTGTAAGATACGTAGAATATATGTGGTTATTTGAGAGCACAGGCTTTGCCATGGTTAGCATAAGAGAGCATCTTACTGCTTGATCCTCAGAAAAGCTGCAAAGCAGGCTTTCAGCTAAAACCTCACTTCACCAGCTACCTGCTAACTTTTGCAGTCTTATTTGGAGGGGACTGCTCCTACCTTTTCATTCCATTTTGTCCATGAGCTCTGCTATCAAGCTGGAGCAGGAGGTGAAAAACGTTGAACCATCTTGATCAAAATACCATCTTCTCCTCTGAGGCAGAACCAGAAGGTGCCTTGAATCACTTGATAGCAATTGTTCTTAATACAAAGTTGAAGTGACACATAATTTGAATACTTAATGCTCAGAAGTTGTTTTCCCAAAGTTTGCTCAATGTTTGAATTCCATCTGTCTGCCAGAACTGAGTCAAGACCACAAAGTATGTAGAAAAGAACAGGAGTTGGAAGCAAATACTGAGATTTGATCCCCCACAACATCCTTCTTTTTAAATTGGAGAGGTATGGATTCTATGGGTGGAACGCTAGGTGGATGAGGATTTGGGTGGATGGTCACCCAGAGGGTAGTGGTGAATGGCTTGATGTCTAGGTGGAGATGGGTGACAAGTGGTGTTCCTCTTGGGTCCATACTGGGACCAGCACTATTTAATATCCTCACCAATTATATAGGCAGTTTGCAGATGACACCAATCTGAGTGGTGCTGTCCATACACCAGAGAGACAAAATGTCATCCAGAGGAACCTGGACAAGCTGGAGAGCTGGAGAAGGGGGCTCAGGTGAACCTCATGAGGTTCAACAAGGCCAAGTGCAAGGTCCTATACCTGTATTGCAACAATCCTCATTATCAGTAAGGGTGAGGAATGATGTGATAGAAAGCAGCTGTGTGGAAAAGGAGTTGGGCATGTTGGTGGATCAAAAGCTGGACACAAACCAAAATTGCAGCCCAGAAAGCCAATTGCATCCTGGACTGCATCAAAAGAAGTGTGGCCAGCAGACTAATAGAGGTGATCCTGCCACTCTGCTCTGTGAGACCTCACCTAGAGTACTGTGTCCAGCTCTGAGACCCTCAACACAAGAAAGACATAGACCTAATGGAAAAGATCCAGAGGAGGGCCACAACAATGATCAGAGGGCTGGAGCACCTCTCCTGTGAAGACAGGCTGAGAGAGTCAGGGTTGCTTATCCTAGAGAAAGAAGAGAAGACTTTGGTGAGATCTTATTGTGGCATTCCAGTACCTGAAAAGACCTACGAGAAAGCTGGGGAGGGACTGTTTACAAGGGCATGTAGCACTTGGACAGGGCACAGTCATTTTAAACCAGAGAAGGGTAGATTTAGATTGGATATTAGAGAGAAGTTCTTTGCTGTGAGGATGGTGGAAGACTGGCACAGGTTGTCTAGGAAGATGGTGGAGGCCTCATCCCTGGAGACATTCATGATCAGGCTTGGTGGTGCTCTGAGCAACCTGATCTAGTCGGGGATGTCCCTGCTTTAATGCAGGGTGGTTGAACTAGATCATCTTTAAAGGTCTCTTCAATCAGTGCATTCTATGATTTCTGCCCCTTCCTGAACAGCCATGCAACTATTTCCACCAATTCCTTTTTGTGAGTTCAGAGCCTGCTGCAAGAACAGCAAGCTGGTACATTCCAGAAGAAACTAAATTTGAGCTCCTTTCAGACTGCCTACCGTGTGATTATAAAGGAACCCCCTCATCTCAGTGGCTTCATGTTAATTTTCTTCATCTGTTTCACACTTTTCCCCCCTTTTTATCTCCCCACTTCTCCAACAATACAAATGATGTTGGCTTGGACATATTTTCTCTCCAGCAGTTCAATAATTTGGAGACAGCGATGCATCAGAGCTCTCTGTTGGAAAGCACATTCAAACATTTACTATTCACTCCTACGCTGATTACTCACTCAGGGTGCTTAAAAAAATAATAATAGCAACATCCTAAAAACAACAAAAATACCAACCTAAACCAAAAATGGGAATATGGAAGTGTACAGCATTAAAATAAACTCTGGCTCTCTTGCCAAACTCATTAATAATTTTGGCTTTCAAAAAAAAAAAAAAAAAAAAGAAAAAAACCCCAAGCAAACCCCAAGGAAAAAAAAAAAAAGAAAAATTTGAATTGCTCTGCTCTTCAAGTATCAAAACATCCAATTAACACAGCTAATTAGCGTCACAAACAGCAGTCAAAAGAATGGTAATTTGGATTCAGGATTTCAAAGGTTTCTTAATCCCAGGCCAATGCAACTAATCTCTCAGAGGCTGAAAGTGTTTTGTTATTGCAATGCAATTGTATAGCATCCCATCAATTAGTGGCATTGCAGGGAACACCCGCTTGCATGATTCATTTGTCTAATCAGGATTCAAAAAAAAAGGAAAAGAAAAGAGGAGGACAAAAAAGGAACCAGAGAAATCTAGCTCCTTAAAATATGCAGTATCCATTTTTCCAAATAATTTATACCATAGCTGGAAATGATTGTGAATAACACTATGCCCTTCCCAAAAGCGAGCCAGCAGGCTGAAGGGATTTTTGCTGGGTTTTAAGAGATTAATAGGACAGTAAAGGCAGCCACAGGAGTGAAATCAGCTGGCCTGACAGTTAGATGTGATGGCTGATATGAACATTTTCTTAGAAAGGGAGGGAGGAAATGTGTTTAATGAAAAGATCCCTTTCTTACCAACCTTCCTTTGTGCAGGAAATACACAGAGGAAAAGGCAATATTCTCAGCACACAGACACTATTATGTCTTCATCACAGTCAATTGCACCTTAGCCAGGGGTATGACCCCTCAAGCTCTTGGCAATCCTGAAGTTTACCACGTCATACAACATCATTCATGTTTCCAGAAGTGAAGTTTTTCCAGTGGATTGGGAACAGGGGAGCACTGGATGCTGCTGATGGGATCACTGTTCTTGTCTTACCTACAGAACTCAAGTTGTTATATTAAGATTTGAAGGCTTATCTGCAACACCCCAATGTCTCTGCTCATTCAGATATTGCATCAGATCCATCTTAAAGGTAAAATCCATCGGAAAATGAGCAAGTTCCCAGCACAAATACAAAGTTTCTCTTCATGTAGCATGTTTCTCTATCAATTCTAGTCCAGTTCAACCCTACTTTCTAATCAAAACTTCTAAAATTTTACCTTCTTCCATACTCTGCTGCCTGGCCCTTCCCCAAAATGTTGCAGTCTCTTGGCCTTGTACTGAACTTCTCTTTATTTCAGATAACAGGATTTGAATTTCACTGTATACCTTCCCCAGCACCAACAGACTGGGATGCTTTGTGCCTAATCCTTGCTCTGGTCTGTAATATGACCTTGCAAGTCACTTCTACCTCAGTTTCTCTGACTGAAAGCAGTACCTAAGTAGTTCTAAACTACACTCCAAAAGGATGCACAGACATACAATAAAATTGGCACATTTACAAAACCCCAAAGTAGTACCTTAGCTCTGGAGTCAAACCACTGTATTCTACAAGCATGATAAATTGTGGAGATTATGGCAAAGAAAATGTTTCAGAAGAACAGTGGTAAATCACAGATTTGTTGTAGGCAGCCTCTACACAGAACTGGGCTGCTTTTAGTATAGCCTGCACCTGGAAGAACTAGTGATCCAACTATGTAACAGCAGTGCTTTTTCCTTCCAGCATATACACACCCTGACCCATCCGTCCTCACAACAGAGCATTTCTGCTTCATTTCCTGTTTGGTATGTAGCTGTTCTCCAAACCATCAGCATTTCTACCACTGGAGTTAGCCAAGGGCTTCACAGTTCTGCATGCTTTTAGTCTAGTTACAAAATGGAGTCCATGATTAGAAGAGTCTGGGGGAGAAACACTTACTAGAAAACAATTGGTCCTATCCGTAGTATCCTTTCTTTGTGCCTGCAGAAAGAGTTAGAAATCCTGAACGTCCTCCCTAGTCCTAATTTTTAGCTCCTGTATGTGCAACTGCCCTTAATAAGATTGTATTGAACAAGACAGCCCATGAGCAGAACAGGCCCTGTAATGAGTTAAGAGCATGGCCAAATATAACCACAGCCAGGAACAGAGACCATATAAAAGCCTGGACCACTCTCTCCATCAGCCCAGTAACTGATCCCAGTATCAGTTCTGGTCCAGGCAAAGCAGGCATAAGAAGGTATTCAGAGGTGAAAAAGTTAAAGTACAAATACAGTGTTCGCTCTTGAAACCATTACCATGTTTTAAGACATAAAGCACTAATGAAGATGTATAGACTCAATCTCATGGACTTATAGACTGAATCTTTGCCTCACTTATATTAAGCTCTGGCTGCTCTTGCCCACTCAATCATCCTTAACACATTCATTGGCATCAACTGCTTCTTTTGTCCTATACAGAGATCCTCATATGCTGCAGATTTTGGTACAAAGTCTAAAGAATGGATAATTATTAAGGGGCACTTTGTTGTGATTTGACTCTGTACTGGTTGGGTTGAGCTGTTGGCATTTGCTCGAGAAAAAAACAGGAAAAAGAGAAGACTTTAAGGAGGCCCAAACAAAAGAAACCAAAAAATTCTCCAAATAGTATGTTTGATTAATGCATGTTATTAGGAATGGCCCAAGAGGGAATCTTACCTATGAATTCCTCCACTATTTCAGGACTGCGGAATTCTCAAGCCAAAATCTGCCTGCATTATTTTCACAACAGGACTACTGTTTGAAAGGAGAAGGAATTTATATTAATTTCTGGCTCACATGTCAAAAAGCTTACCAGTTGTGCAGGATTCAAACCTCAAAGGCAAATATGCTTGGTAAAGAGAGTGATATCACAGGAACGTTTATACTAATTCTTTAAAAGTATTGAATCCCAGAGCCAAGAAATTATTCAATAACACTAGGAACTGGGATCCTTAATTTTTCCTCCAAAACGCATTCAAAATCTCAGTACCATTCAGCTAAGCTAGCACTAAGGCAGGACTCTCCCTACAGCACATACAAAATGGCCTTTTATGTTTGTTTGTTTCTGAGTTAAAAGGAAAAGAAAAAAAACCAAACCCCACATGTACATACAAAACAAGAAAAGCAAACCCAAACCCAGGAATCAAACAATAACAACCTATGTCCACTTCTAGAAGAACTGCATCACATTTTACTGTGAACCCAGGTTAGTGACTCCATGCCTGTGCCTAAACACTTTCACCTGGTAAAATCTCTGGAGTTTGCACAATCATGAGTAGCACATCATGGCCTTGCAATTCTGACCTCTGTTCTTCAGAAGCCAGCCTATAGAAGGATTGTGAGAGCAGTGATACAGGAAGGGTGTGGTGGATAGGCAGTGGAGGAGATATGCAGTGTTGATGTTTGCATCTGGTTAGGATATAGGAAATAACTTGGGTACACAACCCAAAATCTGTAGGGACTTCTGGTGTATCCTTTGAAAATTATGTTCCAGAATGACCTACCTTTCAAATGCTGCCTATTAGAGCCCATCTTTTAGAGCACTTATTGAGACCCCTCTTTCTCATACCAATCTTGTTTAAATTCTCAGACTAACACCTGTGCTGTGTGTTCTTGGAGCCTCACTGAAACTGAAAAGTTGCCCATGCTGACCCGCACCCTCACAACAGATGGTGCCCAATGTGAAGGTGAGGCTCTTCCCAAAATCGGATGTAACTGCTTTGTTCTGCAAATGGAGGTAGGTAGCACCTTTTGTGGAATCATCTTCCAGATAAACACCTACCCCAAAGCAGGGCATTCGAGTTCATGTCATTCCCAACTCAAGAAGCACATTCTTGGACTGTCTTCCCTGGTTAGGAGTATCCTGCTCTCAAATATGTGTTGCCCTGTAAAAAGGAGTGAAAGTGGGTTTAGGAGGGTGAGAGAGGCCACAAGACTATGGAGCTCAGTATGTAGGACCTCCCTCTGACAGCTTTGAGGCAGCAGCCTATTTTTCAGGCTTGTGCGTGGAATTTCTGTTAAAGCATCCCGGCACACAAGTGGAAATGAGTCCAAGGACAAAGTCCTGTGTCAGTGGAGGAGCCTTCTGTCCAACCCTGCTTCAGGCACCACAGAGCAGGAGGATTTATATCACTCACTTGTGCCTGTTGCTAGCAGTCTGGCTTCCTCTGCAAAGCTGCTGCTGCTCCAAGGTCTCTTTGCCTGTGCCCTGCAAGGAGTGGAGGGCCAGATCAACCCTTGGGAGCCACCTGGTTCCCAGCCACCAAGAATCAGATCTGTCTCTCTCTTATAGATACCTGAGGCATTTAGTGGGTTCAGCTCTCTTTCTCCCACTCTCTTGAAGCTGTGTTTCTTTCACAGGCACAGAATTCACTCAGTTACATTTTTGTTGTTGCTGTGTTTTTTGTTCACGTTTGAAAAGTGTTGTCTGAAGATTCGCATCCAGTTGGAGCACCATCTGGATGGGACAGGCCGGAATGACTCAGCTGCCTCTAAAAAAAGCCACTCCAAAAAAACCTTCCAAATCTTAATGTGTAATTACAGTGTGAAACAACAAAACCCTGGCTCAGCCAGTTTCTTGGCAGCTTTGTGCTTTTGCCCTAGGGAAATCCGTCTTCCAGGGGAACTTAGGGAGTCAGTTCCTGGGCGAGCAAGAGGAGTGAGACATGATGAGAAGCTGATGGATTTGATCTCTAGGGCAGGACTGTTTTCTTCATGACTTTCAGTCTCCATCTGTCAGTGGATTCATGTGCTGACATTGATGATTGCTGTAGAGGAAGCAGCACCTCCTGGCTTGGTGGCAGTCTGCTAGTGGGAGGCCAGAGGACAGGGCTGTGTATGTGTGAGTATGTCTCCAGGGGAGGCTGGAAGCCACACAGAAGTGAAATGGAGCCAGGTTCAGTTGTCTGCAGCCAAAACACTTCCAAAGCAGAATAAACCGCACAGCATTCCAGCTCTTCACCATTAACAACAATCAGCTTTCTGTTTTCTAAAAACAACACAAATGCAGGAAGTGAAGCAAAACTACTACAAATGTTGAGTTTGAATGGAAAATTCTTTTGCAAAATGCTTTTTGGCAATAACTTCTTCCATCTCTTATGTCAGCTTTGGCAACCAAGCCAGCAGTGGACTCCATGAGGGACTAATGCTTCTGAGGGTCAGCTGGAGATATATCAAGAGTGAAGGGCCATATTTGCTAGGGGAACTCTTGATTGTTCTGGCCTTGTTAACCTCTTGTGATCGTAAAGGAAGTTCTCTTAATAACATCATTGTGATTCAGGGGGGTGTAATTGCACTTTACACAGTCTAACTTGCCCATTGTCAGTGTCAGTGCAGACCAAGTTTGGCCACATGTGCTGAGGCCACATTAGGGCCTCAGCAAAAAAGAGCTCTGAACAATATTTCCATCTCAGCTTGAGTTGTTGAAATGCCAGCTCAGGGTTCTGTGATGTTTCAAAGGGCTCAGCCCTTGCAGACATTGTGGCCCTTGTTTCTGACACTTGGTATTTTGGATGAATGCTTCACCTACAATTCATAGAGTAAGAAGAGAGAGCATCTGAAAGCCTGTCCTCCTTTGCTTGTCTGGAGAAATATCCTGTGCAGGATTTTGAAAATGATGCCCTACAGTGCACTCATTTTCAATCAGGCCTTGCTTTGCAAATGGTGCTACATCTAAATCCATGGAATGTGCTCGATGCAAACATTTGCAAACCTGGCTTTCTCCTGAGAAGAATATGCCTTCCTCCTAATTAAGGCTGGTTGTCTACCCAGCTATTCCCACTGCTGGCTGCCAGCAATAATGCCCATTGTAGTGTGGGTGGAAAATATGCAGTTTTCAAATCTCATTTATTCCATATAGTATTACATTCTCTCATGAACAGGCTGCTCGTTCTCTGTGAAAAAAAAAAAAAACAAACAAACCAAGCCAAAACGCTCTGGGAGCTGCACAGTCTCTGCCCACACTCACGGATAAGATGAGGGGATGTTTACCTCAGCATCCCTTTTCTTCTGCAAGCTCTGCTGCTGCCAACTCCCACAGTCTTGTGCCTTTTTTTCCCTAATAGTTTCTCTATCTCTGGTCATCCCCTCCACATCTGATTTGGTGGAATATTTGACTGTGTGGGTTATCTGAGGATTTCTTTCCCCAGGCTGGTTCTCTCAAATGGGTGTGAATTATCTGATATGGGGATTAAACACATGAACATAAAGTAAAGGCTGACATGGGGCATCTCAGCCCACTCCAGAATACTGTCTGTACACAGGACGATTATTAACAACTCATTTCACAGTGGCCCCTTCAAACCATTGTCATTGACTCAAACTACTGATCTAAGAAGGAATGGCGTTTCCTGGGGGTCAGTTGGTCTCAGCAATGACTGAGGTTTGAATCATTTAACAGATCCATGCTTTTTGCTGTCCCTTGGTGAGAGAATGTTATTATTTGGTGAGCAAGAAGGAATAGAAACACCCAGCCTGAAAAATTTCAAGTGATTGATTGATTGATCATGGTTCTAAATGCCTGGCTGGGTCTTATGCCTAAGTAGTATTTTGAAAACATTGCTTAATTTTTCCTCTAAGCCATAGTGTGCTAGAAAGAGTTGGCAGAGATTCCTGCTCAGACGGACTCAGAGATTGGACTGCACTTGCAGCTGATTTGACTTACAGGACATCAACCTTGCTTAAAATATGGGATTCTGATAAAAGAAGATCCTTCACTAAGAACCCATTTTTTCTCTGCTGCTTTACAGCACTGCCCTGATTGTGGATATTGTTGTGATATTGCTGTTTTCCGGGAAAGCAGATGACAAAAGATGACCTTAGCTCTGATTAGAAATGGACATACACTTTCAGGAACAGCAGCAGAAGCTGTAGACTGGGAATAATCAATAATTGCTCTTTTGGCAAATAGACGACCCTGTGGACTCACAGGAAAGATTTATGGGAGGCAATGTGTTTTTCTTATGAAAAAGAACAATAAGGAATAAAATGTCTGTTCCAGAGCTGTCGCCAGTATATAACAGTGGCTGATTTAAGCTGAAATTCTGTTCCTTCCTTGTGGTAGATTCACACTGAATGTGATGAAAAGGCAGGCTCAGAGTGCTGTGAAAAGAGTACGCATGCACCACATCAAACAATAGGTTGAGGGATGCCGTGACGGCTGCCAGTGTGTCTCATTGTACAGGATGCGTGGGCACACCGACTGCTTAGGGAGTGAAGATTAGCACAGGGAGCGTAAAAGGAGGGACAGGTGGCCAATGGCCATCGTGATGGGAGACCTGAGTTTTAGACATAACACATAAAAGTAATGCCACTCTAATAAAATGTCACTAAGCAGGTGCCTTTGCTAAAACTAGCGTGGTCTGAGGAGAAAGGAAGTTTCCAGTTTTCATTCGGCACTGGGTTCAGACCTTGGACTGTTTTAGCAGATAGAGCTGAGCAGGGGGAATCACCTGTTACTATTCCCCAACTGGAAATGTTAGACAACCCATTTGCAGTGAACACTGGAATGTGTTGGCTTTTGAACCATGAAACATGCATCACTTGAACATACACTTAAAAGTACTGAAGGCAAGTGAAAATGTCCAAAGCAAAGGCTTGTAAAATGTGACCAAATATTCATGGACCTTTGTTTGCATTACCCTCCGGTCTCTGTGAAGAAGCCCTTTAAATTTCATTTTGAGATGCTCTGGCAGTGTGAATACCTGTGCTTTAATTTAGTTTGCTTTAGCTCCCAGGAAGCTCTATTTCCAATAGTGATTTGAACTCCAAATCCTGACCTGATTGATCTTGTCTCACATGACAAGTCACAGTTGCTATTGTTTTAGTGCCTGGCTTGGTGCCCAAAAATGTACGTATTTGTACGGGGCTGTGACTTGCCATCCTACTAAATGAAGCAATACAAATAATAATAGTTTTCACTCTGAAAGACCTTTATAGCCATCTCTGATTTCAGCCTCATGCTGGCTCTGTACAGTGTGCTGCTAGGATTTATCACTGTTTGGTTCATGTTGAAAGACCCAGATTTTCCTGTGTAAATTGGAGCCCCCTTGTGCTAGTGATGTTACTGGTGCTCAGCGATGAAGTCTGAGATGCAGTACAAACAAAGGAGGGGAAAAAAAAAAAAGAAGGATTTAATGCTTTGATTTACAGGGTTAGGGAATAGAGCACATAGTATTTGTCAACAGGATCACATGCCCTCTCACAAGATGAGTCCTATCTGTCAAGCTGCAGTGGGAGCTCCTTTCAAAGCAATGACAAAGCCTGATGTGGCAGGTATTGGACAAGCTCCTCTGCTCAATGACCCTCCATGCTTCCTGAGAGAGACCACAGTGAGACTCTCCAAATACATCACTTGTGAGCCTAATTGACTCTAATTTAGTCTAGGTGTATAGCAAAGCAGTTGATCACATCTTATCTCCGTTTCCTTCATCATTGCCTCACCTACAATCCAAAATTTAATATACTGCAAAGATGATTTTAGTTAGCTCAGCATGCTGTGAGCTGTTGGATGAGCTGAAATAGGGTAGCCAAAACATACCAAGCACCTAGGATTTATTGCATCTCCACCGTGTGCACAACCCCCATTGGAAGTCAGGCCCTGCATGGCATGCCCAAGGTCACCTGGGAAGTGTGTGATAATGACAGGAACTAAACCTGATTTACCTGAATGTCCCAGGCTACTGTCCTTGCCCCAGTTCTAGTTTCTGTTGTAAGCATGACCTCATGACCAGAGATGGGAAAGAAATGTGTTCTCACCTCTTTATTTATACATACCAGCGTAATCCAAAACATATTTAGTATGTATATAACTTGAAATAGTAGCACTGTTCCACACAGGAGTGTATTGATTTGCAGAGAAGGAATGGTACTGTCAGAATATGGAGCTTTTATCCCATAGACTTTATTTTCTGCAAGATGTCAGGCTGTGTAATCCTGCAAAGCTATAAGCCTGCCTGCTTTCCATTGGAGAAGGCTGACAGTTTTTCAGCAGTTTTTTTTTTTGGCTCTACCATCCCCCATGAGCATTTGTTCTCTCTCTCTCTGTAGGTGGATTGATTGCTAGGTAGCTCAGTAAATAGGTTGGGAAAATAATACTTAATTGACTTGATATTACAGGTGACTTGAAGCAGTTGGGAAAACAATGTCAATTAAACAGTGCAAACATATATAGGTATGTCTGTGGATGATGTTTTTAAGTACTTTTGGAAGCAGAAAGTCCTATAATCTGAGATGTTATTCATCTCTGCAACGTGTTTAATTGTTTGTGTGTGTGTCTGTGAGTGGTAAATGGAGCTAAAGCTGTGGTTTAATCAATAGCTTTTCCATAAATCTCATCTGAAACAGAGCCCAGCTCAGCAGATGTTGATGGCTGAATTTCTGAGATATAAAGACCTCTGTCGGAATATTACCTGTGGTTCTGGATCTCTTGTGTGCTCACATTTCTGTATGCAACAGCTCACAAATGAATACAGCAAAATATGCTCTCTAATACCAGCAGTGCTTCAAATCACTTCAGTTGGTTGAATATTGCATGAGAGAGCTCCTGAAAATATCCCAGGCATCTTTATAGTGTTTTCTGAGAACTGCCTGGGCTACAGTAGAATTCTGTAATCCAAATAATATGGCATTCTGGCTGTCCACAAAACATCTATCATTTTCTCCTTACTAAATATGTATTTCTGTAAATCTAGCATTCATGACATCTCATAATGGGCCAGGATCCCACTGTGCTAACTGTTGTATGAACTCAGAGCAAAATCTGTGCCCTGCAGAGTCTGCAGTCCAAGGCTCCATTATCGCTAGTGAAGATGCCTCTGTTGGTGACAGCAAAACTAAATATGCCCATTTGTTTTTAGTATAGTTTGTGCTACAATGTTAGCTCCTTGCTTTGGTTAATAAATCACTCATAAGTGCATACTCATTATTTATCAGTATTTGCTGAGCAGTCTGGACAAAAAAAAAAAATAATTGCAAACATCCAGCTTGTTGGAGAGCTGCTCACAGTTGACTCTTTGTTGTGTAATGGAGCAAAATAGTCATACAATGTATCTGTTCTCCCATCTGCACAGTGTTAGTTCCATTACAGGATTTTTTTTTTTTTTTTGTAGGCAGAATAATCAGGCTTTTTACTCTTCTTAATTGCTTGAGTTGCAGTACTGCTCAAGACTCAAGAGGAAACAGCAGTCTTATTGAGTGATGCCAGATACAAACAGTAAGAGAAAGACCATCTTTGTTTGCACAATTTAGATGGAAAAATGTATTACAAGAGAAGATAAAGACATGTGCAAAGTGAGATTGCAGAACATATGTCTTGTGTTTGCCAAGCTAGTGCCACTTCCTCCCAGCCATGGTCTGCTATCTGAAATCTCAGGTGCAGCACTAGGGAGCTCATCGACCCTATACATCACAAAGTAAAAGCAAACAAACAAAACCACCTAACCAAAATCTTAGTAAGCCAGCAAAAATAACCTGAGACTTGCAGTTGAGAACATAGCAACCACTCTGATTTGTTGGCATGCATTTCAGCTACCTCCACCTGGTAATTCAATTACTGATGGAAGAAGTGAAAAACAAGAATTCCTTTGGTACTTCTCTCAGTACCAATACTGCTCATAACTCATGGAGAACCTAAACCCTTGTCTGATTTTTAAATGATTGTTGACCTCTGACACTTTTGTTGCCTATTCTTTTCATAAGGGTTTTAGGAGGAGGTAAAAGGCCTGACATGAGAACAAATGCATCTTTAGGCCCATCAGACAGTATTCAGGTAGTAATTGTGTGCATGTTTAGATTAAATAGATCTATTTTTGGGATGCTTACCTGGTTTATCAATGTTTTCCATATCATCTGAGTTTCTATCACCTGCAGGAACACAAAACATTCTTTATAAGTGCATCAACTTTATCAATGTTTTCCATATCATCTGAGTTTCTATCACCTGCAGGAACACAAAACATTCTTTATAAGTGCATCAACTTTATCAATGTTTTCCATATCATCTGAGTTTCTATCACCTGCAGGAACACAAAGCATTCTTTATAAGTGCATCAACTCTTTTGTGAAAATCAAAATAGCAAGCAGTGTTTTCACAGTGCACCATACAGGAGGAGTCCTAGTTGCCTTTTGCTTATTAAATTCTGAAGCTTCATGCTGGCCTCAAGTTATCCCACCTGCTCCTTGGTATAAATCAATTCTGAAATAAGTTACTCACACTGATTACCAAAATAATGCCCCTGCGTCTCTGAAAATGCTAGTTGCAACCAGATTGAAGGAAGACTGAAATAAAGTGAAATACCTGAAATTTTTGTTTCCTTTTATGCATGCCACTAGCTAGCCAACACACTGTATTTGCTGGCTTCTTTTCCTGCCTCTGTTATTCCAGTGATATGTAAGAGAGATAAGGACTGAGCTTTTTAGCTTCTGTGCAGTGTGATGCTAAAGCTATTGAAATTTCACACGTGTTTCCCCGAGTGCCTACAGTAAGCTGCAGAAATAAACACCAGTCAAAACTGCTCCAAGGACCATTCGCTTTCTATACCCCAAAAGCTAAACCAAATGTTTTGTTGGTTTCAAAATATCTGTACAACATTCTTTGGTTGCTCACCTTATTCTGTTTTCTGGTAGAAACCAGATTAAGAGTGACCATAAACAGCTGAGTCCACTTGTACCCACCTGGAAGTGGAACACACAAAAGCTGCCCTTTTAGCAGCACCCCTGAATGCACACATTTTTATTGGAGGTAAGAGTATAAAATGTAAGGCAGGTGTGGAATTTCAGAGAATGCTGTGAAATTTAGAGGCATCACTAATTAAGAGGAAAGCACATCCAAATATCCCTACCAAATCCCATAAAACTCTCTTGTCAAGCTATTGAGAGGCTTGCTTTAGGCCCAAGGGTGTCCAAATGAAGAAACTTATAAATTCTGTCCTTCTAGAGATGTATCAGTTTTATTATATCAGATAAAATATAGATTTTTTTTTTCTTGATTATTTTTATTTTTATATAGCTGGGTTTTTTTTCTAAAATTGCTAATTAAGTACTGCTCCACCTCTGGTATTTCTTAAAAGAATTTAGTGCCTCTTTACTCCCAAAAGTAAGCCATACTTCTCTAGTGGCACATCTGTCTATCCTCAAAAAATAATGTTTTTAATCTAACACTAGCTGAAGGGTTAAACACCATGACCTAGATACAAAGGTGAAAAGCTCAGGTGCATCCACCTAAAGCCTCCTACTTTTTAACTTTTTTTATTTAGCCTCTAAAATTCAGTGTTGCTCTTATACCTCAATTCCTCCTCCTGTATCTCTGCAGATATCACCCTTGAGTGAAGTCAAGCACCTTGTCTTGAATCTTTTCTGTCCAAGCATGTCTGCCATCTCCTTATTGTTACCCTTTTTATTGAGGGATTGCTACAATTTCTTCATTGTAAAAGGAGTCTGGCTGAGCAACTCTGCTGGTTCAGAATTTACAGTTTGCACAGTGTAGTGTCAGTGCTTAGGATGCTGCTGATATGGAAAGAATTGGCTTTGTTTTGCCACCTGGACTGAGAGGAGACATAAGTTAAGCTGCTGTAATGCGGAGTGCTTCTCCAACAAGAGTCCAAATGGAAGTCTGCAAGAATCAGATGCACTGTGGAAGCTTCTCAGCACACTGTGGCAGTAACTGTTAGCTCACTAAAAGGAAAAAAAAATATTTTGCTTAATTGCTGACAGAGGTAAGGCTGGTAGATCTATGTCTCCATACTTTCCTATAAGATGGGTAAACCAGGTGAAAACTGTGGAACAATGAGGATTTAGTATCCATGAATCTTTTTGCCACTGATGTGAAGAGGGTTTTTATTCAGAAAAATATTTCAGCAGGTGTTTTAAAAGCAAGAAAGAACTGAGTATGTCATTACTTTGAGAAGGTGGTGGTGAGGGAGTTGTTTACCACACAAAGCTTGCAGTCAAATGTGATTTGAAGGACAGGCAAGGATTGAGCTGATGGATCTTGTGGAATGATACTGGTAAGCCATTTGGCAAGGAAAAAGTGGCAGTTTGCCAAGATGAGGCAACCAACAGCAGAACAAGAGGAGACAGTCTCAAGTTGTGCCAGGGGAGGTATAGGCTGGATATTAGGAGGAAGTTCTTCACATAGACAGAGATTGCCCTTTGGAATCGGCTGCCCAGGGAGGTGGTGGAGTCACCATCACTGGAGGTGTTCAAGAGAAGCCTGGTTGAGGCACTTAGTGCCATGGTCTGGTTGATTGTTTAGGGCTGGGTGATAGGTTGGACTGGATGATCTTGGAGGTCTCTTCCAACTTGGTTGATTCTATGATTCTGTGATATGATTCTATGACTATCAGGGTATTTGGTGTATGAGGGAATTGCTTTGCACACAGGTGCCTAAAAATTTCCAGATTTGTCTTCATGTGGGGCAAGGTGACCTCCGAGGTGACCTTACTGTGGCTTTTCAGTATCTGAGGGGGGCCTACAAGAAAGCTGGGGAGGGACTTTTTAGGATATCAGGTAGTGATAGGACTAAGGGGAATGGAATAAAGGTGGAGGTGGGGGGAATCAGGCTGGATATGAGGAAGAAGTTCTTCAGCATGAGAGTGGTGAGAGCCTGGAATGGGTTGTGCAGGGAGGTGGTTGAGGCCCCATCCCTGGAGGTGTTTGCAGCCAGGCTGGATGAGGCTGTGGCCAGCCTGCTGTAGTGTGAGGTGTCCCTGGCCATGACAGGGGGGTTGGAACTGGCTGATCCTTGTGGTCCCTTCCAACCCTGACTGATTCTAAGATTCTATGAAGTTGTGGTGGAGGCGATACAGTAAGAAGTGGATTCAGTGCCTGAAAAGAAAGTTTTTAAACTCACAAGGCTTAAATTTCTTTGTAGAAGGAAGTCTGGGAAGAGAAGCTGGAAGGGAAAATAGTGCCTCTTGACTGAATGTCACTAGCTCTGAAGCAGTTAATCCACACTGAAGTGTAGTACCACTGCATCTCTGCCTGCACATATTGTCAAACCATGGATGTATCATGCAATAAGTATCACAGAGAACTGAGCAGTATCAGTAAATGGGTGTTGTCCTTAAGGGCTCTATCAGTCTGTCCCAGTCTGGAAGGAGATGTGTTCCCAGGGTTCTGCTGACCATTTAACATTCACTCTGAGGTGTTTATTCATGTATCAAAATGAGCTTTAATTTTTCTGTATTTCACTGCTGGTCTACTACAAGCACAAGATATTGAGTGAGAGGTGCATTTCCTCTCCCTTTTGGATTCCCAGTTCTTTGTCCATTATAGATGCAGACAGTCAGAAGCGTGACTAGGGAGTTTCTTACCATGTTTCTCCATGGGATGTGCTCAACAGTTGTGCTTTTCTTCCCTGTGATTAGAATTAATTACTGCTACTTACCCTCTGCAACGTGAAAGAGAAACACGCTGAAGGTATCTGTCGATGGTGGCTGAAAACAAAATGAGAAAACAGGGAAAAGAGAACAGAATTGCTTTTCAAGGCCAGTGGATTTCAGTGAATAGTTGTGCTACTTGCTAAAAAGGTATGTCCCCCACCCCTGTAAATCAATAACATATCATCCAGTCAGTCCCCTGGGATGTACAGTGTTCATATAGCATGGAGATAAAGAAAATATTTTTGTATGGAAAGTAAATGTCTCCACATAGAAAGTTTTTGGTCTGTTTGCAAATTCAATCCTATTTGCTTGCTTTATTTATTTATTTACTCTGTATTTTTAGTTTTGGTCTGTATTAGTTTTTCTTTCTCCCATATTGCTTCAGCATGCCATACAGTGCAATGCCACTTTTGTCCCATTGAGCTGCTATTTCCCTATAAAAAGTAGAGTGTTTTGCAGTCACTGTTAACACTGGTGAATTTAAGCTGCACTGTCTATTTGTAGAGGCTGCTCAGTGCAAGAGCTTCCACTTGAAAAGATCAAACAAATTGGAGAAATGTTCTGAAAAAAAGTGAAAGGGAGGGAGGATGCAATTCAGTAAAAGCAAAGGCAGAAATTTATACACAGGAGGAAGAATTTGCTGTACAGATTGAGGCAGGTGGCAAACTGGTTATGAAAAGAATTTGGGAACTGTGGATCACCAGCATGACATAAATTGTCTTGTGTGTGGAAACCAGCATTCTCCCTTGGAAATGGGTATTGGAAAGACCCCTCTGCTTTTCTCAGGGTTAGTTAGGTCACAGCCAGAGCACTGTGGCTAGTTCTGGGTGTGCTTTTTTCACAGAAATATGGATCAGGAGGAGAAGAGATGGAAAAACAGAGATCTGGAAAACAGGATTTGAGAGGAAAGGTCAAACAAACTCAGGGTCATTTAGCAGAAGAACGAGTTGGATAGAGGGAGAACATACCTGCACAACTACAAAGTGGAGAGGAATAATCTGTTCTCCATGGCCATGGTAGTTACGAGTAGGAGTGATGAGCTTAAACTGCAGCAAGGGGTGGATTTGTCTAAGATAAGAAGGAAGTACTAAAGGTGTGATAGCAAGGTCTGCATTTAAGCACTAGGCTGGGAGGCTCAGGGATCCCCACTGCTGCTTTCAGAGCAAAGGGGCACCCATTTGTCAGGAACTGTCAGAGCAACCTAAGGCAGATAGAGAAGCTAGATAATTTCAGAGAGTCCTTTCCTACAAGTCTGTGTTTGAATTTCATTTTAACAGGTCTATTTGATCTCCAGCTCCTCTGCCAGACTGCAGATGTAGGCCCAGCAGCCATATGATCACCACTGTGACTCAGAGAAACTCTGTGACAGGCAATTTACTTCCTTGGATCTCCCACACACGCCAAGCTGGAGGGGTAGCTATCTGATAAAAGAGCTGTGCTTCTCAGTATGTCCATTCCAATCTTGTCATGCTTAACTGCTCATTCTGCTTCTGTAACCCTTCCTCAAAAGCAAATGGGTAGAATTCATCGAAGGTCCTCCATGCTGAAACATGTCAGCCTAAAGCAACATCTTACTGTCCAGGAAGAACCAATGTGGGACACATAACTCGGTTTATATTGACTTAACAGGTGGAAAAGACAGATTCTATTTAGCGACAGATAGGTAAAAATGATTCCCTCTCATTCTGTTTCTCTTGTCTAGCCAATTTGTCCTTGCACTTTTCTCTTTCACCATTGCCAGCTTTTGTAGTTAGGCTACAGACAGTTAAGCTTGGAAAGTCTAGGAAAAGCAAATCCAAAAGGAGTTGTACAGAGCAGGGTATTTTATTTCTCTCTTGTTTTGCAGAAAGATTTTGTTATCTAGTGACTATGCAGAGAAGAAAACAAACAAAAAACCAACAAACAACAACCAAAAAACCCACAGAAACCTTGCTAGTTACTTCCAGCTGAAACAAATCCAAAGGAGGAAATGCTCATACAATAGCCTCTAGATCCCAAAGCCTTCAATTCACTTTTGTTTCAGAAATACAGGGAACCTGCAGAGGAAAAAACATTTGTATTTTCTTCTTCTATAAATCACTCATTAGCCCCGTGAAAAGAATTTTCCTGATGGAAAATTCACGTGTGGAAGGTTTCAAAGTCTTTAACTTCTGAAATGTGATCTCTAGCCTCTTTCTGTTTTCTGGAGTGTAAGATATTGAGTTATGGTTCCCAAAGACTAGTGTGGCTGGTGTGCAAAAAGCCTCAAATAATGTAATACAATTTGCTTAAACTCCATGCTGATGTAGCACCATAAGGATATTTGGGTCTCTTTATTTTTTACCTGCTTTCCTCCATACACTCTGACACCATTTTATCCTTCTCTTCCTGTTTTATATTTGGGGGAGGAATCTTGCCTGCATTAGTAGATCACGTTCCAGTGCTCAGGATGTGACATTTCAGCATCATGATTCTTGCAGAAAGTCTCAGGGGACTATCCAGAAGAGGAAAAGAAGGCTTGGAAAATATTGTTGTAAAAAATACGATCAGAAGCATATTTAAGTGCCATGTACCCTGTGTAATGGGATCAATTCAGCACTCATCAAGAAGGGAGAGAACTCCCTGTTGAAACCCCAGCATCCTCATGCAACATCTCCCAGATCCTGGGAGATCTCCCACGCAGTTCCTCACCAGACAAGGCTCTGCTTCATGTGTAAGTGCTGATGGACTCAAAGCACAACTTGCTGGCTCTGTTTTATCTCTCTGAGTATGGTACAAATCCTAGTTATTAAAAATCAAGAACAGAAAATCCAGTTCTGGATGTAATACCAGTCCAGGTCCAATTCTGAGTGTCCACTGGATACCAATGGACAGTTGACTGCTGCACAGTAAAACAACACAATTTATTACAATTTTCCACAGATGACATATGTTGATTGATACAGGACTCAGAATTTAACAGGCATAGAATTTCAATTAAACTGATTTTCAGAAGAGTGTGGTCATCACCATGCTAGGAAAGAGGTGTTTTAGAAAATGAGACAGACAGTTGCACTTTCTGTATAGAATCACAGAATGGTTTGGATTGGAAGGGACTTTAAAGGTCATCTAGTGCCATCTCCTCTGCCATGGGCAGGGAACACTTTCCACTAGACCAGATCACTCAAAGCCCCATCCAACCTAGCCTTGGCATGCTGTGCTGCACCTGGTCTGTGATTTAAAAAGTGGGCTTTAGCTTTCAAATTTCAAAACCACTTAATTCTTAACCAAACCATATCATTAAACTGTGGGGTGTTTTTTCTTTCTTTCTTTTCTTTTTCTTCCTCACCTTTTTTCACAAGTGGGGCTTCAAAAAGGGCAAGAACTAATTATTTCTAAACTGACAAGCACTTTTTTCCACAAGTAGGCATGAAGTAAAACAAGCAAACAGAGGCCCAGATGGATCAATTCCATTTTGATTGCAGCAGTCAGCAGCCATGGGACACTCAGCCAAGCCAATGTGGGGGCACAGCCACAGGCACATGCTGTGCTGTGTATGTATGTATGAAACAGTCTCAAGCTGTCCTAGGGGAAGTTTAGGCTCAAGGTGAAGAGAAAGTTCTTCATGGAGAGAGCTGTTAGCCATTGGAATGTGCTGCCCAGGGAGGTGGTGGAGTCACCATCCCTGGAGGTGTTCAAGGGGGGATTGGACATGGCACTTGGTGACATGGTTTAGTAGTCATAAGGTCTTGGGTGATAGGTTGGACTTTGATGATCCTTGAGGTCTTTTCCAACCTTATTGATTCTGTGAAAATCCTTGTGGATATGCATTACAGGCTTGATGGGCACTGAAATGCACTTGTGTGAATGTGCATGCCTCAAATGCCCTCCTGGATGTTGATTTTCATGCAGACACTGATGGCTTGAGTTCAGAAGATCTCACATCATGGTTGTGTCTCTCCTGGTGTCCACTGACAGTGTCATGAAACAGTTGCAAACATTGACAGAGAGAACCCAGCTGTGGTCGCTTTGTGGTGTTTATATTCTCTACAGAAAATAACAAGAAGGAATCAGCTCTTTCCAGTGAAGCAGATGAGTGGGGTTTGACTGAGCTTAAGAGGTAGGAGCAGAGCAACACAGTCACAAGTGACTAAATTCCTAGCAATACTGTCTTCCAGCCATGGCAGAAGTGTTTGTCTGAGTTGAATGAGAATGTAGCATAGCAAGGGACTGCTATTTACCATGCTGCAGCTGAGTGTTTCAAAAGGATCTCTTCCAGATCCAGGAGGCAGGTCTAAGTTTCCCTGAAGGAGTGGGTGCTTTCAGCTGCCTCCAGCTTGTTTTGCTCTGGAGAGCTGTTGAGCACAGGCCATCTTTAGTCAGAGCACAGCTCTCTAAAATGCAACCCAGGCAAGAGATTTTCTGTGTTTCTGGCTGTAACAGTGTGAGAGCTGAAATCCCCCTCCCACACTGACAATAACCAGGCTGGCTCAGTCTGGAAGCAAATGAAAGCTGTATTTACAAGCAGATCTACAATCTATGATGAAATGCAATGAATAGGTACAAATAGACACTATCCACAACATTCACAAATATGTACAATCAACAGAAAAGCACAACCAAGTCCCCTTTGATTCCCCCAAGGGACCTCCCTCCCAGCCAGAAGGAATCCCCCCAGGCCCCTCTGCAGAAGGCAGACAGTCAAGAAGCAGAGAGACTTAGCTTGTCAAGGTCAGTGTGTTATCTTCAGCCAGAAAAGAGGAAAACAGCAGACAGAAGCCCAGCAAGCTGAGACTCAGACTGCCCAACTCCCCAACCTTGTTTTGAGTAGAGACTCTTAAACATTTCTGTCTCCCCAATGGAAGTGTTTAGAACAATCTTTATTTTGCTTCCTTACGCCCAATAGTGATTTGCTTACATTCTTTCACTTTCTCTGCTTGAACTTTGTGAAGAAAAATTTAAAAAGACAGTCTTAAAACCATCACACTGGGC
Source organism: Indicator indicator (assembly GCF_027791375.1). Taxonomy (NCBI): domain Eukaryota; kingdom Metazoa; phylum Chordata; class Aves; order Piciformes; family Indicatoridae; genus Indicator; species Indicator indicator. The sequence continues at coordinate 23,702,639 of NC_072019.1, read as the reverse complement.
TCCTCCTTGAAACATCCATTACCAGCCAGGCCACCAGGGCGTAGGCAAAGGCTAGTAACTGTGCATCCAGAGGTGACCCAGTGTCTCTAAGTCTCAGTAGATCTGACTGTGCTGTAGTTGAATGCTCCAGAGAGTGGCTGTGAGATACTGTGAATAGTGTGACACATACAAGGAACTGCTTTTATGTCTTCTGATGAGAATGTTGTGCATATGTGTGAATTTAGTGCTGAATTAACAGCCCCAAAAAATGTATCTCTGGGAGAGCTTACTCATGCCACTGTGTCTGAAGGGACTGGATTTAGAGGTGAAAAGTAAAAACCTTACAATAGCCCTCTGAGTGCCTTGTTTCTCTGTGAAAGCATCCAACAAGGGTGCCAACCCCAGCAGCAGGTTTTGTCTGTGGCCACATTTCCACTGGAAAATGGACCTAAGGCCACCACATTGCCTTCAGCTGCATGAGGCACACTGAATACCCTTTTCTAAAAGGTTATCTGCTCCAAACTGATCTTCTCCAGCATTTTTCAGGTGATCCCTTGACATTTTTGCTCCCTCTAAAACCTATGAAAGCCTGTGACACAACTGGTGAGATGTGTTTAGCAGTTTCTGGCATGGCAGGGGCAAACTTAAAATGCCTATTCATCTCTACCTGGGGAGAGATGACCTTCACCTGCCAGACTCCAGTATGGAACCTTAGATTTGTGTTTGTCTCTGTGGTTGCAGGTGAGCATGCAAGAGCTCTCCAGTACTTCCTGTCCCTTCTTTTCTTGGTGTTGGTCATCTGGAAGGGAATACTGTGCCGAAGTGTAAGACTCTTTTTGGTGTCTTTCTGCTTCTTTTTCTTTTAAAGTCTCCTGCAGCCTCAGATACTGGCAGTGAGTGTACTTTAAATAGCTGTGCTGTCTTCTCTCACATACTTTCTCAATGGGCTTCTCCTATTTGAATATTCAGGGTCTGATTCTTCTGATTTAGAGGATAATTGACATTTCCAACACATTGTACTCGTAGCTTTTCTTACTAAACATCATTAAATTCACTTCTCTGTGGCTAAGGATACCTCTTATTTACACAAGAGTCCCAACAAACCTGCATTTGCAAACACAGTAATTACATGTTGTTTTTCTGTTAGCTCTGGCAGGTTTGGAGCCTAACAGCCAGCATGATGGCTGCACTGCTCCATGCAGAGTAGATCACTCAGATCTCTCCTGCCTCAGAAGACAAAGCCTACAGAAGCAGCACAAATTTTAAGCTACACTGTGTATTCTCATGTTCACTCCTCTTCCTGGGCAGGCTTTGTATCTTCTGTGGCTTAGTGAGGTAGTAAGAACTTTTGAAATCCTTCTCTGTATTGAAAATTAGATATACAATTTTTTTAAGCATCTGTGACTAAACCTTTTTGGACAGGAAAGCAATGAAATCTTTCTGGGTTTTAAGGCCACATACAGCTTTGGTGAGCTGTGGTTCCTGTCTGCTCAGGACACTGCAGCATTGGAGAACCACAAGGTTAATGCTGGTGGTCCTCAAGTACTATCTGATAGGTCTGTACTGCAGCAGAGTCATGGCAGTAACTCCATCATGCCTTTAACCAAGGTCAGTCTAGGGGAACTGAAGCTTTGGGGTATCTGTAGAGATTCAATTGTTGCCTCATCTGGGCTCTTTAAGTAAAGAAAAAGAAATATAAAAAATTAATTTGTGTCCATAATGTATATACTGATTCTCCAAAAGTGTGGTTTTCCTGCTGCCATATGGAGAGATTTGTTAGTGAGACTGGAAGTGATAGATCTGTGCTTCAGTGGAAGGATCAATTGTGGTTATACAATGTCCCAAAGAGGACAGATCTAATATAGATCAAATATTGTCTGGGCCAACTAGGGCCTTGCTCATGTTACACACTACCTATAAAGAGATACTGTTAAGAGGAGTGGTTGTTTGGTTTTGTGGTTTAAAATTATTCTTCCAGGAATTACTTCTTTGCTGTCACTAACACTTCTGTCTGTGTGAAATTAATGGAAAGTACAGTTATTTTCTCCACCATTGTTCTTTTCTTGCTTTCCGCAGTACCTGCTAATTAAATGGTTTGTTTCTTACATTGCCCATCTTGTAAGAAATGTATTTGTTAAAAAAAAAAAAAAAAAACAAAACCCACATCCTGACTGCAAAGACACAAACCCTCTCTGAGAGTCAGAGGCATGTGGCCCATCGGAGATTGCATCTTTCAGGTTTCAGATTTTCCTTTCCCACAGGAGTGCAGAAAGTCATATCCAGTACTTGAGTTGGAGATGTCTGACCCCCAAAATAATGCTGTAAGGCAGGAAAGGAGCTGAGCTACCTCCAGATCAGCACCTGGGTTAACACTTGTAAATGACCCTCTGCCCTGTGCTAGCTCCAAGGATTACAGTGGTTATGTCTTTTCAAATAATTAGTGACTGGTTAGAAGCCTGATCCAGGGCCTGCTGGACACAGAGTCCCACTGGACTGGGACTTGGATCTCTTTGTCCTTTTGCTCCAAAATGCCTGTTAATGGAGCAGTCAGAAAAAAGGAGGTCAATCTCCAGTTAGCAAACAGAAACTACCAGTTGTTGGCTATCAGGCATCCCTGAGAATGGATCTGTGTAGGGCCATTAAAAGCTAACTCTTGTTGACAACCACCAACTCTAGAAATGTTTTTGGTCATGTTGGTGATAGCCAAGAAAGCTGGAAAGGTCATAGCAGGTCAGCACACCAGAAATTGTTATTGTTGATTTTTTTTCTGAAGGACTGACAATAAATAATAAGGGTTGATTTTTAAAGGGAATGTTAAAACTGAACTGCACTGCAGCCCTGTACAAACTCTGTGTTTGCACAAATTTGGCAATGCAGAACTTGTGCCCTGAGGTCACCGTAAGCTGATGAGAGGGGAGCTTGCCTTGAGGTGCACTTCACCGATCTTCTGCTTACAGAAATCCACGGATGAGGTGAAAGGGAAGGATCAAACATGTTTATGCTTAAATCCATGATCCCTGAGTTGAAGGTTATATAAACACCTAGGAGTATAGAACTGGAGAGATAAAACTGTGTGCTTACTGAAATAGAAGAGGAAACAGTTTTGTATAGAGAGGATGAATAGTTGGAACAAACCTATATTGTCCATGAAAATATCATCCACCATACTCTAAATGCTACTGCTGGGTAAGTCTTGCCTTGAAATCTTTCTGAGATGTAGCCCCAGGAACCTGTCCTGCCTTCCTGGAAGCACTGACCTGTCCTTTCTGTTTCCTTCAATGGGCTAAGAGAAAAGAAAGGTCCAGTTTCTGCCTGACACCTTCATCCAACGTGAGGCTATCCTTGGACATAACTGGGTTGTGAAACATTGTGATCATAAAAATTAAATGAAGATGGGAGCTAAATCTTGTTCCACTGTTCCTGTTCTTGCTCATCTCTGACACCAGGATTTGATGTATGTAATCAGCTGATCTGTGCTGGAAAGGTTAGAAGTGAAGGATGTTCCTGTCACAGATTAGCAAAATGCTGGAGTAGCTTTGGCCTTATGAGACTTGAGGTAAATTGGTTTAGCCCCTGTAAGTGCTGGACAAGTTATAGCTATGGATAGAGGAGAAGTTTCTTTTGGATAGACATGAAAGGAAACTGAAGCACAGGGTAGATTTTAAACTGTACAGTGCCAAAACATGTTTATGTTTTGGCAAATAACCTGGCAAAATCAAGTTACTTCACAGGATTTCTGTCATCTTGTACTCCAGATGTCTTGTATGAATGTAAATTCTCTCCAGTTTTCCCTTGGTCTTGAGGTCCCAGGCATAGGAAAGCTGATTGCAGTGCCAAGATCTTGCTGGCCATAGATAGCATAGAAATCAGAGGCATGTTCATGCTGCAGATTTGTATCCAGCCCTTTTTCTCCCTTCTCCTCAGCAGCTCTTGCACAGCTAGACACAGGCTCTCAAAGAGATCATGTTCTCCCCTAAACTGTTGTCCAGGACTATTTTTTATTATTTATTACTGGTTTTATAAGATATAAATATGAGTTTGCCCAGAGGTGTGTTCAGTTGCTCCAGGCAATCTGGATATGCAGAATATGTCTGTCACAATCTGAGGGTCAAATGACTGCATGACATTTGGAAGGTGGCTTCTCCTGAGTTGCCATCTGTCTCCAAACTGATCTTACTGGGCCTTCAGCTGCAGATGGATTGCCCCAACACAACCTTTTTTCCTCAGCACAATCCTACAGTAAGAGTCACCACTCAGAGCAACTTTTACTTATTAAGAAGCAAAATAATGTGGGAAATATTCACCTAGCCAGCAGATGCCTTCTAGGTTCAACTGATGCCTCTGCTCCTTCTACGAAACCCATCCTGTGTTCTTGCATCCTCATTTTAATCTCTAAAGTCTCCACTACATCCTCTGTAGATAAAGTTATCACAGTTCTAGTTAGCACAGGTTTCCTCATATTAAGTGACTTGAGTTTTTGGTATGTTCCTCTCTCCTGTGTTTGTTCCTTGCTCCCAGTCTCTCATGCCCTGGCTTGTGGGCTATTCAGAAAGGCTACCTGTTTGGTTGGTTGGTTGGTTTTTGAGTCATTACAGCTAGTATTTTACTTAAGAAATCTGGCTGTCTTTTTAAAAGCCTTCATTTGGCTTTAGGAAACAAGGTCAATGTCCATATCTGAGTATTTTTGTTTCTCTGACTTCACTTGATATCAGGCATGACAATCTGGGTGTAAAAGCAAGATGTCTTAACTCCCAGTCCTGTGCTTTACCAGGTTGGAATGGAATAGAATGGAAATCACTGTTCTTCATTGTACCTCAGTTTCCCTCCATGTAAAACAAGAATCCTTCTCAGTTTGCAGAGTGCAGAAGCAGTGAGCATCTTAAATCCTGATGGTGAAATAGGAAAATGTGGAGGTGCCTCTGGTTACTGACTGTGCAGTCCTATGACCTTCACTTTTCACAGTGCTACAGGTTGTGCCCCTTTGCAAAGCCCCAGAGAGTCTGCCTGCAAAGCCTTCTATCACCTGGACCCTGTGAGACCCATCTCGAGGCAAGGTCCTCATCATTCACTGAGCTTTTAATTCCTTAGAGAGGCAGAAGACTCAATATTCAGCAGCTGGTTATTTCTTCCTTTCTCTCACTCCCTCACACAGAGTGTCAGTTAAAAAAAAAAAAAAAAAAAAAAAAAAAAAAGTGGCAGAGAACTGGCCATTAGCAAGGAAAACAGTTTAGGGAAGAGACGAAATAAAAATGCAATCAATTATCTCTTGCCGTGCCCAGGTGTGTGGGTGCAGTCAATTCTCAAAGTCATCGAGGATTTTAGATGAGAAAAGGGAAGCTGTTCATGGCAAATTGCAAGTGTTGGGGGGAAGGGGGAGGGAGAAGGAGAGAGAAAGCAGAGAGGGGAGAGAAGGAGAGATTAATTTCCCTCTTGAGTGAGAAGTGTGTTTGAGACAGACAGATGGGCTGTAAATACTCCAAACCAAGGACAGGAGCTGAGACAAGGCAGAGACTGGTGATTGAAGTGTGACTGTGATGGAGGTGGTACATTTCCTGGCCAAGGTGACTGGTTTTGTTCTGAAAGGGGGAGATTTTTGAGATGTGGCTGCCACGCTTCACATCAACCTGGAGCAGGACAGCATATTTAGACTTGATAAGTGATATCCAGGTCCCAGTGGGGTTTTCCTTAAGGGTCAGATTCAACTACCTGCCTTGTAAGGGAAGAGTGAAGGGGGAGAGAGAGGAAGGGAAGAAAGCAAGCAAAAAGGGAAGGGGGGAGGGGAAGGAAGGAAGGAAGAAAGAGAAAGACACTCTTCTTTCCTCGTTAAAATTATTGAGCTGTCTACAAGTGGTGAGCGAGGGGCCCATGTGACCGGCAGTTAATCACATTGCTGTGAAATGTGACTGCTGCTGATAATAAGATCTTCCCTTCAGTAGAATTTCTGTTTCAGAAATAGTGATTTTTTTTTACGAAGAAAAGAGGTTGAGGAAGATATCATTTCAGATCTAACAGAGCCTGTGTACATTTTCTTCAGGTAGAAAAACTTCCTTGTTTCCTTTTCTGTTTGGCATCCCTGTTTGTATTATTTTTATTATCATCATCATCATCAATTTTTTTATTTCCAGAGCCTGAACTCACTGTCTACAAATGTAACCCAGCTCCAACCTGTCTGCTAGCAGATTAGTTCCCATTTAGTCATAAAGTTCACCAACCTTGTTCCAATCAATTAATCCCTAGAATCCTTAATTTATCGATGCCCCAGTCTATGTAGCTGTCGAAAAGATGAACATCCTGCTTCAAAATGAACTGGCCAGCCTTTGCTCCAAGATACAAGAATTATTAAGAGGATGGTAGTAAAGAAGCATTTAGAAATCCCTTCTGTACAATCAAAGGCAACAGCAGCTCAGAGGAAAATAAAGGGGATTTTAGCATGCATGAAAAACAGTGCAATAAATGAACCAGGCTCTGGGGATGGGAGTAGCAGGGCTGTGGAACTGCTGTGGGCTGAGCTGAGTTGGCTTCTTCTGTCATAAACTGAGCTAATATATGTCAGGTTACTGCAAGAGTCACAGGTGCGAGTGAAAGGTGTTGATCTAGACACTTTCCCACCTTCAGATTTTGCTTCCTAGAACCTCGTCATTCCTTTTTGGGGAGCCCAAATTACATTTTTTTTTTACAGGATTTACTGGTTGATTCAACATGAAAATTCTCCAAAGCACACTGAAATAAGTAGAAGTCTCTCTGTTGGTTTCCCTGGCTTGTAGATCAGGTGTTGCTAAAGCAGATGCTTTAGTCACAACTAATTAGAGCTGATCTGGTTGCATAAGAGAGAAAAAATTACAGCAATGAAAGCACTGAAGTATTGAGTTTGCTTCCATGTTACTGGAATGAATTTATCTTTAATCTTATCTCTGTATTTTAGATAGTAGTTCTTACTACTACTTTTTTTTTACTAAACCACCTGATTTGGAAAACAAAAAGCACCTATAATTGTTTTGATAAATTAATATATATATATATATATTGTAATTAGCTCAAGTGTTTCTGGAAAAGAAAAGAAGTACAAGTTGAAGTGCTCAGAAGTGCCTAAATAAAGGTCAGGTCTTAGCTTTCATGTTCTTTCAGCAACAGGACACACTGTGGCTCCTCTGACAGCTTTTTCCTTCTCTGATGAGTCTGGCATACTCTTCTGCCTGACAAATGATCTGCAAACAGACCCACATTTTCTCAGCTACATCAGCTCAAAATTACTTTGCCAAGCAATTCTTGGGTGGTTGTTCAACTGCAAGCCGTTCTTCACGGGAGCTACGTTTTGACAGGCGATCTGCTTCAAGGGGGCTCTTCTCCCAGGAGTTTGTTCCTTGTGCCTGCATTGGCTGAATGTGGGTGAAGCACCACTTTGTGGTTGTGAGAGGTTATTTCTTGCAAACTGTGAGAAAGGCAACGCATAGCAAGCACAAATGTGACTGGAGTAAAGGTATTTTCTCCTGGAAAACCTATGTGGAAATATTTTTGATGCTATGCTCCTCTTAGTCTCCAGACAACATGTCTAGGCTGTCTTCTAGCATCAGCCTGACCTTGGACAGGCATGTTCTTATGGACCAAGTAAGTAAATGGTTCATTTTCTTGTTTCTGCTGCTGCATTTCCTTGGGCTGCAAGCACCACATCCCCTTCTCAGTCTGGTTTTAATCTACAAATGGAGGAGTCTGGCAGCCTTTGAAAAGCTTTTTACTATTGGAAAGTATTGGTATACTTGTTGTTGTGAGCAGCTCTTTATTGCCTCATAAGTTCTGCATTAATTTTTGCATTTGGGAACACCACTTAAAAGAATGTGCTGCAGTAAATGTTGACTCCTGGCTCAGTACTTGAAGTTGTGCCTGTGTGGTGTTCTCTTTGGCTCTCAGTAGGCTTTCCTGGCAACAGAGAAAGGAAATTGGCCCTGAAAATCAATGAGCTACTTTTATCCAGTCCTGTGCCCAAGCTAATTGGGGTATTTAACTGATCTGCTCAGCTTAGGGGCAGCACCTTGCTGAGGTAGCAATACTGCTCCTCTTGTCAGGAGAAGGGTCTCCTCACTTGGTGTATCTCTTATATTTTTTCCTTTGAACACTGGCTGGTGACAAAGACAGGCTGTTGGAATAGGTTAGGTTTGGTTTGACCCGGTTTGACATTTCTTCTGAAAGGTTCCTTTATTCTTGCTCTCAGTGGATTTCTTTTCTAGACTGACCAGCAATTCCCTGTCCTTTCTGCTTTCTCTGCTCTTTGTCTGTTAGACCAGCCCAGCTATATTTTGCTGTTAGCTGCTTCAGCTCCTGCAAAGTCATAGGCAGTGCAAGAACTGATACCTTCTTACTAAACTGAACCATTACTCTACCAGAACACAATCCCAAACACATCAGTTTTCCCGACTGCTGCCAGAGCCTTACACCGTGGTCCAGCTGCTTTTCCTTCAGGTTTCCAGCATGCCTGAGGTAGGCCTTAAGGGCCCTATTTGAATGTGGTTCAAGATACATAGTTCTGCCTCATTTCCAGCCTCACAGCTTCATTCTCTAACCTGCCATCCCTCGTCTCCTGTTCCTATACCCTACAGCACTGCAGCCCTGCTTGCATATGCTTCTTGCTTTCCCTTGATTGCTTTTTTGCAGCTCCTCCACTTGCCCATGCTGGCTTGCTTTTGCAGGCAGCGTATTTATTGCTAGCTGGCAAACACAAGCACTTGGACATATATTCAATTATCTTTGAACAATTTCCATTTACTCTGGTTTTGCTTTCCCCTCTTTGTTTCACTGGATGCTATCTTTATTTTCAGAGCTTTTTCAACTGCAATTTCTGTTCTCCCTCCTTTTTATTTTTTCTTTCCTTCTTGCTTTCCTTCTTGCTTTCCTTCTTGCTTTCCTTCTTGTTTTCCTTCTTGCTTTCCTTCTTGCTTTCCTTCTTGCTTTCTCCTTCCTTCTCTCTTTCTCTTTCCTTTTCTCTTTCTCTTTCCTTCTCTCTTTCTCTTTCCTTCTTTCTCTTTCCTTCTCTCTTTCTCTTTCCTTCTCTCTTTCTCTTTCCTTCTTTCTCTTTCCTTCTTTCTCTTTCCTTCTTTCTTTCTCTTTCCTTCTTTCTTTCTCTTTCCTTCTTTCTTTCTCTTTCCTTCTTTCTTTCTCTTTCCTTCTTTCTTTCTCTTTCCTTCTTTCTTTCTCTTTCCTCCTTTCCTCCTTTCCTCCTTTCTCCTTTCCTCTTTCCTCCTTTCCTCCTTTCCTCCTTTCCTCCTTTCCTCCTTTCCTCCTTTCCTCCTTTCCTCCTTCTTTCCTCCTTCTTTCCTCCTTCTTTCCTCCTTCTTTCCTCCTTCTTTCCTCCTCTTTCCTCCTTCTTTCCTCCTCTTTCCTCCTCTTTCCTCCTTCTTTCCTCCTTCTTTCCTCCTTCTTTCCTCCTCCTTTCCTCCTCCTTTCCTCCTTCTTTCCTCCTTCTTTCCTCCTTCTTTCCTCCTTCTTTCCTCCTCTTTCCTCCTTCTTTCCTCCTTCTTTCCTCCTTCTTTCCTCCTTCTTTCCTCCTTCTTTCCTCCTTCTTTCCTCCTTCTTTCCTCCTCCTTTCCTCCTTCTTTCCTCCTTTCCTCCTTCTTTCCTCCTTTCCTCCCTCTTTCCTTCTTTCCTCCCTCTTTCCTCCTTTCCTCCTTCTTTCCTCCTTTCCTCCTTCTTTCTTCCTTTCCTCCTTCTTTCTTCCTTTCCTCCTTCTTTCTTCCTTTCCTCCTTCTTTCTTCCTTTCCTCCTTCTTTCTTCCTTTCCTCCTTCTTTCTTCCTTTCCTCCTCCTTTCCTCCTTTCCTCCTCCTTTCCTCCTTTCCTCCTCCTTTCCTCCTTTCCTCCTCCTTTCCTCCTCCTTTCCTCCTTTCCTCCTTTCCTCCTTCTTTCCTCCTCCTTTCCTCCTTTCCTCCTCCTTTCCTCCTTTCCTCCTCCTTTCCTTCTTTCCTCCTTCTTTCCTTCTTTCCTCCTTCTTTCCTTCTTCTTTCCTTCTTTCCTTCTCCCTCACTAAACTCTGGTGACTATTTCTCCACCACTGCCTTTTTTATATCTTTGCACTGAAAAGGGTCCAAGTTTAACCTCAGTGTGTTAAATGCTTCCTTCACCTGGAAGGAAATCAATGGCACAGGCAGAATAGGGTTTAATCTACTCCCTCACACCAAAATGTTTTTCTTTCTGATGTAATCTTCCCCTCTCTGGTGGTTTCACTCATACCTGTTTTTCCATTAAAAGTTGACTTCTGCTTTACTTCTTCACCAATGGAGTGCGCTTTGGAGATGATAAGGGTCACTTCTGCTTACTGTTCAGGTGAAGGTGTGTCTTTGATCTTCAGATCAGTTCTCAAGTATGTAATCTTCCCTGAGAGCTTGCCTACATTCAGAGATGTGCCTTTCCACTGCTTGTTCTCCCTTCCCTCTGCCTGGTAAAACATGACTGCATTTGGACCAACTCTTTCATAACATCTCTCACTTTTTTGTAATAGAGACATTTTGATTTGATACCCACAAAGAGATGTGATATTGCAAGAAAGGAAAGTGATCTGACCATCCATCTCTGAAATCATCCAGACTGCATGATTCTGTGGAAGCGTTGCTTTGGTCCAAACCTTTACGAGCAGGGAAATGTATGTAGCACAGAAGTACTCAAGCTATTTTTAACCCAGCTGGCTTAGGCACAGGAGAAACAGCATGAGGTGAGCTGTGCAGAGATACATGATGCTGTAGTTTGAGTGCTTCTAACGAGAGCTCAAGCAGCACCATAATACACCATCATTGCTTTTGTGACTGCAGTATAGAGATACCAGCCTGTCACACAGCAAAGGACTCCATCTCTGGTGGGTGTCCCTGTACTGGTGTCCCTTCACTTGATCAAATTCTGGTCATCTGGGTGAGGACCTGTGGAGATATCCATAAGATGGGCTTCAGGAAATTTGTGAAAGAAGATGGCACAGGGTGATCTACCACTATGTGAACATGAGGCCTCTGTCTGAGCTGTCCTCCACAAACCCTTTAGCAGCAGCTAGCTATGGGAGATATCATGATGGTATCTCCACCTGCCCACACACACCCCAACAGTTTGTAGTACCTGGTGATTACAGCTATGAGACAGAGGCCTTTGGCCTTTCTCCTGCAAGTACTTGGGTATCACTTACTTATTGGGCATGGAGCTAATTGACGGGTAGCTAATGCCATCAAGCACTGGGATGTATTTATATTTTTAACTACATGTAAGTGATTATCAACATTATAAATAATTACAGTCTGCCTCCCAGCCCCTCTGCTCCATTCCACCCTGCTAATTGCGATGCTTAGATCTCAATGAGCTCATTATGTTTTGTCGATATTCAGCTCTTTGGCTTGCTCACTTAGTAGAGTAGGGACCAGGGGAAGGCAAATGGGAGCTCAAGATTGAAAATGCCAAGCTCCCAGGGATTTGAGTTAGCGATCATCACTGCTTCATCTCTATGCACGATTTATTCAGCACTCCACCTTCCCTAATAAATTATAGATCCCTCAAAGGGAAGCTCTGCCAAGGGATGGGCAATTGCCTTACTCATAGGGGAGCCCAATCTGTCCGGTATTGAGCATCTCTGACATCTGGTCCTCACAGGATTGGATCCCTCCTGCCCTTCCCCTCCACCCGTCTCTTCCACTCCTTTTGGGAAGCATTAACCTTTTCAACGTGATGTATGCGAAAGGGCGACAGTCAGCAGTGGCAGTTCCTCCCGGATTCTCTTTGGTTGGTTTGTCTGAACTGCCTGCAATGCTGTCCAGGCCTCTTGGAAAAGCAAGTCAGAGTGCAACCAATATTTTAATTAGCAGCAAAAGGCAGAAAGGCTTTTCAAGAAGAACAGGGGCAGAAGAATGTGGGGTAGGGGACTTGGGATTTAGTCCAACTGAAGAGGATGGTATATAGTGCCTTTAAGGAGGGGCTGGATATTCAATCACAGCCCACAGTGATAAATGGTGAGATGGTTATGGTGGTATTTTGGGGCTTGTGGGCTACAAAGAGGTGCATTTGTGCCCCTTAATCCTGGTGGTGCAAAAGGAGCAGAGACTTGTCATATCTGCCTTTCCAAAGGCTGAGATGAATCCCAGTGGACAGTGCTACTATACAACAAGATCTAAACCTAAGGAATTGAGGTACAGAGGCATCCCTTTCCCACCCTTCTGTCTTCAAACAGGTCTGGTTCTGTTTTCTCCCCTCCTGATAGCTCTTTTCCTAATTCTGTGTTAAAACAGGGATGCTACAGCCACCCTGGGAGATATTTTTCTAGTCTTATCACTGGAAAGCTTCCCTCAAAATCTAATCTCCATCTATTTTATTGTAGAGTAAGGCTAGTGTTTCTTGCCTCATCACATGCAGAAAAGCTTATCCTGTTCTGCAGCGTCCTTTATTTATTTATACAGTCTCTCTTTTCACACTATTCTGTGGTCTATGGATCTTTTCAGTTTTTCCTTCTCAGGCTTTCTGGAGTTTTGACCATCATTTCCAAAGCCTTCAATATCCCCAGACAATCTAAAATTAAACCAACTTTAGGAGCGGCAGTCTTAACTCAGCTTTTTGACTCCACAGCAAAACACTGTTTCTTGCAAAAGCCTGGGATGCAGTTGGGAGCTTGGCCATTTGGCTTTGCAGCGACCAGAGTGGTTGCTCTCTGAAGAGAGTCAATCTCAGCCCTCTGCATCAAGGTCGACAGCTGCAGCAAACATCCTTTGGCACCCACAGGCAAATATTCCCTGGTGATTCAATCTGAACTTCAGTGTGCAAGAGGATCTGAGAAGGAAGAGTTCTCTCCAGATCATGCAGATGTTGATGCTGCTGTGTCACCTTAGCTATGGATTAGTATCACAATATATCAGAGGTTGGAAGGGACCTCAAGAGATCATCAGGTCCAACCCCCCTGCCAGTGCAGCATCACTTAGGGTAGTCTGCACAGGAATGCATCCAGGTGAGTTTTGAAAGTCTCCAGAAGAGGAGACTCCACAATCCCCCTGGGCAGCCTGTTCCAGGGCTCTGTCACCCTCACTGTAAAGAAGTTTCTCCTCATGTGGAGGTGAAATCTTCTATGTTCAACTTTGAACCCATTGTTCCTTGTCTTATCACTGTGTACCACCCAAAAGAGCCTGCCCCCCCCACTTGACACCCACCCCTCAGCTATTGATAGCCATTGATCAGATCCCCTCTCAGCCTTCTCTTCTCCAGACTAAACAGCCTCAGGGATCTCAGTCTTTCTTCACAGGGGAGATGCTCAAGTCCCCTACTCATCCTCATGGCTCTCCCTTGGATTCTCTCCAGCAGGTCTCTGTCTCTCTTGAACTGGGGAGCCCAAAACTGGACACAGAATTGCAGGTGTGGTCTCACCAGGGCAGAGTAGAGAGGTAAGAATTCTCTAGGATCATACTTGTGAACAAAGAGGGCTCCTGGAATTATTTTTTGTTAGTAATGTGGGCACAGAGATAGGCAACACAAGCAGAGAGTGAGACTGTGCAAATAGTCTAATAGGATGTAGCCTCAAAAATATGAAGGTTTAATAGGAAAAAAAAAGTCATATAAAAAAATTCCAGCTCAATAAAAAAAAACTCAACCAAACAAAAATCCAAACAAACAGCTTTCTGTGCCTCTTATCTTTATCCATGGGGGCACTTATTCAGTTTGTCCTCTCACTTTGCTGCACAGGCACTGTGCCAGAATAAGGAGCACTGCAGCAGGCAGGCCTCACCCTGCTATCAGGAGAGTTTGAAGGGGAAGTGATTTTTATTGTCATAAGTGACACTCATGACTCTGGAAAATGGAGAGATGTGAAGCTGTTGCTTAGGTCTCTCATAAACTCCCGAGGCTGCTGTTTAAATTATGGTCACAAGCATGTTGTTCTGAAAGCCTTTTTCACCAGGGAATGCAGTGACTTTAAAGCTGGCCCACCAATTAACGCTGAATACCCTTACAAGCACTTGCTTTGAGATGCTCCTTTTGCAAACCAAAGGCCACTCCTGCCATGGTGGCAGCACACTGACATTGACTGTGCAGCACTGTACTTCCAGCCACTTCAGGAAAGTTGGCTGTTGCTTCAGAGGCTGCTGGATCTGAAGTTTGGCAATGGTTTATTCCCACTTATTCAGAGAAGTGAGGGGATGAGACAGGCAGTGGAGAAGGGGACAGCTGCAGACCTTTCCAGCACCTTTATCCAGACACAGACTTGCTGTTGCCAGCAGTTCTTCCCCAGGGAAGAGGATGTAGAAGCACAAGCTAGCTTGAGTGAGTAGCTTTTTCAGCAAGAGCTTTGTGACAGCAGTCAGATGAGTGTTATTTGTGGCAGGGACTATATATAACTATATTTTTGTGTGCGTAGATTAAATATATATATATATATGTGTAGTGCCTTATCACTGAATTCCAGCTTGAATTTAAAACACAAAGGAAAAATCAAAGGTTTTAGAAAAAGCTAAATTTATATGGCAATGGGAATTACAACAGCAAAGAGGCAATTAATTGGGAGGGGGGTTGTGGAGATTATAGCAATATTTTACTTATTCCTTACAAAGACAAAAATAGCATTCATTTCTCTACCTACTGGTAACAACTCTAATTCTCTTCCTCTTATTCACCAACACCACTCTGGAGTGACCACCCACAGATGAGATGTGAAGAGATCTTTGGCCCACCTCATCTGTGCCCCTGCTTTGGGGAGGAAACACCCTTACAGCAGATAGCCTGAGCTTAAATGTGACATTGATATCTGAGTCAGCAGTCTAGGTAGAATTGAGGTCTTGGCATTTATGCAATCACATCCATTCTTTTTCATTTTACTCTACATCCTTTAGTGCCAATCCCAAGAAAAGCACCCAAAGATACCTTCATCATTGGTTCATCCCTTCAGCTCAATCCTGGGCCTTGCAGAGAGGGTAGGTTCCCTGTCTCTGGTTTGGTCAGATATAGTTCCCACTGCAAAACCAACCCGCAGATCTCTATTGTGCTCCAACAGCTCTGGAAATATGCCACTCCCAGTAGAGCTTTCTGTTGCCTCAAGTCTACACCATAGCACCTTATCCTGAATCAATACTTGCAGATACTGGAGATAACTCAGGGAGAGAAATATATTAACATAGCTGAAGAAGCAAAGATAATGATACTTTTTCTTCCTTTGCCCCCCCGCCCCGCTTCGTTCTCTTCTCCCCACCTCCTCCATCCTCATTTCTATGATCTGCACTTAGCAGGGATCCAGACTCTTGAATTATTTCCCACTTTTCAACGAAGCCTTAAATCTTTTTAAAAAACTGCTTATTTTAATTGAAAAACTTCAATCAATCAATTTGCCCCTTCTCTACCCTCTCACCTTCCTCCCCTCCCCCAAACAGAGCCATCTGCAGTAAATAATCTGTAGCCAGACGTTCTGCTCTAAAGAAATAAATAATTCTGAATTTGCTGAATCCCGCCTGATCTCCCAGCTTTAAATCACTGCACTTTGTACTGAGCTCAGCCAAAATGTTGAACACACTGAAGCATAACTATTACTTGGAGACTGCAAGTGATTTTAAAGGTACAGCCTCTGAGGCTGTGGTCCTTTTTTCCTCCCAGGACAGTCTGAGAAAGGATATAAGCCAATTTCTGAGGATAAGATCTCTTCCCTGAATTTTCCCTACTGCAAACACAGATGTTGCCTTATTTTGGAGAGTCGTATCAAAGACTGACTGAAAGCAGGAGAAATCCAGTGGCTCTTTGAGCAAGTCCTTAAGAAGTATCTTGATTGAAACCATCTAATAGCCACTAAGTAGATTCCTTCTTCAAATGGGTGATCTCAGGTAGGTCCCAGGAGGTCTTCTGCATCAGCTCAGACACTGAAGAGAAAGTGTCCATTATCCCCAGTGCAAACAGTTGCACTTGGACACAGAAGAGCCTGGGGCATCCCAGCCAGGGGAGAAAGGTCCCCCCAAATCACTGCAAGTCTTGCAATTGCCATCAGCATTCTGAAATTCTCTTCATCTTTCTGCTATTAAAAAATTTTAAAAGCAGTTTTATGCAAGATTGTATCACAAGGGAATAGAATCCTCATATTTCTTAATTCCTCATATTTCTTAATTCCTCATATTTCTTCTTTAATCATATTGCTTCCCTTCTTCTTTTTAAGATTGCTGTTGTCTATGCCCTGTCTGAACAGGGAGACTGCAGCTGAAGAGGGAAAATGCAGCTTGCAACAGACTGTAGTGATGCCCAGTTACGACTTACACAACTCATGAGCTTCCAAGAATTTAGAGATGAAAAATGGTTTATCCACACTTTGGTGTGTTAAAATGCTCTTTCTACCATTTATCTTGGAACTGGTTTTGTTTGGGTGCTAGTGACTGCTACGCATGAAGCCGTGAGCTGAATGTCTAATGGGAACTATCAGACACAGGACAAAGGGGGGTTATGATTCTTCAGGACTGAGAAGTGAGGAGGGACTACTTAAGAGGATCCCCCCAAAATTCAGCTCATGATTTTCCAGTGTATTTGGGGGGGGGGGGAGTTAGTTAGGATTAGAAAATCTTGTACTATTCTCTCATTTCTGGTTATGCTGAGAACAAAAACTGTTAAGACTTGAATTTTTATGCTGTTTTCCCATTGTGCATCGGAGAACATTCATCAGTGATGGGAGAAGACTGTGAATGCTGGATTTCTACTTAGAAATTTCTTCCCCTCCTCTCATCTCTTTTTGATAAATCAAAGAGAATCATTGACTGTGTAAAGAGCTGAGCTCAGCTAATCCACAAGGACTCCTTCCTAGATTTGGCAAGTGACCAGAATTAAACAATAGCAAAGATCAGAAAACTTAACATCAGAGGGAGAGACTCATTCCAGTGGTTTGCCAATACTCTAAATAAAGATCCACCAGACCTTAATGTGAGATCAGAAAATGCAGGCCAAAATTAATACTGGGACAATTTAATAGAAGCTGGTACAAGGTTTTAAGTACATAATTTTTAGAGTACACCAATAGAAAGAGCAACACTGATGCAGTGTTTTCATTATTTGAAATATACTGGTGCTGAAATTCACCCTTTCTGGGTTTTTCTTCTTCACCTCTGAGCTTGGTTCTGACCTCTGTCCCTTAAATAACCTCATCAGAACTCAGTACTGCCAAGATATTAAATAAACCATTTTCTTTGGTCATTTTATAGTTTGGGCCAGATTACCATTTAGAGGAGGGTCCATTTCCATCTCCCATTGGTGTATATGGACTGTGACAGATAAAATTAACTTACACAGAGCTATGTGAAGATGGCATTAGGATAATGGAGCAGCAGTCAGAGGAGTCCCTCCAAAATCATGCTTGTAGTGCTGGTAAGTGGCATGTGGATTCAGAGGTAAAAATGGGCAGTGGTCCTGTTGTGTTTCCAGCATTACTTTGGCAGTGTCCAAGACATCTAGCTCCTCGTTGTTTCTGTGCTTGCTCTGGACAATTTGATTTTAGTTTTCCTTGCCTGTGCCTCAAACTGTTGAATTTAGTGCTCCCTATTCTTATGGTAGCAGCTCTGCAGCTCAGTATTGCATGGAGGTTTTCCAGCAGTAGCAAAATGTGTTCAGTTGGGTGGCTCCTCCATGAATGCCACCATGTTGCAGAGGAAGAGCTGGGGTGCAAAGGTGCTCCACCACACTCCCCTCTGCTCTCCTTCAGTCTCTGGCAGGGTCCCTGGCAGGGTCAGGCATGCTTGACTTTTTTCTGGTACTGGCTCTGTGCAGCACCTATACTTTATTGCCTTTTTCACTCTCTCTGACCCGTGTCCAGGTGTTTGCTGGGGTAGTTTCAGTGTAGTTCATGAGAAGGGCAGAAGTGACAAGTGACATTGAAATCAGTGCATGGGAAACACAGAGTGGGGCTTGTGCTGTAGTCCCTCTGGCAGAGATAAAGCAGTGCTCTCCGAGATACTGGTTCTCCCACCTCCTGCTTCAGAGGGGAGAAAATTACAGGCCTCTGATTACTCACAGAGAAGAGCACACAACTTCCATCTTTGTAATTTCTTCCACCACAATCAAGCATTTCAGGAAAAGGGCCTGAAAGCCTGAAGTAGTTGGCCAGAGATCTTCCCACACAGAGTTCCTTCCCTGATAACACACAAGAGGAATGAAAATGAAGACTTGTCATTGCTGTTACGGTTGATTTCCAAAAGCATCTGTCCCATCTGGAATCAGAAACTGAGGCTGTTGGGAATGGAAATATTCTTGGTAGGGAAAATCCCTTCGCTGTTTCCAGAGCTGGCTGTGTTCAGGGTATTTAGAGATTTTAAGACTGGACAGTCTGGTTGCATGACTTGCCCATGTCATGACACCAGTAATTCCCACGTTGAGTCAGGTTCTTACACAGGAGCTATGGAAAGCCCTGTTCCTGTTGGAAGTGGCAAAGCTCCCCATAAAGCATGCCCACGTGCACCACACAGCCCTGCAAAACCAACAGCCATGCAGTGCTTGCCTACCCAGGTCCTGCTCTCTGGAAAGTCAGTAGGGAGGACAGGGTTAAGTCCCATCTCCTCTTCATACTTCCTTTTAGAAGCTTCCTCCTTTGACAATGACTTTGAAATACATAATATATGTAGTGAATCTTGTTTCCCTGCAGTGGCAGTCTGAGGGAAGGATGCATCATCAATGCCCAGACTTGCACCATGTTAAATGCTGGTGAAAATCCATAGAACAACCTCTCATCCCCCCTCCCACTGCCATGTCTTTGTATCACCCCAATTACACTTTGCTTGAAGTGGAGCCCCCCAGTTTAATGGGATATGGGCAGCATCTCTTATTTATTAGAAAATAGTGTCACCCTTGAGTAACAAAACCAAGTAACTTGTGAAAATAGCTCTGTTCAAATAGAGGACTAGTTCTGGTGAGGCTGGGTGAGATATAACATGGTGGTTTGAAGCCATGAAATGCCATTTTCCATTAGAGCTCTTGTTCAAGTCAGGAAGGGGTTTGATCCATTGACGGAAGCTGTTATGAACAGATGAGAAAACCTCATCCATATTTCTCCTGAGACTGTATGAAGCTGACAGGATGCTAGCTGACCACAGTCATCTGGGACTCTCCCACACAAAATAACCCTCTTTTCATAAATAACAGGATTGTTCCTGTGGTGGACTGAGATTTGCTGTAGAATTCAGATGTAGAATTCAAACAAAGAGCTTCCTCTAGTTTTTAATTTGAGCTATTAAAAAGATCCATCTTTCTCTTTGCGTCTCAGTTTCCTTCCCCTCTTTCTCCCTGCCCTAGGGTTTGTTTTTTTTCCTTCCCCTCTGCCTGTGTGCAGGATGACTTAAAGCTGTTTGTCTGAAACAAAAGACTTGCATGGGTCTGGGCAGTGGTGCCTCTGGATTGAACGGTCACAATTTCAAATCCCATTTAGGACTAAACTTGGATGAATTCCAGAAGCTAATAGCCCAGTGCAGTGTTTCAAACTGATGGAGGTGCTGTCCTTTAGATGAGACATAAACCCAGAGATCCAATCTGTTTGGCAGAGACCCCACAGGACTTATCAAAGATGAGTGGGGAGCTGCTAACTGGTTTGCCCTTGTCAAATCCTTACCACCACCACAGCTTCTCTTCCTGTTCCACAGCAATGACACAGGACCTTATGAAAATGAGATGGTGAACTTGAAGCAGCCATCTTCTTTCTAATTATTTAAAGCAGTCTGCAGTGTCTGGCAAGAGGGGGAAAGAGAGATAATCCACTCACTTGAAAGCAGAATGACCCTGAATTTCAAAAGGCAAAACAAAAGCGAGCAAATGGTGCCACCATGCTCTGCAGCAGTGACATTATTAAATGATCAGTGAGCTATTAAAGCAGCAACATTTAGTACCTCCTGTAATGACTTGTACTGCTAACTGGTTTCCAAATTGAGATTTTTATTGCCTCCATGCCCAGACAGAACAAGACTTTTGTGCTTCTAGAGGCTCCAGCTTAAGGAGACTGCTCACAATAGGATCAATGCATCTTCTCAGTTGAAAATTAGTAACAGCTTATGAGATTCCCTGCTCCTCTCTCCTTTTTTTCTTTTTTTTTTTTTTTTTTAACCCAGGGCTGAAAGCTTTGGGGTGTAAGGATCATACCTGCAAGGGATTTTGCAGAAAGCCTGGTATGATTCTTGAACTTCCTGACATCTGTGAAATTTGGCAGAGTTATACATTAACAGACTATCCTGAAATCTCTCCAAAACAGCTCATGCCATTCAGAGTGAATGCTGTGAGAATGGTGTTTGCAGGAGGGGTCTTGGGCACACTGGTTTCCCCTTCTAGGTAGAAATATGGAACATGGAAAAATGAGTCCATGGAGAAGGAAGGGAGAGGAGAAGGAATTGCAAATTCTAGCAAAGGTGAAGATTCACACAGATGTTTCCACTGTGGTTCTCCCAAATGGATTTCAACTGTCTCATAGGAGCTGAGCTCTGGGGATGGGAATAGCTGGGAAATGGTCTTCTATCAAGTGCAGCTCCACCTAGATAGGGAGTTCCTGTGAGGAAAAGCACAGCATGTGTGATTGCAGAAGGGAAGCTGGTGAAAAAAAACAAACCAACCAACCACCCAGCAAAAGTGGCTGTAGCTGCAGTTATTGATGTGCTCATGATATATTGTAGGGCAAAGTGGAGTCTGTGTCTTCTGTGCACCTGAAGCAAATGCAAATGTTATTGCTTTGTTTTCTCCATCACTTCTGCACACATGTGCTGCCTGCACTTGCTGAGTGAGTCGAGCCATTTCTCACCCAGGCTAGGCAGTCACAAGGAGAGACTCTCATTGCTATTTCTGGTTTTATGTATCAGGTGCCTGATTTCCGTGACAGAAACTGCTCATCCTTTGCAGAGACAGCAGGAAGAGCAGAGGGGGTAGGATAGCTTGAGACACTAGTATTAGAGCATGCATATTTTTTAATGCCATGCCGATTTGAGCCTCTTTCCATCAATGCTGACTGCAAATTGTTCCTATTTTGTGATTCTTTAGGTGGCTGCATGTGCCACAGGTTTGTATTTCCAGTTTCTTCAGTGTCCATCTACCTGTGTGTCCATGCTCTGCAAAACGCTTTTATCTTTCCCGGTCACCCTAGGAAACAAGAGGTCTGTGTGGACTACAAAGCATGTTAAGAACTGTAGAAAAATGGGGTCAAATGGCTTCAGAAGGCCCTTCTCTCTTTGCTTTTCTGAGCTTCATGCAGGACTACACCTAAACTATTCATGTCTGCTGTGGGTTTACCTTAACTCTCAGAGTGTTCTGGTCTGGAGAATTCTGCATGTGCTAAGGCAGGTTATTCCAGTAGTTAACTGTCCTTAGCTTTAGAAAGCTGTTCCTCAGACCTAAGTTCAGGAGCTGGGCTGGATTTTTCCCAGTCAGGGTTAAGGCAGAGTTGTAAGCCATCATGCAGGAGCTTGTGCAGCCACTTCCTTGGCTGCACTCACTATCATCTACAGACTTCTTCCCCCAAGACAGGAAATCAGGTGTTTCCCACCAAGCAAACACAAGCAATCTAGAGAGACAAAGAAAAGGGCAGCAGGGCCGCTTCTGGCAGAGGAGCCTTCCAAGATTGGCACTGACAAAATGTCCTAGAGACTTTACTGAGTCCAATTACCACTTTATGTCTTTAAAGTGCCAAGTAAATGAAAGAAACTACAAGATCAAGCCATGTTAGTCTTCTCAATCCCTTAAATGCTTGACAGCCCTTTCCCCTTCTTTCTTGCTTCCTCAGACTACTTTGAACTTTTAACCTTTGCCTCTGCTTTGAGTTCACATCTGCAGAAACCGAACTACTCCCAGCCATCCCCAAATTCCAGTAACAATCACTAAACACTTTCAAAGCAACACTGCCCTCCCTTGAATTGATAAACTTTAAGCTGCCTCCAACTTCCTGAACTTTCACACACGTAGTTAGTCTCATTTGTCAGTGCTGGCAGGCTGCAGGGGAGCTTGCTGGGTACAGCAGCAGCCATGAGGCAGCCGGTGCTGTTTCACACAACCAGCTCTCCCTGTCCACACAGACAACAGCCGTGAACACCAGCTGCTCAGGCTGTGCTGGACTGTTGGGCAGAGGAATAGAGATACCTGCAGCACAGATGGTATTAGGATCACAATAAGTGTATCAGGATAGACCTGAAACAGAAAGGATAGATCCCTGTAACCGTTCCCAGGCATGGCAGTGGGAACTGGAGAAGTGGGACTAGATCCCTGGAGAGAAAAGCAGTATCAGGAGTCATTCTCAGACGCTAAAACTGGGCTTGACTGCAGTGCTAGCAGAGCTGGTGGCTGGCTTTTTGCAGAAATAGAGCTAAAGACTGAATCACAGCAGTTCAACCTCCCCTTCAAATAAATAAATAAATAAATGATAAGCAGAGATTTCACAGTGATGCCTGAACCTGAAGTCTCATGCTCACTTGTTTTGATGTGTCTAACGTAAGTGGGCGGGTAATAAAAGCTTCATTTAGAAGCCAGCATCTTTACAGGCACTGCTGGAATCCCCTGGGACACTGTGCTTCTGGAATTTTCCTTCACTGGTAATACCCGCAGATAAATATTGATAAAGTAGAATATGCACGTATGCAAGGAAACCAACCCAGCAACAGTTTAGTCTCCTGGACCACTGGGTGTCAGATCACAGTATCACAATATAACAGAGGTTGGAAGGGACCTCAAGAGATCATCAGGTCCAACCCCCCTGCCAGAGCAGCAGCACTTAGGGGAGTCTGCACAGGAATGCATCCAGGTGGGTTTGGAAAGGCTCCAGAGAAGGAGACTCCACAACCCCCCTGGACAGCCTGTTCCAGGGCTCCATTACCCTCACTGTAAAGAAGTTTCTCCTCATGTTGAGGTGAAATCTTCTATGTTCTAGTTTGAACCCATTGTTCCTTGTCTTATCACTGTATACCACCCAAAAGAGCCTGGCCTCCTCCCCTTGACACCCACCCCTCAGATATTTATAGACATTGATCAGATCCCCTCTCAGTCTTCTCTTCTCCAGACTAAACAGCCCCAGGGCTCTCAGTCGTTCTTCACAGGGGGAGATGCTCAAGTCCCCTAAGCATCCTCCTGGCTCTCCCTTGGATTCTCTCCAGCAGGTCTCTGTCTCTCTTGAACTGGGGAGCCCAAAACTGGACACAGGATTGCAGGGGTGGTCTCAGCAGGGCAGAGTAGAGAGGTAGAGGAACTTCTCTAACCCTGCTGGACACAGCTTTCTTGATACACCCCAGAATCCCGTTGGCTCTCTTGGCCACAAGAGCACATTGTTGTTCCATGCAGAACTTGCTGTCCACCAGCACTCCAAGGTCTTTGTGGAGCTGCTTTCCAGCAGGGCAGCCTCTAATCTGTCCCGGTGCTGTTGTTATTTCTCCCTAGATGTAGGACCTTGTACTTGTCCTTATTAAACTTCATGTGGTTATTCAGAGGTACATTTAGATTCCTCAGGTTAATTACCCACCTCAGTTACTGCATCAGCACTCCTGAAATGGCCATTTCTGGCAGAGAACTGGAGAGGTATGTGGTGGTTGTAGCATGGGTAGGCATCAGTTCAGAAGAGGCAAAGAAAGAGGTCCTCAGCTCCCATAACACAGCTATGGACTATAACACCACGTGCATTTCTCTCAGCTGGACATCACCCTGTAGATGATACGCAGATGCTGCTCTCTAACAGGCAGACCTAGTGCTGTCGTTGCACACAAGCAGGAGATTCACCAGATGAACACATTAGCTAAGATTCTGTATTTCAATACATTCACAGGTTACTCAGCAAATTTTAGGTAACTGACTCTTCAGGAAGGTCTGGTTCCTGTGCCTGTGAGGTCTCTGTGGCAGCTCTGATGTGTAGCACCTGCCTAGTGTTGGGCTCAGGGTTAGCTGAAGGACAAAGGGTGGCTAGGGAAAAGAGCCTCCAGAGTTACTGCTGACCTCTTTAAGGGGTCAGTACTACAGGTTGGGAGGGCTACAGCTTTAATAGCAACCTTGAATTTGCACACTGGTCCATGGCTCATTCATCCCATAACACTGCTGACCTTGTTTCCTGGATACAAGTACAGAAACCCTGCCTGTTTCTAAGCATTTTTAGGTAATTATTTTTCCTGAAGGTGGAAACTGGAAGGCCCCTTTTGTCTGGTGTTAATACACGACCACCACAGAGAGCTGCAACCAGGCATGGAGGAAAGAGAGATTGGTTCCTCCTGTTTGTGGTTTTATGCAGCATCTGTCTGTGAAAACACGAAACAAACAAGATGACCCCCACTTGATCTGCTTGCATAAGTCATTTTGCCTTAAGCCTGAGCACTGTGGGATGGTTAATGTAAAACTTGCTCATGCATCAAATAACAGTCATTTACCTTTAGACTCTGCTATTATTATTATTAATTAAAAAAAAAATTGCTCCTTAATTACAAACTCACAGATATGAAGCTTGGAAGAAATGTGGCCAGGACATTCTTGGATTACTACAGGCTGAACTCCTTGGTGGAAAGACCACTGGCACCTACCCCTAAATCTCGGTAGGTCACAAAGTAATTTCTCTTGCTTTAACAGTCCTGCTTTTTTTAATACCTTTCATGACTAAACCTGAGTGCTACTGCATTATAGACTTATAATTAGCATGATAGGCTAACTGTGCTTATTTTATTGAAATCCCATTCAGAAAGAAAGCATTTATGATCAGGAAAGATACCTGGTTTATGTCTGAAAAAAATATTCTGAAGGATTTTGGAGATATTGATATCTTTCCTGAATTCTGCCTGCTGTACACCAACCTCACTCCAGTATCTTTAATGGACTTACCCTTCATTTATCTTCTGAGAGTGAGAAGAGAATCAGATGCCCTTTATTTTCAAAAGTTTTCATTCTGGAAGTGAAAAATTTTGCAATGCCTCAGGAAATTACTGGCAAGCCTGTGCTAAAGGCAGGGTTCTCCATCTCCCTTTGGACCTGCCACAGTGCTGGCAGCCAGATGGCAGATTCCTTCTGCCAGTCCAGCTGGGACCCTTTACCTGAGGATCACCTCTTGCCATTAAGTTCTTTCTCCAGTTTTACAACCAGTTCATGGATATTTGTCCAAAAGGTAGTGGGTTTTTTGGACAGGAAGTTGAGCACCGGTGAGCAGCACACAAAGAGGTGAACAGAGGGTTTGAAATGCCAAAGTTTGAAGGCCCTGCAGTGCTGCTGGTCCTCTTTGTCTAGTGTTGGCCAACTGATGTCCTTTGAGTGTCATTTAACTCGTGTGAGGAGTGGGGGAGATAGCACTGAACCATTTGTTGAGAATTATCATTCCTTGAACAAGCAAAAGCAAAACTGTGGGCAAGGGAGCAGGACAAGAATCAGAGCTCCTGTTTTCTGGGGAACACCATATTCAGAATTTGCCTCTGTTCTGAGAAAACAGCAATAATGCCTCTAAAATCAAAATTACCAATTAAATGCACTTGGGCCAATTGGAATGTTTCATTTGGGGTTCAACTCCTAATAGCATGACCAAATATAATTTATATTTTGCAATGGAAAAGTCAATTCTAAATTGTCTAGGGAGGCAGCTGAGCCTTGAAACTCACTTCCTTTTTCTACTTTTTTCTCCCCTTAAAAAAATACTGTGGAAACAGTTGTTTGTCTGCAAAGGAACAGATTTCCTAGTGATGCATAAGATGGATGTTACAAATATCAGACCAGACTATAGAACAATTGCTGGAGTTCCTTCTGCAGCCCCTAAAAAGCCTCTCAGTGCAGCCATTCTGGCAGTTCCTTATATATGTGGTTAGAGCCAGCTTGACTGCATTAGGTGTTTAAATGCCCTGCTTTGAGTCCATCTCCCTTTCTCTGTTCTTGATCTTGACGCAACAGTCTGGGTTGGCTCAAGGAGGATTGTCAGTGCTGCAGTTCTGACTACTCTTATCTGCAGAGACCTGCAGGGGTAGCAGAGAAAAGCATCCAGCATCTTCCTCTCCTCTGGAAATTGAATGTATTATTTCTCTCAGTCTCCCAGGGGCCACAGCCTCCAAGGCTAAAAACCCACAACTATTACTGAACCTAATTACCACCTGACAGCAAAGTGCTTTTCTGCAGCATCATTCAGTTACCTCATCAAAAGGAATGTTTGTTTGCTTTCTTCATTTTAAATTAAAGAACCAGTGACAGTGGTAACTGAAGCATTTTAATCTCATCAAATATCCATGTCCATCTCTATAGAGACAGCCACACCAGCAGGGAAAGATACACATCTATAATCGGGTTGCACAGAGCAAATTTTTCTCATTCCCCCAGCAGAGCCTAACAAGGTGACAGATCTTTTGTTTGGGGAGTGCTGCCTCACAGTAAAATCCTAAGTACAGTAACTGCTCATCTCAAAGCCAACAGATGCTTAAGGAATAGATTTTTAAAGATTCCTGTTGTTAATTTGCTGATAGCTTTCAAACATCAGCTTTTCTCTGTAAGGAGAAAAATGCCTTCTATTTGTATCCTGGGATTTGTTACCTGACATTTGATCAGAGCTTGTGTGTGTGTGTGTGTATATATATATATATATATATACATACTATATATAATGTACATCAATGAAAGGAAATTGTTGCTTGAAGCTGTCACGTTGACTGCAAACCTGTCCAAAAGAAAATCTTGCAAACTGCTGGGAAACAGAAGGGAGATGGCTGTGGCTTTAAATATGCCTTGGCTAGGCAATGGCACTAGGAAAGGACTGGAATATGTAAAATGATACTAAATATCTGTGTAATCAAGGCTAATTATATGGCATGGTTATTAGCTAGAAACAGGACATGTTGTGCCCACAGTTTATGAAAATATATTAAAACATTACCAGATTCCACATACTCATTGAAAGAAAGCTGCAGAGTTAATAAATGTGTAAGGGAAAACTAATTGGCTGCTTTGTCCCAGCCTACTACAGGCAGAACAATTTCTGTTTCAGGGAATTAGCACAGCCAAAATGTGTTGTAAAGATAGCCCTGGAAATAGTACCAACCTCCAGCACTTACAGAGCACCTCTGACTGAATGATCTTACAGAAGGCAATATTTATGCTGGTATCATCATGTTGCAAAAGAGGAAACTGAGGCACAGAAAGGGAGACAGAGTCCTGAGAATCAAAATTATGGTTGGTACCCAAATTGAGGCACTTTTCAGGAGTTCAGTCCAAGCAGTCAGGCTGACAACAGCTGTTCTGGGCCATAGGCAATGGGGGGCAGCTCACTGTGAACTGAATTAGGATGAGCTGGAACAAGAGGCAAGAACTGACACAAGTGCTCTGGTTCCAGAACCAAGATTGAGGCAGTCTCTGCTCCCTCAGATAATTGTGCAGCTTATTTCAGGAGGTAAAGAGAAATAACTATATCTAGATAAGTTGGCTATGTGCTTGTAGGAGAATCCAACTGGTTGGCTGGACCTGTGGTTAAATTTCACTTGCTCTTGTCTGCAGAAACCCCTGAGATGAGAGTCACTTGGAGATGGGGATTTCAGTTCCTCCCCGTAGAACTGTGTCCACCACCCTGTCAGGAGTCAGGTCTCACTGCCTTCCCAAGAGACTACCATGAAAGGGAGGAGAGGGTGGAACCCTCAGTATTTGCTGAGCTTGCCAGTGGGGAAGCAATAGGGGTGCAGAGTTTTGCACCTGAGTGGTTTTTTGCTAGAAATTTTTGAACTCATCATTGTGGTGGCGATGGTCTCCGAAGAGTTGAGGTGAGCTTTAGTGCACCTAACTCTGCACTGGGTGATCCTGTTCCTTCCCAATCAGTACCAGGAAGTGTTCACAGTTACAGGGTACAGACATCAGGCTTAGAAGCTTCTGCTCCATTTGTAACCAAAGGAACCTCTGGGTAAACCTCAAGTCCCCAGGTAACTCATTTCCCTGAAAAGATCTCTGACTGCAGAGAGGCCAGACAAGAAAATTAAATGCTTAAAGGGTTTGGGTTTTTTGGTTGGTTGTTTGGGGTTTTTTGGGTTTGTTTTTGTTTTGGTTTTGGTTTGGTTTGGGTTTTTTTGAGGGGAGGGTGGTTGAGTTTTGTTTGTTGGCAGTGGTTGTGTTTGTTTGTTTTGTGGTTTTTTATTTGATTTGGTTTGGTTTGGTTTGGTTTGGTTTAACACTGTTTTTACTTCTTAGTTCTTTCTTTATCCTCTCCCTGTCCAGTATGGTTATTCTCCCATGCACCCTCCCTCCCACCACAGTTCATTCAGTCCCTCCCAGAACACTTCAGCCCCTTTCCTCTGGCTGAGCTTCCTCCAACCTTCCCCCAGTTCCCCTGGGAGCCCAGCCCAGTGGCCATGCAGTGTCCCACAGTATGTAAGTGAAGGTCAGGACTCATTTCAAACAGTTACCCCAATGTGTCCTGCAGTCTTCATGGGAAGATATCATGATCCCAAACAATTGCCCAGTTCAGAAAGATAATCTATGTTATCAGCATGCTAAGCAATTATTTTCCTGAAGGTGATGTGTCTGCAGCAAGATAGAAAAGCATCAATGACTCAGCTGGGGAGGGCAGGAAGGTTAGAATATTTTCCTCCATGAGCTAATGAGGTAAAAGCCTTGCTGAAAATGCTGGATATTTTCCAGACTGACAAGCTGGTAGGCCACTGAATTTCTGACAAATAAAAGAGACCTCTGTACTGCCTGCAGAAGCTGCTGGAGTAGAGAGCACTGCCACTTAGACATGCTTTAGAGGGGCTCAGGAAAGTCTGTCCTGGACACAAAGACATCTCTCTAAGCTTTGGTTAAGTTAGCACAGAGCAGTTGGGTGGCAATGAAGGTTCATGCCTTTCTTTTCCTCTTGCTACTGTTCCTTTTAAAGCTGCTTAGTGACCAGCAAATTCTGCTGCAAATGCACTTGCTGGAAAGCATTTGAGTGGGGTTACCTTTGATGCTACCAGTGGCATAGGGAGCTCTTCTTCTTACTGAGTCTCTCTTCTGTACTCAACCTCTTTCTACTTGTGGCAGAGTAAAGGTTAAGATCACTTGGGTCAAAAGTGAGAAGTGGCCTTCACTGAAATCTTCGGTGAAAGGTTACAAATTTGTAAGAGATTAAGAGAAAGCAGAGTACAGTTGTTACAGAGTTTTGCTGAAAAATTCACAAATGCCAGTCACCTTCACTGCCTAAAGTCCACCCCCTTGCCTGCGCCACCATTGCTCTGTTCTTTTGCTCAGGCTCATTCAGTGCACAGCAAAGCCCTGCTCTAGCACACTCTCAGCAGAGGAGCTGTTGCCTCTTTAAACCACTGACTTTCTTTCTCTGAGAGACCCAGTTCAGGGGCAACAAGGCTGGTGAGAGGCCTCGAACACAAACCCTACAAGGAGAGGCTGAAGGAGCTGGGATTGTTTAGCCTGGAGAAGAGGAGGCTCAGGGGTGACCTCATTGCTGGCTACAACTACCTGAGGGGAGGTTGTAGCCAGGAGGGGATTGGTCTCTTCTCCCAGGCAACCAGCAGCAGAACAAGAGGACACAGTCTCAAGCTGTGCCAGGGGAGATTTAGGCTCGAGGTGAGGAGAAAGTTCTTCATGGAGAGAGTTGTTAGAGGTGGGAATGTGCTGCCCAGGGAGGTGGTGGAGTCACCATCACTGGAGGTGTTCAAGAGGGGATTGGACGTGGCACTTGGTGACATGGTTTAGTGGTCATGAGGTCTTGGGTGACATGTTGGACTTTGATGATCCTTGAGGTCTTTTCCAACCTTATTGATTCTGTGTTTCTGTGAGTTCAAATTATAGAAGTGCTCAGTGCTAACAGCTCTGGCTGAGGTTAGTGGAGCTGGGCTTCGAAATGACATAATGTAGGCACACTGAAAAATCCCACCTGGGCCTCACTAGTGGAGCATTCTGTAACTGGTCTGCACATCTTCCTGTAAGTAAAACTCAGGCTCTCTTCTCACAGGAATGTTGGAAGAGGAATCCCTTCCTGTGTGGGAAACTAATGGTTGCTGCACTGATGCACATGAAAGAAAAATTTCAGGAGAAGACAAATAATTCTGTCTAAGAGCAGGGATTTGATGGCATGCAGCAAATAATGCCTGGGGCCACAGGCTGAACAAAACCCAAAAGGACAGCACAAAATATTGACTGGCCCTTCATTAACTGCCATCTATCCATTGTGCCCCCAAAGAAGCATCAGTCTTGTTGAAGAAAAAGTAGGCTGTGATGAGGTAATTAAAGAACACATCAGAAGGCATATCTGCCAGGAGGTTGAATTCAAATTGCTCTGACAGCCTTGATTCTGGTAATTCCTCCTTTTGCTGCTTGACTTTGCAGCCTTAATGATGATCTATGAGTTCACAGCTGCATATCCAACAGGCTGGGTAGGCCCACGGGACTGTCCCATCATCCTCAGAAGTGATGGGCACTGGCATCTGCATCACATTGCAAGCAGCCATGGAATGTCTGTCTTTGTACAGGCACAGTCTGATTGGAGGCAGTTCTGCCAGGACAACTCAGCCTTTCAAGTTTTGAGCCCCATCTTGACAATAAAGAGTATGTCCAGAGGTTTTGTGGTCTTATGGGTACAGGCTGATACCATCTCAGTTATCTGCTGCTGTGCGTGAGTCCTTCTCTCCCAGCGGGTCCAGGGTGTTCTTCCCAGTGCACTTCTTCCTGTGTTTCAGAAAAACTCATCTCTAGACGTTTAAGCTCTGTCTTTAGGATTTTTGAGGTTACACCTACATCTACTAGTGCTTTCTTTGACCTGGCAATGACTAACAAGAGGTAGAAATGGGTAAGTGGGACTTGATGGGGCTCTGAGCAACCTGATCTAGTCGGGGATGTCCCTGCTGGGGATTGGATTAGATGACCTTTAGAGGTCCCTTCCAACCCAGTGCATTTTATGATTCTGTGACTTTTTAAAATCTTCTTTATGTTACTGGCAGAGCTGGCCTGGACTTCACTGATGTATGACCCTACCAGCTAGCACAGAAACACAACCTCAAAGCCAGAGCCTGTGGACTGTCTTACCTGGCTCCCTGCGTGCTCAAAAGTACAAAGCTCACAAGTGGCTAAAAACCCTCTTGTTTTATCCTCCCACATTGGCCAGTGCTCCTTTAACAGGAAAACTAATTAAAAAAAAAAAAAAAAAAGAAGACAATAACAATTTAAAAAAAAAAATGGTGAGGACTCAAATAACTTCAATCTGATTTCCAGAGCTGTAAATTGTATTGGTAATAGAAGCACTACTATGGTTTAAAGGCAAATTATATGTTTTGCCTCAAAAATTAACTTTTGTTTTTCCCCTCTTCTCTATTGGTAGCTATGATCTGTCAGCTCACTCCCACGCATGTCTGCATGTTTTATGTAACTCTTGATACTTGTAGCTGTCGTTACAGAAAACCTTCCAGGTTTCAAACGCTGACACGTTTGCGTGGGGGTTCAACGAAAACGATCCATTTGCAGAGTTTGGGGAGATATGCAGTGCTTGGCCAGCTCCCAGCAGGGGGCTCACCAAAATACCACATTACAATTACCTTGTCAAGCACTTGGCAACCAGAGAGCTGGCTGGAAGGATTTTTACCTTGAGTTTAAGCACATGCACTGAAGTGGATGCAAATAGCCCAAAACATCTCGGCGTTGGTCCTGATTTCAGACAGTCCCTGAACAGAGGATGTGTAAAAATACTTCAAGACTAGCCCTGGGAGCCTGACAGGTGGCCCAGCAGGAGAAAATAATCTGCATTACTGTATGAAGTAGATTGGGTCCGTGTTAACAATCCCTTTCAAAACAGAGGTGCTGTCAGATGATTAAATTTAATTTACTCTATCTTAATTTACTTTTGGAAATGAGCTAAATGAATAAATTGAATTATGACTACTTTAACTCTGAAGGAGCATATCCACATAGGAGCTTACTGTGGTTTCACTAATCAGCTTTACATTTACACCCTTAAATGTATTTGGATTAGCTCTCACAGGCATCCTCAGGCAGATATGCCTGGAGATATCCACCTGCTTTCCTCCTCTTGCTTGGACTTGTTGCTCAGAGGAAGCCAGAGCTCAGTAAGTGGAATTACAGCATTTGTGTTATTTCATGCTTCATCCCCCTCTGGACATTCCATGTATTTCTAAAGAGCAGGACAGAACACTGCTCTGAATGCAGGGACAGCTGCTATGTGTAGTCAGTCGAGAAGAGTAATGTCTGATGTACATAACATGTTAGTCCCAATATCATGTTGCTAACTTGAACAAGCTCTGCTACATCTCATCAGATGAGTGTAACCCTTTATCTTCCTTTTGCTCCTTAAGAAACAGGAGGACAGGAGACAAGACCAAGCCTATTGCCATCTTGTCAGCAGCTTTCTTCTCCAGGGTCAGTAAAGATGCACAGTGATGGCTGGGTCTGGGTTATGTGTATTGACAGTAATTGTGGCTACTTCTCCTCTTGTGTGACAATGTGGTTCCAGTTGCAAGCTAATTATTCCTGCTTCCCTGTGCTGACTCCTCAGTGAAGCAGGTGTGTCTTGCTGCAGTGAGCTGGGAAAGGAGGACAGGAACTGAGGGATGGACAAGCACATCTGTGGCAGACTCTGTGAACTCTGCTGGGTAGAGGGCTCTAACGTGATGCCTTCTTTATAAGCAGTATGGACCAGCTCCTGCTTTCAGAAAGGTAGGGCAACACAGTATGGACCTGATGAGATTTGCAGATAGTGGTAGGATTCTCCATACACCACATTAGTGGGGTTTGTATGGCCCAGAAAGCATCAGCTTACTGTAATAGTTGGGTGGTCATGTGAGAAGCATGAATTTGTGCTCACTTTCTGGAAAGAGGCAGTGGTGACCGAAAAAAAAAAAACCAAGAATCAAGCCTGTGGTAATGACTGAGGATTTCTGACCTTTACTCTTATATTTCAGAATTGGTTTTATTGCTTCTAATTGGCCTTGCTTTGGAGCACACACATTAACTAACTGGCAGGGCACTGGCTGTCATTATCTGCTGTGCTATTTGATTTGTGTTTTTTACGTTTGAAACTTGTCAGACGTGCCCAGAAAATAACGGTGCTACCCTTGCAGTGTCAGATATGGGCCTGGTTAATTGTGCATCCCTGAGAGGGAAGCTTTTGAGGTAATCTGACAGTGATTGTTTAGCTGCAATGGATGCAATGGAAACGCATCTCCTCTCTATAGAAAGTGTGAAAATTAGATCAGGAGCTACACGACAGCAGCCAGGTTTCCTGGTTTCAGGGATCAGAGGTTAGACATTTACCAGCCTTGATGATTCATTTTCGATCCCACTCATGTGGCTTTGGATAACTTCATTTTCTCCTCCCTTTGCAATTTAAACACGAATTCTTTTCTATTTTGGCCCTCTTTAATACACCAGCTGCAAAGTCACTAATTCAAATCTGTTTTTAACCCACCTCAACTTGCTTCACCAGATGGAAAAAGAAGCCAGGAGATCTGTATGTGTGAAAGAGCTCAAAAAGTCACAGTGGCACAAGCATGCCTGTAGCAGTGGCTTTGTAAAGCTCAGCTTATCTAAAGCATTAGTCTGGTTTGTAAGTCTGGTTCGTTTTAAGACCTTTAAGATTCAAGGTTTTCTGACAATTATAAATCCAGATACGTTTTTTTTCAGTTGTGCAAACGTACTCTATCTTTAGAGTAGATGTATGTAGGTCTTGTCTTCCTGCAGATGAGCTGAGAGAGCTCTAGGAGGCTACAGGAATATCCCCACTTTACAGAATGTAAAAAAGCATTGCTGAAAACACCAACAAGTTAGACCTCAATGTGAATTATGCATCTGCTACAGTTAGGCAGAAGCAATTTCACTGTTGAAATCAGAGGTTGGCATTTTTTTTTTTTCCCATGGGTGTTTTGTAACTTAAAATTGTGTTGAGACCAAGCAGGTAGTGGGTTAGGGGATTTTTAAGCAGTAAAGGTGAATGTATTCAGATTATTCAAGTGGTGATTTTTTTGGATGTACAATTAGTTGACTGAGAGATGTATGAATTTGGTATTGTAATTGCTATGCTTCTGAGATTTCAGTTTGCAAAACAGTTTGCAGGGCTGCAAGATTAACTGTGGTATGTGTGATGTTCATGCAGCAGCAGTGTGATTTGTCTGTCAGTTGGCTGTATGTCTAAAAACATCACTTTGTCACAAGCCCTTCCTATGAGCAGAGTGAGTGATACTTGCAATGCTTCAGTTCAGTGGGTGTCTGGATGGCTGCTCAAAAAGGCCAGTGTCTAAAGGTCCTATCTGTAAGTGGACAAGAAGAGGCTGAGGGGAGACCTTACTGTTTGCTACACTTACCTGAAAGAAGGTCGCAGTGAGGTGTGCATTGGTCTCTTCTTCCTAGTATCAAGTGATAGAACAAGAAGAAATGGCCTCAAATTGTGCCAGGGGAGGTTTAGATTGGATATTAGGAAAAAAATATTTACTTGCAAGAGTGGTCAGGTGTTGGGATAGGATGCCCAGGGAGGTGGTGAAGTCAACATCCCTGGAAGTGTTCAAGAAATGTGTGGACACAGCACTTCAGGACTTGGTTTGTTTACCATGGAGGTGTTAGGTCAACAGTTGGACTCAATGATCTTAAGAGTTCCTTTCCAGCTGAAACAATTCTATGATTCTAAGTGCTGCTGGTTACACAGGATTCCCTTTTTTCTGTGTCACTTAAGTCATAAGAAAGGAAGGAGGTTTAAGACCCATTGTGATCCTCTTTGTATGTTTCATATTACATTATTTCCTTCACTCACAGGAACCATCAGTGCTGTTCAGCAGTGCTGCTCTAGTGGACTGGACAAGAGGGTGCAGACAAAGTGGTGTTTGTATGGAAGAGGCAGCCTCAGTGGGGCCAGGAGCTGAGCCCTGGCTGCCTGGGCTGTGCTAGCTCTGCCCTGAGAGCAAGCAGGCAGGCTGTCAGCAGTGACACAGGCAGTGCTGATGCAGCCCCAGGGCAGGGACTGGCTTCTCTGTGTTTTGCACGATTCTCCCTTTGGTCCACAGCTGCTGCTGTGTTTGGGTCTCCAGCATCGTCTAGGAACATGTCAATGTAATTATACACAGAGCCAGAAAGACTGCGTGTTCTCACTTCACTGTGCCTTTCAGGTCTCCCTCCCAGGGTCCTAATTTATTTATTTTTGTCTTGGTGTTTATCTGATCAAAATATCACTGTGCCTTAGGTTGGTGATTGAACTGTGGAGACGCAGTTGATGGTGCCAGCTGTGACAACAGTGAGGAGGGGAGGGCTGGTGGAGCTAAAGCCTTCTAAGCCCTATGCCCCATCAGCCTCTACATTATTTCAGCTCTTTAAAAATTCATTCTAAAACCTCCTTCTGCACATAAAAGCAGAAGCTTTTTTAACACTCATCTGTGTGGTAGGCAAGGCAGTTTTTTTCTGTGTCTGTCAACAGGCATGTTTGGAGTGGTCCAGTTTCTCAGGTGTGGGGAGATCAAGAAACCTGGGTTTCTACCTCAGCTCTTTTCCTTTCAGTTCTCCCCAAGTCTGCTGCATGGTATCAGTAGGTCACTTCATTTTTGGTAATGTGGCTGTGGGAATGGATAGGTCTTTCCCTTCCTAGTTTTTGCATCTCTGTATGAATTAGTACAGCACCAACACCACCTTGGCCTGGGTCTCCAGCTGCCATAGTGAATACAGATCACTGCTATCAGAGGGAGCAGACTGTGTGCTTAAAGAGCAGATCAGGCACAAGCACAGGACCCTCTGCATTTGTACCCTGCCATAGCAGTAGGGGGTGAATGAATGAAATTGGCAAGCCATGACAGGTCCTAGAGAGGCCAGGAGCTGACTGAGAGGGCATGTTAAAGGCTGATTGGAACCTCTTAGCTGGTGTGAGCAAGGATGACGTGTGCTTTGATTTCCTTCCTTGGGATGGGAACAGCTGGTCAGTTTTTGCTGCTTTCACAAAGCAGAAGCCATCAAAAGGTGTACCTGCTTTTACATCTGCAGCACAGTCAGCTTGGGGGAGATAATTCATGCTCTGCCAAAATAAATGGGAGAATGCAGCACCATGGGGTTGGAGCTTAGTACATGCTGGGGATGATGATGGCTGCTTGGGGTGAATGTGGAGGGACCCTGTTCTTGGCTGGCAGTCCAGGCAGGGCTGTAGGGCTGCCACATCCCTTGTCATTCAGCCTACCATAAAAGCTGAGCACAATGGTGTGAGAGAGCAGGGCTTGGGCACACAGCAGGGTTGTGCCTGCCTGGCCACTTGTGCCCAGCTTGCTGTGAAACACAAATGTGTCAGGACCTGGAGGAGAAGAGGTGAGAAGACTGAACTGTGAGAGGGAGGATTTAACTGAGACCTTTAAGTAAATAGGTTATATAAGTAAACAAAATAGAAATGTTACAGGATTAACTGATAATATAAGATGGAGAAGTACTTTTCCTTAAAGTAGCAAAAATTGATCTTGTAAACATACACCCAGCAGCACTTTGTCTGGGAAACAAGTAGTGAGACTTATCAGGAACCAAAGCCTTTCAAAGCAGGTCTGTTCCTGTGGCCAAGCTGTAGAAAGCCAAGGAGCTGTTTGTGCAATGCTGAGTTGTGATGACCTCAGTTCTCACCCCAGGAACTCCTGGGGCATCACCACAAAAGTACTTTGGATTTAGCAGAACTTTGCTCGTGTGGAGGTCAAGAGTTAAACTATTCCTCTGCTAGGACTGTAGCCCACAAGGTACACTGGAAATTGAATGCTCCGTGTAACAGTGACAACTACAGTTTTGCATGAGTGTTAGATAATTGGAGCTAATGGACACAGAGAAATAGCAGTATCACATCAGAGCCTTTGAAGGCATTGGTCTGGATGCTGGCATCATGTGTGGGGTTATGGGTGATCC
Source organism: Indicator indicator (assembly GCF_027791375.1). NCBI lineage: Eukaryota > Metazoa > Chordata > Aves > Piciformes > Indicatoridae > Indicator > Indicator indicator. The sequence goes on along the minus strand of NC_072019.1, from coordinate 23,665,924 downwards.
CTGGCCACGCAGCAGGAGTCTGTCACTAAAGAGTTTGGCCCCAGCTGTGAACACCCCTGGCAGTGGGGGCAATCCACTGGTGAGAAGACTTGTAAAGAAGCTGTCCTCTGAGGAGCACATGCCCCAGAATGAAATAGTCACTGTGATACAAGGGCTGTTAATGAGCAGAAATGAAGTGAAACATTCCAGGCATGTGGGAACTGCAGTGAGGAGAAAACAGTGGCAAGTGCAGTAGCCCAAAGGGAAGCAGTCAAGCCCTTCTTTCAGCGAGCTCAGAGCTAACACAAAGCCCTTGAAGTCTCCTGGAAGGACTAACCCTGCTCTGGCCAGAGGAGGATGGGACCAGCTGGTCTTTAACCACCTCTAATTTGTCTCAGGCTGCCAAAGCCTTCCTTACAGATGTACTTCACTGCAAGACTTTACACATGGCTTCTCCTCAGAGCACACTCCACAGCCACTGTACCTGCTGCTGAAAGTCCCCAGTGTTTTACAATAACTGTCCTCTCTCTCTCTTCCTTTGGCAGGAAGGAAAAGCTGCCAGTTTTTAAAGGCACCACCCAGAGGGGTGAAGGGAACAGCCAAGCTAGCAGCAAGCCAGAGAAGAGGAGCCAGGTGCATCTGAAGGAGTAGTCTCTCTCTCCACATGGTGAGAGGAGAAGAGGAGAGAAGAGCTGGTCTGTGAGGTGTGGTAGAGAAAAACGTTGTTGTCTGGAACCCATGAGGTTTCTCTTTTTGTCCCAGACGAGTATTTCTAAGGTAACAAATAGTCCAAGGGAGAAAGAGGGAGAGAGAAAGTATCTAGAAATTTTACTATTGATTCTTTTTTGTTTTATAGATGGTAAATCAATTTCAATGCTTTGTCTTAATTTTGTTATTTTTTGACTTTTTTTTGGTTGGTTGGTTTGGTTTTTGTGTTATGTTTGTAGGGGGTTTTGTGGTTTTGTTTGGTTGGTGATGTGGGGGGGGTTTTGGGCTGTTTTTTGGGATCTTCATCTCTGGGGTGGGGGGGGAGGGGAAAGTGACCCAATAGATTTACAGAAATCATTTGTGCTGGCTGAAAAGCTCTTTGTTAAAATGAGAAAGCCTCCCTTTTCTCCACCAGCCTCACTCTCTCTCTTTGAAGGGGTAATCCATACGATGGGCTAACGAGGGAGTCCTGGCTCCCCTGCTGCACCATGTGATTTCTCCCCTTTTAGTGTCAGGCTCAGAAGCTCTTACACCAATTGCATGTGCTAGCCCTGTTAGCTTGCATTAGGAGAGCCTGATAAATAGCTTCTGGGAGTCAGGCAAGTGCTCCTCAGTGTGCTGTTCATCATCTGCTGCATGGGTAGGTTTTTTGCTCTTCTATCAGATCATTTGAAATAAAAGGGTCATATGAGAAATGTTACTGTCAGGCTGCAGGCATGGAGCTCACTGCAAGCCCTGTCTAACAGGCAGGAACCATTGTCCTCCAGTATAAACTAGCTGGGGTCTAGAAAGGCTGGACTTCCCAACAGGTGAGGCAGTGTGAGCAAGGGGTAGGGCTGAAATGGAGTAACAAACAGTGTTGTGCCACTGCTGCTAGAAATCCCAAGTGAAACCTCATCAGCTTCTCTTAAATGGGCAGCAGGTTAAATCTCTGCTTGAAGCCACCATCTCTAGGCAGTCTTGTCTCTTGTGTTCCGTGATGAAACATCTGCCAGTGATGTGGATTTGAAGTGCAAGGTCAGTGATTCTCAAACTGGAGGAGAGTAAAAGAGAATGACCTTGAGAAGAGTCCAGTTGTCTCCCAGGAGACAAGAAGAGAGAGTGCACTTAGAAGTGCCTCTTGCCAACCTATCAGAAGCCTTGGGAAGCAGCTTCTCTTCACTGTCTTCTGCTAGTGGCTGGGTTGCCATGGTGGCTTGGAGGAGAGAAAGTGCCAAGACATAGGAGAGACGAAAAGGAACCAGACTGAAGATGGAGACAGACATGCAAAACAAGACAGAATGAGCTCCACTTGGTGTGGGGTGGCCCTGAAGAAGTAATAGCCCTAGGCACTCAATTCTCTTCCTCTTGTCTTTCCAAGGATTTGAACACCATGACCTAGGAACACGGTCAGACTGGGTCCTCATGCAGGTCTGTGTGTGAGAAGAATGCATCCTGGGGTTAAATGAAAAGGTACAGGGAAAATTGAGAATTATAGGCTAAATCAGACCCTCCTGGTAACTTAAATTTACTGTCCCTGGTGAAAGTACTCCCTGATTCCTCAGCAATGGAGACCTTGGCTGCAAGGCCTGAGCGTGACCAACACTGAATCAAGATCCCATCCTAGGAAGAAATGAAAGCAGCTTGGGTTGTATTTGTGCAGCCAGGAAGCTGGCAGGCTCTCATATGTGCTCACCTGTCTTTGAATATGGTTCCCATATCTGTATCCTGAACAACAGAAGGGAGTTCTGTGTAAGGTCCTTGAGCTCCTGCCCATGCAAGTAAACACAAAGCAAGCAGGTTTAAGGCTGAGGTCTGTGTTCTGTATCTCAGGACCTCACACACATTTCTGGAGTCCCATCATGACAGCCCTCCTGTGAGCCACTGGCACATGGCTTTCATCCAGTTAGCATTCCTGCAGCCAGAAAGAGTGAGCAGGTGCTAGTCAGGACAAAAATTTGGCTTTGCATGTCTCTGAAAAAGGACAAACTACTCAGGATCTGACAGGGCTTGAGCTGATTGTGTCTGTACATTAGCCACCTGTTAGCTGGGCTTTCATTAGTTACTGTATCTCTGATAAGGGAAACTTTGTTGAAAAACAGAGAGATACCCCCACTGGAAGGAAAATGATTTAAAATACCAAGCAAACCTGATGTTGTCAGTATTTCAAGGTGAGGGGGTTAAACTGTGCACATTTTTAGGGAGAATAAAATGCTATGATGAATTCCAAGGTATCCAAAAGGCACAGTGCTGGCTCTCTGTCTCCAAAAGCAGAGTAATGAATAGCAGTGACAGTGTGATAATTAAAATGACCTCTTGGAGATATGGATTAGAAGGTATGTGGAGGGGGGGATAAGTTCTCCTTTGAATTAATCTAATTCATGACTATCATTGGGTTTTATAGGGCTTTAGTAGAAGACTTTCAAAGTTGTTTTACTGGGGTGATACTGCTCCTTCTGCATATTCATTGGAAAAACACTGGCAGAATGCCTCATTATTTATTTCTGAATGATTATATATATATATGCATAATGAGAGAGTTTCAGGTATTTGCTTAGCTGCTAAAGAGTCTACTTTAGAAATGTGAATAAAATGATAAAAGCAGCTGTGGAATCAGTGTGTTGTTTCATTTTCATTCCTTCCTCCTCACAGGTCCCCAGAGTCACTTTGAAACCAAGATGTGGACAAGTGGCTTCTGGGAGGCCCTTGTGTTGCCCTGCTATTCATTGTCAGAGGCTCACAGATTCAAAAATTGTATTGGGGTGGAAGGGACCCTCAAAGGTCATCTTGCCCAAAGCCTCTGCAGTAAGCAGGGACACCTCCATATCAGGCTGCCCAGGGCCACATTGAGTTTGATCTTGAATGTCTCCAGGAACAGGGCCTTGACTACATCTCTGGGCAACCTGGGCTCCCTCAATCTGACTTGCAAAAGTCAGTCTCTTTAAATTCAGGTTTAATAACTGTATCTTCCTGGAAATCACTGTCTCCACTTCTTTTCTCCTGCCACCTCTATCTGTCCCTGCAGGTTCCAGGTCTTACAATAGACCTAATGTAGACTGCTCATCTCCACCAGAGATGCTTCCATTCTGCTGAGATATCCCCAACTTTTAGCTGGATAGAAAGAACAGATTGGAGACAGTTACCCATATGGGAAATGATGACATCCCATTTGTCAACTCCCATGCTAGTAACCTTCTTCCCATCCTCTCCACCTGCCTAGCAATACCATAATATCCAAACATAAGGTTATCTGCCAAGAGCATCTGACTTGTTCTTCAGTCAGGCAACATGCCCATTCTGGAGCCCACCCTCTCCATCCTTGTTCCAGCACACCATGTTCAAACTCTTTGCTTTTGCCTCCCGTTTCACTCCTGTCTCAGTTTGTCCCTGGCACCTTCTGCTTCACCCACAGCCACAGCTACTCCTACCCATTATTGCACCCTGAGATCCTGATCATGTCTCCTCTGAACCCTACAGGCAGAGTTGACTCTATTTGGCTTTCTACAGAGACCCACCTCTGTTTTCAGAGTTGACCAAAAAAATATTTCTTGACAGCTGTCCCTAACCAGCTGGGGATGGGAGCCTCAGCCTTTCACTGTGGGGTCTTTGCTACCTTGCATGCTGAGGGCTTTCACTTTGGTGTGGCAGTGTGCATGATATGCACACAGCATTTCTCAAACTCTTGGGGAGACCATCATGGGAACCGAATACATGAGACCTTTCACTCCCAGTCTCTAGTTCACTTTCCTCCCACACGAGCACTGAAGTTGTTCTCCACCTGAGCACACAGATCCTGCTTCAGAGCCTACTTCTAGCCTGCCATGAGTCTCTTCTGCCTGGAGAAGATGATCTGTGTCTCAGATGTAAGTAACATATGTTGTACACTCAGCGGTTATTCTTTACTAGTCACTTGTGTCAGGTTTAAGGTAAGGTAACACCAAGGATTTTCAAAGGTTCAGAAGCCAATATGGGTCCAAAAGTGGGCATCTAATTTGACAGACCAGCATTTACTCTTAGAACAGAAGGAAGGATCTATCTGTGCTCTTTTTGTGGGGAGACCAGAGCCCAGTTGCTTTGTTCTGCCTGTTTTCACTCTCTGCCTGGGGAGCTGGAGGGCCCTCCTTTGGAGCAGGAGCAATGTATCTATTTCGCTTTGTACAAGACTGGGAGATGAATATTAAAATGCTGAAATTAACTTGTTTTCTGTGCATTCTGCTCTCCTGACAAGAAAATCCTCCTACAAACTCCTGCACAGGCCATCTAACTGCACCACATTGGACCCTCGCTGTGAGGGGATTATATATTCTGATTGGGGCTGCATTTGCAATTATTTTCTCTGCCACACCAAAGACCTTTACTGCAGAGCTGCAAACCAGTTATAGGAACATGAAATGCTTTGACTTCTTCACTAGGGAAACATTAATCCAATCATGGGTTATGTCCATTACAGACTACGGCAATATTGTATACAGGAATTCCCTGGAGAAGGTTCTACAAAAATTGGAATCTCTCTATAACCATGTTATGAGATTTACTGGTGTGGATAAAATGGGCAGAGTTAAAATTACCAGGCTGGCTATCTCTAAAAGACAGGTGAAGTCTGCTGGCTATCATTGCTTCATAATATTACAAATGGAAAAGCCCTGAAGTAATTGAATAACACATCTGCTGAAAAAGCCTCGTGAACTGCTATAACCTAAAGATAGACTGCAAGGAAACAATGTATGTACAGCACCCAGCTAAAAGGAGAAGGATGCTCTCCTTACCTGGTGCAGGAAGATATCACAAATGCAGATACAGATTCTCTCTTTGCCTCCTATATTATGTGTGTGTGTTTGTGTCTATCTACCTCTTTTCATAGAAAAATAAGTTAAACCAGTTCCCTCAGCAACCAGAAGCATGGTGCTGGATGGTAATGATTCGTAAGCACAGCTCACTGCGCTCCCTTTTGTACTGGAGGTTGCTAAAAACATTTGACATGGCTTATGAAGGAGGTAGCTTCTGACTCCCTAAAGTGTCTCTGTCCTTGTGCAGAAATAGATTTCAAAGTACTCTGCAAGAGCTGATTAAGCTTTTTCCCTGTGCTTTAGTATCACCCTTCAGTGGACCATAGCCACAGTGGGTGGCTGCAAGCCCAGGGCTGCAAGGAAGGTGTGTACCGACTGCTGCTGCAGCCACAGCCAGGTGCAGGCTGTCTGTGTAGCCAAGTGAACCCTGCATGCACCCCTTCAGAGGGGGAGGATGGCCCATAGCCTGCAGACTGCCTCAGCATTGCTGCGTAGCGCCCCTGGCTCAGCTCCGGCCATGGAAGAGCCATGCTTCCTTGAGCCACATGCTCCAGACCCAGCAGAGCATCATTTCAGCAACCATCCTTTCTCTGGAGGTAAGTGCACTGCACTGGTTTTCCCATGGTGTGTAAAAGGGGGCTTCAGATCCAATAAGACACCATACATCCTTCTGTGGTTCTGCCTGGGCATGGAGAAGCACTTCTCATTACTCATGTTCTTCCCCAGCTGGTAGCTCTGAGCAGAGATCCAAGGGTAGCTGACATGAACTGCACTGCACCAGCATGGCATTCAGGGGTTGTCACTGCTGGTCAGTACAGAAGGTGTGATTTATTTCACAGTCTATGCACCTCTCTGTGGCACACCAGCAAACATGGAAGGCAGGCATACGTTTGAGACAGTCTGGAGGAGTCTGAATCCTCCTGTGGAATGGACACAGGGTAGGCTAAGAGCCATGAGTACTGATGGAAGATGTATGCAAAAGGACTTCGGAATCAGAGTTGTTTGGGTTTTTTCATTAAGTTGTTAATTAAATAAGTTCTTTAAATTTTATTTTTTTGTTTGGGTTTTTGTTTGTTTGTTTTTAATACAAATTTATGAAATATCAAATCACTGCTTTTCCAGTAAGGGTGGAAACTTACTGTTTGGAAACAATGGGAACAGAAACCAGCTCTAACTTCAGCTTTAGTATCAATAGCCTGGCTATTAAAAGAAAGATTTTCTTATCAGATAGTATTTGGAAGAAGAAAGTTTTACAGCAAGTTTTAACTTTGGGGATGAAGTCTTTCTCACAGTCATAAGGGAATCAATATCCTACTGTGATCCCCTGTTACATACACAAAATTATACTGAATACAAAGAGTCCCCTGTTCATTGGCACACTGAGGGCTGTTACCCCTGGTACTTTCAGCCAAAGCAGCCCCAACAAGTGCTGAGGATTTGAGCACCCTTCCCATCAGAGCTGGGTGACAGTGGTTTTGCTCCATGTGTGTACCACTAAGATTAATGTTCTGTATTATTGATGACCCATTTTAAGGCTGGATTAATAGATTTCTGGAGGTGTAGCTTCCAGGCCCTAAGTGTTACCCATCTTAGGTGATGCAGTTGCAAGATGCCCCTTTACGGAGCCGTAACTGATGAGGCCATTTGGTGGTGTTAGCAGAGCTGAGCACAGAGCACACTCCTGTAGGGAGACAGTGTGCTCCTTGTTGGGGAAGTTGTTGTCTGGCAAATCCATGTTGTACTTAGCACTTTCATTTCCTTCTCCCCCAAGGCAGATTCCTTTTTCCCTTTCGATCGGTCAGAGCCCTGTCACACTCCCAAAGAGTTTGAGCAGCTGATCCTGACTCACCAAGTGGGAAATAAATAGCATGTCTTGACTAAGAAGTAGGAGGAAGACGGGAGAAAAAAAGATGAAGAAGCATGATTTAACTTTAGCTGAGAAAGCTGGTTAGAGCACAGAGGTGCTCTTTAGCATGGAGATGGCTCTTGTAGAGCTTATATGGTTCAGCACTGAGGGCTAGGTGAAAATCTTGGGTTCTTTTAGGTGAAGAGGAGTTTTGTTATTATTCTAAACAAATGCAGGGCTTCACCCTGGAAATCTTCAATGCAACTCTCAGCTCTTCCATGGATCCTGATGTTGTAAGTTTTAGGATATGGTGAGGAATATTTCTTTTTGTGATTAATTTCTACCATCCAGAACCCCATGATTATTCTACCTCCTACCAGTACATACATTTTTCCCATGTGAGGAAACACTCATTTCTCACATGGTGGCCCAAGACTCAGGCAGCTGAAGTGAGCTGAAGCAGGACAGAAATGGGTCACAGAGTCAAGGAGGGAAGTGAATGAGACTCCACAGCTGAGCCACAGCAGCCAGCTGAGAGATGGCACTAGGTGCTTTGCTAATCACAGATGCTTCCAAGGCAGTGCTGGCAGTGAGTAAACAGTAATTAATAATGGCTGTTAAATGCAGATATTTCATACTTCTCAACCTTGAAAAAGCAGGGGGAAGGATTTTCACAAAATACTTCCTTTTCTGTCACTTTCACAGTGTGTGTTCAGTACACCATCTCCCTAAACTGAGCTGTCATTGAGCCATCCTGAGACTTCCCAACCATTCATCTGAGGATTTCTGACTGAACCAGATGTAAACAGCACAGTCCCCAGGTTATTAGTTAGCTCCATGCCCACAATACCATTCCAGGGATGTGTCAGATAGCATAGGTTGTGTGGCAAGACACACAGAGAAGAACCCCAGAAACGCCCACACCACTTGCTATAATCAGTGTAGGTGCCACTTTTGGGGGTTGCCCAGGACACCCTCAAGATGTCTTTGATGCCAAGTCATAGGTTTCCTATGCGTTCTTGCTCATCTGTATAGCCCATAAACAAAAAGATAAAAGGAACATACTTCATTTAGTCATTGCAGATAGGTACTGGAGCTACTGGAGCAGTTCTGCCAAGAATGTCAACTGTCCTCCCTCCTGATACAGTGGAAGTGCAGGACATAAGAGGGACAGTATGATCATGTAAAAAAAATGGTCACAGCCAAGTTCTCCCTTCAACATGAGATGGTATTTGAAGGAAACTGTTCCCTGATGCCAATGCCATTTTTAAACAGTTTAAATTATAACTTTCAAATCTATAACTGGATTTAGAGCAGCCTGTGCAAAAATCTCTAGTTTTCCTTGATTTAGAAAAATGGTGCCAGTCTGCACAGTGCAGGGCCAGAGGGGAAAACCCAAGCTCATTTTTGAGCTAAGGTGCCATGCAGCATAGAATAAGCCAGGTTAAAAGGAGGGCACACTCTGGGAAGAGGAACCTGTATTTGGAAATAAACAAGGACTATCAGAGCCAACTAGTGCTGTCCAGGGCAAATTTACCTGAATTTTGTTTCAACCTCCTCACTGTTTCAGTATCCAAACGCCTGCACTTTGTATAAAAAGATGTTTGTTCTCCAGGCTGTGGGTTCAAAACATTGAAGGCACAGAGAGGGAAAAGGAGATGTGCATTGCTGTTTCTTTGACATGAGTTTATCAGCACGTTTGCAGTCAGTGTCCTGTCTGTGTATTTCCATGATATAGAGGAGGTCCCTGGGGGTAGCAACAACCCTCAGATATTTTTGTAATCCCTTACTCTTAAATGGATGTGGGCTGAAATCCTTTGTTGTAGTGAGTGCTTTGGTTGATTGAGTTAATACAAAGAGCAATAATGATCATGAGCATGTGTATGAGCACAAGCCCTGCGCTTCTGTACTTGAGAAGGAGAAGCACACCCAGCATAGCCTGCTCTTGGCTGCCCCAGTGCATTTTCTTATGCTGTAGGGAAGATGAGAGTGCTGTGTGCTTCTAGAAAGGGGTCAAGCAGTGGAGCCAAACACCACTAACCCCTTGTTACTGCCTGCCACAAACTTAACCAAATCTAGCATAACCATGGATAGAAGTCTGGTGTAACCCACACAGACCACATACCCAGGCAGGGATAGGGCTGCTCACCATGAATCAGGCATCTCCCAACCCCAGCTGGGAGAGCTGTGGCACCAGAAGAACAGTTCAGTCCCAAACTGAGCCATGAGGCTAATCACTCACCAGCACAACAGCACTGATGCCAGTGCAGAACAGCAGGAAGGACTCTATCCCCATGAACTGTTAAATCATCAAGCTAATAAGTACTCTGGATGATAAGATGTAATCTTTTAAATGCAGTATGGATTTCTTCCCTGAATTATGCATGATAACATCTCTAGGTGTGAACTTTTTTTTTTTTTTTGATGGAAAGAGCTGTCTTTTGTGGTGGTGGTGGTAGTGGTGGTAATCACTGTGTTTTACAATTCAGCAGGCTGGCTGGGGGGAAGGCTGCCTATGGCTAGACAATCTCTGCTAACTACCTGGGAGTGCTGGGCCCTAGGATGGTGCCAGAGCATCTCCTGGAGATATGAGGCTGTTAACTCACTGGTTTAACAAGCTGATCCTGGTGTCCAGGCAAAAGTAGCCAAATCTCATGCTTAGAGAGATCAGCAGGGGGAAAGAGAATGGATGAATACTAGGATTTCAAAGGCAGCCTGACAAATTCAGGTCAAATCTAGTCACATGCCATCCCCATCTGCAGCCTGCTTGCTTGTTCAGGGGTGTATGGGCACAATATGTTACACAAGAGGCAATGGGCAGAAATGAAAACAAATACATGAAATTCCACCTGAACACAGGAAACTTTCTAATTGTGAGGGTAGTGAAACACTGCAGCAGGCTGTTCAGAGAGGCTGCAGAATCTTTATCCCTTGCAGATATTCAGAATGTAGCTGCACATAGATCTGGGCAACCTGCTCTAGATGACCCAGCTTGAGCAGAGAAGATGGATGAGATGATCTCAAAATCCTTTCCAACATTACACATTCTGTTTCATGTTTCTTATACCCATTTCTGACAATTTTACTGGTCATTTTTGTGGCAATTGGTATCTCAATATTTGGCTTTTTGTAGCATTTTTCACTCATTGATCTGAAATGCCTTTAATAAGGTTTGTAGTTAATCAAACCTTTTTAAGAGCTAGGGGCAGCCAGAAATCAAATCATTTACTTAAAGACATTCAGGAGGATACGAGCAGAGGGACGTAATTTCCTGAGTGTCGTCTCCAATCTCTCGACCAGCACTGCAACTGCAATGCCTGCAGAAGTGGAATCTCAAGAGAGATGCCTGGTGTATCCAGCACCCAGTGACAGCAGAGCCCAAAGGCACTGCATGCTCCACTCCATCCATGGATGTAAATCACAGCAAAGGAGAAATGCTTCTGTGCTTTGCCAGGGAGACAATGGCACAAGCAGCTCTGCTCCGGTGAGCTCAGCTGAACCACAAACAAGCAAGCTGGTGCTTTAATGAAGGCAAATTCACAACTGGTAAAAACAGTCTTTAGTTACCAGTGCTTCAAGCTACAACTCTACCTACTGTAATTTTTTTTTTTTTTTTTTTTTTTGCTCCAGTGCTCCTCCTGAAGGTCACAGATTTGGCCAAGTTGCAAGATGTAACAACAGAAACATTCCTTCTTAATAGTACTATCATTACTGATCCTGAGAGACTGATGTTTCTAATAGCATAGAAATGCCTTACCTAAAGCTCACATTGCTGTGATTTTTCATCTCAGTGTATTATATCTATTGACAAGTACAAATTTATGTAAGTTCTGATTTTTCTCATGAATATTGAAAATCAGACAGCAGAGCAGATGTGTGCACGTCTACAGACACACAAGCACAGAGCTACAATTTAAGTGCTTGCTTAAATCCCAGATCCTGACAAATAGGAATGATCTGCTTGTTACTCTTTTGGTGAGCTGAATAAATACATTGTCTGTGTTTGTATGGAATAGAGGAAGCAGGCAACAGCCATTTATGGACGATTAATCACAGCCATGTATTCTTTATTTCCTATTTATGGGTGATACAGTGGGCTGAATTTTAATCAGCTCACACTATGATGGGTTTTCATGTTTCTCCTCTCAGCAGTTAACACTTTAGAGATATCAGGAAAGGAAATTAGTAGAATGGCTATGGACTGGGATCACATTCTGCTTTTAGCAATTGCTTTGCTTACTGCCTTTAGAGATGGAATAAAATGCCATCTCAGGAGTATGGGCTTCTGGGAAAGTACCTTGGAAATGGGTGCAGTTAATGACAGCAACACATAACACTGAGATAAGTTCAACTAAAACCAGCTCTGAACCCAGATTTCCTGTCTCTATCTCATACAGTTATTAAAACCAATGAAAAACACAGAACAAAACAGTCCTGCTAGCATGAAGGGAATATTCTTTTTTTAGAGGTGCTGCACAGCTATTCCAATGGGATAGTTGTAAGCAAGTAGAAGGGAGGCTCCTGCGTTGTGCCCCACTGAGTCTATGATTTCTCTGACATCAGGAATATCTACAAATGAACATGGGGATTTAAGGTGTTTTTTTTTTTTTTTTAACTTGTCATTTGGTAGCCAAAGCTGGTTTTCCTTAATGGTCAGAACTGGGAGCTATCCCAGCTTGGGAGCTGCCTTCCACGGCCTCTGACCCTGATACTGTTGTAGCTCGCAAGATTGGCAGAGCAAGTGCTGTAAGATTTCAGGTAGAGCTCAGCAAGGCTCATTTAGAGATTACTGAGGGAATGGCTCTTTGGTTCTTCCTTGTTTTTTCAGCTTAAATATGCAGTACAGCAGAACGCTCTTCAGCAGAGACACAATCTTCATCCCTTTGTTCAGGGAGTGGAGAGAAGAATAATTAACAGAGCCTTTACCTCTTCTCCTTGGATGATGCTCAGTTTGACCTTTACAGTACTAAAGTGGTATTAAGATAAGAATCATGTACTGTATCCTGACCTCAGTTACACCATGGTACATCTGAATTTGGAATAAGACCACTAAAGTAATTGGAATTGACTGGGACTAAGGCTGTTGCAGGCAGTATTTGGTATTTCTGGCATTTATATTAGAGGAAGTCAGTGGGATCCATCACATCACCCCACACCTGCCCTGTGCATGCCACACACAATGTGTTTATTACACATGGCACTGATGGCACAGCAGGAGATGAAAATGGAGAGCATTTTAAAAGTCAAATTGGCCTTTTACATCACATAATTTGGCATGGAGGCCAGATTGCCCTGGATGATTTAGCTACCTAACTCAATCAATGAGTATGAGACATCGAAATGCCTTTTGGGGGGGGGGGGGGGGGGGGTGAAGGAAAAAAGAAACCCTGCAGTCCCTAATCTTTAAATTTCATCTTTAATTTTGGAGTGAAATTGGTGCTTAGAAAATATAGCTCAGGGAGGGCAGAGAAAGAAGAGTCCAGTGAGCAAAACTGAAATCTCGCTGAGCCAGGGACTGTCGTCAGCTGAAGAGGAGATGGGAAATTAGCAGGCAGCTCAGCCTGGCTCACTCGCAGAATACATTGACAAAATCGATGCAGGCAGATGATGCCATCCAGCCCCTAAAAACCTGCAGTCCTTTAAAATGAGGTCCTGGGGTGACAGACACTTTCCCAAGCATTAAGACTCTGGCATCCTAACCAAAGTACAAGATCAAGAAAGTAAATTTGAAGGAGTTACTTTATTACAGATAACGCTGCCTTTTCCAGATAGCCACGCTTCAGTTAAACCCACTGAACCAAACACCACATTGCAATTCAGTCAGGAAAAGCAGCTTGCCCCAAGATATGATACAGGACAAGCAAAATTAATAATTTTGAGACCTATCATCATGGGAAGAATATGAACAATTTTTTCCCCTCTTCCTTTTTATTGCAGCTCTTGAGATTCTTCTCCTGGGCTACTATTTAAAGTCAAAGTTTGTTCACGCCTCTTTGGATCCAGTTTTCATACCTTGGCATAAAAAGAAAGACCAAAAAGACCTCTGAAGAGAAAGCAAGTACCATGTTCTGCTGTTTGCAGTGGGCCAAGTGGAGAACAGCCACTTCACCAATGGGTGTTATTCAATGATAGGAAGAATTTAAGTGATTTTCATGAAATGAGGATTTAGCCCACAAAGGGGCTTGAGGATATATGAAGACTTTAGAGATTTGGAGGAAAAATGATAGAACTTTGCCTCAAAGTCAGCTGGTGACTGCAGAAAACCAGTCTGAAATTACCTCTTGGCTTCCCTTGGATGCTTCAACTGGAGCTACTGAGAGTCTTCAGAGCAGTCAATATTCCAGCACAGGAGGTGTGTGTAAGTTGTAATAACACAGGACTCACAAAGGAAGAAGTGCTGTGTAAGTAAAGTCATGGAGGTAATGAAGTCTCTTCCTGGACACACCAATATCTTCTGGGGTTTCTCAGGGTCTTAATCTTCTATCCCAGAGAAGAGAGGAACACTGCTCGTTTGGGCATGTGTCTGAGTGTTTGTGCAAGGACACAGAGCTGTGCATGACAGTCAGGGGTTAACAAAAGATTTTTGTCAATTCCCATAGCCAGTTCGTTCTATGCTACACCTAGAAAGTGTGAGCAGCATGAAAATGAAGATATGCTCCTCAGGAGTAATAATTTAGCTCTTTTACATAACATGCTGTAATGAAGATCATTAAACCTGTCTTCACAACTTCCAAATCCAATTCTTCCCCCTATTTCATTAGGAATTAAACTTTCAGATCCCACATGTTGCTTTGAAAAATCTCCATTTTTAGGTCAGAAACATTGCAGAGATTTGTAACAAGTCACTCCTTGCTGTAGGCTTTGCCCACAAACAGACACAAATCGATGGAGTGAGACTCAAACAATAGATGCAGGCCAACAACCATCACTCTGTATCTTCCAAGCCCTAGGACAACACACTGTATGTGGGAACCACAGCAGAGAATCCATCTGGCAGAGCATGCACAGGCCAGTCTTAGCTTACTGCATGAAAGCTTCATCCAGTTGTTCTTTGTAGTCTGTGGCTTCCATTGAATACCATGTTAGAGCCATGATTTGATCTTCAAGGGTTAGACCATACAAGACGCAAAGCCAGCCAGCACAATTCTTCTTCCACAGGCAAGCAAATTAATATGAAATTCAGATGTGTATTTGGTTGTCCAGCATGCGGGGCAGAGGGCTCAACAATGGGTGATGTTTGAGACACTCATTACAGCATCAGCCTCAGTTGTGAGGATCCTTATACTAATTTCCTTCTCTGATTTCTAAAGTAAATATGTTTTGTTTTCTAGTTTATATCTAGGTGAATGTACAAAGACACCAAAACTAGTGAAGAACAGACTAAAATTTGAGCTAGAGGCCAAGCCAACAAGTCAATGAAAGCATAGATCAAGATGTCAGCATCATTCAGTCACTGGTGCCCATGTATCAGCTGAAAAGCAGTCAGAGGATTGTGCCTTCAGTCTGCTTGGGTTTGTCCTCTACATGGCAGTAAGTGTGGTCCCCAAACCCCAACAGTTTAGAACAGAAAGCTATTCTCAGGGTGTCTTTTTGGGAGCTGCAAAGTTGCAGCTTTAGAGTGCTGTTCATTTTTATTTTACAATCATAGCTAATTAAAAGAAATTAATAGAAACATAGCCAGATCCAAAAGTTTATTAGAAAAGAAGCATTGTAGTTTAATTATGCCACTATGTAGTGTATGACACAAAGCCCACTGAAACCTGAATACTCGATGATCTCTGGAATTTGACTAAGAGCTCTTTGGCCTCAGGGAGAAACTTGACAATTACTAATCTACATATGCTGACAATCTCTACGTATCAGGGGCCTCGTGAGGGTCTTTAATTGCTCTGTAAACTTCAAACTGGAGTGTTCTTCAGTTGAAAAAAACAAGATGCTGCATTCAAGCTAAAGAAAAGTGGTAGTTGACATGTTTATTAAATACCATCAGGCCTCGAAGGATTGCAGAGTGGAAGGTTCTCTGAGTAGAAGAGGTTATAAATGCAGCATCAGATTTATTCAAGACAGGACGATTATGTGTGAACGCTCAGGAGCAACCACGGCATGATGGACACAGGAAAATGTTCTGCCACAGCATTTCCACAATTTCAAAGCACTTTTCCATTCTCTCACTTCCACAGCCCTTTCTGCTATGTTTGCTTGAGCTTTATGACTGTGCATACAAAATGTCCACATGAATGGAAGTGAGCAGTGGATCTGATAAGGTGCTGACCTGAGCTTTACAAAAGAGAAATGTGTGTTTGCCTTATTCTTGTATAATTGCAGGCAATGAGTTTTGTCCATGTATCTGGCAGGGAAGGGAGTTCTATCCTCCAAGATAACCTTTAATATAGGACCTGAATTTATGCCATTAATGTCAGTAGGTCTAGCCTAAAATGCTGCTGCAGGAAAACTGATCATTTCATAGGAGAACTGATAGCTTCCTATTCCTTCCTTTTAATTTACAGGTTGACACAAGCTCACACTTTGATGATTAAGGTTACTCGTGTGCTATGGACAGTGCAGAAGGTTATTCTGGCTCATCCTCCTGTTGCCATATTGATTTGCTGATGTTGCCTTTGATGTTTACCTTGTACGTTGCCATAATCACCAAGCAAATTCGGATCGCTTCATTTCTGATTTTATTGCTTTGTATTTCAGGAATGTCTAGAGTAATCCTCCTGCTGCCATGAGGGTTCACTATCCCTACTGAAAGGGGCACAGTGCATGGAGAAAGAAAGAGCACTGACCCCTCTAGAAGCCATGTGGCACAGCAGCATTGGTTTTGGCGAGGGGTTTTACAAAGTGCTTTATCATTTCTGGGGAGCAGAAGGAATAGACAGAGCTTGGACCGCATCCCAACAGGATGTGTAGCACTCACTGTTAGACAAAACCTTTCCTACCAATGAAGTTGATCATGAAATAATTGGAGGGAATAAATCTGGAACCCCCCCGTGCCAGCTTCGTTCTGGGCTCTAATGACACAATCCCAACTTTTGAATTTGGGGAGCGAGAGTGTTGTCGACACAACACGTTAAACAACCTTAACTCCAGCACGCCATGGCACCACTGTAACACTTGTTTATTAGCAAAATGCATCTGATCTCAAAGGCCTGCATGACAACCTCATTACATATCAATTTAATTAGCTGATTTACATTTAATTTACATTTCAATTAATGTCTTTAGCAACAAAATGTTGCCTTAATAGGGTAATTGCCTGTTAGGCAATATGTAAAAGAATAAATAGTCACATTCTGAGGAAGAATTCCTATTTTCAATTTTTTATTACCATAAATAACCTAAATAATTATTGCTCTTAAGGGGCCACGTCCCAGTTCCCTTCTGGGCCTAATTATAAAGACTTAGTACCTCATTAAGCAAAATGGTTTCAGAGTCACAGAAAAGCATTACTCTAATCGTGACTCATTAGTTTCAACAAAAGAGGGGAAAACTGCAGAAGTCGGCACATTTCACCATATTCTCCTTGTGGTTCAGCAGCATTTGAGTAGTGGCTGTTACAGCTGTGTAGGCGTTTCTGTCACGAAGCCCTATTTTCAGAGTTGTTTTGTTGTTTTGTTTTTTTTTTTTGTGTATGTGTAACTCTGGTGATTAAGAGTCACATCCAACTGGAAAAGCTGGCATGTGCACCCCTGGCTTGAGCAAATATTTGATTTTCTGTTCCCTAAGAGCTCATCTTTCCCCCATGCGGCCACAGGCACAGTGGCTTGGATTGAGGCTCTTAATGGAGGATCCATCTTCTACCATGCCAAGAAGGAGGCTGTTAATGTAGGATTCAGCTTCTTCTGCCATGCCAAGAGGGTTGCTTTCAGCACCATAACATATTCCAGTGCGTAGAAAATGGATGTGTCTTTTAAGATTTGTTTGACTTCAGTGATGCTTTATCACAGTGATTCTTCCTTGTGGCTACAGAGTAAAAATTGACTGCAGGCTTGGGTGTGACTGCAGGCTTGGGTGTGACCAGACTGTGACTTTAAGCCTCTTAGTGTTTGATCCAAACCACTGTGGCAGTGTGATGTAAGACACTGATCTCACATACACTTACTCTTCTGGTTTAAGTTTGTTCAATATACCCTGGAAGATTTGGCATGGTGCTGGCAGGGTTTATGCTATGTTAAGCATGACCCTCTGAGCTAGTCTAATGTTACACTGGATCCAACCTCATCTGCCCTTGGGCAGCCACTGCAAAGCCAACATTAAAGCATGGAGCTGGCACAAGCTCTTTGTCAGGAGCTCTGGCTGCTTTGATGCACATCTGTGCTTTGTTTGGATGACGTTTGTTCTGCTGGTGATCAGTGCAGAGATCCAGAACTGATGACTGGAACTAAGGCACTGACTGCATTTGCTTGAAATGATGTCATCTATGGAAATAAAGAGGGACTGATTAAGATTTTGTTCAGCAAATAATAAATTAATAATATTCTAGGAATAGAGAGAGCTTTTAAAAAGAGAAGTGTTTAACTAATGAGAAAACAATATTCTCATATAGTGTTAGTTTCCTCATTAACCTTTAACAATGACTCACAGATAAAAGAAACCCAAACTCAAGACCATGCTATTCTTTCTGACATTGAAGATAAAGCCAAAGCTAGAAACAGGATTTTTTTTTTTTTTTAGTAATGGTATTTTGCAGCTTCTAAGAACAGATAATTGGTGTTTTTTTCTTTTTTTTTTTTAAGTGACTACTACTGTCCTCATTTTACAGGTAGTTAAAATGGCAGCATAGAAATGTTAAGCAATGCTTTGTATCTTAGAGCGGGAAGGAGAATCTCTGCCCTCACAGTTCAGCCATCCTGCTCTAATGTCCACTGAAGTCAGCAAGAGTTCACATGAATTTTGGAACTCATTTTCAACCCCAAGGTATTCAGACAACTCAAAGCTGTGATGCAAACGCTGCTCAATTTTGCGTCAGACGCTTACCTGGTGTAATGCATCCAACTCCAGAGGTAATTCACCATAACTATGTGTTTGGGGAAATTTATTGCCAGAGAAAGGGCAAGTTCCAGTTCCTTGGTGTTTCATTTTCCTGTGACTGGGTGCTGTATGCATATACTATTAACACAGTGAAAATCAGGTGAAAGTCACTTTCTTCTAATACTAAACACAGCCTGTCATTGGGATAAGGAAGAGAGTGCTGCCTTAAGAGGGAAAAAGAGAGGGAGAGAAGCTTCCCCTTAAAACAAACAAACAAACATCTTACTGCTTTTGGAAGTTAATTGCTTAGGACTCAGACCTATCTCCTGATATTCTGCACTTTCGCTCCCACACTTGATGGATCTGGAATTCTCTTCCAAGCTGCTAACTCAATTTTTTATTTTAAAAGCTCACTTAAAACATTTCCTACTTCCTATGTCTGTGATTAACACTGATGCACTCTATCCTTTCTTTCCTACTGCTTCCTATATTTGCCCCTTGCTGCAGACAGCAAGGATTCTAATTGGCATCAACTCTTCTTTTTGGGTTTCCATTTTATTCTTTCTTCCTGCTCCATTTTCTCTCTGTTACTATCTGGGCTGCTCTATGCCACCCTGTTATACTTTCTAGCCCAGATCTGCCTAGTGCTGTAAAGGATTTGATGATTTTCTTTAGGAAAGACTCTAATAATAGCCACAATCCTCCCTCTTCACAAATCTTCCTTACAATGAAATGTAAA
This sequence comes from Indicator indicator, assembly GCF_027791375.1. NCBI lineage: Eukaryota > Metazoa > Chordata > Aves > Piciformes > Indicatoridae > Indicator > Indicator indicator. Next base: position 23,646,912 of record NC_072019.1, on the reverse strand, counting down.
AAAATATGTTCTTCCCTACAGAGTGAATTCCATTGAAAACCAAAAAGTTCTTGTTAAAAAAAGAAAATCCCTCTCTGTTCTTGATGGATTGGAGAAATTTTAAAGGAGACATGTTATAATTTATGGGGAATTTGAGCATAGATCTCAGAGCTCCCTCTTAGACCCTGCTAATAACTTCAGTTGTTTCAGTTTTCTTCTCAAATACAACAAAAAGCTTCCATCTATAACAGGAAAACAAAACAGCCAGAAAGGCCTTGAGGTTCTCTAGGGATTTCGCTGTTGTCAATCAAATTAACATGGAAAATGCTCAAACACAGCTACTTTAATGGGCCGAGGGACAAATCTCCTGACACAGTGCAGAGAGGCAAGCAACTAGATGCCATGTGAGCTGGATGAGTCCAACAGAAGCTAGAGACTAGGACTGTAATGGAATGTGATGGATTTCAAGCTTTAACTGCCATTTCAGGTGGCCTATGCCAAAGCTGTGATTTCTCAGCCTCCTATTCAGCTCTGCCTCAGCCTAGCTGCCCAAAGGTGATGCTTTTCCCCCTGAAGATTGGTGTCTGACACTTGCTTCCTGGCCATGCTCAGAAGCAGCTGAGTTAAGACAATCTGGGCAAGCTTGAAGACATTTTGTGCCTCAGCTTCCATGGCCTCAGAGCCACCAGCACTGCCCGCTGCCCCCAGCACCTCCTTTGGCAATGCCAGGTGCTGCAATGCACAAGCTCCAAAGTGAATTCTTCAGAGCCCTCCCTTCTGTTCTCTGCTCAATAAGCAGTAGCAGCACTTTACCATCTAATTTCTTAACACAATTTACAAAGTCATAATGTTTACAGACAGAACATTCAGTTAGACCATTAGGGTAGCTTCCTGTACATCAGGGACCATTAAGTATTGTTGCTACTCTTCCCGCTGTTCGAATAAAACATATTTTGTTTTGGCAAAGTGTTTCTTCAGTCAGCTTCTAGTTTCCCTTTGGTACTGTCAGAAAGTGGAGAATTCACTTTCCTTTTGATAGCATGTCCCAGTAGTTACTCTTTGTCTGTTACATTATAATGCTCAATATCTAATTCAATTTTTTTTAGCAACTGTCTCTTGCTATGCCCTTCACAGTTATATTAAAGATCCATACAATATCCTGCATTTTTCAACACACAAAGATACTATCCACTGTAATCAAGCCACAGCTTTTGGCTTTCTGCTAAGGCCACTGTGCTGTTGCTGCTGCAGCTAGAGCCACCACAGCTAATTCTCTGTGAGCAGCAGCAGCTCTTCAGTGCAGAAAACAGATGCCCTTTTGTACACTTCAAGCCAGTTGCTCTGAATTACAGTAGGACCAGAGTCATTGTCTCTGAGATGGCACAAGAATGGACAAGAATAGCTGGTAATTTCTGCTTCCTCCATGGTGATTGTCTTGAGCTGCTTTGCCAACCTGACAATGCTCTTTTCTTCGCTTTTTTAAATACAAAGCCGTACATACAGAAGGAATAAAAAGCTCTAATTTATTCTGCAAAAGTGTTCATCAAGTAAGAGACAGGACTCTAGGAAAAGATTAAGAGCTTACATTTTTCATTTGACTTATTTCACATAAAATTTCATAGAGGATAAAATGATGGGAGGCAAAGAAGCAGTGATATTTCTGTTTTATCTCTGTCTAAGGACTATAAATCTTCCTGAAGTATCATTAATTATAGCAGCGCCATTCACAACGCTATTGTTAAAGGCCTATCAGCAGTCCCATTATAAACCCCTTATTTTCAGGGGTTTATAACTTCGTTAGAAGAATTTTGTTTCAGGCAAAAACTTCACTGGAGCTACGTCTCTATCTCAGAGAATTTTTTTTTAATGTGCACAACACAAAGGGAAGTGTTACCTCTTTTGAACTGACTAAGGGCGAGCCCAGGAACTTTCTAGGGCTACAAAGCTAATGCTGTCTTGGCTGATTGTATCTGCAGCATTTGCAAATTCATAAGACTGTATTCATAGAAGTTACCTCTCAGATGAATTTAGATAATTCCTTCACAACACAAGTTTCCAATTACTGAATTCAACTGAATTCAAGATCTGGAATATTCCTCTAGTGGCTGTAATCGAAGCAGATTGGATTTCTTCTTTAGCTGCAGCCAGTCGAGGAAGAATTTAGCAGACCTGGAAAACAGTTTATGTATTAAGAGAACTTCACTGTTGTTAGGTAGCTTGCCTCTTCTTTTGTTGCAGACATGAAAGACATCAAGCATCAGTGAAGTTAATAGTGACACCCACCACAGCAAATACTGGCTTAGCAGTAACACAGAGGAATTTCTGTGTCACGGCAGAGCCATGGTGAAATGTTAAGACAGGCACTGAGTTTCTCCAGATGCACAGTGAAAAACACTCCTCAATAGGCACTAGTGAGACCAGAAGGACACAGGGAAGAACGGTTGCTGCTTCACCTATGTAACACAACCAGGTGGCCTTTTGCCTGTAGCAACTTGTAGGTTCATCAAGAAAGCCAGAGAGCTCTTCCCAGTTGCATCCTTGCACATTAGGAAAGAGCAAGACGCTCAATAAGATGGAATCGACAAAATCATTCTGGCCTTTCTCTAAAGCAATAGATACTAATGAATGCTAACTTCTGGGCATCTTTTTTCCCCCCTGCTTTAAAGGAGAAAGATTAGATGAAAATGTATTTTGTGAAGAGTGTGCTGACACCCTCAGGTAATCTCCATCGTCTGTCCTCATCAATAATCTAACGCTCTGCCTTCCCTGCTACATTACTGTCTGCAGTAATACAATTCACTTTGGTCCCCTTAGATCCTATTAGAATCTCTCACATTACAGAATTCTTCCAGCTCTGCCCAACAGCGTACTGGGATTGTTTAGTCTTAGCTTCTGCTGGTTGTTTTCCTCAGCTACAATTCTTTGCACAGGAATTGACTTTTGTGGATTGCACATTTAACCTAGCACAGTGAGTGAGAAGATCAAAATAAGTAATGCATGTGGGTATTGTCCTGTGGGGTCTCTGTAGCACTCTGATTCTGCTTTGAACACAGTTGAATGTATCTTGAGATAATGAGCTTCAGTATCTAAAGTACTTTCTTCTATCAGTTTTGATTGTGTTGTCTTTTAATTTCATTGTATGTGCCCTTTGAAAGGATAAACAGGCATAAATAAATAGAAGAATCCATTTCTATATATTATTCAATCCCTTATGTACTTCTTTTGTATTACATCTTATTTTTCTTCTCTCCAAAGTAAAACAGTTTCAATGCTTTGCTTGTTTGCCTTTTCTAGTATGGAAACCTTTCCATATCTCAAAATTTATTGCTGTTGTTTGAACAGGTGCCTTCCTGGAATTCTCCACAGTTACTAATGAGAAGACAATCGTACTCAGTGATGATATCTAAATAAAGGGCTTGATGTGCTGTAAGGCAGAGGTTTCTTCCAGGCTGCTCTGTCAACATCAGGGCCTGAAAGGAGACAGCAACGGCTCTCTGACAACGCTTCTAAGAAATGCAGCAGAGGGTGGAAAAATGTGGAAAGCTCCTTTATTTCCTTCATTCTTATTGCCTGGATGACTATGCAATGACACCTTGCACCCAGCATAATGCTTCCTAAGTTTAAGAAAGAAACCTCTTGGCTTCTTAGCCAAAAGTGAATCTCTGACAAATGCAGTGATGTTAGACTTGCTTTCAGATCTCCAGTCTTACCTAACTCTGTCTAATACATAATCCACAGTAGTTTTTAGATTCTGAACTCTAGAATACCCACTGTTTGCAAACCCTACTCTTCCCATTTTTCCCACTTTACATATTTTGTAGCATATTTCAATATACTGAAAATCCTGAGGCTTGATCATCATGAACCCCCCAACAATATGGTATAAATCTTTTGATAGTTATTGTAAACCAGTGCAATGTCACTCTTTTGACAATTACTCTGGGTTTGCAATGACAGAAGTAAGAGCAGAATTGAGTATTTTGATGACATCAGGGTTCTTTCATAGAAGGCCTGGAGGACAGAAAAAGATGAGGCTTTTATATGGAAGAGATTGAAAAAACCTTAATATAATGCAGAGCTGTCATCCAGGCTCTGTTATTACACGGAACTAAGCATAAGTAGCATTACAAGAAGATTTACTTTTGTAAAGGCAAAGGAATTCATGCACTTTCACAGCAGGGAAAATGTAGAGCAGTTAAAACCTCTCAGGTCTGTTAAAATAGCACATACCTTTTTTGTGGTTCGCTTATCGGTTTTGACTGTTAGCAAATAGATTTGTGCTGAAAATCAGAGTTTCCCCAAACTGCCCCCCCAGATTTCTGCATCACTGATTTAGCAGTGTAAACGTAAGGTTAAATCAGACATTTCACTACAATGAGAAGGTCCAGATGGATCTCACACTGCTGCAGAAAGGGATGGACAGAAAAAACACTGCAGCAGCAGCCTTTCTTTCCAAGGCCCAGCAGGGCAGAGCAGCAGAAACTCTGCAGACCAGAGGGATGGAGAAGCATTGCTGTGCAGAGTGCATGTCCCTTATGTACACCCTTGATTTCCCCTGGTTTACCAGGGGAAAGCACTGAAATTCTTCACTGCCTTATCACTCTGGAGAAGCTTTCTGTCCTGCCTTGTGCTCCTTTTTCAAGGGTTATAAAGTACGTCTGTTCCAGGGCACTGCACATGGATATTAAATTTTCATCACAAACATCATGCCATTTTTGATTTCAGCATTTATTTATCTTCTGTTCTTATATAGCCACACTTACCATAATATCTCATCCTTCACAATCTTTAACACATTATTTATCCCTGCAAAGCACATGTATATGAAAGGTGCCTGAAAATAAGCAATAAACCATTTTAATACTGTTACCATCTGATGGTATGGATCTTTGAGGATTTTCCTCTCACTAACTCTGGAATGCTATCATAGCCTTGAGACTGATAATGCATAGAAAGTTATTTTATCCAAGTGTCAGCCCCATCAAAAATTAGTCTTTTCCAGGCTTTAAATACAGAATCCTGTCCTATGCTCAGGAAAGAATAAAAAAAAATACTTGCAGCTGTTGCAGAAGTCACATTAATGCATTTCCAGACATTTATTTATTTATTTTTAATGACTGGTATCAAGTACTAGCAATACTATTTGGTCCACCTTTCAATTTCCCTTTTGGCTGCACAGGCATGTTATGCTTTATGCAACTTCTCACAAACAAGCAAACAAAAAAACCCACAAACAAACAAAAACATTAAAAATCAAACATTTTGAGAAGCATGTTTCTTTCTAGATCATTTAGCACTATCTTTCTAGATCACTCAGTATGATTTTTCTTTGAAACTGTCAAATTAAAGAAAGTCATAGGATGCATTTAAGTCACCGGTCTCTTTTTGAGGGAACTGAAACTGTCCATTGAGTTTCCTCCCCCCTCTACAGCTGTACTTGTGAATTTGGAAAGAATATTTAAAGGCTTGAACCTTCTCACAGTCTCTACTCAGCTCTGCTGAGACCCCATCTGGAGTACTGCGTCCAGTTCTGGAGCCCCTACTACAAGAAGGATCTGGACATGCTGGAGTGTGTCCAGAGAAGAGCCACCAGGATGAGCAGAGGGCTGGAGCACCTCTCCTATGAGGACAGACTGAGAGAGTTGGAGCTGTTCAGTCTGGAGAAGAGAAGGCTCTGAGGTAACCTTCTTGTGGCTTTCCAGTATCTGAAGGGGGCTCCAAGAAAGCTGGGGAGGGACCTTTTAGGATATCAGGTAGTGACAGGACTAGAGGGGATGGAATCAAGCTGGAAGTGGGGAGATTCAGGCTGGACGTGAGGAAGAAGTTCTTCAGCATGAGAGTGGTGAGAGCCTGGAATGGGTTGTGCAGGGAGGTGGTTGAGGCCCCATCCCTGGAGGTGTTTGCAGCCAGGCTGGATGAGGCTCTGGCCAGCCTGCTGTAGTGTGAGGTGTCCCTGGCCATGGCAGGGGGGTTGGAACTGGATGATCCTTGTGGTCCCTTCCAACCCTGACTGAATCTACAAATCTAAGAAAAATCAGAAAGTCAAGACTATTTTGGTGTATTACATGTCTGTAAATACTCTGAGAATAACGTAACATTGGGGAATGCTGTTGCCATTGTCATAATGGTGATCAAGACCAGTGGCATAAATTTTAATTTGTGTAGCAATGAAAGAAGAAAGTTAGGCGTGAAAAGATGGCTTCGGATTTAAGTGTGGAGATGAACCTGAAGATGGGACCACTCAGAATATGCCACATCCACTCTGTGTCTCATCCACAGAGGACATTAAAACAGTATCCTCGAAGAGTCAAAAGGACCTAGATACCTAAAGCAGGATGTAGGTGAAATCTAGCTATGCATCAAAAGAAAAATACAAAAGCAAGCTTAGAAATTCGCAGCTTTTTAGCTATTCAGCCCTTGAGCTGTGTAATACTTGGTTGGCATCCCCCTTTTCTGAATGGAAGGCCTTCTTTGCCCCCTTCTGCAGGAAACCTAAGAAGACAGAGGGATACAGACTTGTCCCCTGCTTCATGCTCCTCCTGGATGCCTCACAGCAGTGCTTTGCTTGTGTGTGTCCCATCTGGTTCCCCGGCCTATGCACCAGAAATCTATCTCTCAACATAGTCACAGTCTCACTGTGTCCTGTGGGAGGCAAAAGGATTGGAAATGATTCCACTTTTAATACACCCCAGTAGCGCCAGAGGCCTCTGGGAAACACCCGGAGAGGACAGCCTGATGAGTGCAGTACCAGGCAAGTGATTGTTCCCCTGCACCCAGCACTGGTAAGGCCATTCCCCAAGTACTGTGTTCCAGGTTTGGCCCCTCACTACAAGAAAGTCCTGGAGTGGATCCAGAGAACGACATCAACGCTGGCGAAAGATCTGGAGAACAGGTCTTTTCAGCAGCAGTTGAGAGAACTGGAGAGATAGTCTGGAAAAAAGGTGGCAGAGGGGAGACCTTCTGACTGTGTGTAGGTATCTAAAGGGAGGTTTTAGTGAGGCGCGTGTTGGTCTCGTCTCCCTAATAACGATAGGACAAGAGGAAATGGCCTCACGTTGCACCAGGGGAGGTTTAAGTTGGGTATTAGAAGAAACTTTTTCACTGGAATAGGCTCCCCAGGGAGGTGATTGAATCCTCATCCCTAGAGGTGTTGAACACACATAGATGTGGTGGTGAGGGACATGGTTTAGCACCAGGCTTGGTAGTTAACAGTTGGGCTCAATGACCTCAAAGACCTTTACCAATCCAAGCGATTTTATGATTCTAAGAGAGCAGGCAGCAGCACCTGAGCAGACCGTGCAGATACACAGGGACAAGGGCAGAGGGGTTCCCAGGCGAGCCGGGGCAGGTGCTCGATGGGAGGAGGATGGGACACAGTACAAAGCCCCACACTGTAAGAAGGGCAGAGGCCCTTGGCGCAAGGCATGGTGGGAAAGGGCATGCGCGGCCTCGTAGAGCATTGTGGGAGTGGTGGGGGCCGTGAGCCGGTCGGAGAGCGCAGGGCCTTGTGAACAGGCGGAAAAGCGCCGCCGGAGCCGGGAGCTGATGCCGCTAGGTGCGAAGAGGCAGTCGGCGAGATGCCAGCCCGGTCTAGCCCGGTGTGACCGGATCGGCCCCACGGCCGCCCACCTACCCGCCGGGCGTGGTGCGCATGCGCGGAGCCCTGCCGGAAGCGCCCTGGTTGCCATGTCAACAGCGTCAGCCCCGCGGCGCGGCTGAGCCGGAGCGGCCTGGGAGCTGGCGGGCAGCCGCCCTGGCCCGCCCATGCCGCGGAAAGCGCTGGTCTGCGTCCTACAGCTCGACGTCCGCTCGGTGAGTGTCTGGGCCGCGGAATCCCCTCGCTCTCAGCCGGGGTACGGCGAGTCGCAGGCTGGAGGAGAAGCCGTGGCTTGCTCTTCCGGCGCTCCTTCCCGCCCAGTTTCCCCTGCTTTAGCCGCTGCCCCCCAATCCCGGCCCGGGTTTTTTTAGGGGAGGCTGCTTCGGGCCCCGTTGTTGAGTGGAGAGCCGCCCTCCGTTTAGTATTCCAGCTCAGGGCTGGCTCCTGAGCGGCTTCTGCCCGTTGTGTGTGTGCGCCCTCCGGGAGCCTGTCCCTGTTCCCCCCTGTTGGTGGTGGAAGCAGACGTTCTCCTCCTCCGCAGTTCTCACGTTCTGTAGAGAAAGCATTTTCTAAGAGGCACTGATCATTGAGAGGCTCTATAGTGTGAGAAAAACACTCATGATAAGAAAACGAACGGACAAACCCAGGCAACCAAACCAACCCTATCCCACCCACTTCCCCACCTCCCCAAAACAAACAAAACCTTCAAAAGCAAACAAACAAACAAAAAAAAAAACCACCAGGGCAAAATGAATCCCAGGAAACGGTAGCTTATACATGGCATATGCACCCCTGTGAAGGACTGGATATTGCACTGAGCAGCTCAGAAGTACGTGGGTGTTACATGGTGGGGGGAGGTCAGTCGGTGTGGAAATCAGAAGTTTTTACATTAATCATGTTAGAACCATTCCTTGTTGTCTTACTCTGGAGTTGTCATTGTCATATGTCATTGTCACTGTATACTAGAGGTTAGGACACCTCTTGGGCCAAGGAAGAGCTGAGGTGCCATCAAAAAAACCAAATCAAGTAGAGATTCAGGAACTACTTACTGAGAAATGGACCCGGTATACCCATTTGCTTAACTGCATTTGTTCCCAAGCTTGTGCAGCTGCTCAAAACCAGCTGTGAATTTCTCCACATTAATGGGGAGAGTATCACCCTAACAGTGCTGCTTTGCTGTCTCTAACAGCTACTGTTCATCTTCATGCTGTTCCTGGAAAAGAGCACCTCTGCTTTCCTTTTCCGTTCCTATTGCCCTGACCTACTCCTTTACTGGTGAAGGTGTTCCTCCAGTGCCAGGCTGCTTCAGTTGTGGGTTTTTGTTGTTCACCCTGCTGTCAAGGCTACAAATAACCCTGCAAGGGAACAGAACAGGAAGACTACAATAGAGCTCTGAGTGTCTCTTTCAGCACATGTGCACTCATTCAATTATGTCCCTACTATGCTGTATAATTTCTCTTTGATAACCCTTTTAATAAGTATACTTAGTCTGGTTTTGAACCACTTGTTTTGCCTTTTTTTTTTTTTTTCCTGCCTGGAGCCTACTTTGGCATTTCATTCCTAAGATGGTCTGAAAACTTTATAAACTTCCTTCTAGCTAGTTTATGCCCTACTCTTACAGAAATGTCAACACTTAGCCTTTCACTTAACTAGTATTTTTCCTTCCTTGGTGTTTGTTCTCTTCTTGTGTTTTTTGGGCAGTAGTTCTGTCATTTCACAGTTGATCAAAAGTCTTCTGATTGTCATAGGGATGGGTGCTACTCTTTCACTTTGAATTTGCACTGATCAGGATCAGAATTTAATTCAGCATTCCAGAAGGCATCTTGCTGTTGCCTCAGGTGATGTCATTTATTAACACACTCATCTTCCTCTCAGCTGGCATTGAAAGTTAGCCCCCACAGTGAAAACAAAAACTGTTATTAAGACACAGTGGGTGCATCTCATCTTTATTATTGTGGTCCCACAAACAGGCTTTTCTCTATCTTTTCATTGACCTCTAATGATTTTGGAATTTCAGTTGGAAAAAATTCATGAGAACACTCTGACTTCTTGTGTCAGGGTCTCTAAAAATATTAAAAGGCATGAATCCTAGGATATACAGAGAAATGTTTTTATTAGTAACCCTCAACTGGATGCTTCCCAGTTTTGCATGTTATTGATACTGTCCTTTTACTGGTCCTGTACCACCTTAGGATTTTCATACCGACTCCAATCTTGTGCATCATAAGTCAAAATTTGTGGCATCATATGATATCTTTTGCCCAGAAAAGAGGCTTCCAAGAAAGCATCAGGCTTTGCTTGATTGATCTACTGCTGGGCTTTTTTCTAGTCATGCTTTCATCCATATCTTTATTCTTTACTTTTGTGTATTTGAATATTCTGATTGATGGGGTTATAATTTTTCAAACCACATTCTCTGCCTCACATGGACCTTGTGGGTTTTTTTTTTTTTTGTCAGCAGATGGTACTATCCTTGTTTTCATAACATAGGTTTTATTTATGTATAGATCCAGCAAGAAAAATTACATTCTTTCAGAGCCTGGGCTGAGAGTGACTCAGCCTCCCTGTAGCTCCATGGTCCTAGTGTGTACTGGGTAAATTCTGTTTCCATAATTTATTTTTTTAAGCTGTTTGTGTGTTTGTTTCTGGCCTTGATTAAGTATGATTAAAACCTAGGCAAAATAGTCAGTTGTATTTGGGACACAGATTTGTTGATTTGCACGTCTTGGCTGATTTATACTACATCCATTTGTTTTCTCCTTGTTTGCTTTATTTGTGACTAAAGTCTTGTCCAAATTTCTGATACCTTTTTCTGTTCTTTTACAATGCTCTGCCTATTCCTTAACCCTGTTTTAAACTGCCTACGAATGGAACTACAAGTTCCATTTTCTTTGGTTTTCTTTTCTTTGGGATGCTGATGGATTTTGCTCCTTTTGTCTTAATGAAATTCCAAGATCTTTTTTTTGATCTAAGTCTATCAGTCCTTTGCATTGTATCACTGCTAGTTTTCCTCATTTCTGAAAGGCTGCTTTTCCAAAATGGAAAACCTTAGTTAAAGACCACATTTAGTTTATCCTGCCATTAATTGAAATTGAATAATTCATGATTGCTCAGACTGAGATTTCATTGTTATTTGGGTTTTTGAGACTAATTTTGGTGCCTGCCTCTGCTGCTGGCATTTAGATTGCTCATGTAGCAACAGAATGAAATTCACATTTTTCTTCATGTCAGTCCTACATGGCGAATTCACAAATGAGGCAGTGAAGTTGGATAAAGCTTTAAGCACTAAGATGAATTAATAGCATTGTGGATTACTGCCAGGTAAGGAGACTAAAATGGCATCTCTTCACATTGAGAAGATTATTTTAGCAACTCTAAGTCCAAAATGCTATTTTGTCTGGAAGCTTGCACTCAGCAGAAGTTAATTCTGTCCACTATCCATCACAGGGAATCCTTCTTGTTTGGATGGCAACAGGCAATCAAAGTGATTTTTTTCAAGGCCTGCCCTTTTTTCATGGGTTACATATGTAGCTACAGGTTTAGAATTGCACATAACAAACAAATGCCATAGGGGATTGTGGATCAGTAGAATTCTGTTCATTTCTATGAGATCATAAAATGATAGGGTTTGGAAGTGGCCTCTGGAGTTCATCTAGTCTAGCACCCCTGCTCATGCAGGTACACCTAGATCAGGTTATACAGGAATGTGTCTAGGCAAGCTTTGAAAGTGTCCAGAGAAGGACATTCCACAACCTCTCTGCAAAGCCTGTTCCAATGCTCCATCACTCTCAAAGGAAAGAAGTTTCCCCTTAAGTTAAACCTCCTGTGTTCTAGTTTGTGTTTCCCCTTGCCCTGTTATTGGCTACCACTGAAAAGAGCCCAGCCCCATCCTCATGACCTTTAGATGTTTATATAAATTTATGAGATCTCCTCTCGTTCTTCTCTTTTTCATGCTAAAGAGCCCCAAGTCTCTCAGCCTTTCCTGATAAGAGAGATGCTCCAATCTCCAAAGCATTCTTGTGGCCCTCCATTGGACTCTGGTCCAGTAGTTTATCTTTCTTCAACTGAGGAGGCCAGAACTGGACATAGTACTGCAGATTTGGCCTCACCAGGGGAGAAGAGAGGAGGAGGGAGACCCCACCCTCAATCTGCTGGCCACACTCCTCTTAGTGCACCCCAGAATACCATCGGACACCTTGACCATGAGTGCACGTTTCTGTCTCATGGTGAACTTTTTGTCCACTGGCACTGTGGTGACTTCTTTTTATGGCTGTTTGTGATGGTACATATTTCCCATTCTCTTGGGCCTGCAACAGAGAAGTCCAGAAGTCTGCAGCAGAGTAACACTGCCACAGACACTGACCATAGGCCTCTCAGTTGTTTGTAAGATCAGTTAATTGTAGCTATGATATTCTGTTCTTCGTCTGATCCCTAGGTAATACTATTACAGTTTTTAAATTGTTCCTCATCCTGTCTGAACAGCTTGCAGGCAGATACCAGCTTCAATTTGTCTCATTAAGTGTCGTGCAGCTCCATGCATCACACCTTACAAAACAGATTTCATCAACTGCAGATACGTGTGTCATTCTCTTTTGGAGCTGCTGTAAAGTTACATGAAGATGTAGATTTGGTGTTCCAGTCCAGGCAGTGAATTGTGCAGTTTATCTCCTGGGTAGCAGAAACACAAGCTTCCACTTGTGCAGTCTTGCCCCACATGCTGATTTGTAAGAATGTCTTTTCTTTCACAGGATAGCCAGAGTAGATGACACCTGTTGTTTGCAGTTTTGCCCTCTGCAAGGTCTTCAAACCTCTCTTTTTTTTTTTTTTTAATCTCAATAAAAAGGCAAATATTGATTAGCTTCTGTAAGGTGAAAGACATGAAACTCCAGGTAAAAATGATCATAAATTCTACAAAAATGGCAAGAATAAAATTGAGAACCAATCTAACACAACTTGTAGTATGTAGTTTGAGAGGACTTGCCTTATATGAGTGAAATCTGTCTCGTTCACTCACTTCTATTCACACTTGCAACTACATGAGTGTCAAGCTGTTTAATGCTTGACAGTCTGTTTCAATTGGGGTATCTATTATTCTGGCTCTTTTCTTGCAGATTTTAAGCCCATATTTACAAGGAGAAGAAATCCTTGGTTTTTTTCTGCCTCAGATATTTATGAATAGGAGTACTATTTTTTTTTTTTTTAGCTTATCCTGTATTTATAATCATCTATCACACTTTGTTTTCTGTTATTTCTTTCACCTGAGGTTATTTTTCTGCTGCTTATATAGTTTTCTTTTAAATACAGTTAGGATTCCTCAAGTAAAACAGTCATTTTGGAGTAGAGGACTGTAACCAAAGCACTTATTTTCATTCCTGTCACTCTCCTCCTTTGTCTTTCTACTTGGCAATTGAAAGTCTGAACGCTTTCTCTAGCAACCTTATGTTGGAAGAGACAACCTCATATTTATTATACTGTGATAAAAAGTGAGCAGTAGAGCTGAAGTGAAAGGTGACAATTCTCTGGCTGGGTAATAGAATAAAACCATGGGGCTTGGAGAAAATAGCAAGTAGTTTTGCAATGAGCTGTGTACATCCTTGCAGTGAAAACACAATTAAGAACATCTGGTGTTCATCAGAGCTTTTAAAAGATATCAGCTTCTTCTCACTTAAAGAATATAAATTGTCCAGAGAAGGTTGAGAGATTAATGGCAGTATCTGGCAGCTTTAATGAGGAGCCTTCCCTGCCTTGAATTACTCTCCAAAGGTGGTCAGACTTCTCAGGTAAAACTTTGTGTTCCATGTGTCTGATAGTAACAGGGCAGAGGTTGCATTTTCTCATTTACATATTAGAAGACAGAATTCATATAATATTTGCAAATAAACTTTCCCTTTTTGATGGCCAGAGTATGGATATCTAAGCTTCATTCTCTCTGTAGCTAGGCTAAAATTTGTATGGTCTTTTGTGTCTTGGTATCATGTAAACTTGTTCTATGTGACTTTTCATATAGAGCCTGATGTAACCCTTGATGATTAACCATTATATAATCAGTGGGACTGGGATACCAGGTTTCAATTTTGCTTGAAGACAGTGGAGTATGTTTACTTACAGTAAGAAGAATCTGTTCCTGAATATTTTCAAATGGTGACTATTTTTCCTGGTCAGTCTGTACAAATGGAATTGCTTTAGAAAAGAAATTTTCTTTTCTAAAGGACAGACTCCAGTCTGTTATAATCTGACTCTCAGAAATCAAACATTTCAGCCCTGGCCATTTCATTTTTATCTTGAAAACAGCCATTACTTCTATAACTAAAATTCAGTTTGTTTAATGAATCTGTTTCTCTTACAGATAACTTGCCCTGGAGTGCTGCTGAAAGACAAAGAGGAACTTTATCTCAGTGTCTCTGTACTTGGGCAGTACAAAAAAACTCACCGCGTCCCTGCAGCATTTCCACTCTTCTTTCAAGAAAAACTAGTATTTGAAAAGGTAAGATAATGTCAAGAGCTAATACAAGCCAAATAAAATCCATCCCAAAGTCCACAAAACCTCACTGTAAAATCCCTGAGTACAAGTAATCACACAGAGGATGGCATAGTATTCTAAGTCCTGCTTCTCTACAGCACAAAGGAGGTGTGTGCCTACGTTATCCACACAGTGACTCAAGAATTATGTGGCATTTATAACGTGTGATAAGACTTCTTAGGTGTTCCTTCTTTTGTGAAATGTCTCTTTTCAGTGTCTGTTTTCCTGGCTTGGAAGGAACTGAATGTTGTTCTAAAAATTATGGCAAGGTGAAGAACAAAGACTACATGATATAGGAAAGTCAATTTAGTAGAAAGATAGAATAGCAGCTCAAGCCTTTTTGGTGACGTCTTTCTCCCTTTGAGATACTTTTTTTCATGGTTTGTCACCAGAATTCCCAGGTTGGTACTCTGGCCTTATAATTTATAGTTGTTTATCACATATTCTGAGTCCCTACTAGCTTCATTATTAGTACCACAGGGATAATGAAACACAGTATCTTAGAGATATGATCTGGCTTCTTGACTACCTATGAATAATAATACTTTGCCCTTTCTACTTCTTTTCCTTTAAGCATCCCCCAGCACTTTGAAAACCAGGCTGAGTAAACATCAGTGATGCTCTGGTGATGTGTGCAAGAGACAAATGGTGATGGTTTCACCAGCTGCTGAAGAGTAAAAAAGACCATTGTTCTTTAAAGGCAAACATACCCCCACAGTACTTAAGGGAAATGTACTGAATCCTGTTTTCAGTGCAATTTAGAGGAACTCCACTCTATCTGCTTACAAAACAAGAAAGCTGAGAATAGTATCAGACAGATGTCTTCCTACAAATTGTTATTGATTTAGGTCTAGATGCTAGTGGAGCTCCAGTACTTGCTGGTTTTTAGTGTTTGGTACCTTGAACAGCAAAGTGATCCACAGCACTGTGCTGAGACTTTTGTACAGAGTTAGAGTCAAGTTATTACTTGTTGAGTACTCTGTGCAGCAGCCTCTCCTATTCCTTGCCATCTGTTCACATAGGATTCAGGTTAAAAAAGCTTTGAACAGTATTCCATACATTAATAATCACTTCCAGGAAAATGAAGCTGAAGTCTTTACCAATATATTAAAGAACATATTCTTAATTTATCAGAATTCTAGTACATTCTACAATTTATCTTGAAATTTTCTCAAACACTACATATCTCTACATGTCAACTCTTCACAATGCCCCCTAATTTAAATATGGAGAGTAATCCAGGCTGGAAAGCATATGACAAGAACTGCTAGCTTTCAGTTAATTTGATCATGTGCCAAATGGTAATTTCAGTTTGCTTTCTTTTTTCCAGTGGGGATAGTATTCTTGGCAAAGGGGAATATTGATGAATTTTTTTTTTTAATTATTCGGGTTTTTTTCCTTCTCTTTTTCCCAGAGACCCATCTGACTGTGACATTTACTCATTTCTTTTCCAGGCATTTGCTGATATAGTTGATCCTGGAGACCTTGTGAAGTTGCTGGAATGTAGGTGCTACTTTTTGTGGATACTATCTTGTATGCATTAATGTTTTGTAGGTATGGGCTTTACAGACTTTTTTTAGAGGTTTAAAGTATGTGATAACTTTTCAATCAGGAGCCTATTCCCTGAAAAGTTAGTGGGTAACCAATGTAGTATGTCATGTACTAAATAAGTAGGACTCTAGCACTCTAGTGAGTTTTCAGAACAGAAGATTCATTGTTAGTGCAGGCAGAGGCTTTTTGCTGTCTTTGGTTACTGGTAACTTACCCAAAATACTGTTACGTAACAAAAAGCCTCTAGAAATATATGCTACAGGCTTTAGAATCACAGAATCGACCAGATTGGAAAAGACCTCAGAGATCATCAAGTCCAAAGTGAAGAACAGACAAAGGGTAGAAAGTCATCCAGATAGGTAATGGATTCCTGTATCTGGATTCATTTTTAAAGACTACAAGCACAGACATTCATTTTTTTTAAAACTTATACTTCTAAATTTTTAAGAAAATTATGGCTTGCCATTTACAGAGCATAATAAACTGTAGTGAGAAAACACTGACTCTGAACTTGAACTTCAGGAATATGCTGCCTCAGGCTGAGAGTTATCTGAAAAAGTGGCAAAATTTGCATCATCTTCTTTAAAAGGACAAACTTGGCAGCAGATAGAACTTAACAGTTTCTAAGTAAAATTTAGAATTGTCATTTGCTGCTAATGCCATTGTGTTCTTCTGTGGTATTTATGCAAGCTGTTCTTAATTTTATTGTTGGTGCAGTGAAAATAGTGCAGCTATTTACAGTGCTGTGAAGCTTAAGTCAGTGAGCCATTTTTCTTGGGCTTGACTATGAGAATTACTTTCTATTTTGGTTGGTTTTAACTCATGAAAAACTTTTTTTCCTTTCTAGTTGACACAGCAGTACTTGAATTAATACAGCTTGTTCCTCCAGGTATTGTATCAGTCTCTTCATAAATTATGCAGTTTAGTAGGTGAATTTCCATGAAGGCATTGCTCATTACAGCACAATCACTTTTTTCAACACACAAACAACATAGAAAGCTCTTGCACAAATAGTCCTCTGAATATAAAATGTTAATAGATCGAGAGAATCTCATTCTTGAAAGAGAATAATAACTGAATATTGAAATGTACCATACTCATGCTTAGGAAATTGATAATATTTAAAATGGAAAATAAACTGAAATAATCCAGTGCACACTTATTAACTGCATCACAATTCACTTGCAAAGTGTCTGTCTGAAATTTCAGAGTGCATAATCTTGTTCTCAGAATGACACTTTTTTTTTCTTCCATTTTAATGGTGACCATTGGGAAAACTCTTATCCTCACTGTAAGTATTATAGGCCTCGTGGGATATGTGAAGATAATAAATAGCAATTTGTCATACTTCTGTTATTGGTTTGTGTGATTATAAAAATCTATTTTAATGAAATTCAAGTGTTCCCATGAATAATGTAAATCTATATTTTATTGGAAATAAAGTCAAGTTTTAAAGAGGACTCGTTTGGAAAGTGTAGTATTAAAAGCACTCTCTGTCACTTGTCCTTAGTACTTTCAAGGAAATGAGTGCTTCTCTTGGGTATCTCACAAGACTTTTTGCTTGAAGAAATGTACTGAATGTGGATTCTTGTTGTGGGGAGGGTAAAAGATCTTGCATAAGGAATTTAATTTCAGGGGTCGGAGATAAGTGTGATGCAGCCCAACGTAAGCTGGCAAGATTACTGCAATAAAACTAAATATTTTGTTTTGCACAAATTTTTGTATAATACACATACAAGGTTTTATAATCTACATGCAAGGTTTTCCCTTCAAGAAAATATAAATAAAAAAAAAAGAAGTAGCAAACAATAATAGTGAAAAAAAATCTTGAGATGATGATTTTGATGTTGCCTGTGTTTCTTTCTTACTACTATGCCTACTATTACTGTGGCTGTTACTGTTCTGTAATATGCAATGACAGAAATTTTCATTAGGAATTGGTTGCCAGTAAAAAAATACTGGTTTGTTCTGTGGCATGGAAGGGAAAGAAAGAGGAAAACTACTGAAGAATGATCAGGGGGCTGGAACACCTATCCTGCAAGGACAGCCTGAGGGACCTGGGGTTGTTCAGCCTGCAGAAGAGAAGACGCTGGGGAAACCTAATAGCAACCTGAAGGGGACCTACATGAAGGCTGGAGAGGGACTGTTTACAAAGTCATAGGACAGAGGATAATGGTTTTAAATTAGGGAAAAGTAGATTGGACATCAGAAAAAAGCTCTTTACCATGGGGGTGGTGGAACACTGGAACAGGTTGCCCAAGGAGGTAGTTGGGGCCCCATCCTTCGAGATATTCAAGGTCAGGCTCGACAGGGCTCTGGGCAACCTGGTCTAATGTAGGATGTCCCTGCTCACTGCAGTGGGATTGGAGCAGATGACCTTTGTAGGTCACTTCCAACCCAAACCATTTTATGATTCCATGGTTCTTTACCTTTTTTTTTTTTTTTTTTTTTTTGCTGTAACAGTGAAACACACTTTTAAAGTAGATTCTGCACATTGCTGCTGCTGATTTAAATTGATGAGTTCAATTCCTAGTGTGACAGGGGTTTTAGAGCCATACTCTTAATTTGTAAAGAACAAAATTTATCTCAGTTTCAATATGCTCGTGTGTGTGGTGTCTGTACTCCATGGCTTTGTCTATTTTCCAATTAAAGTATATATTTTCTTTTCAGTAGGAAAAATTCTAGCTACGTATGAAGAAAATACAAGAGATTTCCTGTTCCCTGACCCTAAGCTTACCTGTGGGCACCATGGTTTAAATCGTGAGATTTTAATGAAGAGGTCCTCTTCTTTTACAGTGAGTGAATATCTGTGAATTGCATTTATGAGACAGTGTGTTTCACTGAAGAAACCCCTTGAACTACTTCAAATGAAAAGTGATTACTTCTGACAGATTTTGCCATTTCAGGTGTTGAATGTACAAATCCACAGCTGAACTGTGGTGAAGGTACAATCTTTTCTTCAAAATGCTTCAAGAAATTACTGATTATGAACAGTTTGTTACCTCTTGGTTTGCAGTGTGACACCATGACATGTTCTCCATTCAATTTAAACTGTGGTGCAGCTGGTGGTTGAAGGGATGCAAGGAAAGAGGGAGATGTCATATCAGCTTCACAGTTTTTAACAGATGAACCATGTAACCCTTCTTCTGAATATCTCTGTGGCATTCTGTTACAGACTATTTTTGGTACTATTTAGGACAATGACAATAGGTTAAAAATTACACTGCTGTGCCTTCTAACCTGTTGGCTTCTCCAAGGTGCAAGACCACCATGAAAATAGTAAGCAACTGAAACTTAGCTTAGTGCTGCATGATTGTTTTTCAGTTCCAAAGCCTATTTCTTAAGGTCTGTTCAGACCATTCACTTTCATTTAGTAACTTGCCTTTTTTAGAGTTTCAAAAAACTTATGATATATGACAGCTAATAGGCAGAATAAGCACAATGGATCAATGTTAATTTTCTGGAGATAAGGGCTTACGTGTACAGTAAATGAAAATGGATTCATCTCCCACTGCCCTTTCATAGAATTTGACTGTTGAATCTTAGGTGTTGGTGGAGTAACTCAGGAAGGCACTTTGAAGATGATGGTGATGATGTGGAGACATTTGGGAGTTTTGGTTTTCTTATTTTGGTTAAATTTTACTAGTGGATTGTTAGGACGTTTGGCACGGGAAAAGAGGGGCTCAGTTGTGATTGGATTAAAAACACATGGCAGGAGGGAAATGCTGATTAAAGGTCACTGGCATCTTTTAACTGGTATAATCTTTCCCCTGTAAGGGCAGCCTGGAAATTGTGCAGTCGCAATTAGAAGTGCTAATTTAGTGTCTAATGCTGTGTTAGATTTGAATGAATTAAAACTGTGATTCTGTGATACAAAATGTATGGTTCTGTGACAGATTAAGGTGTCCCTGCAAAACCAGCCACCTCTTTGATACAGCTTACCCTATGCATGTTAGTGGTGGCTCTAAAGAGAAGCTGGGACTGTGTTGCTTTCACATGACTTATAGGATAGGTGGTTTCCTGGTATTGAGAAAGAATAGATAGGGAAGCAGTAACAAATGAGGTGGTTTTAGCAAAATGGTTTCAGATTTTTTTGTAAATGCACTATAATGAATCTTTGTAGAAGCAGAGCCACTAGAGAAGCTTGAGAGCTTTGTTAAATTCTTTAATACAAAAAGTATGTATTTTCTAATAAGATACATTACATTTAATAAAATACATACAGTTCTAATAAATTTCTCTAATAAAGAGAAAGTGCCATTATTTGTGAGCTGTGACAAGATGTGATTAGTGTCATTTGAATGTGTAGCTTACTGATGACACTCTACTAGCTTTAAAAAGTTGAGTGATGTAAAACAGACATGTACTTCCATGTCCTTGCCAGCAGTATAAATGAAACCCATCTTTGCCCTGGAATGAGGACTGCAGAAACATCTGTTGCTGTCACAGAGAGAATAGTTTAAGAAAGAATTTTGGCATACTGACCTGGTTTTCAGGAAAAATAAAGAAGCTGTGTTTCATGGAACTGGAGGGAGGTACCTAGAAAGACCTCGTGTTTCCTCTCCTCGTGTGCCAAACAGAGTAGCTGCAGGAGGCTTTTTACCTCCAGCAGAAACGCAGTCTCAAATGCATCCATCTTCTAGTGTTCCCTAAGCTTTACTGGCAAGTATCTCCTGCTAACTCTGTCAGCACTGAGCACTGAATATGAATGCTAAGCAAAAGAGAAAGTGTTAAAAAAGATCACGAGAACCTTCACATTATTCCTATGCTAATCAAGCCATGTTTTTACCACATGAAAACTTATTTACAGCTATCTGAGATGTTGAATATTTTTGACTGACAGCTGTGCTTCAGTGCCACTTTGGTTCCCAATACATTTGCCTTTTATTAAAAAAAATAAAGGTAGCAACAGCAAGGTTATGGTTGTGGAGTTCAGATAGGCAGTGACAAGCAGTGTCTGATTAACACTACTAATCTGCCAGTTGGAAGGAATCCCAAGTTGAGAGGATCAGAACTCCTCCAGAAATCTGGCACTTGGCTGATAATGTCTCTGGCTAAACGTTTTACAAGGCTTACAAACACAATACGTGTACAAAACGTGCCTCAACTTATCTCTTCTGGTCCAGTGTTGCCCAGCTGAGGCTTTTGCTGGCTTTTCTGCATTTCTCTGCAACCCTTGCCTTGCAAAATATGTTTAAGCCTTGACTGGTGATTTCTTACAGACTTTCTTATCTCCATTCCCCACTCTCATGCAGTATGTACTATGTTGCTTAAAATAGTTTCTTTTTGGTTATGCTATCTTTCATTAGCATACCACAATACAAGCCCTATTCTATTAATATATACTTTTTGAAGCTACAGACTTGTACTCATGCTCCTTATAGTAAAAAGCATTTATTGGGCTTGTTTTCTAACTTGTGTTCTTCTAAATATGAACCACCTTTACAATTTTTGTATGACCATAACGCTTCTGTTTGTTGACTTGTACAGAAGGAGTGACAAGTCTGCTCAGGAGGGCTGCAGACACCAGTAAGCCAAAGGCAGAGGAATTAATTTCAAACATACCTTTCTGGCCTATAAGTTACTTTTGATGTATCCATGCCTTTGTATGTGAGTGCCATCCTGTATTCCTGAACCCCCAGCCGCCCAACCCCCCCATCGAAGGGCACAGGAAATCTCAAAGGAAACCCATAGTGGGGCATTTGACTTATAGTTGGTAAATTATAAAACCCCCAAGGGTGTTTCATACAAAACCCCGTACTCCATAACTCTCCTCCAGTGTACCGAAAGGAGCAGGACAGGTCCCCAAAATCACTGGCTCCATCCACAAGAGATCGTGGGTTACCCCCAGGACCCCTAATAATCACTTCAGATCCCCGGGGGTACCACCACATCTCACTCAAACATCTCGTTCCGCTCCAGTAGCACTTCATGGGACCCACCTCCATTCAGTCTAATTCCAATAACTGAGTCGATTTTAAACGATTTGGGGGGGACAGCCATCTATTTAGATTGCAGTAACTTGACTAGAAAGGGAGTTACCACCTGGACCCTTGTTAAATTCTGGGCTATACCACAACTGAAGGCTTTCCCTGGGGCTATATATGACTTCCTTTTCATTACCATAAATTTTCTAACCCTGGGAAAGCAAGGATTCATTATTTCCCTTATGGGAATTCAGTGTGTGTTTTCAGGGCATGGGTTTGGTTTTAGGGAGAAATAACTTTGGTTTCCATGCCGTATACAACACCATACACTTCCTCCACCCCCCCGAAGGATACCCACCCTCCAAAACCGTTAAAGGGAGGATATAAGGGAATATCACAAAAACATTCCCCTAACCCCCCCATCCACCCTCATGATATTTTGGGTGTTTCCCGTGGTGCCAACAGATTCCACATGCCATTACAGAAGCTTAGGGGCCGCATAAAACCTTCCATTCCTTGTTGGACAAGCCAAAAAAAGGGAAGGAAAAGGGGCTACCAAAAAAAGTTGTAGGGGGGACACTTGATTTCCCTCTTATGTCTTCTGCCTCAGTATCAGCTGATTGCAAGAGGCACATAAATGATTCCTGCTTGTTTTTAGAATATATGGCCTTTAACAGTTTTGTGCCTTTTTTGTAATGTTGCTATTTTGAGAAAATAACACTTGTATGTCATAATCTATGCTATTTACACCCAGTACATTTTGTATATGTTGTCCAAATCTAGCTAAATTTAACAGGAAATAGAGCTCTCACAGGTATTATGTTTCTAGACATGGCTGCAGTAAAAGATGAGTTGAACAGAAACTGTTAGCCATGTAAAGATGGGGGGAACCTGCTGACCACTAGTACCTGTTGGTTTACCTGTACATTAGTACAGTGCTGATTGACCAGGAGGCCCAGATGGACCATACTGATTCCATACAGGGCTGCCTCTTACCAGCCACATATGTAAGACTGGGAGGAAGTGGAATGTGGTTATAGAACATGGGAGACAATCCACAGAAACCAGACATTGCTCTAATAGTTACAGAATAAAGGGTATTCTTAATCATACTGGTACAAAGTCATAGTTATTTGCAGTGTAATTGACTACTTTTCAAAATGTTCTTACCAAAAAGATCACACTATTGAGATTATTTATAAATAAGTTTCCAAGCTAAGGAAACTTCTAGAGTATGGCTGGAATTTTTATTGATGTTGTATAGCATGGCATGAAAAATCTTTGAAAGTGCTTTTGACAAAAAAATGCATTGAAATAAAAGTCAGACCTTAATTGTTGTATGAAAGCAATATAATCATCTGTAATTGAATTGTCAGAAATGCAAATGTTAGCATCTTGACATTTACCATTGCTGTTCTGTCTTTTCTAATTATCTTTATTAAAGGCTGAGATTAACAAAGGAAATGGCTGAAAATTAGGAATGGTTTGTTACATTAGGTGACATTTACTTCTTTGTGATACCCTTTATCTTGAGTTGGAGCTTGATGTTCAATTATTGTCTCTCTTCTAGGGAATTGCACCAAAATTGAGATTTTCTACAAGCTCCCTTATTACAGAGAGACTGTTAAGCTCAGGAAGGAGTCATGTACAGGTTAGCATAATTTAATTGTTTGCAATTTAATTTCTAGACTTAATATTGATAGCCTTGGTTCCAGTTTTTGGATGTGCTGCTCACTTCAAACTTTTCTCCTTCTTTTGTTGTGGTTAAAGCAGTTATCATGGGTGCTTGACAACTTGATTAAATTTTTATTAAGTATGAGTAAAGAGTGGGTTTGGTGCGTGACAGTAAATGCTGGGAGTTTCTTGAATCTGAAACAATTATCAGCTGCTATGTTCTGTGATCAGCTGAAGTGTCAATCCCTGCTGTATTTGTAGGTGGGAAGATGCCTTCTCACCATTCCTTCCTGACACTTAAAATTAAGAACAGTGAAAGCTAGGTGAAGTCAGAGAAGGTGCATGATCAAAACCAAACCAATTAATTTGATTGTTTTCCATAACAATATCAGTGGCAGTAATGGAAATGAAGATTTTTGTTGAAAAGGCTGCCACCAATATTATTCTGGAAATGCTGTTTCTGCAGTGAGCAAAATTAAAAGGGAAGTAGCTGAAGAGATTAGAGGGGGAAAAAAACCCACCTCTGTGGGTGGGTTTATTCATTTGATAGCACCCTGATCCCAGGGATCAGGAATTTGGTTGACTTTCCTGGTACAAGCTGTCACATGAACTTACTCTTACTTCCTCCTTTTTTTGCTATATTATTGAAATATGGTGCAGCATCATTAAAATGGAATGATTGTCAGGAGGGCTTGCATGCAAAGAAGTTTAGGTGAATTTGACCTCTGTGGCATTGACAATTAGTTCATTGAGGAGTTTCTTCCAAATTTATCAGACGAAATACTTAGAGATTTTTTTTTTTAAATTCTTTATCTAAAATTGTCATTGTTAGAAAACTTAACTTCCCTGAAGGTGACTTAAGTAAAGTCAATTTGATTTAAAATATAGAATGTCCTTAAAAGTATTCAACATGTTATGAACAGCCTATCAAATTTGCATGTGTTACAGTGAAAGTCTAGTTTTACATCTGGTGTAAGCCAGAAGCCCAGCCTACTTCTGGCGAAATCAAAATTAATCTTAGAGAATTAGGTCTGATTTTGTTTGGCCCAGTTCCAAACTCTGGCACACTGTGAGCTGCTCAACTTCTAGTCCAGGCATGAGAACGACAGTGGCACGAGTAGTCAGTGCTGACACTAGATTCAAACTGTCATGATGCAGAACAGACAGCCTCAGCCTCCCTCGTTGGGTGGATAGGGAAAGGCTTGAAGGCAAGCTGGACCATTCAGTTTCAGTTCCTCTGAAAAGAGGTAGTGCATGCAGCATTCAGGTTTAAGACCTCAGTTTGCCTGTTGTTGGAGAAGAATTTCTAACAGGAAGACAAGTCTTGCTATGCCATGATTTTTATCTCTTACAGCCAAGTTTGACCAAAATGCTAATTATCCATTCTGAGGTATTCAAAGTTAAAGCGTGCTGCTAAGTAGCCTGATAAGAGTTGTGTAATCTAGAGTGCCTTGACCTATTTAGCTTGCAGATTAATTGAATGCTCATTTAATGCCAGAAATTACAAGGGAGTGTTAATGTATTTCAAACAAAACTTCAGTGCTGGAAGCAGTTTCTCAGAATCTGAAATCAGTAGCTGAAGAAGTTAATAGTTACTTGGAGGAGGTGTCAAACCTGATTGTTAGGCAAGCTTTGCTTGTGACAACAGCTACAACACCACCAGCCCCATCCTGTTTTGTGGGAAGGAAGGTTGTGAGGTTGGTTGATCCTCCACTTTCCTTTGTCCTGCTGTTTATAGGTATTTTAAAAGGAATATCGACTCAGAGACAGACTTTTAAGGCAATCATTGGTAATGGCAAGACTTTTACAGATTTTAGGTAAAAAAAGATCCATATTTTGTACATTTAGTGCCATTCACGCAAATAAACAGCTGCTTTGCCGCTTCTTTTGCAAAAGCAGTAATGTGATTTGAGAGGATCTTTGGAAGATGATCTTTAAAGCTGGGGTTTTTAACTAAACATAGGTTCTTGATTATAACTCTTTAAAGAAATAGTAAATTCACCATGATCCAAGAAAATATAAATTTCAGAGAATGTAATTACACATCATTGCAATCATATTACACTGTGAAGCTTTAGGCAACTCTAAATGCATATAATTTAAACTATTAAACAGGCTTCTAATTTTATTTATGTATTTTATTTTAAAGGGTAAGGATTTGAAGAGGTTTGGGGGGGGAAATGGTTTAAATAGATGAAAAACATGCTTCAAATCTGTGTGCATCCACTCCAGGGAAATGTTTGTTTAAAATGATCTTGTGACAAAATTCAGTTTAATTTTTTACAGTCTTTGCACAATAACTGTGTGAGAAAGCTAATTGGGTAGGTACCAAACATTTAACCTAAGCATCTGAGATAATGTGTGTTTTAACCTCCGTGTCTCAGAGAAAATGGTAAATACATTGTTGTTTTCAAAATTACTGTTTGATTATAGTTTTGTGAGGAGAACTTCAGCTGACACGGCACCTATTTCTGTTAAAATTATTAGTTCCCTGTTGGCATTATTTTCCGTGATCTTTGTTCTGCATGCTGTCAAAACAGATAATTCCTCTTTTTCACTTTAGGATGCTTTGAACTTGGTACATCACTGCACTCCAAATGGAAAATTGCAAACGAAGTTACCGAAGAAAAATACTTTTTCACCTGAGAAGAGCAGGCACAGCTTAGCAACAAAGAACTACGAGCAGCCTACAATAGCTTCTAAATCGCGTTCGCCATCTCCGTACACCAAAAG
Source organism: Indicator indicator (assembly GCF_027791375.1). Classification (NCBI taxonomy): domain Eukaryota; kingdom Metazoa; phylum Chordata; class Aves; order Piciformes; family Indicatoridae; genus Indicator; species Indicator indicator. The sequence goes on along the minus strand of NC_072019.1, from coordinate 23,620,931 downwards.
ACGAATGTGTGAGCTATCAGAAGCAGCCAGGCAACGACTGGCCCATTTAAACCTTGGTCCTTATGAATTCAGAAGAGAAACTGATAAACCTCCATTTGTAGTCAGACGGGTTTGTATTCTCTCCAAAGTGCTTCCAACTTAAGCTCAGATCAAATATTGTTCTTTCGCTAAATAGCGTGCCAAAAATTCATTCAGCTCTTAGTTTAGATGAATAATTTTTCCTCTCCTTAACAGTCTGTCACATAGTGATTTAAATGTAAAATTAACTAAAATAAAACTTCTTTTATCCACGTTAGTAACAGACAAAGATCAAATTCTTTCATGAATATCTTGGTTAAATTCTCTGAGCCTCCATTTCTTTTCTTCCAGCACACTAGACAGGATAATAGGTGTATAAATTCAGCTTGTAAGTAATTGATATTAGTATTAAAAACTCCTGAATAAGACTTTAAAGAAAGAATGTCTAGTCACATTATGAACATTTACACTTCCTCTCTTTCAGCTTTTTTATGTTGGCATCCTATAATCTTTGAAACACTTCCTTTGCCCAGAGCTACATCTCTAACACTGCCTTACAGTTCATAACCAGCCTGACTTTAGCACTCACATAAGGACTTCTTGCTAACCATACATGTGAAATTGTTCTGAAATTAACTACTTACTTAAATAAACTTCAAGTGCTTTAATGCAAAGGGAACAGATTTCCCAGGCTCTTGGAGGATCATGTTCTCTCTCCCTCTTTTTTTTATTTTTTTTGTCCTTATGATGATGGCAATAATCCTTTATTTTTAGAAGCCCACCTTAAATGTGTAGGGACAGAAATGGAACTGTTCAGATTCTGTGCTATGACATTGATTTGTCTACAATTTTGGATACTTGTCACAGCCAATTGAGATAATTTAGTGTTTAACTAGCTTGATTTTCACTTTAATTTGTTTCTAGTTCATGTACAAATAAATTAATAACGTCTTGTCAAATTTTTAGAATTCTTTTCCAAGTTTTATTCAACCTATAGATTCCTTTTAGAAATTCAGATTAGCCTTAATAAGCCATTAATCATTCATCAGCCTACTGTTTATCTCTGATCTCTCAGATATTTTTTTGTTTAATTCATTTTAATTCGATTCTTCTGTTTTCTGATGTACAGGTGAAGTTCACAGTTTAATTAAAGCATCTTTAAATACTGATTATAGGTTTTGATTGCTTGGTTGTATTTGTACAAAAAAGGAAAAAGCTTGTCTCTAAATGTACCATATCCTGACTGTCATGGCCTTCCTAGACTGAGAATGCTCCTTTTAGGGCATCTTTACTGCTGAGGACTCTTTTGGCTTGGAGGTTTTGTGTTACATAAAGATTAAAATTAGATTATGTTAAATGCAACTTTTTTAATTAGGAAGAGATTCAGATATCCCTTGGTGAGATCTGCACTGTTTGGAATAAATATGAGATACCAAGAATTGCACACATTATAGATGAAGGAGAAATAATCTATTTTTTTTTTCTTTGAACAATGTGATACTCAGAGTTTTCTAGACCTTTCTAGCACCGTTTTCATTTATGGACAGTAATGCCAGTAATAAACGTAATGGTGATGTGAAAATACATTTAAATAGTATTTAAATAAGAACAAAATATTTCAGAAAGGATTTGATGTAGTCTTATGAATGAAAAAAGGAAAAAACAATATTTTTACTGTGTCTTTGATACAGATTGAGCAACCAAGCCCTGGTATTAAACTTCATACCTGGTGTCCTACACAAGAAGGTAGAGCAGAAGCCTGGACTGGTGTGGACCATGGTCAGTGTTTTCCAATATATTATCTCATTAGTACTTTTGCTTTCTGTAGTAGTTTACTAGGGTTTGGGGGCTTTTGGTTTGGTTTGTCATTTCTTATAAAAGTTAGTCTATAATGGGGAAAAGGCTGTTCTTTCTTCCTAGGAAGAACTCTGAATTAGCTGCTGCTGCTGCAAAAAGGTGGTTTGAATAGTTCTTTACATCATGACATTTGGAATGTGGTTCTACATGATGTGAAAGTAGGAGTAGAAAATACCAGAGCCCAGGCAAGTGCTCTGTTTCACTCCACTTGTTTTGATGAGTTGGATAGTGGAGCAAATCTGCACAACATCTGTGGGTGTGTTGATCAGTCTTGGAGTATTGATCATTTTGAAGTTCAAGGGCTCTGTTGCTTCCAAAATGAGTAATGTTTACTTCAGCAGTGTTCGTGAGTGGTGGATCAGTGGCTTAGTGTTATTAATGAGCATCCTGAATGTGCTCCTCTATCTGTTTTGGCATTCATTGGAATCAGTAAGTGAGGATTTAATGAAAGGTATGGGACTAGAAATTTAAGAAAGTACCCTAAAACTGGATTTTATTGCATGTCTGGCAATATAAGGATTTTCATGAGTCTCATTAGTATTTGTTTGTGATGTGTGCTCTGCCTCAGTTTTATTGTGCCTCCTCACTAATTGTTATAGAGCAAATCATCATGAATTTGTTATTTTACTTTTGTTCTTTGTAATAGCATTGGGTGCAAGGATTTTAAAGGTTTCATATTCCTTCTGGGAATATGTAGTAGCTGGGTAACATAACAGACCTGCTATTATCTGATACCGTTGCATACTTATGAAATTATTAGTGGTTAGAAGACCAAAGTGTACCTCATTATAAATGTCTAGAGATTTCACTGGTCACCTGCCTGTGTCCTAACTGTAACTTCTGAAAAAAAAAAACAGACTCCTAAGATAAGAAATCTTAATGCAGTTCAGTTCTTTTTTGCTTTCATGCAGACAGCTAATAGCCCAGTGTCTTTGTATTGCCATACAACATAGAAGGCTTGGGTCTGTTATGGCTTGGGCCTGATGGTGGTTCAGTACAAACTGATGAGGAAGGCAGAAATAATTTAATGGCAGTCTGTCAGGGATGAGATGCCTATTGACATTGGTGAAACATCCAACTTGGTATGGACCTAATAGTTCCCCCATGGATGTTTCTCTGGGTTTTGTACTCATGTCTGTGGGTCAGTGTTGAGGGAAGAAATGAAGAGGTGACAGGAGAGAGATGATCACAAGGAAGTTTGTTCAGAAAATAATAGTAAGCTGGTGCAATGTACCTGAGAAGTTTTAGCTTGATTTTTATATTGATTTAGGCAATTAATAACTTAACAAAATGTCCCTATGCAGAAGATAGAGCATGCACTGATTCATTGTTGTTATAAACATTGTACTCCACTAAATGTGAAGTCATAGCTTTCAGCTAAGGAAAGTGATTTCCTGAAATGTGTTTAGAATTTCACCATGTATAATAATAAATTGCTTTGGCACTGTTTGGGAGAACAGGTATGCTGTTTTGTAAAAGATTTCACAAAATGTAGGACATTGGAATTTTGCTTTGAATTTCTCCTGGTTTACACCTTTGTTTTCTTTTTTTTTTTTTTCTTTTTTCTTTTTTTTTTTTTTCCTCTAGATCTTTCTCTTCTTGGCAGCTACAGACCCAGGAAAGCCAAAGTGAGTACTCTGAAGTGTTATTGTTTACAGGTTGTTTTTTGGGAATCTCTGAGTTAGGAGGATTGTCTTGCATGGGTATTTTTGAAACTTTATCTACTGTAGTATCAAAAGCAAAAAAGGGATGTTTTTACATCTGATCTAACCCAGTTTAAGCCTGTGACACATTATTTGCAAACAGAAATGTACACTCTGCAAGAGATACACGCCTATAGGTACAGAACTTTGTTCTCCTTTGGGCGTTAGGGCTTATGAGAAGGCTGTAGAAGAGCCTTTGCACTTGTCTTCCCAGTTATTCTGTGAGTACTCTTCATTCTGGAATTGTATAGAAAAGTAGCATTGGTATGACTGGCAAGCCACTGTTCTATTACTTCATATTCTCCCTCTTTTAGGTTTTAGATGCTTTGTGTATTAAATGCATCTGAAGATCAGTGTTAGAGGTCTAGGTTTTTTTTTTTTTATTGTTTCTATCCTCATTTAGTTGTTTTTGCCTGTGTTCCTGAAGTATTGTACAAATAGTGGGTTTGGGTGTTTAATTATGTACTGTACTCCCTTAGATTCCATAATGGGTGGGAAAACTGATGGTAACAGGGAGGAGGGAAGAAGGAGAATTATAAGGATAAACCTTGCTGTGTGTTAGGAGCACTTCTGTCAGATTCTAAACTCTTATTACCAAGGATTGCAATTTTAGGTGCCATGGAAGTCTAATATATTGTGCCACTTCTAGATTGTCCCATAGCTGTAAATGAGAAACTGTAAAGAAGAAAATGGAGAATTTCTACTAAATATTCTAAATGGGGCAGGGGGGAGGAAGATATTATTTTTTTAAATTACAGCTATTTTCAGGTTGTGTTGTCTTCCCCCATCCCTCTGGCTCCACTGCCAATGGGAAAGCAGATTTTAGGAGCAGTCATTGGAGAATGCAGATAGCTGAGCTACAGGTTAATTTATCATGTTCTTGACACCACTAATCACTTGCATTCTTTTCAGTCCTGATTTTGTGAGAATCACATCTTTTTCATGCCAGAACTGTAATATAGGTTTGTTTAAGAGGAGCTCTTTCCCAAAGCTGAAAAAAAAAAATAAAAAAACAAACCTCACAGCCTGGAAAGAGCTAATGAATAACCTGATTGTTGTTGGTCTAGGTTTTTTTTGTGGGTTTGGGCTTTTTCTTCAGCTTTGGGAAACAGCTTTTGTAAAAGTCCCTATGCCAGGTGAAAGGGAGTAACCCGTGGAAACGTTTTAGTGGCATGAGATTCCTGGGAAGGGCAAGTCTTTAAACTGTGCAGTTAGAAAAGGTGATAAAAGGGTTGTTACAGCAAACTTTGCCATGAGATGGTGTGTTAGATGTCAGCAGAGTCCTCTGACACTTAGACCAGAAGTCTTTCTATCAAATGAGCATCCTTGTTCTTTTCCCAGCAGGCAAATTTTCCTGCATGTATGTGAAACCTTTAACAATCTGGTTTGGAAACTAAAGGATTGAAATGTACATCTTAGTATTCATAATAAATCCTAATAAAGTTTGCTGTCTTTTTTTACAGGCAAAATCTACTCATGGAAAAGACTTTGAGAGTTCTGGTGTTTGTAATGAGGATGTGGTCTCAGAGCCACCCAAGAAGCAGTCCCACTCTGCTGGTTCATTGGAGCATTCAGCACCTCCAGCTCTTCAGAAGCATTCTCCAAGTTCTGTGCTAAATCGATCTTCTCTAAGGGAAAGGTAGTGACTTGGGTTTGTTTGTGAAATTCTGGAGTTATTAGTGTGAGCAGATAAGAGTACTTGCATGACTGAAGGGACTGAAAAAATCTTTCCCCAACAACTGTGTTATTGTGTAATTTGTCCTCAAGTGCTGTGCTTGTCATCACCTCTCTGCTTAATGAATGTAATCCTAATAATTCAGCAACGACAAGGATCTTTGATGTTTCTGTTGCTAACCTTCTCTGAAACAGTGAAGCCCCCCAGATTTCAAGCTGTTCCAATGTTCCTCTAAAAGAGAGGATATTTAAATCATCCGTTTCAGAGGTCATTAGAATCTCAGGAATGTAACTACAGATACATATCAAGTAGGCTTTATGGGATGTACTTGCAAGTGTTTCTTCATTTTGACTTCTGGCTAGTGTTTGTAAGCACATACTTGTGGCTCTGCTCTTGTCAGGTGTGTGACTAAGGTGTGCAACATGCTTGGGCTAGCTTTAATCTAGTCAGTATTACTTTCCAGTCTTTCTGCTTTGTTGACATCCTAAGATTTTGTTTTGTTTGAATTGAAGCCTGGGCTTCTATCTACAGCAGTTGTGTGCATATCTCTTGCTATATTTAAATTAGTTTTCTCAGTATTCTTCACTGACCCCAATGGAGTTGTGGTGGGCACAGTTTCTAATACTCCTTAGTTCTGTGGATTTCAATCCCTGGGTTAATATTTGGGGCAATCCTCACAGCTTTAGTGTCTTATGAGGGCAGGAGGGAAGAAATAGCAGAAAGCAGTGCAACTTTTTATGCTTATGTCCTCCAGTCCTTCAAGGAGAGTATTCCCTACTTCCTGTTGAGTAGAACATGTACTAGGTGCACAATGCTACTACTGTACCTTCGGTTTAGGAAGTTACTAGACAGCTTTCTGGGAGCAGAAAAGCTAGATACAAAGCTGGGCCTGAATGAGAGAATGTGTAAAGTACCTGGGAGAATCTGAGGATCAAACTGATGGCCTGCCCTAAATGCTGAAGTGTTTACTGAAGCCCTGCTTGAAGATATACTTTGGTTAGTTCACACTCATTCCAGGCTGTTTCTTCCATCGTTCCCTCAGTTAGTCAGTGCTCGCAGGGTGCATTTTGTAGCCTACACACAGCCACACAGTGGCTTTTTCAAAACAGGAAAATTGCTTCTGTTTTTTTTTTTTTTTCTTAAGAAAAATGACAGATGGCATGTGGGAATTGAATTTTTAATACTCATAAAGATCGAGCTGGTGTTTTGCCATCTCCCTCTGCTTGAAAATTTGCTTGTTTGTTGTTCTGTGTAATAGTATTTCTTGAGAACTGTTACACAGAGATCCAGAGGGATCTGGGGTTTGGAGGGAGGTTTCTTTGTCATCTTGTCTACATCTCCTTTCTCTTCTGACAACATCTAGGGAAGAGATACTGTAATGGTGACTTCTTTGTCCTTTTTTCAGCTGGACTCCTTTTGGACATGGAGAGGGGGTAAATTCTAAAATGCATTATATTTAAATAAAGCTGACAAGGTACTTTTTACTGATGGCAGGAAAGTCGAGCTGCTGTTGCATGCATAGCAATTCAGTCATCTGCCAGTTAATCTTGGACTTGTTTGAATGTTCCTCCTTTTTCTCTTTATGAACCCTCTCCAGATGAGATTTGTGATCTTGTGAAATTACTTTTTTTCTTCCCGTTAGAACAAACGTTCTCAGCTCTTTAGAGCTGTCACTTCATGTAAAAGATGTAAGCATTTATTTTTTGTCATGAAAAAATTCAAATTGAGGTAAAGGACATAGTCTAAAAAAATTTGATCTCTGTTTCATGCTGCTGAGATAACAATGGTGTTAGTTGACTGCTGAAATGACAAACATGGATCAAAGGTTTGGAAATGCATGCAAACACTGCTGTTCAGATCATTGAAATAGAGAGAAAATCAGTGCTTCTGAAAGTATAGAAGTCTTAGTGTATTTGCAAGACTGTAGTCTTATCTCACGGTATTTTGGTGTTTATTTCCTCAGCTGTATTTTGAATTACAAAAACAAAGAGCTTAGCATATCCGTGGTATTTCTTTTAATGCTAGTCAACCCACAGTCAATATGAAATTTGACTCCCAACCTCAACCTTTAGTTCCCTTTTTTCCCTGTATTTTTTTTAAAGGTAGTGTGAAGCTAGTATCTGCCTTCTCTGGAGTACTTCCTAGAACCCTGCTGAGCAGTTGTTAAGCCACTGCAATACTGTTCTGTGATACAGAAATTGGGGTCTTGCAGAAGGTCCTCTGAGCCTTTTTGTATCCTTTCTCGCAATTTCCAGTCCCTTTCCGTGAGCCTGCTCAAGAGACCACAAATCAGTCCTCTCCGCTTTTCCACTGGGTTTGAAACAGAAGCAGAATTGTAAATAGATTTGCTGTTGAACAAGGCAAAACAGTTTTGAATATTTATATTTCATATTTTACTTTTACATTTTTCATTATGGGGGTCATCTAAGGAAAGAATTTGTTGGTTTAACAAACTAACTCTGTCAGCAGAGCGACGTGCCATACAACTCCACTCTTTGATTCTCTCTCCAGTGCAGTCCAACAGCACAGACACACTCTTCAGTTGCAGCCTGTGGTCTGTGGCCAGTAGTATGTCAGTGCAGTTGACCAGCACCAAGAGTCTGGTTGGTTGTGCATAGAAAAGTGTCATGTATGCTTTCTGAAAGAGAATTAGCACTGTATTCTTTCAATGCTAGTGAAGGGAAGCAAAATTTCAATCCAGTCTTTGCTTTCATGGTGTGTATACACCATGGTGCATGCTTAGGAGATGGTGCTTTTCTCAGAGACTTGTGAGCTAAGCCTTCCTTGCAGCACTGAAATATGCAGCAAAGTACCTTTCATAAAGAAAAGGAGAAATAGTGAGGTGGCTTCTATAAGTCCTGTGAATTGTGCTATGTGCTGGCACAAGAGAAATCCTTTTCTCAAGAGACTACAGCAATCATAAGAGTATTTGACCAGTTCTGTTGAGAGCCAAAGTTATTTCTGATGCATTTGGGATTAAAGGATTCTTTTTTCCTACTCTTGAAGATGCAGGCTTTTGCTTCCAGAATGAAGTGCAGCTCAATAATGTGTTGCTTTTTTTTTTTTTTTTTTTTTTTTTTTTTTTTTTTTGGTAATGTTCTCTTGGTTATACTGCTGATGTGTGATCTTACCTACTATAAAATTTAACAGAAGCCTACATTCCATTAGATGTAAAACAGGGGTTAACTGTTTGGATCACATATCCTTCTGTAACATTCCTTTATTGGTTTACTACCATCTTTTTATATTATCTTTTTCCAAGTACTAGGGAAATGCCAGCATGAAGTTAGATAGATATGATGATAGATATAATGGTAGATACTAATAGTTAAATATTAATGAAAAGCTAGATCCTACCTGAAGTCCTGGAAACTTATCAGAAGCTTTGGCTTCAGCAATCTTGAGATGTGTCCCCCCAGATCTTAGGTACTAGTTTTGTTGCATAGCAAAATATAGAAAGAGGTAGTTCACCTCATTTGAATCAGAATTTACTTCTGGCAGAGTATATGTTTAATTTCTGAATAATCTCTGCTGCAAAGTTGAACACTGAAAAATTTAGCAAACTTCTTTAACAAAAAGGCTTGCTCTAGGGAGAGGCTGTAACTGGATTTCCTGTCTATTTCTAGCCATTTCAAAATCATTATTTGTGATTTATATATTAATTTTTAAAATTTAGTTTGGTAGTAAGGTTGTTCCTGAATCTTCTGGGTCTGTCAGTCTCATCTCTTGGCAAAGTTTACTTATTTTGCTGGAATCAGCACTTGAAGAATGCATTTCATACCATGATCTGTAAAAACTGATCAGTACCAAAGCCTCATTTCATGTTCTTCAACATCTAAACTATTTGTCATCTTCATTCGTTGACTTTGCAGCAGCACTAAGTAAATTTGAAATTGATTGTTGTTAAAGCTGGTTTGTGTATGAATTAATAAATTCAGAGAAGATAGAAGTTAATGGAAAAGCTTCCAAAGAGGGTAGGGAGGTACACCCCATTTATGACATACTAATGATTTAGTGCCAGAAAGGCTTCAACCTTTTGGGGATGACTGTTCAGTTTAGACTATTGCCTTCTTTGAAATTTTGGAAGCTGTCTGCCATTGAAATTTCACTTTTTACATGAGGATAATGTATCTTGCCACAGGTTTAAGGGTTAGATATGAAACTTAGGAGGGGAAAAAAGCATTTACTGATTTAAAACCTCAGCACTCAAAATCTCTATAGCACTTCAAGGCCTAACTGTAAATGGGGCTTTCAGAAGTAAAAGAGATTATATAGAATGGATGAGAAATTTTTACCTTTTTCAAAGTCATTATTTCCTGCTAAAGAGGGGAGAGTAAATGGATACACAGCTAAACTGTTGGCTTCTGCTTGCAAATATTTAGACTTCTGTGCCTTGACTGTAATTGTTTCTGCTTCTTTTCTGCCATTGTGAAAGCAGCCTGTTTCTTCCACTTTGTTACATCACACATTTTAAATACTGTGAGGCTGTAAAGACTTTTTTGTTGGTATATTTTTGTTACAATTCAAGAACTGGTATGTGCCAATATAGTCTCTAAAACACTTTTGTGCTACATCTACAATAAGGTTCATACCCATCAGTCATTTTAAGAAAAAAACAAAACTAAATTGCATCCTTTAAGTAGACCAGTGAAGCTCTGAAGTTCAGCCTAGCCCTTCTATTGTGCCTCTGCACAGACCAGTATACACTGAGAACCAGGTTCATAGTACTGAATTACCACTTCATCTCCTCTTAAATAACTCCACTTACTCTGAATGCTGCATATATGCCTACTTGGATATGAAATCTATGAGGGCTTTTTTCCTGATTCAGAATTAAATATATTTGGTTTTCTTGAGAGTCTCTCTTTTGTAAGATCTTGCAGATGGTGGTGTTTTTTTTTCAGGTTATCTTGTGCTTTAAGAGTTCTTTCTCCCACTTTTCCCCCCAGTTATGGTAGCATTCTCTCCAAGTGTGAATCCAGTACTACAGGACTTCACTGATTTCTGTCTTCTGATAGTTTGTCCTTGTGTGTGATTTTGCTCAGCATGAAGTGTGTGTCTTTGAAGCTGATGAATTCTGCATGGAGGCCACATGCACCAAGTTGTTTGCCATGCTTGGAGGTGTGATGGTGGGGGAAGAAGTCACGATAGGCATTGCAAATATTCTGCAGTAGGCTTTTGCATTAATTCTTTGGATAGGAAATGTATTAGTATCTCCTGCTGACATGTGATATTAACATTTTTGCTATGTGCAAGTGGGTGATTGGATTGTCTGACATTTGAAAATACCGATTTATTACATCTCTGAAGTTTGCAAGCTGCTCTTTGACTAGAGGACATGGCTGGGTGCATTCTGTTTGTATTTCTAATAGAGTATTTCATCCTAATGGATAAAATTATACATGAAAATAACTTTAATCTTTAACAGAAGATCGATCTAGACTGCCTGCTTAGCTGCTTGCTTTTTTTTGTGCCATCAAGGTAGATGTTGTCTGTATGACCTTAAAAAAAAAAAAACCCTTAACTCATAAAAGAAAATAAATGCCTTTAGTCACATTACAAGGGAAAATGGTGCTGTTCCCTTGATCGGACTGGACACAACATCTTTGAAATTAATCTTGAGAAGTTCTCTGATTGATCTGGCTTTTTCTAGGTCACTGAGCTATATTTCCAAAGTGTTTATACAATCTATTGGAATCAATAAACAATTTAAACTGATGTAGCTGCAGAATGTTTGCAAGTCCCAGGGAAAATTGAAAGTATGACAAAGAATACAGCTGTAGAAGTTTATTTCGTCTATCAGGACAAACAAGTCATTGAAATGAAATGACTTTCCTTTCAACATTGCAGTATGATAGTGACACCTTAATCACATAAATAAGTAGCTAGTCATTTTAAAAACTCGTTACTGGTGATTTTGGGTGAATGGAATCCATTTATTTATACTCTAGGAAGCTGTGCTGTAAAGCCTGTTCTATAAAATATTTCCAATAGCATAGTGAGAATATCATAAAAAGGTTTCACTTCAGATTATGGTTGTTCCGTCTCAGGCATGATTTTATTGTGGTTTGAGTTTTGGTTGGTGTAAATATTAACATTATGACTTTAAACGTGGATTAGACTCTGTGGTTGTTACTAAAATTAGACAACAACAGGCTAATTAGAAAGAAGCTGGTACTGGTTTTAATCACACTCAAGCTTTTGAGTTTTTGGGGGGGTAAATTAAGTTTAGGGTTGGTGTGAGCAAACGTTTCTTATACCACAGCGCCCACTTGTGGTTTGGATCAATAAAATCACTTGGAAAAATTTAATAGTTCTTGAATTAAGTGCTTAAATCATCTTCTTCTTGCAGACATAGCCACGTATTTTCTAAATGAACACAGTAGCAAGCTGAGTTTTCTTTTTTCTTTTTTTTTCCCCAAAAAGGAAATAAATTTATCTCCAAGGATATTTGTAAATTTAAGATTAATAACAATGATCTGAAATCTTATGTACGAATTTCATAACATTTATTTCCCAAAGGCAATCTATTCCAACTTCTCCTCTCAGTGCCAGCAACCTGCATGTTGGAAGAACAGTAGCTGCTGTATTAATAAGAGAAAATGCCATGACTTTGTGGGTCTATCTTTTATTTGTCAAATGGGAAATGCTTCACTCTTACTGTGTTTAGGATGCAGAGTTTTAAACTTACGTTTCAGAGGTTCTTTAATGTTAGTGAATGTTTGTAATGCTAATGGGAAGTTATAAGATGATAGTAGCACTTCAGCCCCTTTACCTTCTTTATTTAAAAAAAAAAATGAAGTTGTAGGTTGGAGGGGTGTTGTTTGTTGTTTTTGTTTTTGTTTTTTTTCAAAACACCACCAGTGATAGAGCAGATGGGTTGTAATGCAGTACATCAAACTGGGTTTGACTGTGTTAGGGAAATGAATGCTCCTGTCTGCTGAAGGGACTGAAGGCAAAACTTTCCTCCCCTAACAAAATTCACAAACCATTTTGCTTTCTTTTAGATAACTTAAGTGAGATCTTGTAGTGCAACAGATGGGTAGGTTCTAGTATGCAAAAGGATTGAACAGAATTGATTTGCAATATGTGCTGTTTGATTTGAAATTAGTTATGTATGTTCAGGATGCTACTACCAATGTTATGGACAGCTTTGTGAAATGATCCCAAGAGAAACCATGTTATATGTCATTAGAAATGTGGAAAATACATCCCCTGTAGATGATATAATTAATCTTTCTAATCTTGTATCATTTCTTGGCACTTTCTCATGAAGAAAAGTGGAAGCATTCAGAAATAGTTTGATTTAAGGAAGTTGAAAATAGGCTGAAAATATTTGGGCTGTTTAGAACCAAGAGAGATATTTTGGAAGAGTAAGCAATGATAAGTGAATCCAAATAAATTGGTTAGATGCAAGAAAATAGAAGAAAGTTACTTGAAAGCAGAGAAATGATCATTTTTTGCTTCTATTTCTGTCGTGCTCTGGTAAGAGAAGGAATGATCCAAAGGACTGCAAAGAGCTCCTTGCCCTGCCTGTAACTTTCAAAGCACCCTGGCACTTCCCATTTTCAGGATCCAGCTTCCATTAGTTTTCATGTTGCCAAGTTACTTATTTGGGACTGAAGCTTTCTATGTGCACTTGGTTTGTTCTTTATGAAAGGAGTTGTACAGTTCTTAGTGATACTGAGGATTCTGGAAATTTCCTGAATGTGACCTAAGGCAGGCATGATCGAATGGGGCATTTCAGTGATAGGAATACTTGCAGTCTAAGTCCTACAAACCCATCAGAGCCCACTGCAGACTCTCAGTGTTCAGAGTTGTGATGTTCTTCTGTTGCATCAAATTTGTGAAGCCCATTATCAAAGCATGTTTCCTGGACTCCTAATCCATCAGTATGGCAGCCAAGGCTGCTAGTGGCTGTTGTTCCCTTAGCTCCAATTGCAGTGGGGTGGCTTGCTGGCTCACAACTTGCCTGATGGCCTGTATTCATATTAGCATGATACCACATCATGGAGGTATATTTTCTTGGTGCAAAGTCAGGTTCTCAGGGGTTAGAAAACATTGAAAGGAAGATGCACAATCTTGATTTGGTGCCCTGTTTCTGTCTACTCTAAGCTTGTGTAAGTAAACAGTTCATAACTTTTCCTTAATGATCTTTTCCTTACATTGATCTCTCTTTTTAAAATGATTTTTTTTTTAATAGTGCAGTTTTGAGTGTACTAACTTATGGTGTGTAAGTGATGCTATCCTTAAAATCTTAGCTGGATCCTTTAACAGTCTGAGAATAGCTATTGATGTGGAATTCCTGCCAGCTTCTGAACTCGCTGAGATGGATGAGGACTTCAATAAAAAAAAGGAGAAAAAAAAATGTGCTGCAAAACATAAAAGGGTAAAATGTATAAGTAGCTGGTGGTTTTAACTGACTCATATCAAGCAAGCTTTTAATGTAAACAAGCAACTTAAAATGCAGTTCCATCCTGTAACAACTATCAATTTGTAGGTTTTTAGCTCCGTGGACTTTCCAGTTTGCATTGGGGTTATCTTCCTGTTGATTTCTTTCAGTGAAAAACATTTGATGTCTGTAATACTTCCTTTAAAAAGAGGAAAACAAAACCTGATCACTGGGAATAGAGTGCACTATAGCTTTTCTATTCAGTAGGGACAATACAAACATTACAGCAATATTACTCAAGTTATAAAATCATCAACATTTTCTATGTTCCACATCTTCTGTTGGTATTGTGGATGCATATCTTTTATGCACTGCTCTGAAATGCTTCTTTACTTGCACCCCAGAGGAGAAAAAGAATTAGACCTAAACATTGCATATGTTCCAAATGGAAGGAAGTAATGCATGCTTAGTAATTTCAACAGAAAAATAATCTGACACAAAAGCATTTTGGGGCTTTTCAACAAGAACATACTTATTCTTATTCTGTTTGCTTTTCCTCTTCCAGATTTAGTTCTGGTTGGCCTTCACCAGCAAATGGAGATGAGATACATAAAAGAGTGAAAAATATTTTAAGGACACACAGTGCCAGACAGCGCCTCATATTTGTAAGTTTGAATGCAAACTAAATCCTTTCTTTTTTCCAAGGTGGATGAGGAACAGAACTGTGCCTGCAGTCTTTGATTTATTGTAATGTTATCCTCTGAAGCAGCCTTGATTGCAGAAATATGGATTAAGTGTATAAACCTGAACTGTTTCACTCTCATTTCAGCTCTCTATGTGTAACTTTTATGGACAGCTGATGTAGGTAACCCTGCATCAGGTTATTATAGGGTTATTGAGAACAGGTTATTGAGAACAATTGTGGTTTGTTTTTTTTTTTATATGTAGTTTTCCAGTTGCAGTTTAAACAAAAATATGTTACAGATCTGTAGAACATCAAGGCTAAATATGTTGTGCAGCTGCACATCAGCAGCTGCTTGTGTCCAGCTGTTTGTAGAGCTAATATTATTCCTCAAACATGTGCTTTTTCCCCTTAATTACCTGGCTTCCAATGAACAGAGCTCTTTAGCTAACAAGATTATGCCCAGAATCAGATTATTTTGTCCTTGGATTGAATGGAGTTTTAAAGTGTGGTTTTAGAGAGAGAATGATTTTTCCTAGTGCAGCTTTGAGGAACCCAGTCATGGCACAGGATCTCCTTGGCCATAGTATTGTACAAACTGAACAAACTGAATAACAAGGTTGTTCACCTGCAAATAACTTAGGAACTTAAGTGGGAGGTGAGGTGCCAACTCCTACCATTCTGTGAAAGGTAAAATAAAAGGACATAAGGATGAGAGGTAGGTAAGATTAAGAGCTCTGATGAAATTCAAGTGGTCTGGCAATCTAACACACAAATCTTATTGATTGGTTCAAAGCGACATGAGTCTCTGAAAGTGGAGAAAGACATCTTTTTTTGCTTCAGTATTTCCTCTTAGAAAAAAGGAGCATTGACAGAAATCTGGTTTTGAATGTTGCTGCAATCTTAAGTTACTGCTGTCCCCAGATGTCAACCTTTCCCCTCTGACATAGCTTGCTTTGGGAGTGGGAAGCATGATAAAGAGTGTGAGAGCCCTGGCCTCCCCACCTCACGCTTCGGCACAGAAACGGCAGGTGGATCACTGGTGTGCTGCTGTATGAGCTGTGCTGGCTGGGGTGCAGTGACTCCACTGGCTACAGTAAACCCATGGCAGAGGGCTGGTCTGATGTCAAGGCTGTTGTCTAAATCCACTGCTGCAAGATATGCTGATAAACATCTCTCTTAGCTCCAAATTCTCTATTTATTTACTTATTTCCTCCTCAAATTTAGCCATCCTCAGCAGCTCTTTGTGTTGCCTCCACACACACTCAATCTGATTCTTTTCTCATTTCTGTTCAATATTCATTTTTAGCTTAATTGTTGTGCTTTTTGTTTTAAAGTCTGAAAAACATTTTCTCATGCATGCTAGGACTGCTTAATGTCATTCATGCTATACCACCCTAAGTTTACCTTTATGATCTTGTGAGCTGCCACCTGTCAAATATAAGATGCCCATCACATTTGTCTGTGTTTCAGCCACTCCAAATCCTGTCATATGCTTCTCTGATGTTTTAGTGAACTTAAGTTGATAAATTGCATTTCATGATGGTCCAGCACCTACATGAAATGAAAGTCTGCACAATCTCAGCTATCTCCAGTGGTCCTTGACTACTTTCCTTGAGCAGCAGACCATGACTTCACAATAGAAGATTTACTTGCTTGTTAGGGGAGCTGGATGGCTAGTTACACAGTCTCTCCATACAGTCATAAAGACTGTGAAATTTCATAATGGCTAAAGGAGAATTTGTTCATTTTCTTCCTCTTTATTTTGCTTATATAGTTGAAAGCGTTTTACTCTAGAGTGATTTACACATATGCTGGGCTTCACTTGTTGCTGTAGTAGTGAACAAATTCACACAATTTTGCAAGCATGGTACTTTCTGTTGGCTGTTAGTGCACCTTGTCACTTCCAGTATTGAATCCTTGCTGAATACTCCCAGGAATTAATAATACAGATGACGTTTTTCTGTTTGCTCTCCTGTTGGAAAATCTCATGTTTCTGCCCTAAAAAAATCCAGATATCAGGGTATTAGGATTTTTGAGTCTTAATTACCAACCTGGTCAGAGCAAGGCTGGAAAACGACCATTTTTCTTACTCCATTTTCTTCCACTGAGCAAAAGCAATGGGAGGATGTCACAAAGGAGTCTCATGGTGTTTGATAATTTAGGTGCAGAGCCAACTTGTGAAAACTGTGCTAACAGCAGCTTCCCTGCTTGGAAAAAAAAAAAAAATCAGGTCTGTTTCCAGTGAGTGCTATAAAGTACACTGAGATTAGTTGTGCTTCTCTGAATGGCCCAAAATCTAGGTTGCATTGCTGCATAGTGGATGGATGAGGTAAATGGGTCATCTTGAAAGTGAGGGAATAGTAAAGTATACTGGCAATGTGGTGAGTCAATTTTGGCTCCAGTCTGGTTCCTCTTCCAAACTTCGAAAGGTTAAAAAACTATCTCTGCTTCGTTCCAAAGAGCCTAATGGTAAATAACCATTCCCTGAAACATCCAGATGTGTTTTCCAATCTTTTTTTTTCCATCATGCTCTGTAAAAATAGTGTAACTGGAGCTCTGCTGCCAATTCCTTAGGGTGTCCACTGCAGCTTTCTGCTGTGATGCTTTGACAGGATCATAATGCTTCCATCTTTTTTGCTTTCCAAAACGCAATTTGCCACCAGCAGATGCTGCAGAGTTTTATTTGCCACTATACTCCGATTCCTCTTCAGTGCTTTGTAGCCTGTGACTGCTGGAGGAAGAGAGATTTCCTGTTTACAAACACACTCATTACCTTGTATTTCCCCACAATAAATTGCATTGTTTTTTCCTTCATCCCTACACCTGCTGGAATACGCAGGTTCTGCATCTTATCACCAACTACCACTCTTATTTACTGTCTTTTTTCCCAGTTTTTGTTACCAGCAAGTGTGATTATTTTTAGTGCACAGTCTTTTTTTCACAGTTACTTCTTCTATAGCTTGAAGGATTATTTTGTTTACTAATCCTTACAGCAATTGGCTTCTGCTGAAAGCATCACTTAGTATCACCTCTTAAGTCTTTGCTCCTCAGAGTAGAGTGAACATGGTTGTGTGTGGTGGAATTTCTACTATCCCCTCTCAGGTGGCTCCCTTTACATGAGGTGTTTTGTTTCTTCCTTACCTTAGAGGGTGAATATGGGCTAATTAATGTCTAGACAGCATTTGGAAGGTAAGCTCACTTTCTAGCAGCTCTAAGAGTGGCACTGATGCATCATTAAGTGTGTCATAGATATTTCTTAAAGTTGGGTAAGCATGTTCTCATCCCTGTATGTGAAATCAAAGTATTCAGATATGTGGAATGCTTCTGTCTGGTACAATGCATTAAATGGCTAATAATAGCTTATTATAAATGCCAATAAATAATAAATTTTAGATTCTTTTCCCCCTTTTCTACAAGAAAGAAAATGAAGGCAATGAACAGTAGGTTTCATAGCATTTTACCAAGATGTTTGTTGGGAATCATTGAAGCTTGTGCTGTCTGCGTAGTTCTCTAGATTTACACTGTCTAGAAATTCTTTCCAGTTTATTACCTGAAAATTATTAGCTGAATTGTGCTGAACTTAATTAAAAGTGTTCATAAATGGCATTTGGCTCATTACACTTTGTCCCTTTTTCCCCCAAGAAATGTAAGCACTTTAATAGTCTTCTACTAAATGGAAAGAAAGTATTTTTGAAATGAGATCATTGTAATCAGAAACCAAGGTAATGAGAATTTGATTTCTGTTTTTTTTCAGGATGAGAGTAACTCATCAAAAGGAGACTTGACTAAGACAAGAGAATCTTTGCATAAAGCACCCTTGTCCAGGAGTGAACTGCAGAGCAGGTATGGAGTTTTACTCTGACCAAGACAGAACCTACTCATGATATTGCCCTTTAAATTTAGCTAAAAATGTCTCTTCCTATTTTGAGCTATGTAGTAATTACACTAGGAAAAGTCTTCTGTAGGAGTTAGTCCTACTAACCTTTCTCACTTAAAAGCAAAATACTGTTAACTATAATTATGCCTTTCAACTTATTTGGCACTATGTCAGTCTAGTCTTCAAAAGCACTGATTTTTGGAACCAGACTTGGTCATAAAAATGGTCCTTGGGCAGTAGTTTTTTTTGATTTTATGAACTAGAGAGCAAATGTCACTTAAAAATAAACTATAGGTTGTTTTTTATTTAAATGATGGGAGTGTAAAAGTAAATTTAAGTTTACTTAGTGATATGGTTTGAGATTGTTTTGTTGGTTTGTTCTTTCCATATATTTGGAAAAGAGAAACATCTTCAAAAACACAGCAAATATATATATACTCTGGGTTAGTGATTCAGTGTGTACCTCATTACAGAGGGTATCTTGAATATCTGAGACCTTGAAAACGTGGTTTGTATAGGTTAATTATTCTGTGTACTTTTCACATATATGAGTAGGGGTCTTTTGAATATTTTACTTAAAAGACACCAGTTAAATTGATTCTGACAACTTCTGTACTGGAAGTTTTCAATTATGATGTTCTCTATGCACATAGTGTTCTGTATGTTTTGGGTACTTGCTGGAGGGAAGTAAGTAATAAATACTTTTGGGGTTGTAAGGCTGCTTTCTTTTTTTGTTTTTTCTCTTTATATTAAGAGAGAAGTCTAAGGACTGTGGTGCTAAATTTGAGAAGTCTTGACATTAGTAAAAAAAAAAGGTTTTATTTTGAGTATGATGCAATATTCTGTACAATGGCTTCCCAAATCATGGATTCATAGAATGGTTTGGGTTAGAAGGGATCTTGAAGGTCATCTGGTTCCAAGTTCCCCCTGCTATGGGCAGGGGCACCTTCCACTAGACCAGGTTGTTCAAGGCCCTGTCCAACCTGGCTTTGGACACCTCCAGGGAGGGGGCATTCATGACCTCTCTGGGAAACCTGTTCAAGTGTCTCACCACCCTTACTGTAAAGTGTTTCCCACTGCCCAAATTCTCTGCCATGACCCCATAGTGCCGATCTTGCTCCTCTGCTGCTGTACCCCACTGAAAGGAGGGTAACTCAATGTGGGTGTCACGTTCAACTTTTACTTGCAATTAGTAAGCTCTAAAAATGTTATTGATTTGGTGGCTTTTAAAAAAATTCCTGTAGTTTGTACTTACCTCTTTGCAGGATATCTAGTTAGTCACATTTTTACATGTATGTGAAGTTGCTGCTGAAGCTGTTAGTATTTCTATACCTGTGCTCACTCCTGTATTCTCCATGTAGCCTTTTTCCTCCCTTATCCTTTGTCCTGACAGCTTCTGCAGTTAAATTGTATAGGATGTGTTTGTGAGAGGGAAAGTGCGAGTCTTTGTTTTGTGGCAGCTTTGGGACTTTGAGGTGGATGCTGAAATGGCAGACCATGGAAAAAAAAGGGGAAAAAAACCACCAAACCCCAATACTACAGAATCATGAAGTGATGGGATCTGAAATGCAGCACTCAGGCTGGGAAAGGACTGCTCCAGCAGTAGTCCCATTCACTGAAGGGCGAGACATAAAGGACTGGAGGACAGTCTGATTGCTGAGTGTTTGCCACAGTACTCATAAACAGGATACAAGGACAGAGACAGGGTTCACAGAAGGACATGGTACTGTCGACCAAATGTTGGCAGTAAAGTGGATGGATGATTGAAAACCACTGGGAGTAAGGAAAAGGTCTGCGTTTTGTGAAATATTTAGTATATGATTCACTCAGAAAAGAACTTCTGGGACTCTTAAAGGAGATGTATGAGGGAACAAAAGCATATGACAGGTATTTCAGAGCAGGGAGTTGCGTGCAGAAATCCTGCTGTTAATATGATTTGTGAGTGTAATTCCCAGATTGCTTAGCTCAGGTTGTCAGCTAGTTTCCAGTTGAGACAGGAGAGGGACTCTTCTCTAGCTTGGCTGTAGCTTTGTCTGCTCCAGTGCTGAGTACCTCATGTGCAAGGACTGGCTAATGGGAGTGCATACACACCACCTCCTCAAAAAAAAGAGGGAAAATGAAGCATATGTCTATTTTCAAGACTTTGTCAGTACCAGAGAAAGGAACTTGTGAATGTTACTATTGCTTTTGAGGTAGGTTGGTTGGTTGGTTGTTTTTTACTACAGTGAAAGTGGTTGGATTTAGAGTGTCTCTATGTAGATTAAATTAAGCTTTCAGTAGAAGACAAGACAAACACAAGGCTGACTGCAGAAAATGGATTCCCAGGAAAAGTGTGTCAGGGCTGTTGGTTGTATAGTTACAAGTGCTGCTTCTAGTGCCATGCTTATTTGTTGTCCTAAGAATTCTCCATCAGAAGTGAGGTGACATGAAATGCAGAAGGGAGAAGGTAAAACTTCAGCTGTTGATGAGTCCCCAGGGTGCTGACTTGTCTACGTTTAACACAAGCCTGAATAACTCTTGTATTGATTTTGCTGTTTGGTGTGTTGGTTTCATTGTGTCCAAAATGCAAAGCAGTTCTCTCCTGGATGAAAAACAGGTTTCCATTTGCTTCATGTTATTGACTGCTTTTAAGTGTTGGAGCTCCTTTGAAAAGGTGTGAAAGTGGCCTTTCTCTCTTTTTAATACTGGAGCCACGCTGAGATGATCTTTCAGTTTTATGTGGTGTGTGTTGGCTTCACCCTAATATTTGAATGTAAGAAATCTGAAAGCCAAAGCTGTTCCTTTTTTTTGTTTTGTTTTCCATGGGATAGTGCAAGCTTAGAAATGCAAATTTAGAAAACTGATCCTGCATCTTCCTCTTCTTCCCTCACCATTTTCCTTTCTTAAAGTGAAAACCTTGCATTTTGATGCAGAAGTGTATTTATGAGTCCTTTGATGGAAGGTTTATTTCAATTTGTCACAGGTGTTTATTGACATTAACTTGAGAACTAAGTTTTAAGCACTGGTTTGACAATAGTAGATGAGTAAATTATATTTATATAAGAAAATGCAAGGCTTCCCTGTGCAATGTAATCCACTCCTAAATTAAGATGGTCACAGTAAGCTTTACATTTCCAGTTTCATTTCCTAGACTAAGAACATTCACAGAAGACTGAAGATAACTCAGTCCTAATTTTCAAGCGTCTTAAGTGCCTAAATCTCTGAGCAGATGTGAAAAATGTCGCCTCAGTAGTCATTTTTTGCTTCTGATTTTTGAGTTACTGGCTTCATGCTTTATTACAGGAAAATGTAAATTTCATTCTAGGACACTAGCCTTTGTTTGAAAGTTTCAAGAGAAGGCAAATAGTCATGAAGTTTAGATATATAGAGTTCAGATTTGTCACTGTTTTGTGATGCTTTTCAGAGAATAAATTTGGCTTCCATAGATCTAGGAAATAATTTCTCAAAGCAGCTGAAATATGAGACTCTATTTGTGCTCAGGATTAAACCAGTGGCACAGAAGACAGGCTGTGGAAGGAGCACTCGATTGCCACTATATCATAATGTATTTGGTAGGATACTTAATCCAAGATGCTTCCGATAGAGCACTTTACAGCTGCAACCACAGTGATTTAATACACCTCTGATAGATTGTCTTCATATTGAAATAGCTGCTTGTGGTTACATTTTAACCTTCAAAGGACACAAAAATCCTACTGTGTTGCTCTTACACAGGCTTAGTGCCTAGACACGCTGCCTATCAAAATACAGCAAAATTACTGCATGCTCTTTGAAAATTAATTCTCTTTCTGTTTGGGAGTTATCATCAAGTGCACTCAGATAAATGAGGGAGAATCTGTGTGGATGAATAATGTGGTGCTCTCATTTCCTAGAAATAACTGCAGTGCAGCTTATATTTGTTTGTGAAAGGTAATCAGTATTTATCAGCTCTGCATTTGGATTTCTGCTGGGTTTGTGCTTCTGATTCCTCTTCTTTATCTCTATTTGATTGTTATTTCTTGTTTCCTTTCTGTTGACAGTTCACCTGTGCAGCAGAAGTCTACTGTCCACTTGGATAACAGTGACTACTGGGCAGGTCGTGTAGCTGCATACAAGGGGAAGCCTCGCAGAGCCATCTTTGAAGAGAGTCTTGAGAAAATATACAGAAACATGTACCAAAAAACTTCTGGCACTATTTTAGACTCCTGATAGAAATTCCCCTGAAAATACACAGTGTTCCTATTTGTAATGAAGCCTATTTTTATGCAACAAATATTTGTACTCTATTTTTAAGATGTATTAATGGTTGGGTAGGGTTTTGGAGAAATGGGGTTTTGGTCTAGGTTGCCTCCCGTCCCTCCCCAAAAAACCCAAAGAAGCAAACAAGCAGCAACTAAGCACCTTCATGGTTAACCAAGATGGTGGTGTTCCTTTCAGGTTCTGAAGGCTAATGGGTCTGCTGGACATTCCTATATGACATCAACTCAGGTTTCTGCTGCAGCCAATTCTTATTAAATAATTAAAGCTGTTTAGTAACATAAACAGAACTGGCTGAAGGAGCAATATGCCCTAGTGTTCAGAGAAGGGGTCTGAAGAGGAAGGTGAACATGAGTGTTGATTCAAGTGTCGCATCTGGGACAAGGGAATTGTTTTCTTGAAAATTGCCTTTGAATTATTTATTTTTGAGAAGGGCAGAAACTGTGATACTGACCTTATAGACATGCTTTCAAAGTGGTTTCAAGCACCTTTAGTCACAAATTTCTTAATACTGTCAAATTTTAAAAGAAACCCACCTAGCCCAGCAGCCTTTGTGTCTGAAGAAAGGTCATCTTCACACACCCTGTGCATTTGAAAGTTTCCAGGTTCTCTTGAAGGCAGCCATGGCATTTGCCAACATACTTGTAATTTTAAAAAAATATGAATAAGAAAGGATTGTGGAGGGGGGAAAGACTGGAGCTAGTCAGCAAGCTCCTCTCATACACCCTGTACCGGCCTTCTGAAGTTCCTGCATCACAATCCCACCTAATTTGGAGCCTGTCCTTCCCAGTCTGCTGGGATCCTGTTGGCAGAAATCACATTGTTTTTGCTAAAGGCCACCAAATGTTCATCAGCAGTTCGATGCTTTCCCTGGGGATGGAACCTTTTCAGCCTTGCATTGAACAGATCCCACATTAGCAGACCAGGGCATATTGCCCATCTATTGAAAAGCAGAATGTTCTGAAAGGGCAAGAGTGTCCATCTCCTGCTTCCTTTCAGAACAGGGGAAAAAAACAAATGCCTGTTCTGGCTCCTT
The DNA here is from genome assembly GCF_027791375.1 of Indicator indicator. NCBI lineage: Eukaryota > Metazoa > Chordata > Aves > Piciformes > Indicatoridae > Indicator > Indicator indicator. The sequence continues at coordinate 23,597,452 of NC_072019.1, read as the reverse complement.
CCCTGACTGAGCAAACAGATTCAGTTACACCAGTGCCATTTTACCTGTTATGATTGGATAAAGGATAAAGCTAGCAGTGCAGATGGCAGAACATATGACTGTAACCTGCCGGCATGCATAGATAAACAAAAAGTTGGTCTACTCTGCCTTCCGTCCTTTAATGCTGAGACAACATAATTGATTTCAGAAAGCAGTTGGTGAGCAATTATGCTAGTGGGAAAGCACGTTGAAAGGCTGTGTGCTTCTGCTTCAGGAAAGGGGACTCTCAGAGGAAGTGTCTTGCATATAGACATTTCTATTCCTTGTAAAAGTGAAACCAGTTGAAGTGGATTAATACCGATAACTTTCTGTCCCTGCTGCCATTTAGCACATTAGTGCTTTCAAAGGGCATTAGTTGCACAGTCCTGTGCTGTGGCTAAGTGTTGAGTCACTCCATGAAGTAGCAGTACACTTAATTTATTCTCTCATTCCAGAAGTGAAAAGTGAAACTTAGCCAAGCTGTGCCACTGAAGGTGTTGTGGCCATGGAGTATTGCACTGCTGGGCCCTGGTATTCATTCATCAGCCTGTTCCTGTGACTCCATATTAGCCCATAAAGCAGTAGTTTCTTCCCCCTTGCAGTTCAGGAAAGTAGGTATATTCACATGGATCCTAAGTAGGCAGTGCACTTTCTGAGAAATACCTTCTGAGCTCTTGGTTGAAAATGAATCTGCTGAGAAAAGAAGGTTGCTGTGGTTTCCTGTATGTTTGAGCCATAAGATTTAGTGTTCTTGTCATGGTACCCCACAATTTTCCTTCTATATTATCTGTGTTTCCCTCCCCAGTATCACAGCTTAGTGAAAGTTGCAGTCTTCTGGATATTGGCTGCTCCCCTTTGGCCTTATCTGGTTCTGTCACATAAAAGTCATGTTCAGTTTTTCCCTCCCCAGCAATTCAAGAGATTTTGGTGCCTGTTTAGCGTATAAGAAGGCCTGAGTGCTGAGTCTTTCTTTGGGTATCAGCAGCACAAGTTGCCATGAATTCAAGACTCACGTTGGGGATGAGGAAGTTTGGAGGCCACTGTGAAAAAACAAGGATAATGTTTGCAAATCCAGAGATACCTCTTTAATTCACCTAGCTGAAGAAAAGAAGCATATGGTAACATGGCAACCTTCAGTTTTTCATCAAAGGTGAAAACTGGGTGGTAGAAACAAAGGAAGTGTCATACAGTGAATGTTGACCAGTATGAATATTCTCACTCTAGCCTTCATATGCAGCATAACAGCAAATGAAGCAAACAGCCTGTGAGTGTCTCTGGCCCCGCTCCAGCTGCGAGGGGAGATGATGTGTATAATGTCTTTCTGAATCAGCTGCTGCAGGATATGTGCTTCTCTCTTGGGTCAGAGTCGTTCCACACTTTACATGCTGTGAGACAGCAAAGAGTGTTCTCTTCCAAGCACTGTCCTGGAAATCTGGTTTGGTTAACGGAAAACTTTTCTCTGAAATGTGACTTAAGAACCAAATTACTCCAATCTGTTCCTAAAATCTGCAAGCCACTTTGCTTTCAGAAGCATTTGGGCCCTTCCCTGTTTGCTCAGCTAACCCCCTATTAATATGCATACAGCTCAAGTGCTCTGAGCACTGCTGCTCTGTTGCTACTGCAGCATGTGATAAGTATAGGTTCAGGCAGCAAACCAACATAGTAATAAATTGTAATTGTTTAGTGCACCTTGCCTTCCAATGCAATTTAAATCCCTTCTATCAAATGCAAATTCCTAGGGTCCTGAGTGGAGCTCTAAATAGCATTTTCTATGCTCATTCCTTATCTTTTGCCATCCACAAAGTGGTCTGTTAGTGACAGTGGGATGGTTTGACCCCCCCTCATTTTACCTCCTAAAGGAAGGCTGCCTACTCAAACCTGGAAATAATGGGCTAGATAAAGAGTGAATTAGTGGTTTGCTGTAGAGGCTGTCTCTTTCTCTTGCCCTCCCCAAATTGTTATAACCCTTGAGTATTCTCACTAAATGCTGTTGAGCATCCAGCATTGCTTGCAGTGTGCAATCAGTGCAATATTTTAATTACTTTCATTTTAATAACTCAGAGACTACTTCCTACTTGCTTCCTTCCCTCTTTCCTACAAGTACCTTGATAAAGTTTAGGATCATGGGGTGGCAGCTTTAGGCAGACTACCTGCCTGGGCTCAGTAGAAATGCCAATCCTTTGCTGTGTGCTCATTGCTTTAGAAGTCACTCAGTCATTGACCTGTTGTGGATTAAAGGCAAAATTGTCAAACTAATGATTTGCTTTATCTAAGTTTTCAACTCCAAGAAGAGAAGCTTACATTTGTCCACTGGGGACAAGGGGCCCAGAGATGGCTACAGTAATGGGAACAGGTAGGAGCAGCTTTGTAAGATAGATGGGCAGCAGTGTTTATATTCCACCTTGGAAGATGAAGATGAGCTTGGAGATGATGAGGGCTGTTCTTCAGGTTGTGCAACAGATGTTTGAGTTTTACAGTTACTTCAGAGGCTAACGAAATCTGGGTGGCAGGGAGAGAGAGAAAGAAAGCTACCTATAAGGTTGGGAAATCTGTTTTGGGGATGAAATAGCAGAACATTTCTTTTTGCTCAGTATTAAACTTGTTACCTCAGCTGTAACATGGGGAGTTTGTGCTCTGTTGAAGCTTACTTAAATGACTGTGAAGTGCTTTGGGATCCTGAGGTGAATATTACAGTAATTATTTTGTGGAAGCCTGTCTGAAAAGTCCTGTCTCACTGCTGGCATACTGAAAAGGCTTTATTTTAATTTTCCCAGGTTTATTATGTTTTAATCAGACAATTATTAAGCAACTCTTAATCTTATCAAGATAGAAACCTATTAAACCTAAGAGACAGATGAAGAAGGTAATGAACTGCTTTACTACATATGCTTTTAGAAGCTAATCTTTACACTTGGTATCCTACTCAGCTTCTTTCTGCTGCATGGCCTGGGTTCATCTACTCAAACTGATGGCTCTCATGATACCTTTTTTTTTTTTTTTAATGCAAATATATTTATTTATTTTTGTCCTCCTGATGTCTTAGTGCTGTCTGCTCTGTGTACTAATCAGCACTGTTCACATCTATCACATTTGCTCTCATCCCTCTCGCCAGGAGCATGTGGTGCGATGATGTGTGCAACTTGACAGTGGAAAAGTTTGTGTGGTGTGCCATAGGTTTGTCAGAGAAGGTCTGTTGGAAGGACTCTGCCTTTTCACTCCATGTGCAAGGAAAAACTTATTCTAGAATTCTGTCCTTCTAATTTTTAAGCTTAAAAGTGTTTTCTGAAACACTGAACTGTACAAGAAACTTCTTACCTTTCTAGTGAAGTGTTCACTTAACTGCATAAACCTTGCAACGTGGAATCTCTGGGTCAGAGGAAAGCAATGTTAATTGCTTTGGTGGCTATGGAGAGATCATTATCAGGGGGCTGAGAGTATCTCAAGAGATTTGTTTTACTAATTGAGAAATTTAGGGAAACTTTCAAATCAATGGAACTTTTAGTTTTTTTGTTTTAGTGAAAACGATTGAAGCTGAGAGAGATAGGAGAACAGTGCTTCTGTGAGTGATTTTTAAAATGAGCTACCTCACTGACAGAAATTATGTCTGGTTTGGGTGATGGTCTCTGGTCTTTGCCCAGCTCCTTTCAGTTTCAGCAAATAAACCAGTGTTGTGGGAAGTGCTAAAGAACACCTGATATTCCTGTTCCTGTTATACAGTGAATTGCTAAGCACAAGCCCCATTGATTGCATTGGTTTCTAGCACTTTCTTCATGGAATTCAAAACATAATCAAAGCCTTTAAAAGATGAGGCTTTAGTTCCTTTGTTATCATTGTTGGCTTGCCAAACAGTTTGTTCCCTGTGTGTCTTCAGTGAGAAATTCTCTGAAGTGTGGTGATAATTTGTCTGGATGGCAACCTAAAGGAGCTGCAGTCTTTTCTCTTGCTTGATCAATGTGGAGATTGTGCTTTTTCTTCATGTGTATTTCCATTCCATTCTGGGTGATTGCCACTGACCTAGCAGAGCACTTTCTGAAGTGGTGATCCAAGCCACCTTCTCATCACTTTCAGGGAAAGGAGCTCCCTGTAGCAAAACAGCATCCCTCTTGGTTCCTAAGAATTTACTGATCCTGAGGATGCAGCATGAAAATGTTGTTCCATGGTAGAACTGATGCCATTAAAGTGATCAGAGCTTCCCACAAAGTGGGGGTGAGAAGCTGAAAGCAGGGAGGACTCTGAGAGTGGTTGGCTGTATGGCATGCCATGAATCATGCATCTGTCTACCATGAAGTGCCAGGGTATAAAATAACCTGTGAAGCTTACACGTAACAAAAGCCCCACTTGCATCACCGAATGGTGGTGAATTCCAATGCTTCTATCTCTGTTGTTGTTCCACTGGCTGGAAGTTTTGAATGTTTAGCTAATTGTGTTGTTACTAAAGCTATAGTGGTAGGAACTGTTTCATTCTGTACTCCAGTAGTAAATATTTGCTAAGAGGTTGCTTTCCCTGCCTTCCTTGTTTTCACCACAGTCATCTAATGTTTACACACATTGTAGCCTCTGTGCCATTTTTGAAGGCTTTATTTGTCTCATTTACGTTTTTGGTTTGGATAATACTTAAATATGAAATCCATCTGGGAAACATATTGTATATTCATGTTGAGGGGTAAAACCAGTTTTTAATTAAAATTTTATACAGCACTTGTATTTCACTTTGTCCTGTTTTATTATGGAACACTTCAATCTTCTTCCTAAAACACATATGTCTTGTGAGCTTCAAGATGTTCCTTGCTGCTCATGCAGAACCAGTTTCTGAGCTCTGTCAGCAGAGTGCCATATGTTCTGGGGTTCATTTAGCTTCTCTGGCGTTTGTGTAGGCAGCATATTGGATGTAATGCAGCTAAGCTCTGCTCCATTCTTTTCTTTGTAAACTTGTCAAGAGATGAAAAAAGCAGGGAGAAGAAAACACTGAATAATACTCAAGTGATTTGAATTATCAAGAAGTTAGGGCAGCTCAGCCAATCCAAACTGAGGTTTATTGTCTGCTTGAGGATTTGCCTTAATTATGGCTTGTGTGTAGCCTACAGAGAGATGCATCCCTCAGTGCTACCTGTTGTTGCACCTGAAATGAGTGCTGAAGATTGAGATATAACCCAAGCCATTTGGAAATGACAAGCATTAAGTGCTTTTAATGTTGCATTGATCTGCTCTTTTAAATGGAAAAACAGAAACAGTGAGTAACAGCAGATGGGCCCGTGAAGGGATCATTCCTCTCTTCCCTCTTTGTTGTCTTCTGGCTTTGTGGAAAATAACTCCACTATTTCAATGCCTGGCACTGAAAAGAAATCTCAAGAGTGATGGTGCCCTCCTGGTTTGTTGTTGTGTGTTTGTTTTTTAATGAAGTAATTTTTCGTAGCGATCCATTCCTCTTTCTTCCCTGCCCCAAATATTTTTGACCACAGGCCAGCAGGTACCCATCAGTCTGTAATGTACTGCTGGTGTGTAGGAACACAGCCCAGGTTGTGTTAATTGGTAGTGGCCTTATACTGTCAGATCCTGATCTGATCTGCTGAAATCTTCTCAGAACCATCTTGGTGAATGTGAGAAAGTACCAAAATATTTCTGTGATTCTGTCACTGGAGCTTAAAAACAAACAAACAAAAAAAATAAGAATAAGAAATAAGAATAAGAAAGTAGCCAGAAAGGATCTATATTAAACTGTTCCCCCTTTGCTGAGGTGTGAGGCCAGAGGGAAAGGGCACGAGTGGCTGCTTGGAACGGATATGTGGAGGAGAGGGGAGGGAAACTTCTGCAGTTCTGACCTAAGGTCGGTAGGAAATAACCAGCTGGAGTGACATGAGCATAAACCTGCTTGAAGTGACAGGCAGCTCAGCTCCTGGGACTCTATTTACATATGTTTAAAACAAACAAAAAAAAAAGCTGCCTTTGTTCCCTGGGAGAATCTATTTACTTGGCATTCAGCTCATGTATGAGCTGGAACTTATTTCGTGGAAGATGTAGAAACAAAGCAACTGACATTTCTGCTTTGATGTGATGCTGAAGCAAAGATTTAATTTTGAAATATGGAAGTAAACTAAAACTACCTCCCATTTAAAGGTGGGGGTTTTAATGACCTTAAAAGTTTTGAGAAGGGGTTGGGTTTTTTTTTTCCCCTCCCCTTAGGGACCAGAAGAAATTATAACAGTAATCTTACTTATAGCTGTAAGTCTTCAGAGACAGTGACTGCAGGTTAATGAAAAATTGACACTGCTACTTGCCTGTGCTTCCAGCAGAATTTTTTTCTTCCAACTGATGTGAACTATTGCACTGTGTGAGTTGGTTATGAGTCTCACATATTAAATTGAATGCTGCTCTTGTGGAAGCTACAGGACACAGCTGAATGTTTGAAACAACATTCCTGCTCTGAACAAATACAGCAAAAATTAGGGATTTTTAAAACTGGTTACCTTGGTCCTTACCTCCTCACACACACTCAGAAACAACACTGGCTTTGTGTAAACCAGAAAGTGGGCAGAGGAATAGACCCAGTGATATCCATCCCAGTGCTGAATCTGGAGTGCAGTCTACACAGCCTGGGAGTAGTCTGGTAGAGAAAACTGCACCATGGTGTGGGAACTGAGTGCCGCAAGTGCAGTTGCTCCTGTCTTGCACACACCTGTGTACTGTTGCACACTCCTACACACAAGGCCCCTTGTGTGGCACTGAGACTCCTTGAGGCGGAAAACCTTGTGGCTCAGTGTGTTGTTCAAGTGCCCTCCCCAGGAGCATTTCTGCAGTGTCTTTGGGACAGCTTGTTCCTGGGAATCGTGCACAGAAATGGCATGAGCTCAGCAGCTCAGGCTGACTTTGGTTTGTACTCTGACAACTTAGTATCTGTTTGTTGTCCTTGGTGTGGTGGTGCCATCTGGTCTTGCTTCGACAGCTTATCTGTAATGTTACACTGCGTGAGAGTTTGGGTTTCGCTTAGGAAATCTTGGTCCCTGCTTGAATGGAACACCAGTACCCTTATGCCAGCCTTTCACCAGATGGCACAGTCTTAAATAACATCCCCCCATGTACCGTGATGGAGATGGATGCACAGAAATGTTGGAAATCGTGTCTGAGACAAGGGGAGGGAGCTGGGTTCAGGCATTACCTGTGATTTCGGGTCAGAAATTAGTGCAGTTGGATGTCCCTGCTCCCCTTGAAGGACTTTAAATAGACTCTTCAGAGTACTTCAGTACTTGGGTTGAGAGGCTGTTCTGGGGCAGAAGCATTCTCCATCTCTCCTGTAAGTAAGATTCAAGACTCACTGGATCACAGAAAGGTGAAGAAAATGCACGAGTGTGAGGGTCAGGGCACCCTTGGGAAAAGGCAGAGTTGCACACAGTGGAACTTGGGGCAGTGAGGGCCAACATCGGCAAAGGCTCCTCCTTTAGCATTTCTCCAACAAAGACATCTGTGTTTGGGTGTTCACAATGGTTTTGTTAGCTCCACTGGGGGAGATGGGTACGTTTGAGTGATGAGAAAGTCTTTCACTTTTCTGAAGAACAAGCTGTGACATTGCCTTGCAATCTTTTGCAGCCTGGAAGCTGCCTTCAGCACCGTTCAGCAGCACTTTGTTGGGGTGGCAGCTTGGCAGCGTCTTCACTCACGTTCACCTGCTTCAGAGGCAGTTGTACAAAAGAGTGCAAATTGTTGTGACACCAAAGGCTCAAAGAATCCCTTTCATCTATTTCTCCTGGTGTTGCCTTCACAACGCCCTGTGCATCACTCTTGCTGCTCAATGCAGGCAAACTACAAAGCCCTCATACCTGGCTGGCTCTAGGGGATCACCAAGGTTGGATGACACCTCTCACATTACACTGCCACTGGTCTGAAATGGGGAAAACAAACTCCATTAAAGGTGTGTACAGGAGTGTGAGATGAGATAGTTGAATCTGAGCTTTTTTTTGCCTCTGCTACATTTTATCCTTTGCCACTTCCTTTTGGCTTCATCCCCTTTTTTGCCTTTGCAGGATTATAAAGCCCTCTTTCTCTGCATGCACTGTCTATAATTTTTATTTATGTGGTGTAAGATCATAACAGAAAACAGCTTAAAGTAACTTCTTGATGAGATCCAGCAGTTGACAGCTGAAGTGAAATGCTCCAACACTAGAAATTAGGTGCATTTTTTTTTCTCCTTTTAACATAAGAAGTATTTAGCTTTTAGAGCACCTTCACTAAAAAGTGGTTTCTTCTTAGCTTGCAGTTTTTATGCCAGCACTGATAACCACACTAAAAAACTACGGCTAAGCTGGCATTTAATGAAGAAATTGGCAGGGATGTTTTGTCATATCAGAGAATGGTTTGGGTTGGAAGGGACCCCTCAGTGTAAGAAGGACAATGACATACTTGAACATGTCCAGAGAAGGGCAACGAGGCTGGGGAGAGGCCTTGAACACAAGCCCTACGAGGAGGGGCTGAAGGAGCTGGGATTGTTTGTTTAGCCTGGAGAAGAGGAGGCTCAGGGGTGACCTCATTGATGTCTACAACTACCTGAAGGGAGGTTGTAGCCAGGAGGGGCTTGGTCTCTTCTCCCAGGCAACCAGCACCAGAACAAGAGGACACAGTCTCAAGTTGTGCCAGGGGAAGTTTAGGCTCGAGGTCAGGAGAAAGTCCTTCATGGAGAGAGTTGTTAGAGGTTGGAATGTGCTGCCCAGGGAGGTGGTGGAGTCACCATCCCTGGAGGTGTTCAAGAGGGGATTGGACGTGGCACTTGGTGCCATGGTTTAGTGGTCATGAGGTCTTGGGTGACAGGTTGGACTTTGATGATCCCTGAGGTCTTTTCCAACCGTACTGATGATGTGATTCTGTGGACCTCCAAAGGTCACCTAGTCTAACCCCCCTGCAGTGAGCAGGGACATCCTCCATTAGATCAGGTTGCCCAGACTCTGTCAAGCCTGACCTTAAATATCTCCATGGATGGGGCCTCAACTACCTCACTGGGCAACCTGTTCCAGTGTTGCACCACCCTTATGGTAAAGAACTTTCTCCTGACATCCAACCTAAATCTACTCAAATTTAAACCCATTGCCCCTTGTCTTATCACTACAGGCCATTGTGGTTATTGTTTAGTTAAAGATCACAAATCCTACCAGTAAATGCTAGGTCAAAGTAGAAGATCAGACCTAAGCTCAGAATCTGGTCCTAGTTCAGTATGTGTAGCTTGGACATGAGCTCTTGCCACTTGCCAAACTAGGCTGTCCCCAAAGTAACTGGAGATACAGCTCCAACTTTTTTTTTGTTTTGTTTTTCCAACAGAAGGCCAGCTTGCTTCTCTTGCTAGCTCATTACCTTTTAATCTGCAGCCAAGCCAAATCCTTCCTGGGGTATATTCAGGCTTTTCTTATCAGTTATGAATTTTTCAGGACCTGTGCTATAATGATGACTTTTTAATTAAAAAATATATAAAGAAAAAATTCTGGAAGACATTTAATGTAGCAATCAAATGTATGGGTAAATACCAGCCAGTTTAGTGAGTGTGCTTTTGCTGCTCCACAGAGATACACAAATTCACACTCTGAAATCCTCTTGCTGATATATCAGCAGCTTGAAACTGCTGCAGCTTGAGGTTAGCAGGGATATTTTCTTTTGTCTGGGGTTTGAAACATTGCTGCCAACCTGGTATCCCAGTAAGATAAGATGAATCCACTGATGGTAAGAAGTTGACTTTATTATCTGTAGGAGAAATGCTTCTTGACTATGTAATTCAAAACTGTTCTAAGCAACCTTCTCCTCTTCCTCCCAGCAAGGAAGAAGAGGAGTTTTTGGAGGCTGGAAGCACTGGGCACTGAGCAATGAGAGAGTGAGCTGCATTATCAGGGCAGAGGGAGAAGCACCTTCCAGACACAAGGCTGTGAAGGAGAGTAGAGGAAAGGAGGCTTGGACTAGATGACCTCTAAAGATCCATTTCAACCCAAACCATTCTATGGTTCTATGATTCCCATTACCAGAGATGTCACAGCACAGAGCCAGGCACATCAGGAAATTCCTGCAGAGACACAGTGGTAAGTATCTGCTTGAAAAACGGGTTCAGAATCCAAGTTGATGGGGATATAAAGAGCAATACAAAACCAAAGCTGATATTAAGCTTCTGCATTGCTACTCACAGTAAAAATATGGGGGGGAAGGAGGGAGGGTCAGATATGTTCCTTGGTGTATATTTGCTGTTTATTGCTGTTTTGTTCCAATGAAGGGAAAGTAACAAGTGTCTGCAGAAGAAAGGGAACTCAACCATGGAAATTTACTGAGTTATTTTCCTCTCCCATTGGGACCAAAAGTGCAAAAGGGTTCTAGGACTCAGCCCATATATGCCCTCCTCTCCTTCAGCCCTCCATGAGCTTTAGACTGGTGATATTTCCCTCTAAGGAATACTGCCAGGGCAGTGCTCCCTAGAGGGATGAGAGCTTGTGATCCCGAGTAGGATCCACCCTAACCCAGCAGCTGTGACTTCCAGCTATGCTTCACCTGGGCGGGTGTCCGTCTGCACACACCAGGAAAGCTGTGGCTGCTGCTCCCTCCTTGTCCCAGAAAATGAGCACAGGGAACCAGGGAAAACATGGTGCCCTGTCTGCTAACACCATCCCCCCCTCTATGCATGGGGTTTCATTTCTTTCCTTTGTAATAAACTGTGCCCACCACACCGTAGATTCTTTCAAATAACGTTTGGAAATCTTTTCCGGTAAATTAAAGCCATGACATGTTTGGAAGGTTCATTGTTAATTTCATTTCCTTTGGCTCAGTCAGCCAGATAAAAATGCAACGTTATTAATCTTTGTTTAAAAGAAGATCCTTTGCCGAACAGTAATAAATGATCTTGATAGATTTGTCAGGAAAATGAATGATAATCATTTGCAGATAGACACAAGCCTAGGATGGAAGATTAATAAGGAAATATGTATTGGCATCATTAATAACATCTGCTGCCAATGGGCTGCTGGCTTGGGGACAGCTCTGGAAGCGATGTGCTCGGCTGGGATGTTGCTGTTCATCACGTGCTGGGAGGAGCCAGGCTCTATGGTGCTCCTGGGGCCACAACAAGCTGCTCCCCAGGAAAGGCTCAGGGGGAGCGCAGTGCCAAGGCTGCAGTGCATCCACCATTGGCTGAGCCTTTCCTCACCAAAGCCCCTGTTCTGCTAGGCTCTGACTTGCCATGTCACTGATAAAAACTCTGCTGGACCCCAGGAATTTGCTCGTTCCTTGCTTTTAGGGCTATGGCTGCTTGGATCTGCAGGTAATCGTTTTCCCCTTGGAAAATGATTTCCTTTCTGGCCTTGTGGTGTGGGCTGAGCGATGCTGGTGGAGATGCTGCTCCCAGCATAGTGCAGCTTGGGCTTCAGCAGCTGCAGCACCTGGGATCTGACAGATGTTTTCACTCAGAGTCTGTGCTCGTCCCACCTCATGTATCTCTAAAAAGGTTCCTCCAGAGCCTGCCACAGGCATTTAAGCACTTGTATGTCTTCCACTGACACAGCTTTAGAAAACACCCCTGCCTCACTGCCTGCACAGTGCAGGAGGAGATAAAGCTCTTCACAGGTGCTGCAGGTGACTGTCATGGGCCTTGGTTTTTCAGGAGGCTCTGAAATGAGAAATAACATGTAAAGAAAACATCCTACATCCTCATCTTCAGCCAGGAGGAAAAATCTGATCTCTTTTTGGTTTGGCTTTAATTTTTCTTTCTTTTTTTTTTCTTTTTAATCAGCTAAGTGTAGTGTTTTCCTACAAAATACAAGGAAAGGTCAGGATGTTTTAAGATGCCTTTGGTTTATTTGTTAAAAACATTTCAGATTTTCCCTTTCTGATCATTCTTTTATATGTTGTTTTTTTTTTTTTTTTTCACTTTAGTGGTTCAAAGCAGAGTAGCAACTCAAATTTGCCAATGAAATGTGTTTCTCCTGTGGGGTGCACAGCTGGCTGCATCTGGCAGCATCTCCATTCCTCCTGTGGGCCAAACTCAGAGATGCAGTCACTTCTCTCAGAGCACATCACTTTAACTAGCACAGACATCACCATTCCAAAGGAAACATCATCTTCCAGGGTCCATGGAGTGGGATGGGGAGGGCAAAGGGGCCAGCTATTTGTGTCATTAAAGAAATGAATTCACTTCTATTATCTGCAAAGCAGCAATTCTCTCTGAGGAAAAGAATAATCTCAAACATTTAGAAATCACCCCAGTGTTCATCATCCTGCTCCATGTGGCTTTCCCCATGGAATTTAGCAGCCAGGTGGTCCAAAAAAGCCAATAAAGCCATTGAGCTAAGTGTGCTGCTGAGGGGCTCTGTGGCTCAGGAGCGCTCGGCCCCTGGCTGCTCTAGGTGAGGAGGCAAGAGCCCTGGTGCTTCTAAATGCAGTAGAAATGTGTCTGGTTTTATTAGGTATTTACCAGTTATTAATCACAGCTGGTAAGCTGATTTCCTCTAAATGTTTTGAGGCACCCTCTGATCTGGGCACCACCTGCTCGACATTGAACACTGGAAAGGCAAGGTAAGCTCTGCGTCATAAGCCTCTTCCCATGGGGGGGGTGGATGGGTGATGGGGCCAAGATCTCCCTTATTCAAAGGAAATCTACTTTTTCTTCTTAGGAAAAAAGAAAACGCTTGTACTGATCTGCAGGAGCACAGCACAGACTCCATCCTGCACAGCCAATCCCATCTCCATCCAAACAGAATAACTGGGGAAGCCATGACCTGGGTTTGCTGCACCAGGTGAGCATAGAGCCTTGTTTGTCCTCTCCTTGCTGGATCATGACTTATTTTTCATCTTTATGGTGTCATGCTTCACCACATGCCCTCACCTGCACACAGAGCCCATGTCTGCTGCTTCAGACATGCCCCTCAGATGCTGCACTAGAGGGTCACAGGCCTGTGAGTATTTTCAGCCTTCTCCAAGCAAGCAGCTTAACCACCAAACAAAGATATTAACAGCAGGTATTGGTGTCTGTTCCTCTGGAGGTGGTTTAAAAGATTATGGCCCTGCTACATTACAGGATGCTACCAAGAGGGGTCACAGAAGCCTGGACTTGCTCAGGAAAGAAAGATCCATCCCTGGACCTGGCCCATGGAGGAATATTTCTTTTCCCTGCCATAGGAAGGTCACCGTGGTCCCAGGTTGGTCTTTGCACGTCACTGCAGGATATATCACCACAATAACCCAAAGTCAGAGCTGGCTTTGTTACTAAGGCACCTTTATTGCTGGTAATGCTGTTAAGGGGCAGGATTGGCCCAGTGAGTAACCAGGCTCAGGGTGGTGTAAGATCCACTGTCACACAGCAGTGTGCAGAGTGGGGGGCTCAGGGGAAAGTCCCTGTCCCCCCTACTGGTGCCAGTGACGTTGGGGGAGCAAATGTGGTCCTGCACAGGTCATGGAGTGGCTGTGGGAGTCCAGGTTCTCAGTGCTGATCTAATCCAGTGGTCCCACACTAACTTTATCTGAATGTTGGCTGTATAAAATGCTGAAGTCTCTTTCCCCACAACAGTGTAAACCAGAATTCCTTCAGAGGTCATTCCTCTAAGAGCAATGGTGTGAAGTCAGCTCTGAACTGGTGCATGAGGGGACTGGAGACATAGCCATGCCACAGATGGGCTTTCCAAAGCTTCTGCTTCGTGTTAGGCTTAGCTCTGCCCCTTTAGAACTGCCCCACATCTCTTGATTTGACCTCTGTGCTGTCCCACACCTCCCATGCAACCTGGAAATGAGCCCCACAGTCATGTCCAGCAAGCAGTGCCTCCAGAGAAGGGCTGTGCGAAGGGATACCAGTGCCTGTGGAGACCATCACCAGGGTCCCTGTCACCTGCTGCTTCTAGCGGAGATGTGAAGATGAGGACCCCTGAGAGAAGCCAAGGCCACTTGCTGCCTGACCCCATCTTAACCAAAGTATGCCCACAGGAAGACATTAATGGTCATCAGGAGAATGGCATTGACATTGCAAACAGTCCTCCACCGGCGCTTTTCCTCGATGCTGGTGAGTCTCCTTTCCAGGGCAGCTCTCTCCTCCTGGGACAGGGTGGGTGTAGGGCCAGTGGACAGACCACAGAACCATAAGTACAGCATTTTCCAGCAGGGAGGTTTGGCTGCTGCAAGAGATGAACCAAAAAAATGGGTGTTTTCATCTAGCTGGGACTCTCTCTTCCCTCCTTCCACTAGCTTAGAGGTGCATTGACCAATCTGTTGTGGGCCTTGAGATAGAACTTGGATGGGAGATGCAAGATGAAGGGAAAGGAGAAAGGGGAAAGGAAAAGAGCAAGCTTTTTCTCAACAACCTGATTATGGTTGGTTGATTGCAACACCAATCATTCATTAGTTAATTAACAGAACTCTTCCCCCTTCTCCCCAACCCAGCTTCTATCCACGTTGATAAATTCCTGACATCATGACTGTCCACTTAGAAATATCCTGGCTTATTTATGACATGTGACATACCAGGTGAAGTCTGTGTTTTAATTGTCAGCCCTGTGTATTTCCCTGGCTGTTCTTTCCAAATATAACCTTTTTCTGAATGCAGAATGTCAGAAGGCCTTGAAAAAAAAGGTGTTACCAGGAAAGAAAACCCTCATTAAACTGTCAGCTGCCGAGTTTTGCATTTCCTACCCCATAATTACTAATTACCAAAATACCAAGACACTTGTTTATAAAAATCCGAGCTAGTTAAATGAACTAGGAATTGATAAGAAATAATGCTGAATGGTTGCATTCAACCTGAACTCAAACTTGGAAAAAAAAAATTCTAAGGGATTTCTTCAGCTGCTCACTTTTGTTTAGCTTGGCTGTAATTGGTACCAATGTCCTTTGGCCTGGCCAGCAAAAGGAAGGAGTGAAGAAATTTTGTGTTTCTTCTGAGATTTCTGCTTCGTCACCTTGGAAGGTTAAAACCGTTTCTGGCTCAAAACCAGAAATCTGCATTTTTCAAATAGATTTGCAAAGTAATCCCATGTCCACTCTGAAAAGAACTTGCCTAGGTAGCAGCTCCTGATACTAGTCTGTCTCTTGACAACTCTCTTAAGTTCATTTCATCCTTTGCCTTCTTTCTTACTAAATGCCTTTGGTAGGAGACAGTTGTCTGAACAATGTGGGGCTGACTTTTAACCATGGCTTATACCTTAAGGTAAGATAAAAGATACTCCTGGCATAATATTGAAACTGAGCTAGGACAGCCACAAAGTGCACATGCCTGCTCCCACTATCTAATGGGCACTTCAGACCATGACAGCATATGCTACAGCATCACTGGCTGAGTTTGACCAGCAGAGCCCACACAGGTGTAAGGAGGAGACATCTCTAGCACATGCACAAGCAGCTTATCTCCTAGCAGTGAAGAGGACAGGAAGGGAGGCCACTTCCATCTGCTGAAAGTTGAAATCACAGAGCTTGCCATGACTTGCATTCTGCTAGTGGGTGGCTGCTGCTTCAGTTCTGCCTGCTGCTTCAGTTCTGCCTGCAGCAGTGCTAAGGAGCTCCTCACAGTGAGACAAATAGATGCAATGTCATGGCACAAAGCCCCAGAGTCAATGGGGTGAGGAGCAATGTTCCAGCAGCACAAACCTCCATCCTCCCATGGAACGTTTGTATGTTGTCTTTGACTCCCACCTTAGCAGTCCAGCACATAATTAAGTGTCCAGTGACTGGGAGAGTTCACATGAGTAGATAACTTGTTCTGGAGAGGAGGAGGAAAAACATTTCACTGAAATATGGGATTTATTTTTTTTTCCTCAGAAATGGCAGCTCTTCCAAGCCCTTCAGAAGATTGTGCCCTGAAGGTAAATGCTGTAAGGTATGTTGGAGGGACCCAGAACCACAATACTTGCATTTGCTCCATGCTTTCAAATTGGTATACCCATAAATATAAGCCCCAGCTCCAGTGAATGCAACAGGTGAGGCTTTAGAGGGAATTTCATGAGATCTTGGCTGTGCATTCACATGCACACCTGTGTGCTTATTCAGAGAGCCACCCTACCTGCCTCCTCCTCAGCAGCTGCAGCTGCAGTTTCAGCTAAGTCACTCTCTCTGTTGGCTGCATTGATCTGTGCTGCTTCACTCTTGTAATTCTTCAGGTCAATGGCAGGTGCTTTCCTGTGTCTTGTCCACCATGTCAGGCACTCAAGCTTCAAAGAGGGACAGAGAACAAACAGGTTATTGTATATCAGTCCCAAACTGGCACGCTGATCAGCTACCCCTTTGAGGGGCTCAGATCCAAGATGGTGAGGTAATGGTCCTTCCATCAATTTCTCTCACCTTCCTTCTGCATAGGTGCCCACAGCCTAGAAAAGAAGGCTGATGCCATCCAGTTGAAGCTGAAAAGCTGAGAAAAAAGTGTGAATTAATCTAGTTTCTTTCCTTCCAGTGTTTTAATTGACCCATTCCTTTCCTGTGTCTAGTAGGAGTAACCTTTAATTAGACATTGAAGAAGCAGCTTTCTATTTGCTAGGCTCACTTGACTGACATGAAATGATGATCTGCATCCAGGATGGCAACCCTCCAACAAGGAAGGGTAATAAAGTCAGTTTGAAAAAGGAAGTCAAGATAACCCTCTCTGGGCACAGTCAACCTCAGACAGCAGTTTTGCCCTCAGCAAAGAAAGCTCAGTTGAGTGTTGGCATGCAGATGCACAGCTAAAGGGGCAGGATGCAGACACCCAGGCATGGGAACACTGCTATTTGAGCAGCTTCTTCTCTGGGACATGGGGAGGGAGTGGAGGACCTGCTGTCTTGTTTCAGTTGTCATTTTATAGGAAAAGAAGATCTAATGTGAGTCTAAAGCCCCACAGTTGGGACAAGCTGACAGCAAAGCAGCAATCTGCACTTGCAAATGAGCTTATTTCAGGGCTTTTAGTGAGGACAGGGGCAGCAACATGTCTCTGCCCTGCAGCTTGAAGTTTGTGTTCAAGAAGTGCAGCCTGGTGGGCAGACAGAGCCATGATGGTGAATATGAGGTCACAATGCACAGGGAAGGTTATAGTATATGTTAGACCAACACATGTAGTTACAAGTAGAAACCCATGAGCTCACTGTAAGACTTGCCCAGCCAAGAACCTTTCCTCTCTTCCTTGTTTCCTCTTCACTTGCTGGTTTGGATTTTTTTAAGTAGTTTTTTTAGTTCCTGCTTCCTCTCCTGGGTCAATACAAGACATTACCACTCTCTGCAATCTTTCAGGGAAAGAACAATGGAAAGCCCTGAAAGATGATCAGTCCTAGACAGGCTGCTGTGGCTGCAGTCTGCTCTGCTTTCAGACCTCTGCAAGAGGCTGAAACTCTTATTCTAGAGCAAGTCTAAAAAGTCTTCTCCTCCCTGGAACACAGGAGAGTGCACATTGATCTTGCAAACCTCAGAGTGGTCCTTTTGCAGCTGTGGGTTGGGGTTAACCATCCCAGGACTCAACCCTTTGAATTTAACCCAAGCCTGCTGTTCCTTTGGCTGACCATGGCACACCAAGCAGCTCAGTGGCACTGACACTTCCTAACCTCTGCTTGCTCTGGCCCAGCCAGGCAGCAAGGACTGGGCTCATCAATCCCATTCAAATGCAGCTGCCCAGATCCATGAATTGTCCTCCTACCCCAGCCTGTGGCTGCCCTGCAGAGAAGCTCCAGGACAGGACTGGGGCAGTGAGCTGCAGTGGTGGCAACAGGTCAGGCAAAGTTCCACACTGGCCTGAGGAGCAGCTGCCTGCCTGCTCTGCCCATATGGACATTTCAAATGGGTCACTTACAAAGTAACATGAGCTTAATTTTTGGATTTTGCACACACAGATCTAGGCAGGAGTTTCCAGCTGACACAGAATGTTGCGTAATTTCTAGAAGATTTATAGCTTTATTTTAAATCATTTTCAACCAAGATGAGCACTGGGCAGGGCTAATCTTTCTTGTCATGATGTGCTAAATTGCTTTGATTTGATGATCCTCATCTTTCTCAAGGATTTTTCTTTGTTTCTTTCTTTCTTTTTTTTTTTTTTTTAATCACTTAGGAAATGTCACTGAAACATAGCAAAGTTTCAGGATATTAAAATATTTCCAAAGCTTTTTTCTTTTCCTTCCTCTTCCTGTGTGTCACACAGCAGCAAAATTTACAAGGGCTGGAGGTTATCTGGGGCTCAGAATCGGCCAGGAGTGATTCCCAGTTGAAAGTAGAACAGACACACAGGTAGCCTCATGGTGTGTCATCCCACTCACCCAAACAGGAGCTGGTGCTTTGGCCATGGCCAAATAAACCAAACCACCACCATAGAGGGCTCTTTGGTGAAGCATCCCAGCATCTGCAAGCTGCCCTGTGGCAGGTATTGGCTGGCTGAATTCCTTAAGCCACCCCTTTCTCCTCTTTCCTATTGCCTGAGGCTGCTGTGCCCAAGGGCAGGAGAGTGGGGGGTGGCTGTTTGCTGGGTCCCAGGGAGCCATGCATGGGCACTGCTTGAGGAGCCCTGTTCCCCCCCCCCACACACACACTTAGTTTTCTCCTCTGTGTGCTTAGTTCCCACGGGAGCTGAGCCTGCTTTGCTCTCAGTAACACCAAATGATGCTGTGGGAGCTTCGGCTGCAGCACCTCAGAGAGCATGGTGTGGGTTCAGGCCACAAAAATAAGCTTGGTGATCCTCCTAGGCTGTGCATCTACAGCAGCCACTTAAACCAGACTTTGATACACATCCCCAACCCCAAAGTACCTCAGGTGGAATTGCCAAGCCATCAGCCTGTCTGGGTGAGCCCTGACCCCTGAGGAGGTGACCTGCTCCTGCACTTGTGCTTTGTAGGCTGTTCCTCTCCCTTTTCACCCTCACGTTCTCCTTGGGCACAAGAGTTTGCAAGAACTCAGCAAAGCTTTTCCTTTGTTGTTTGTAAACTAGAATAAATCCTTCTGTTCCAAAATGCCATCTGGCACCTGACAGTTGTGTTTCAGCTTCACAGTCTCAAATTTAATTGTAAGCTCTTTTGCAGGGTGTTCAAGGACGCCGTGACACAATACGGACTACCTACAATGAAGACATATGAACTCTGGAGCATACCAAACAAATTCCTTGCATACTGGTTTTTCAGCACAGCATCAATCACCACAGGGATGGGAGAGTGTCCAAAACAGCAGGAGAAAATGCTACAGCTTGCAGTTCTTGGATTGTAATTCATTTAAAGCCAGGCATATTAGCTGTACCAGTCTAACATCAGATACAAATCTCTTTTCTCCTTTTGCCCATTTTCTCTCTCTCTAAAGCATTGAGATTCAATATTTAAAGTAGTCCAGTGTAGATTTTTCAGTTGGTGTAAGGCAGCATCACTGTGCTCAACAGCTGTTCCTGGTCTTTGAAGGCAATGGAGCTATGCTGATTTACATCTGGTAAAGTATGATCTATCTCTATCTTTCCTTGGCTTTTTCCTTTGCTGGTTTGTTTTTCTTTGCCTTTTACTTGACAAAATAAATGGTGTAATTCCTAGCTCTTATACTGTGTCTTTCATCATTCCATCTCAAAGCACTGGGTCGTTAAGGGCTGGCAGAACTAACCCCAGGTGATTTTTAGAGGGGAAATAGCTCAGGCTCATAAAGTGAACTGACCAACACATAGGACAGGGAAGCACCAGAGCTTCAGATGTCATCAGTCAGGACACCCAATACCAGCCTCCACCTCTCAGCCACTATCAAAGGGACATATAGGCTCTTCACCAGAGGTTTGCTCACCTCTGCTGGAATCCAGAAATCCAAGGTCACCAACAACCAAAGTTCAGGTGCTAGTTTGTACCCAGAGAATTAGAGTCCAAATCTACACATGCTCTCATGTCTAGGGCAAAAGTTGGAATAACCTTTCCTGGGGAAATCTGGGATAAATACAAGAAACTGAATGAAAACCAGACTGAAATCATATAGGGTCAGATTCTCCCATTCCTACCAAGATATGGGAAGAGGAAATTAATTACCATTTAGCAACACAAATTGCCTGCAAGCCCATCTCGTTTTCCTTGTGGTGGAAAGATGCTGAGGGCAGGGGTGGGGCAGATGGGACATGGGTGTTCATCACTATCCTCAGACAGTTGATCTGGATCTCTGTGTCCAGTCTCTCACTGCCACCAGCAAGATCATTAGTTCTCATTAATCTTATTCAACAGAATCTTTTATACATACGTGAAGCACTGAGCTCAACACCAGGTGAGGTTCCTAGCCTACCAAAAGTTATCCTGACCATTCCTCTTTGGAAAATTGCTCAGAAAAAGCCCAGCCTATGTTTGGCATGGACAGCACTGCCCTTTAGCAAGCTCTCCTCCCTCCTTGTCCCTCCAGATATACTTGGGCACCCCATGCCCATTGCTCCTCTGGGACAACTGCACACGGATTTTTCAGGCAAAATCCGATCCTCCCTGACCACCTCTTTGGTTTTCCTCCCTGCACCTCTTCCAGGCTGACTCCACCTCAATTCAAAGAGCACTGAATCTTTGAAGAATATGTCAAATAAGGTCCCTTAAATCCAGCATCTACAAACCCACCTATTGCTACTGAAAATCTCCTCTCATGCATCTCTGGCAATTCTAATGTCTCTTTCCCTGATTCTGTTATAACAGATCTTCATCCTGAACTCCCCCTCTGAAATGCTGAAATGTTTTCATTCCTCTGAGGTCAGACTAAAAAGCCTGTAGGAGCTGTGGCCAGTTTCCTCATTTCCTGAACTGTTAGTGTGATGTTTGCTATTTGCCAGTTAATACATCTTATCTTGCTGTTGCTGTGGGCAGGGAGCACTGCACATGTTTAGTTATCACAGGTCAGATGATGAGTGGGAACTCATTAAACCACAGTAATTAATTGCTGGCAACCATCTGGCCACCTCTGAGCAGTAGTGAACAACGTAAGCAGCAGAACTAATGGTGCCTCCTTGCCAGTATTTCTCTCTCCCATGTGGATCCTCTGATAGCTAATAAAAGCTGAAACTTTATCTTAAAGCAGACACAAAGATAGTCTCTCTGTCTCTCTCCCCCTCTCCTCTATCTGAGCACTTGCTTTCATGTAATCTTTAGGAGCTGGGTATCTTTGACACCATTAATATTCCATCAGACATTGAAGGAACTGGTTAATGCTTTACAAGTTATGAGGAAGCAACAGATAGAAAATGCTATGATGGCATCACCCTCATTTCCTCATTAGGCAGGAAAAAAATAGGTTTTCTAAATCTATCCAGTAACCTTTGTTTGGAAGTAGATGGCAGTTTTGTTATATTGACAGCTGCTTTAAAACTTGGGATTGGGAAGGGCTGCTTCAGGGTTTTATTACATAAAGCCTCCCAACTCTGCGCTGTTTTAACGTGTTAAGTAAAAGAAAGTTGTTTCTGACTCAAAGTTATTAAATGTAATTGAGATCACATTGGGACCAAATGTTATTTTCCTAAATGCCCATGTTGCAAAAGATATTAATCTTGTTTGCCTGCAAGATGGATGCTGGCTCTGCTGAACAGGGTAGATGCTACAATTAGATATATTTAATTCCTCCTCAGCAGTGTTCGGTAATATAATTTCATCTCCTTCCCCTTCTTCTTTTCTTTCTATTGCAGTTATGCTGGGCTGTGGTGTCTGCCCAGCCCTAGGCACAGCATGGGAACTCACACTCCATTTGAAGCACTCAGTGCCTCAGGAAGCATTAACACTGTGCGACCTGGGGAACAGAAACCTGAGGAGCGAGGGCTTCTTGGCAGCATATGCATTACACACCATTTCTTAACCATGGGAGGAGAAGAGAAGGGCAGATTTCAGGGATGCTTTGGAACCCAAACGGGGGCTCTGAGTAAAGGGTGCCACCACAAGTCACTTACCTTCTCTTCAGGGATCGGTGGGGTGCAGAGGCTAATAAGGACAATGACAATCGCAGTGAGGGCACAGAGGATGAGGGCAAAGTAGAGGTAGTGCAAGTCCTTCAGCACAGCTGGTCTGCTGTCCTCCTCACCACAAGATGGTGTGCTATAAATAAACTCCATGATCATCCGAACCAGACCAACAGCTAGCCCAGCCATGAGGCCCCAAAAAGCACCCTGAGAAAAAGCAAGCATAAAGAAAAGGTCACTGCATGCTACCTTCCATTCAATTTTTCTTTTCTGCTATTTTATTTTCTTTTTTTTTCATTTCTGCTCTTTTCTTTTCTCTTTTCCTTTTCTTTCCCCCCCTGCTCTTTTCTATTCTTTTCTGCTCTTTCTTAGACTAAGACCTTTCATGCCTGATAGAAACTCACACTGACATGTAGCAAAAGAGGATGTTTTCACTTAAAACTCCTCAGTTTCTCTTTCTGCCCCTGAATGTGGACCAGGTAAAGAACAGGCAATGCAGAAAGTCTCCTCCTAACAACATGCCTGCAACCAGACTTTGAGACATTATCCCTAAAGTGCAGAATAACTTTTGCCTTTCATGCTTTCAAATGAGCTGCCAAGAAGTACCACTTGCAGTGGCTTCTTGGAAGCAAACACTCATACACTAGAGACTGGGCTAAGATCCACTAAAGGATGCCAGGAAAAGGCTGTCTAATTGTCACACTTTAGCTGGACTGGCTTTGAGTTTAGAGAGTCTGAAAGACTAGATACTGAGGGGAGAGTTAGTTAGTTAGTTAGTTATCAAATTAAATATGTATCTCAACTGGATGTTGACACTCCACTTACAGGCTCATTAATCCTCTTGCAGAAGATTGCCAAGATGAAGAGGGCTGTGATGGGTGGGGCTAGATAGCTGGTTATGGACTGAATGTAGTCAAAGAGCTGGCCACTGTTGGCTGATTGAATGATGGGGATCCAGAGAATACTGATGACTACAAGGATGAGGATGAAGACTCTGGAAGACAAGGATAAAAGTATTTTAGCTCTGCAGGTGGTGGAGTCCACCTGGAAATGAAGTTTTGCAGCAAAACACTCTTCCAGTTGCTCTCAGAACTTCCTAAGGAACAATCCACAGATCACTCTCAAGAAGAAATTTTCCCTGTAGACACAGGAAAAGAGAAACTTTTTCTCTTCTAGATATTAATTTTAACCAATTCCCAAAGCTAACTTCACAGATTTCAGAGTGAGCTCAGCTAGAACCTGCTTCAATATGTATGAGAGATCCTTATGGGTATAGTGGGTCCCACCATGAGCTGAATTCAGTGCAAGCCCTTCAACCTGGCATGCCCAAGAGAGCAACATATTCTTTAAAGGACTAGCTCTTAGAATCATAGAATCAGTCAGGGTTGGAAGGGACCACAAGGATCATCCAGTTCCAACCCCCCTGCCATGGGCAGGGACACCTCACACTACAGCAGGCTGGCCACAGCCTCATCCAGCCTGGCTGCAAACACCTCCAGGGATGGGGCCTCAACCACCTCCCTGCACAACCCATTCCAGGCTCTCACCACTCTCATGGGGAAGAACTTCTTCCTCACATCCAGCCTGAATCTCCCCACTTCCAGCTTTATTCCATTCCCCCTAGTCCTATCACTACCTGAGATCCTAAAAAGTCCCTCCCCAGCTTTCTTGGAGCCCCCTTCAGATACTGGAAGGCCAGTATCTTGGATGCAATAGAAAGAAGGAGCTGGAAGCTTGTGGGAGAAATCTTTCTTCCACCTTTCCAAGCAGATAATATGCGCAGACAGCAAATTACAGCTCATTTGCTGCTTACTAAAATTGCTTCTGGGGTCTCAGATGCATACCATAACCTTCCATCTTTGCATTGTATGTCATAGCTGTTTCTCCATATCACAAAACAGGAGGTACTTCTCTTCTCACTACTCTACAGTGGTGGAGTATGAGACTGCCAGCAGCCTTCAACCACCCCACAGCAAAGTTCAGAACTTAATGCTCATGACTACAGAGAAAAAAAAACACCACAAATGGGCAGAATGCAACTTAAATTTTGCAGTCAGGAGGAGAACTTTATATGCCCCGATATAATGCAGTATCAAAGCTTGCTCACAAAGGACACTGTAGCTTACCACCAGAGACAAAGACCTGGGAGGCCCAGTTCTCTACACTTTTTTTCCTGAAAAAAAGGAGTGATTGCAAAGTATCACTCCTGCCTGATTCAGAAACAACATCTTCTAAAGTTCTCCAATGACAGTGACTCCAGAGCACTGTTGGCTTTCTCCAAAGGCAGGATTTACAGTTTATAGAAGAGAGAGACAATGATCTACCTTAACTCAGTGGCACACCCAGTGCTTCTCTTTGACCAGGTCAATCTAACACAAAGCTCTTTCCCAGGCTGTCTTCTTACTCTATATTTTAGGCACCACTTTTTTCTCCACATGCCCAGGCTGAAGAATGTAAATGCTGCACTCAAAGCAGATGATGATGAGAGCCACAATACATAAAGAAACGTAAAGACCTGCCCACAATCATCAGCTCCTGCTCCGAAGCCTTTCTGCGGATCCGCTGCCAGATGTCTATAACGAAGAGAGTGCTGCTGCTGTTGAAAATAGAGGTGAGGGAACTCATCAAGGCTGCCATCATCACAGCAATCATCAAACCCCGGAGCCCTGGGGAAGCAAAAAAGGAAAGGAAAATCAGAATGAGACCTTTGGCCTCTCAGCATTGGTTTTTTTCATCCCAATGTCTAGTTAATGCAGTAAGATTTCTTCATCCTTAGGCTGGATAAGAGCAGTCTGATCACAGTGTGCAGAGCAAGGCTCAAGCCCACCTCCACAAGTGTAAAGATTTCTCACCATCAGGCATGAGTTCTATCACAAGCTTGGGGTAGGCAATGTTGGAACAACCCACTGCAGCTCCACAGACCCTTTTACAGATGTCTGGGTCCACACAGCCCACTTCATCTGCAGAAGATAGGAAAAATAACAAGCAGTCAGCACAAACTCTGTTGATGCTGAAGTTGTTTAATTTAAGGAAACAAATCTTGATGCCTTGTGTGGTTTCATATAAATTCAGAGGTACAGCTGGAATACAGCTAGAATAAGCACAACTGAAGAACAGTTTAGATCATAAAGCAAAGGTGAAATTTCAAGCTGACATTCTGCAGTTGTGTTCAGGGTGCAGATATAACCCTCCTGGATGTTGCACAACTGTAATCCTTAGTGATTTGTTGTTTGTGGGATCTGGACTGTTTCTGGGAACCTGCCAATGGCATTACCAAGGATGTTGCAGTCTGACTTATTTCTATTCAAGGAAATCTGGAAAAGAGGCACTTTTTCTTCCAGGAATGGTCCTCCTAGCCAGGGTGTTCTTCCCAGGAAGTGGCTGGAGAAACCAGGAATGAGAGCTCCTTGGGAGACAACAGGAGTGGAACACTTGCTCTTTCACAAATGAGGGCAGTTTTGTATGAGACTGAAATAATCTGTGTGGTAGATTGCTAATACTTTCACCAAATACCTAATGAAGGTCATCCATAGGACCTGAAGAACAATCTCAGTAATTTGTGTGTTCTGTCTCACTGACTTCCTCGAGATAGAGAGATGCATGCAATGTCCACAGCATGGACATGTATGCTCTCAAAGGCAAAACACACCCCATATGGATCCTCCCAGTGACTTCTGCCACTATGGGAGCACTAGAGGTGGAGGGAGGGCATGGGGACACTGTTGTACAATAGGAGTCTATATGAGTACGTCTGCAGGACAGAAGTTTCTGAGTGTAAATGTGCTGGTGGACCTGTGTGGGTTGAGTGGTCGAGGAACAAGGGAAGGCTTACCTGGGTAAAGAGCTCTGCTGATCATTCCTGGCATGACAATGAAAAACATAGGGAAAATTTTCAGATACCCTCCCAGCACTGATCCACCTTTGGCATGGGAGAGGTTCTTGGCAGAGAGAGACCTCTGGACTATCACCTGCAATCAGTGCAGAAAGGGAGCAGAGAATAAAACAGAAACACTACAGAGGGAGCAGGATCCATCCTCTCTGTCTCTTGTTCTCATGGATGACTTTCATTCGGCAGGATCCCAGGGTGTTTTGCATGCCAGTGGCAACTTTCCCATCTCAGTTGACTGCAGCCTGCTGCCACTGCTCAGAGCTCAGTGCACAGGCTATAGGAGAGGGCAGTGTGGAAATTTCCTTTACAGGAATCATTTCGCCCTTGACTGAACTGAAGCCACCTTGAGGATTGGAGACAACAGCTGTACAGCAGCAAGAGACAAGGAAGGAAACAGACTGTAGGTGTTTTGGTAAAAGTTCAGTGGTGGGTTTTCACAATTATCCCATCTGAAAGCACAAAAGCACTGCGTCTTGAGAAACAAATGCAGTTTTCTTTGTAGATTGGAAAGGAATAGGAAAGGTTAGACCTCCAGGAGCATGAGTGTCTTGTCTGGAGATCTAAACAAAGTCACTCTAGAGCCAGTCCCAGATCCACATTTTCATATTCTTGTCACACCAGCTGAACACACCTGGTACTCACCAGGCCACAGTGGGATAAAGATGGAAGTAAATAACCTGCTCTCTCTGCACTAAGAAGTGCACAAAATTAGCAGCTTGCTGAGAAACAAAGGAGAGAGAGATTTTAGTCTAGACCAGTACAAAGGTAGCAGCTCCTGCAGAGTGAGATGCAGTCAGATTTCAGGTCACAGATCCCTAGAGAAACGGACTGGAAATGACAGTATGGTGGCTTCCCTGCAGAAAGAAAGGCTTTCTTTACCTGGTCAGTGCACCAGCACCAAAGAGCCAGCACAGAGAGGCCAAATATAAGGCCAGGCCAAGGAATGTCTCCAGTGACTGGGTCCCTGAACAAATGAAAGGCGTCTGCACGTGGGAGGTGACAGGTCGTGTTTGGGACTATGATCTTTGGTATTGCTGTGCTGTATTTCTCCTGAAGTCCTTCATACCACCCAACTTTTTCAAATCCTGAAAAGAAAATGTCAGTGATTTAAGGTCTGGTGTTTGCTGCAAAGTTATTTCCTTATCTGAGACTCATGACTACTTTTCTTTTCTCCTATCTTCCTCTTATCTCCTTTCTTTCATTCCATCCTTGCTTTTGGCAGTGAAGGTTTTTACAGGAATCAGATGGATTCTGTGCAGAGTCCTTGTGGTTTTTGCAGTATACCTTAGAAGAGGATCAATGCAGGAAATTCTCCATGATGCTAATCCCTCAACATCTGGTCTTTTCTCACACATTTTCCAAGAGCTGGATTAGGATGGTATGACATGAAACAAGACATGTCTGTATTTCTGTTTGCCTTGAAGGCTTAAAGCAAAGACTGATGATGGCCACTTCCTTGTTGTCTTTTTTTTTTTTTTTTCTGTTTTTATAACATCTGATTACACCCAGATGAATCCACAGCAACTCCCAAAGACAACAGAGAAACTCAGCAGAATTACTCTGGATTTACTTGAGTGTAGTGAAAGTTGAATTTGGCTCTGAGAATCCAGTGTCTCATGGTCTTTGGCAACTTCAGGTTGCCAAACGAGGTGAATTCATTCAGGAACTCACCTCCATACAGTTAGCACAAACAAGCCTGAAGACTTGGCCAGTGAGAGTTGTGCTGTCACTACCTTTGTCAGTGGTTACCACTCATTTCTGCACCATAACTACTGTATGATGCCACTGCAGGTTCCCCCTACCTATGAACATGAGGACCAAAGCTCCCAGGACCATGATCAGGGTCTGCAGCGCATCTGTGTATATCACAGCTGTTAAACCACCTGCCAGAAGAATCAGACACAAGAGGTAGAATGTGTCACCATGTACAATCATACAGCTACCTCACCTGGAAATAGGTTTTCCTTGGCTCCTGTGATTTCAGGACAGACCTTTTGGGAGAAGCTGGCAGTAAGCTGGTCATCCCCAGGAGCCTTTTTATAGCTGTCACAAGCCCTTCTTTGAGAAATGGCCTGAAGGGCTTGTCTACAGTCTTGAGAGGACTTGGAGGTAGTTGAGCATCTTTAGATGTTAATGTTGTCAAAAAAAAAAAAAAAAAAAAAAGAGCAAATATGGACAATGGCAACTATCTGCAGAGGGAGGCAGAAGCATTCTGTAGTGCTAGAGAATTCTCTAGAAAACAGTAACGGTACCCCCATAGCAGCTTCCCTTGGGCCAGGAGGGGAGAGATAATAGCCAGAGGTCTCCAACAGTTGGGACTGACAGGACATGTACTACCAGAAGCTGGGGGAATCTCTCCCTCAGACCAGGACCTGAATATTTTCCAAGGAGGAGGAAAGGGAAAATGTATATCCTGGGCTCCAGTTTATAACATTTCTTTTAAAATCAGCTATTTACCAGCTATGGTGTAGACAGCAGTCACTGCTAGCAAGACCACAGTGGACAAGTAGAGGTTCCAGCCCAAAGAGATTTGGATGAACAATGCTCCAGAAAAAATGTCTGTCTGGAATAAAGAAAAAAAAAAAAGCCAAGGACAGCCTGGCATCAGTGGTGCTCCGTGCAACTGAAATCTAATAAAGCAGCCTGTAGCCCTCTGCAGCTGAAAGATCTGATGAGGGAGGACACCATGAAGGTGAAGTGGGAGAGAAGGAGAGAGCATGGAGCTGTTAGCTGTTGACTATGAACCTTCTTGCTCTTGGTGTGAGGAAAATCTTTCATCCAGGTCAGAGCTCTCAGAAGGGTAAAAACCAAGGTTCTACATTGAGGGACTGACTATATTACAGGCAACCTTCATAGCATATAATCCTCAGTGACAAAGGGAGGTATTGGTGGAAATTCTCATTCCTTTTGCTGACTGAAGACATCCATGGGCTGCAGGAGCCCACATATCCACAGGCAGACACAGGAGAGAAAGGAGGGCAAATATCAGAAACCAGGTTCTTCCCAAGACTACATCTTGGTGGCCCACTGGCCAGGAGACACTCCTGCTTGAAAGACATCTAAAAAAAAAAAATCACTGATGTCTTGTGACATGATTTAGCTATCTGAAAAGCTCAACAATTTGCTTTTCTA
Organism: Indicator indicator; assembly: GCF_027791375.1. NCBI lineage: Eukaryota > Metazoa > Chordata > Aves > Piciformes > Indicatoridae > Indicator > Indicator indicator. Next base: position 23,568,605 of record NC_072019.1, on the reverse strand, counting down.
TTTGTGCAGTTCAGCATACTAGAATGACTCCAGAAAAACAGGTTATTCCTGCTGAGGACCTCACTAGAAATAAGGAAACCCTCATCAGCTTTTGTTTTGATTGGACCTACTGGTAGAGAAAGTGAAATCAGAAATGGGGTGAAACCTGAAATTACATAGATAACATCATTCAAAATGCAGAAATGCTATGGGAGACATGTATGTTGGGAAATCAGTTTGAAGGACACTTCAAATCTGGTATGGGGTGAGATACAGGTAAAGACATCTGCCAAGGGAGACAGAAAGAATGGGACAAGATTTCTATCTGCTGTGCCTGAAATGTGCATTTTCAAAGCAAACACCCAGAGCAACTCCTGACCTCTGCAGCCCTGAGAGAGGACAAACACTGTCAGCACACCACAGAAACCACAGTGTCTTCTGGGGTTTGGCTTCTGAGCAGGAAACACCTCTTCAGCTATGCAGGATCAGTCCTTTGACAACACCATTTATTGAGATCTCTGGGTTCCTCTGCAAGCAGGGAAGGCTCTGCAGTGCCCTAGTTGCTAACCTATGCTTGGGCAAAAAGCACAGGGAGAAAAATCCTTCTTGTAACCAAGTGCCTGCTGTCCATCCAGCCGCTAAATGAGCTCTCCACAAACAATAGCACAGCTTAATAGAAAGCACCTGTCATGGCCATAAACCCCCAGCCACATCCGTCAGCCATGCCTGAAGTAGCTGCGCAAACCACTGAGATGAAACAGCAACGACTGAGGCCAGGGTCCTGCTCTGAAAGGCACTGGAAAATACTGCTCTGCTGAAGGTCATTTTGAAAGACTGATTTGTTTTTGCCACGTACCTTGACTGTGTGACTGTGCACTTTGTCGTGCTGTTGCAGGAAAGATCTGCCATTTAGCCCTCATGGGTAAAGAGGCTTCAAATGCCTCTGCGTAAGACCTCGTCCTGGACAATGCTTCAAACCAACAGAACAAAGCTCCTGGAGGTGGTGGTGACAGCAATGGGTGATACAACTGTGAGCTGTCAACTTGACAAGGGGCACTGGTTTTAAACTGAAGGACAGTAGATGTAGACTAGATAGAATGAAGACATGTTTTACAGTGGTGAGACACCTTAACAGGTTGCCAAGAGAGGTGGTAGATGCCCCATCTCTGGAAACACTCAAGATCAGGTTGGACAGGGCTTTGAGCAACCTAGTCTAGTTAAAGATGTCCTGGGTCACTGCAGACTAAATTAATTTTGGAATTCCCTTCCAAGCCAAACCACTCTATGGTTCTGTGATTAAAGCAGGAAATCTATCCTATACCCCTAGCCTGGAACTTAGTGCACCTGAGACATCACAAGTCTAGGAAAAAGACCTTGACCCAGTTTCAAAATACGGATACCTGATCTCTAGTCAACGTCTTAGAAGACATTTTGACATCTACATCAGGGTCTAGTGAAAACTGACTTGTAGAGGCCAGCTGGAGACAAAGGACTGAACATTTTCAGTCTCTTAAGGCTCTGAATTACAGTCCTCTTCCTCCAAGGGCACAGCTAGTTCTGAGCAGAAGAGCATAAATTCTGCCTCTATTAATGGCATGCAAACGAAGGGAAATACCCAGTAGCTGACATTGCTTTTTAGTTGTAAACAAGGTACAATGCTATGAGCAATTCAGGAAAGATGCTGAGTTTTGTCTTGAACCAGAGTCTACCTCCATATCACCATGTCCTTTTTGTATACAACACAAGAAATGGAAAGAGAGAGCAATAGCCAAAGCACACCTAATGCTGAAAACTCATCTATGACAACAACAGCAACAGATTTATAATCATTTAAGAGAAGATGCAGAGAGCTGGATCCTCATGTGGGGTGATGCTTCAGTTCCCTGGTCTACATTGTTTAAGGTTTGATCTGATAGAAGAGGGAAAGCAGGCAGACAGCTTATGGTACTTACAGTGTTTACTAATTAGCTGCAGTGTCCCTGTAAAGTTCTCACTGTGCATTGTTATTTAACCAGGGCTTTCTCTCTTAGGATAGGTCTGAGTGATCAATCCAAAGGCAGACATTTACCTGAGCAAAGCAGCACGCTAACGTGCTGCCACTGTTTCTTGTAGCTGAGCTGGTATTTTCAAGGACATCTGAGTTATCTCTGAGCAGCCTTGGCACTGTGCAAGGCTTTCCTACCCCTTTCACTGTACAGGGATGGGCTACCCCTGCCCTAGACACAAGGGTTGGGTTCGTTTGGATACATACGGATATCTTGGTGAATATATAGAGAATGAGGGACAGTACAGACATGTAGATTTGTATCCTCTGCCCTCCAAATCTCTTCTGCAGGTACTCAGGCATGGTGACAACTCCTGCTGCGATGTAAACAGGCACAAAGATCCAGCCAAGAGCCAGAAGTGCCCAGGTAGCCTGTTAAGGAGACAGAGAGAGTAAAGGCACACGATTCAACACAAGGCAACATCCTTCTCATCTATTCTTTCAGTGGCCATCCTAAGAAAGCAGAAAGGTACAGTGCCATGCAATATATTTGGGGAGCAGTCTCTCTTTTGCTCCCTGCACAGAAGATGAGATGACAAATGGAGAAATTACTGCAACACAATTAACAGCTTCTGAAGTTCTCTTCCTAAGCCCTGTGTCTCTCTGTCACGGGTGGCACGTTCTCTTACATCTGCTGGTCTTTTGGGCAAGACAGTGTATTCTGTTGCTCTGGTTCTCTGAAATATGGTGATGTATGGGGTGGCCTTTGAAAGCAGTGATGCTGTGGCAGTGAAGAGTTAAGTGATTCAGAGAAGGATGGGAGCATCTGTTTGTTGCTTGATTAGCAAGTGATGAGGCTGAGGCGGCAGGCTGTCCCTGCAGAGCATAAAAATAAGCAACAGCAAGACTCTGCTGGGATGTTCTCCTTGCAGGCTGGCACAGATGTGCTTCTGTTGCTGGTAGATAAAGGAGCAGTTCAGTTGCTTTGCCACAGGTGAAGGTTCCTTTACAGCTTCCATCTTTTGGAAGGTGTAAAGGCATCTCCCATCAAGTATTTCCTCTCTGAAACCCAGCAAAAGCCCAAACAGGAGACGTCGAACATAAAACAAAGCCATTGGATTATCAATCCTCACCTCCTGGCTGTGTCTGGCCATTAGCTGTCATGCAAGTACCTTACATGGATCCAGATTTTACTTTGATCAGTTATTTAAGTTATCAGAAATGAAACTGATCTCTGTGAGCATAAATTGTAAGTGATTGAAGAGAACAGGCATGGCTTCTGCAGTGGCAGAGCCTGGCTAGCTAAAAGATGCCTCTGTGATCCCTGCAGCTGAGTGATGTCCCATGACAAAGGGAGACAATAATGGCATATCTAAAGTCCTTTTCTAGGCTGAAAGAAATTAATCTCAACTCATGGAGTTAGATTTGCCCTGACATACCATCTAGTCTTCACGGGTTTCTAACACGGCTTGAATAGATTTACTATTCAAGTACAGCAATATTGGGATATCCTACAAGCACCAGGCTGAGCACAGGCTCTGGTGTCTTCACAAAGGACTTACAGGTGATCTTCATGGTTTAGAAAGAAAACAGTGCAGTGAATAGATTTCCCAGGGAAGAGCTTTTGGTGGGCCCTGCCTGTGCTTTGCAAGTATCCGACACTAATAGCAATCTCTGCTGATACAGACAAGCGATTGAGAGTTAGGTGAGTGATGTTTATTGTGAGGCTGGCACTAATCTCACTCCTCATCACTGCAGCTGAGAAATTTCATTAGCATCACAAACAAAGGGCCTGGTTTTCATGCTCTGTGTGGTGTCAGTGGCAATTTTCCAGGCCACTTCAACAGGGCAGAATGAGACCTGCCTTCACACCCAGATGTTGGCCCCAGAGACGTCACATTTGGGCAGCTGACAGGTGAATGCAGCGTTGCCAATTCTCATAGCTTCACATGGCTTTTAGGAGCAAAGCTGCTTTTTTCTTTCAAACTCCTTGTACCCTAATCCTCTGATTATCCAAGTACCTTTTCAACATTCATTATCTTTTATTTTAATCTTCATGAGTACAGACTAAAGCTTAAAACTATGGCCATGTGCTCCTGGGAAGGTCAAGGAGCTAATAATTTTAGTGAATTCCAGTTAAACTGAAATAAAGATCTCATGTTTTAAAGGCTGTCTGAATGTCTGGAGGCTTCTCTCCTGAGGCTTGAGAGCTTGTAGTTGCAGATACTGCTAGTGTCTGATTTTGGAGACAAATTCCTAGCCCCTTTGTAAACAGTGATAGCTTAGTTGACAATATAACTGACTCTTACGTTCCACTCAAAGCCTCCAACAGCAAGGCCTCCAGCTGCTCCAGTGCCTGCCAGGCCAATGAGTAAGCCACTGCCCACATTGCTTGACATCAGGGATGCTCCAATCTGAAACACATAACGCAGGCACAAAATCCAGAAAGTCACCTTGAGGAACTTCTGTATCAGCCCAAGCATTTTCCCCAGGCACTCTCCCCACAGCCTCATCTCCCTGTAGGTAGGTAGCTGGCTGCTAGTGGAGAGTTGGGTTTTCCTTCTCCTTTTACAGAAAGCTATGTTTTGGGATCATAAAGTGGCTATGTCTGCTCCCTTCCATTGCCCCTACTCTAATGCAAAGTTTAATCTCAGAGTTGGGGTTCACTTTGCCAAGGGTTATCCTGAGATACGTGCCTGTTATAAGAAGTGCAGTGAGGTGAGGGAAGTTTGGTGGCAACCACAGATACCTCAGTGTCTGCAAAACATCATGGATTTCTCCATCCCCTTGTTTCTCAGCCAGCAGTGTGCTTTCTCCAACCTTGCTGACCCTTGCTCTGCCTCTGCATGTCTTACTGACAGGCCAGTCTCTTTAAGTCTTGCACTGAACATGCATGTGGTGGTTTACACAACCACCGTGACAGGAGTGTTCTATTGGAGTCCCTGCTGAGGGAGGAGATTCCTGAACCATAGCAGGGAGGATGACAGAACCATGCAGGCCTTCTGTGTTTAATGTACACCCACAGGTTCAAAGACAGCAACCTCTGCAGTGGGCTGGAAAATGCTAATGCCTCAAGCTAACTTTAACAGCAGGCTGTGGGCATGGTTGGCTGTACCCTGGCTCACTGACACCTTAATTGGAAGAATGTGTGGTCCAAGGTGCTTTAAACAGGGCAAAGTCTATCTGACTTAATTACTACCTTTACTTGGCAGAAAGCCTCACCTCCTTTCTGTATGCCAACGTCAAATCTCTCTCAGGGTCAAATGAGAAGTTACCCAAAGGACAAGCCCAGCCCCTTCATCTCAAAAGGAAGTTTGCTTTTAGCCACATTGCCTACAAGTAGCTTTTCTCTCCTTAGTACTGCTACACAAGAAACAAGGAATGATGGAATTTGATCTGCTTCTCACCTCTGAGCAAAGTAAAACGTTAATATGGCATCAACACCCACACTGATTCCTGCCAACAGCTCTACCTTCCTGTCTGTCCAAGAAAGCTCTTGATTAGAGAGCTGGCTGCTGCAACATGGATTTGCAACTGTGGTGGGGGCTCCTGCTCTCAAGAAATGTAAACAGTTTTCCTGGTGTCTATATCAGACACAGAAATACAGAAGACACATCATGCAGGAGCAGCAATGTAGTGTCAGGGTTTAGCTGAGGCTATCTAACACACAGCAGAAATGTCAGCCCCATAAACAACACAATACACGTAAGCCAGTCATGTACTCAAAGTGAAGGCCAGAGAAGTGGAGCCTGCAGGAGAGCTGCAGAGGTGGAATCAGCTCTCTGACAAACAAAACTGAAAAGTGAACAGCATAAGAGCTTACTTTAAACCTAGAATGGTAAGTCAGGAAAGCCAAGAGCCAACCTGTACCCAGCAGACTCCTAGGCCAGCTATGGTTGGAGCCAAAATCAATAAGAATGCTTTTGAGTTGTTTGTTTTGAAAGAAAAAAAATAATGAAGTTTTGGGGGGAAAAATGTTCCGTGTTAATATCTTTTAATTTTTCCCCTCCTAATTAGAGGAAACCTCCAAGCTAAGCTTTTCCATTAAATGTCACTTGGCCAAGACAGAAGCCCAAAGATCATATAAAGCATAGCACTTTTTTGAGAGGTGTATATGTCTTTGATGGAAGAGGTTGAAAATCTAGCCTGCTGAATTTATTGGCAAAGTACATCCAAAGGAAAGAGAAAAAAAAAAATACAGTGTTTTGGTTAAGAAGTGCATTCCTTTACCCACAACTCACTGGAGAGATACAGAATGCTGGAGTCTGGCATTGGCTGAGAAGAATCTTTATTCCTGTGATGTTTTTATTCCTTTCAAACTTTAAATTATCTTTATATGTACCTTTCACTCCCAAGAAAAGGTGCCTTCTATAGATTACTTTCTTTTCTTCATAGTGAAGATTTATACTTGGGTGGTTTGAAGTTTATATCCTTTGCATCGTTAGTCAATAACCTCAACTTCACTCTAAATAGCAAGGGCTCAGAAAGTCCTGGGCTTTGGGATTGTTTTCTCTTCAGTCTGTAAATGCTTTTTTACTGGATAGCACATTCCTAGATTACCTAATGTCCTACCATCTGGAGGACAGCAGTATCTTTGGTGAGATGGGGTCAAAGAGTTTCAAATCTAGCTAGGCAGTCAGTGCTCCCTTACTTCCATCAAAGTGAACATTTTTACTGCTGACTTTAGCAGAGAAATGGAGAGTGGGAAAAGAACTGAAGATGCTTAACTATCCTTTTGGTCTAGCAGCTCCATGCTATAGCCCATTAGTAAAGCTGCATGGGATGATTCCTTGAGGGTGTTCTTCCTCTCAAGACTATACTCCAAACATGTGGTCTGGGTCCCCCTCATTAGACCTGTCCTCCTTAGAGCTGGTATTGCTTTCAAACAATGAGAAACAGGAGATTGCATTTCACTCACAGGCCACCAAGTCATGGATCTTCCAGCTAGGAAATAGCCTCCAATGGTCCCACGGCTTGCTCTTATCGACGACTGGAAACACAGGAAAAAGAAAAGCATTTCCCTTCATTCACCCACCCTCAAGTCAGACCCAATGCCCATCCCAGTAGATTTAAAACATCCCATCAGTTTCCTGCACCAGCCTAGTCCTACTTTCCTTGGTGTCATTGCAGTCATCTGGCTTGCCCTATTCAGAGCAGCATAGACAGGTAGCACACAGCTCTGATGCAGGCTGAAGCAGGGCTTCTGTGAAAGGCATCTTATTTTGAGGTATCTAGGGGATTATCTGCTCTCAGCCATGTGAAATACATGCTTGCAACTCCAGGAAGAGATGCTCACCTTCTGCCTTCAATATGCATTAAGAGGAAGCAATTCCCTTCTCACTGCTCAGCACTCCTAGCAAAGACCTTTAAAGCCAAGTAAGAGGGAAACATGGCACAGGGATGAGAATCAGAAGACAACTAGCATGGGATGCCATCAGGGTTTGCATTTGGGTATGATACGCAGGTGCACTCCAGGATGGCTGCAATGCTCTGCTGCAGCTCCTGCTGCACTGTTGTGGCTTCAGGGTGTCCAGTAGCCCCACACTGAAGGGATTGCAAGAGCAGTAGGATGTCTATGTGATATCCAATGTGACAGAGGCTGGCTTTTCTTGCTGTTTGCAGCAGTCAGGGACTCGCAGCTGGACACCACACTGAAATGGCTTGCTGCAAAACAGCTATTCTCATGGCAGTACCTAGACCTAGTGCTGCTGGTGAGCTGCACTAGCACCAAGCTCAGAGAAGCCTGAATGCCTGGTCTCAGCATGAGCTCCAGAAGTTTTTGTGTGTATCTCCTAAGAATGAGAGGTTTCATCCATTGCTTCTGCTTCTCTTTGTACAGGTTTCTGATAGCCCAGCTTTGGAAGGAAGCTATTTGAACATGTTTAATGAGTACTTCTTGAATATACCAGTTGGGAAAGAACAAACACTTCAGCCAACCAGAACATGATGGGTCTCTATGAAACAGGCTTTCACAAAGCAACTTGAACAAATAGCTTTCTATAATCTTTCCAAAGCTTTTTAAAGTACTATTTCAGCCTTCTCCATCCCAGCCCTGGCTTTTCTTTTGTCTCTTGCCTGCCCACACGCTGATATGAGACTACTTTGCAGCATGGGAGGTAGATATCATCCCCATAACAACCTCCAAGGAATGACCTCTTGTCGGGGTGGGGGCTCACAGGAAGATCACTGACACCCCCAAACTTGCTTAACTGGCCCTGGGTTAATGGTGTGCACAGAAGATGTCCCTTGCAGGGGGCATCCTTTGTACCCACAAGAGGTCCAGAAAGGATCAAAGTCTTTCCATCTCAGGCAGATCTAAGCCAAATCACCTCAGGTACTCACCCATATCCCAACAGTGAGGACAAAGATGAAGTAGATAACCACAACAATGATGTCTGCCACCCCAAAGGCCTTCGTCATGTCCCCTGGTATCATGGGAGGCTCAGCAGCAGCTGGGGTCGGATGGCTCATGGCTGCATGCAAACTGATTTTCTCTCTCACAATGGACTTTGGTGCACGTTGGTCTTCTTCGTTTCCCTTGTAATAATTAACAGGATGGAGAAGGTGTGAGCAAGGACTGGGAGCCAGGCACTGTGGTTAACATTTTCTCAGCAGATTTGGCTCTATGGTTTATCAATGAGGACCTCCCCAAAACTCAGTTGTGAACGTCCCTCCCAGATACTCCTGCATCCTTTTACCAGCTGTTCCATCTCCTGTCCATTTAGCCACTGCTGACAGCCACTGGGATGACAAATGGATAATTGTCATATCATGTTGTCACCCTCATCTCCTTCACATCACTATCTCCACAGTGTCCTAGAGAGAGAAGCTCATCCTAAGAGAAGCTGCCATAGAGGGGAACTGGTCTTTCTTCCAGGCACAGATGGTAAGAACACTGATCTGTGCAAGATGGGTGCAGCATGTGTACCCACCCCACAGGGGAAGGACCAGCTGCAGGCAAGGGCTCTTTCCTCACTTGGTCCAACCATGGAGGTATTTATGGCCAGGCTGGATGAGGCTCTGGCCAGCCTGATCTAGTGTGAGGTGCCCCTGCCCATGGCAGGGGGTGTTGGAACTAGATGATCCTTGGTCCCTTTCAACCCTGACTGATTCTATGATTCTATGTGCTGCCTCCTTCCCCACCCTGTACTGTAGCTCGGGAACACTCCATGCTGCATAGAGACCCACAGCCCCAGCAGCCAGGCAGCAGGTATTGCACTGTACCTTCACTTTGCAGATAGCAACAGTGGAAAATGCAAGGAGGAGACATCCGAGTTTCCTTGTCAGGCACTGCCGTGTGCCTGTGGCCAGCAGCAAAGGAGTTAAGCTGCTTGCATGACAAGCAGAGCTGACGCCAGGTCGCCTACACGAGCTGGGAAAGCTGCAGTGGCACAAGGGCAGCAGCTGTCTTGGGACATCGGCAGGTAGGAGGGGGCTGTACCCTTCCCCAGCACCAAACTGCAGACCTCTGGTTGTGCTTCTTGTCCTGCCAGTTACCTGCTGCAGCAGAGTAATTTCTCAACTGTGTGGGATGTCTCACTCCCCTCAACCTCTTAATGCTGGGGCCAGGCAGAGCCTGTGATTGTACCTCCCTGTGCACCAGGGCCCTGCTCAGCAGCACTACACCCTGCAGGTGCTTCAGTTGATGGTCATAACCAAGGAGCCCGAGACAGGTAAATGGACACAGATCAGGCTTCCCAGTGTGGTTCCTAATGATTCTAAAAGACATTCACCTCCCACAGATTTTTGGCTCCTGACACCACCCTCAAAGCCATGGGGGCCACAGCGTCAGTTCCCTGCCTTGTTTTCTGCCCCTACAGTAGCACCAGAGAAATCACAATTATGCTGGAGATGTTTCCTGAGCACTCCTATGGAGGACATGCTGCTGTACAAGAAGACAGGGCAGTGGGTTGGGCTGGCAGGGAACGGCAGGGGCTAAGACAGATGTCTTTGGGAGAGTTTTGCTTCGGGGCTGGCACCCTGGCAGGCTCAGCAAGGCTTACTCTGGGACCCATCAGAAAAGAAATCATGAAGGACTCCAGCTGAATGCTAAGAGGAGAACACTTAGGACCCACATAGGGTGGTCCTGACTGTTGTTCCAGTTCCAAAGACTCAATCCCCCACACGGCTGCAAAAGTCCCTCCAGTATCTCTGTCTGTAGCTATCTCATACTTGCCAGCGGGGACAGGACACTCCAGCTGACAGCACTAGCCTGGTCTGGAAGCACACCGGGGGACAAATCCACCTCTGAGTCAGAGGACAAGGTCATGCCGGCCCTCTGCTCCTTTGTTGAAAAAGCTTTGGGAAGGCCACCCAAGGCTACTGCTGTGTTTGCAGAGGCATTACAGAGCTGGCTGCAGGGCACAAGCCTCCTCCAGGCAGACCTTGGTCCTCAAAACAGAACCATCTCCTACTCCCCCCCACCCTCTGCTGTGCATGGTCCCTCATGCTATGTCATATGAGGCAGGTACATTTTATATTTAGGCAAGCTTTGATTGTTCATGGTTTCAAGAGAGTCAACAAAGCCTCTCTCATTGTGTTTTATTCCTCTCTCCCACCGTTTTCTTGCACATGCTGGCTACCTGCTTGCTCACTAATTGCACTGCTAAAGCAAGGCCCCTGTCCACCCGTGCTCCCCAGTCTGAGGCCCTCTGGGAGCAGTGGCTCCCTGTAGTCTCATTACCCATGAGAGGCTTTTCAAGAGTGAAATATTTTAACAAGCTGAAGTACAGTTACCAGAAATTAAATATCTGGAAGCCTAAATCCCCTGGTGTGAAGAGGCAGCTCTCCCTGCTCAGAGCTGATTTCTACTCACCCACACACTCTTCCTCCTTAACACCACAGCACCCAAAAGCAAAAAGACTGTTACCTAGTCTTGAAATGCATCAAATTCCTGCCCAAGAAGCAAACAGAGCCAGTATCCCTGATATTCCCAAACCAGGAAGCCTGCTCCTCAGGAGGAGTCCATCCCAAAGTACTTGCCCAACCCAGTCCTTCACCCCACCTTCCCAAAGCACTGTACCAGCAGCAGCTGACCCTTGCAAGCACCTGAAAACCTTCATCCCTGAAAAGTAAATACATCTAATAAGCCATTCCTAGCAGCTGTGAGCTATCACAAGCCCATTGGACTCAGTAGAATGATGGTGGCCTATGGTGGCAGGATGTTGTCAAATATTATTACACCAACTGGATCATCCCAAGCTGTAGTGGCCAACCCCATTGCTGGTGCAGTTGGGTAGGATTGCAGTGGCTGCATCTCAAAACCAGACAGTACCTCAAATGCATCTGCAGCAGTCCCTTCTTCACTGCTCAGCACTCTGGTGGCCCTCCTGCCCTCGATCCCATTCAGGCAGGAGTTGTTCTGCTCAAAACTCCTCAGAGTCAGCCACGGAGGTGTGCTCCTCTCGTACTCCCTGGGACATGGCTGCCACCGCTGCCCACAGCCAAGAGGATGACTCACGCCGGTGTTGCGTGACGCTTGCTCTGGCTCCTGGCCCCAGGGCAGGTGCCCCAGGTGAAGTGTGCACAGCGCAAGATGCCGGCCCAGGCAGCAGGGAAGTGCTTATCTCCTGCTCCACGTACTCTTAAGTCAACACTGCTGGCTATTCAGCCCCAGGAGATGTGGCACTCCTTGTCCCAGGAATGGATCCGGGAATTCACGTGTCCAGGAACAGCAGAAATTCAACAAAGCTGACCAAAAAAAAAAAAAAAAAAAAAAAAAAAAAAGCAGCCACTGGAGTGAAAGACAGAGCAGCAGCATCAGTCTAGCAGGTGCAAGCAGGCTGATGTCTATTGATTCTGGGGCAAGCACACTTCTCTGCTTCTGCTTATCTCCAGGGGACCTAGCAAGGGACCTCAGATACTCTGGTTAACTGCTAGGACAAGTCCATCTTCTCCAGCAGGCAGAGCACCTCAAAGCCTCTCAATCATGTAAGCAAAGCTGAATTTTAATTCCCCAAGGCTAAGGGACCGGTTGGCTTACGCTGTCTGTGTTGGTGGGAGTGGTGGTGGCAGAGGAAGTGCTGGGAACAGAGTGGAGGTGAGAGCAAGTGAACAGCGGGGTCAAGATATCACCCATGGCACTGACTGCCATGGTGCCTGTGGAGGTGTTGGCTGTTACACCAAGGGTAATGGGCACAAGAAGGCTGAGCTGAGGATTATAGATCATAAACCTCTCCTTATTCACCTCCTAAGACATTACTCCTCTGCCTCACAAAAAAAAAAAAAGTTTCCTCCTCCCTCCAAGACTTACTCCCTGATGCATGCCTAGCTTCATGCAGTCTTTCTTTTGTCTTTGCAAGCACTGAAAACAGGGCTAGCAAACGATGGGGAGAAGACAGCCTCTAGAGTTCAGACGGTGGAGCTATGGCTGCCTCAATATATCTCATTTCCTTCGACAGAAATGGGCCTATTGACACTAAGCCCTGAGGCCACAGCCTCTCCCAGCCTCATAGTGATGCCCAGCAGAGGCATGGGACAGGCTGCAGAAGAGCAGCAGACCTGTAAAATCAGTACCTCAGAGCTACCACTTACCTGCCAGAGGCCTCCTGCAGCACTGTTATACCCTCCCTTCTCCCTGCAGCAAAAGTGACAGGACGTTTAGTGTCCTCTTGTGGAGCTTGTCCCTCACTCATGTCACAGCAGCTGAGAATGAGTCCTTCAGGGACTGGAAATTACAAGTGGTGTTTCAAAGTGTGCAGCTCAAAAAAAAAAGAAAAAATGCTGCAGAGCAAGTGTTTCTGGGGCAAAGGACGTTCAGTTAAGTGACAGGCAATTATTTTCTCAAATGTTAACGAATAAATGGACTTCCCCTTCATTACAAAGCTACTTCAGTCGTCGGCAAATAGGTCCAGTGATAATTAGTGGATTTCTAAACGGGTTGAGAAATTGGCTAATGTAGGGATAACAATGCAATGAGGCAAGGCGATAGCCAAGGCTCACTTCTCACCTTACCTCCTGGGGGGATTTTTTTCAGCCTGTTGGGTGGGTGAGGCATTCAGCTAACCATTATTTCCTTCTCAGCCCTCTCCCGGGGGGAATGCCTCTTGAATGAATTCCAGCAGTTTAATTTCGGTTTGATATGAATGGGCTTTAAATGTATTTAATGTTTAAAGGCAAGCTATTCAGCTCCAAGCCCGCTCCGGAGGAACGGCGCAGTGGGGAGCAGGCACAGGCAGCGAGAAGACGAGCAGACCCCCGGGAAGCTGCGGCAGTGCTACCACAGCTCTTTTCTTCCCTCTGCAGGCCACACTCTGATTTTCACTTCTGGATCGTCCCACAAACCTGGAGTAAGTCCATCCCTTCCGAGACTGCTTGCATTGCCTTTTTTTTTTTTTTTGCCATTTAACCCAGGGGTGAGGGAGGGTTGCTTGTGCTGAAGGCAGTGCTATAGACTCCAGGGAAGGTGCTGGTTTCAGTGGGATCCTCAGTACCTTGGTGTGCTTCTTTGTGCATCCATTATGCCAGTGAGAAAGCTCAGAGCTGTGTCAGCTGGAGGCCACCCATGTCCCCTCCTTGGTTGGTGGAGAGCTCCACAAAAGATGTTTGCTCTGTTTCAGCTATGCCTTGCTGTTGCAGAGGCAGGTGGGCTCACCTAAGATGTGCTTTGTTTGGGCTTCCCCTCAGCAGAGAGCTGTGAGCATGGACCTCTCCCAACAAGTGACACTGACTGTTGCTTACCCCCTCCTCATTCTACCCCAAATATCACTTGTAGCTCCTGCCTCAGCACTGTGATTCCACAACTCTGTCACCTGCATGTAGATTAAGGATAGCCTTGACCTACAAAAGGTAGGTTCAAGTTAGTTTTTGCTGCAGTTAGTTGGGACAGTTAAGTGAGAAAAGACACCTTGGGCTGAGCCTGGTGTTATCAACCAGTCAGTTTAGGCTGAAGTGAACATTATTGAGAGCAGAATCTCATCTCTCTGTCCTTATTAACTCATCTGCCAACCTGAACATGGGTTTGTGCCTCTCTGTTCAGCTGAGCTGTCACAACTCTTCTAGTCGCCCCTTCTGTCTTCCTGCATCCTGCTGGGAAACTAAGATGAGAAGCCATGGGAGAAGTTTAAAGTCACACTTGCAGACATGGCTGTCTAGAAAAATCATTTAGGACCAGGCAGACTTAGGCTGGATAAAATATGTCGCATTTACTGAGTGACTTTTCTGACTAACAGCCAGACTGTGAAAGATATTAGCAAGGGTAAAACATTAAGTGACAGAACAAGGACACTTTAGATGAAGGATGTTGTTCTCCCTTTAATTTACTCCTCTGTACAGCCTTGCAAAGATCTCAGCAGAGTAAGTGTCCTTATTGATGGATATGCTATCCTCATTAGGATGGGACAATACACTTATTTACAGCTTTCATCATTGTCACAAAGGCACAAAGCAAACAGATATAACTAATGAAGATTTAGCTATTACATAATGTCTTTGCCAACTCTGTGCAGAAGCCCTGGGAATAAATCTTTTTTTTTTGGAAGAATATTTTTTTAAGAATTTAAGACAGAGATCTACTGGTAGTTTGTATTAGAACTCAGAGTGTTGCTTTTCTAGAAAGATGGCTCAGGTTTGGAGTACAAATGAAATGATGGTCTGAGAAACACCAAGGAAGTGAAAACCTCATAAGCCCTATGATCTGAGCTGTGAGGTAGCGTGTTTGTGGTGGTGCTCCACAGTGAGGCTGCTGTGAATGATGACCATTAGCTGCCACCACCAAGATGAAGACTCACTATCAATGAATCAACAAGCAAAAGAGACTGAGGAATTGCAATAAGAATGCGTCCACCTTGGTTTATCCTCTCCAGGTGCCTCTGAAGATGACAGCTGGCCAATGGGGAGGGCAGGAAGCAGCAAGCCATGTCTCCATGCAGCAAAGCAGGTAAGGTAGTGTTTCACAGCCCCTGCAAAGGGCTGGTTTGGTAGGTACTACAGGAACAACCAGTGTTCTTTGATCTTCTCCTGTAATCCACTGTCTGAGAATCACAAACACCAAGACTGGTAAAACTGGAGGTGGTGGATCATCACCTGGAAAGCTTCAGTGGGGCAGTGAACAGGATGCCTATCTCTGTTCCCTGGTATGACCTTGCACTCCATTTTTACAGCTCACACAGTGGGGAAGAAAACAGTCTTTGCTGAGTGATTTTGATAGGTAACTCCATGGGAAATGTGCTTCCTACACACAACTAAAAAACAATCCAATGCATTTGAATTTTCACCATGTGACTCATTTCAAGAGGAAATGCCCCATGACAAAACCACAAATATCAACAGCCTGGATGTTTTGGAACTGTAGATTTAGACAGATGTCAACTGCTTGATCCATCACTGCTCAGCAACTATTTGGAAAGTTCTTCTTCATGTCAGGGAAAAATGGCAAGGAAGAATTAGATCCTTCATTTTAGAGTCAGGAGACAAGGTAAGGACATTCTCCCTTGTAACAGATTAGTCAGTGTTCAGATGTTTGGCAGTTGTTCTCACCAGGAGGTGAAGTCTGGTACAGACCTGCTTGTTTATAAATATTGAAGTCCAACAGGAGGAATTAAGGAATGGTTTCTCCCCATCTGGCACTCTGTCCCACAGCTCTGCAGGGGCTTTTATTAAAGTTAAAAGGTCTTTCCCATGATCTTCTGCTCTCCTTCTTTCCCTCCCTCATGTGCAGATTCCTCACTTAGTGTCTGTACCCCATGTCTGCAAGAAGGCCCCAGGGAAAATGTCTCTGCCAGTGTGATTTGGTTGCTGACCCTCCCTTTAATGCAGACTCGGGAGTCTGGGGCAGCAGCTCCTCTTGCTCCACTGAGTGGTCTATGAACACACAATTTCTTTTCACATTCAGGCAGGCTCAGCAAAGACAATGACATTTCATTGTCACTTCCCTGCAGCCACTGTGTTGCAGACTCTCACAGAACAGGAAATGAACCACTTTTGAGTCAAACCCTATAGCTGCAAGACCCTCTTTTTAGCTCCAGCAAGAGCTTTCTGCAAAGCCTGCACATCCATTCTAGTTGGAAAACATTTCAAAGCAAACTGGACAGATAAGATACAACTTTTTTTCTTGTTGTTGTTTTCAGAACATAGAATTTTGGAAGGATTCTGCGTTTTCTTTGACTGGCTGATAAAATAGATGTTGAGAAGCTCTAAGTTTGAAGGATACAGATAAAGGGAGTAGTCTTCAGAGTTACTATCACTAAAGAAAAGAACCAGAAAGGAAGGCTGAGCCAAAATGGTTGCTGAAAGAAAGAAGTGGAGGGGGAAAAAAAAGGGAAAAAAAAAAAAATCAAACTTAATGGTTTGTTACAGTTTGTGGGGACTAAGGAAACAAAGTCTGGAACTGAAGGAGTTGTCAGGCAGTGAGATAGGGTTACACTTCCTCCACACAGAGCCTGCAGTGTTGGCTTGATTATGTGAAAGAACTTGGGATGGCTACACAGAAAGCCTCCTTGCTCCCTGTCAACTGGCAATAGCTAATCAGCATCCTAAAATGACAGCTCCCTCCAGGGCTGAGAGTTCTTAAAAGACAAAACTAAACTAAAAAGTCTCTTTGGTCCAGTTTCAAGCCTAGCTGCACTACAAAAATCAGAAAGAGATGGAAAAAACCCATGACATTCTCCAGCAACACCTCTAATGCTAATCTTCACTGTGATAAGTTACATGACTCCCATACCTTGGTTGAGCAGCTTGTATCCTGAGGAATACATCAGACTTGATGAACTACTGCCATCAACTTGCACAGTGTGATGAGACTTGGTGTGGGAGGACACTTCTCCTTCATGATGCCCTGGAGAAACTGAGGACAAAACGTGACAAACAGCCCCGTGCAGAGCTGGATTTCCAGAGGACAGGCTTGAGTACATGGAAAAGGATTCTTCCAGTTTGGGATACTGGCCAGGACACAGGAAATAATGCCCTTAGTCTTGTCCAAAACATCAGCAGAGTTGCATTACTGCCAAATCCAAGCCTTAAAAGATCTTGAGTTGGGGGCCAAAATTGGTGGGTTTTTTGTTGTGGTGGTGGTGGGGTTTTTTTCTTTTTAGCAGTGAAGGTCTTTTTTTGTCCTTTCCAGTTTCTGTTCCCACAGGGTTCATTTTTATACTTTTCTCCACCAAAAGGAGTTCTAGAAGCGAGTCCTGTGTTTGCATGAAATTTGGGATTTATAGTAAAGTCCCACAACTCCATAAACTGGGACTTTAGGGAAAACAATAAGCCTCACCAGTTCCACAGGAGAATTGCCAGTGCTGGTGTTCATCTGAGACCCCACTCCCCCACTCTCCTTGCAGCCTTCGCTCTTCACTGTAGATGCTTCCAAGATGCAGCTCCGAGGGAGAGTCTCCAAGAGAATCCCAAGAAACAAACTCTTCTGAGAGCAATTAAACTTATGAAGCATGCTTTCCTTTGGGTCTGTGTCCTACTGTGGGAGGCTCTGCTCTAGTGTCAAAGCGAGGTACGAGGCCTCACACATCCATTCTGGTGGTCAGGTACTCTGCTGCTGTGAACTCTCTCCTGGCTAATGAGTGTTAAAGCTCACACTTCCATTTTTCCTTTACTGGTGGGACCGGTGGGGTCTTTCACCTCTGTTCCATCATTTATTTTCATAAACTCTGAAAAGGACTTCATATATTCAAAACTATTAGTTCTCTACCATGTTCAATTAATATGAACCAATGAACTTTCACCACATCCTCCCTGTGAACAGCCCAGGAAATGTCCCTCCCAAATCTGGGGAAATAAATTCCTCAGATCACTTCTGGCAACATCTGTGGCTTTTTGCCTACCACCTACAAGAGTCCTGCATGCAGGGAAGGCAGGAACAGCGTCACAGGGCCTGGAACTGTCTGGGACATTTGCACACCTATTAGCTCTATACTATAACCCAAAGCAGAAGGGGTGATGTTTTGAGCTCTGTAGAGAGGGGACACATCCCTGCTGGCAGGTCCCACAACAAGCCATGCTGGGCCACTGTGTTACATGACATACCTGGCAAGGTCTGAGATAAGAGAGGCAGCTGCAGCGCAGGGCTGTGGGCAGGGAGAGGTAAAAACAGCACCATGAACCTACTGTCCACACTTCAAGGGACAGTTACCATTCATGTGGCAGACCAAGGACTCCTCTGACTCGTATAATCTTTGGCAAATACACAGCAGAACACCTCTCAAGTTCCAAAATTCAATTAAAAATTAATAAATAACTAACCCCAAACTCCAATCCCCACTAGTCAAAGAGACAGGTTCTCAATAACCATTTCACTTTTTGCTAACTTGCTTTTCTGTGCCTAAGTGACCGGAAAGCAGTAGAAACATATTTTAACAGATTATTTCCCACCTCTTCCCTGCCTCCCCAGACAGGTTTAATATCTCACCATTAAAAAAAAAAAAAAAAAAAAAAAAAAAAAAAAATCAACCTCCAATAAATCATCACATTTACTGCAGCTCTTAAACTCTGCTTGTCCTTCAGTGCTCCCCTACAGTGGGACTGAGTCACACACACCCCCTGAAGTGAGGGGCCTTTAGCTTTTTGCCAGCTGTTGGACACAGCTTAGCTCCAGCTGGTGTGGGAAGCCGGCGACTCCTGCCGCAGGTCCCTGGTGCCCCAGGGATGCCCAGCCCCGACAACACCAGGGAAAGGTCCAGAAGCGCAGCACGGACCGTCCGGCTCCGGCACACCACAGTTACCAGCAGATGGCAGCTGGAGATCGCGGAGGTGCTGCTCCACAGCGGCAAGGAGCGAAATCTGGGGGTTCTCTGGCCTTACAAGCACAGCCCACAAATACTAGGGGACCTTGGTACAGGCATGGCTTCATCACCAAGCAGGGATGTCACCTTCCTGCTTTTCACCCCAAGTAAGTGGTGAATGTACTGGGAGCCTGAGCAAAGACAGAGAGAAGAGGCTAGGAAGGATACGATGCTTATCCTTCCTTGCATAGGAAAAAGGACAACAAAAAAATCCCCAGTACACAAGACAAACAAACAAAAAAAACCCCAATTATCCAATTCACAGACTATATCTTTCCTTCCTCCACCCGAAGCTCAACCACAAAGTCATTTAGATTCAATTTTCTAACCTGATTTCTCCTCAGATTTGCACATTCGGGCCCCAGCTAGCCTCCAAGTGCATTTTATGTAGTTACTCAGAGCACAGGAGCAATCCATGCTCCCCCTTGACACCAAAGCCTCACCCACAACAGTGGGCTGCAGCAGTTCCCTACAGCAACAGGCACAGAAGCAACCATTAATTAGCATGTTACTACCACTTACTATTTTTATTTTCAGGTCCCACCTCTCAGAAAGGTCCCTCCCCCCATCCCAGTCAGTCCTGCAACAGGATCATCTCACTGTACCATGCCACAGTCCAGCTCCACATCCTTTGCTGAGATGTCCTCATTCTTGCCCTTCTTATTCTTGTCCTTCTTCTCCTCTTCCTCCCAGCTGATGGCTTGAGTGAGTTATCTCAAGGAAGGGAAAGGTAGAAATCCCAGCTCACACAGAGCAGCTGTGAAAAGTGATCAACCTCCCACCTCCTCACTCAAAGGAGCTCTCTTTGAGGAGCTGCAGAAGTGAGAGGATCCAGGCATTCTGTAATTGGCTGAACAACTGACCCTCCGTCAAGTGGTCATGATGGGCTTTGCTGCTGGGGTTTCTCTCAAGCCAGGGAATAATATTGCTTTATATTAAAATCTACAAAGCTCCCAGGAATACCTCATCAGCTTAAATAAGTCCCCTGTCACCCAAGGACCAGATGCACACCCACTGCCAGGCTGCAAGGAAACACTGTGTGTCATCTAGGTCCCCTACACAAACATGTAAAGCAGAGCACAGGTGGTGTGTCCCACCAGGCTGACTCTTGGGGAGCCTGCAACACAGCTGAACCTGTGACCCCTAAGCAGTGCTTTACCCTCAGGAGGATACTTTCTGTCCCAGCCCCTTGCAGCCTTCCATGGGCAGGACAGAGATGGCTCACACAAGATTTTCCTGGCAAAAGGGAAATGTCATTTTGTCATTTTGCCCCCAGCCTCTAAAAAAACCAAAAGCTTCAGTACTGCAGAAACCAATGGAACCTAAAAAAGGGACACTGAAGACACATCAAGCACTACCAATTTGATCTAACCTCAGTTCCTCATTTACCAAAGTCAGCCTCCTATCCAAGCTTCCTCTGGCTTTCATCTCTTCTTTTATCTGTATTATGTCTCTGGTTTGGCCCTTCTGGTTGCTGCTGCTTTGATCTCTTGAACCTCTGTAATCCAGAGCTGAATCCATGATAGCTTAGGCTGAAAAGTTTGCACGTTTTCCCTGGATTTACACTCTTTAAATTCTTTCTTTCTTTTTCCTTTCCCAAAGTTTCAGGCAGATCCATTCTGTGCACCAAATGGGCATTTTAGATGTCCACCAAGTCACTTTTTTTTTATAGTTCCTTAGATCCTTGGACATTTGCATCCTTCTGCTGTTGGGTTTTGATTTCTTCCATCACAACATTGTAGCAGTCCCACTGTGCTGGCTTCCAGAGGTCTGAAAGTGTCCTAGGATTAGCACATTATCTGGTTCCTAGGTAGCACAGAGAGTGTCTACTGTTCCATGAAGAGTTTCATCAGACAAGCATGAGACACTGTGGGAACTCAGTTTGTGAGTTACCTCATTGAATTTCAACTATTTTCTTACCCAAAGGTAGATGGTAGTCCTTTATTTAACCATGAGCATGGTAAGAAGGAAAAAGGCAACAGGTGAAGATCTTTTAAGAAAGTTTTACTATTGCCAGAAAGGGATGTAAGCATTGAGCAGTTATGGAAGCACTCAACTTTTCCATCCTGGAGAGTGCAGGAGCACTGCATGTGGATTCCATGTCAGTGGCACTCAGCTCGTTAGCTCAAAGAGCAGCTCCTGGTGTTGCTCACCAGTAGTTTTAGTATTGCTCTGTGCAAAGCCAGTGCCTTCACGCTGTTACAATTACAAATAGAGGAGATGGGGAAAAGGAGAAAATACATTTGTGCCTTCAGCCTCCTGAGAGTTCACCACAAGGGACAGTGTCATGGCAGAGACTATTCAGGCTCTATCTCACAGCCTCACTCTGAAAGGGGCAGCGAATCATTACGCTGAGCTTTCTGCCCCAGTTTGCAGTGGTGCAGACCTACCACAGACCAGCAATTTCCCCTCTTCCCCAGAGCCACTGCAGGGTGGGGACTCTCCTGCTGCTCGGCTTCATCTCAGCATCAGGAGGTGGCAGCTGATGCAGCAAGACCTGCCCCTGGCTTACCACCAGCCCTCCCCAGCTAACAACCCTGCTGTCTCTCCTCAGGCTGATTCCTTTTGAAAGCAAAGCACATAAAATCAGGCCCGTGTTTATTTTCCCCTGAAATTAGGGTGGCTTGATTTTAATTGAGAGATCTGCCAGAATAAGGCACATCTGTGCAGTTGTCATCAGAAAGACACACTTGGCCTTTTTTCTTTTTCTTCTTCTTTTTCTTTTTCTTTTTCTTTTTCTTTTTCTTTTTCTTTTTCTTTTTCTTTTTCTTTTTCTTTTTCTTTTTCTTTTTCTTTTTCTTTTTCTTTTTCTTTTTCTTTTTCTTTTTCTTTTTCTTTTTCTTTTTCTTTTTCTTTTTCTTTCTTTTTCTCTTTCTTTTTCTCTTTTTCTTTTTTTCTCTGTCTTCTCTTTCTTCTTTTTTGTTTTTTTTTTTTCTTTTTTTCTCTTTCTCTTTCTTTCCCTTTCCCTATCTCTTTTTCTGCCTTCACTCCTTCCTTTCTCATCTCTCTTCTTCCCTTCTTGCCATTATATATCAATTTGCTTGGTGCAACCCTTCCCTGGCTAAGCTGCCCCACTTACAGACAAGAAACAGGACAAAAGGGGAATAATTCCAAGGAGATCTCTGGGTGACTCAGCTGAAGTGGAGGTGTCACCCTCCTCTGAGGCCAACCTTGTCTCCTGTATCTGATGTGCAAAAAAGATACTGTGCTCCACCTTCCATCGTTCATGTTGATTTTGCACAGTTGTGCTCATCTGCTGGCTGCATGATGGTAGGACTGGGCAACCTGTGCATGGTACTATCCAGAGAGAGGGCTGCAGGGGACACTCTGACACAACACATGTCTCACAAGGAGTTTTCCACAGCTGTAGCCCAGACTTCCCTGGAGTACATAGAGTTTGGGAAGCCAGATGCTGAAGGAGGGCTCCAGGTCCATATCATTCCCAGACTCAGATCTGAACAGCACAACTCTCTTTCGTGGTTCTGATGGACAGTGGTCCTAGATATGTGACAATAGGAATGGTTATGAAAAGAGCACAATAGAGGGGTCTTGCTGAAATTCTGTATGACATCCCCATCTCAGCATCCTCTAGCCCCTTGTTCTGTATCCCAGAAGTCCACTTATATTATGGAAAGCAACCAGGGAGATACAGCTCCTTCTGATCCCTTTTCTCATCTGGAACAGCTGGAAAAAGACAGTAGCCTGAGAAATTGGCTGACCTTCTTGATGAATTCAGCTGTCTAGCTTTATATTTGTCATTTAAATAACTTGCCAAAACCCAAAGAAACTCAAAACAACCAATCAGCTGGAAAGAAGACCCCAAACAAAACAAGAGAGACTTCCTCTTCCTGCCTTGTCCTTCTGCAGTGGCTGAATGAGTTTAATCTAAACCAGGCTTCTGCAATTGCTGGAGAAAGCAATGTCCATGGTGGGTATTTAGAGACTGGGGCTTGCCTGCCCTACACTGTCCAGGGGTTTATTACCTGCTGAAAAAACTTAATGTGCTTCAGGTGCCACATGATATCCAGATGTCATGGCAGAAGCAGCTTGGAGAGTGGTGGTGATAGAACTGCTGCTGGGTGAACTGAGATATTAGTGCTAAATGTGATACACAGTCCCAGCTCACCTATCAATACAGTAACACAGGAATGGCCAAGCTGGTTAGGACCAAAGGTCTGCCCAGTCCCATACACTATGGCAGCCAGCTGCAGTAGGTGCTTAAGGAAGGATATCAGGGCATGCAGATCGTGGCTCAGGGCCAGTGATTTGTAGTGCTAGGTTTTCCAGAACCAGACATAGTGTCTTTGTATTTAATAGCCCCTGGTGAATTTTGCTTCCAGGAATTTATCCAGCTAATTCTAAATCTCTTTGTATCCACAGTTTCCTGTGGCAAGCAGTTTCACAGCTTAACAACATCTATTGTTTAGTGTTGCCCATGTTTTCATACCCTGAAGCTGAGTGAGTTTTCTCTGTTGGATGCCACTCAAGATCAGTCCTGAATTCAGCTCACACATGAGAAATGGATGGATGGGTGCATGGACTCTGAAATAATGTGGCTGTTGTGATCAGATGTGCAATTATCAGTAGACCACAAGCAGGGTGTTGTTTTAGGAGCCAAGACACAGCTTGTTGCCTGCTTGTTAACAGTTCCATGTTGCTGTCTGCAGTATGGAAAAAGTGAGTTTTCACAGGGGAACAGGAGAAGATGTGCACAATCTAGGAAGTGAATGAAGAAGAGCATGGAACAAAAGGTGTTTCTCAGGTTGCTAGAGAACAGAGTAACTGCAGGCAGCATTGCTCATCAGGGAAGTGGAAATAGTGTTTGAACAGCTTTATACCCAGTTCAGGTAAGTAAATGAGAGTTGCAGGAAGTTGTAATTGGAAGCAAAACCTTAAAGTGGGACATCCTACAGGGAGAAAGGATACAGCTTCCCCTGTTGCAGCATAGAGAGGGCTGATTTCTGTGTGGAGTTCAGTGAGACTGACCCAGCAGACACAGTTATCTCTTTTCTTTGAGAACTGACAACATTACTATGTTGGCTAGGCATTTGCAGGGCAGAGCTGTGTTTGAGTTAGGTGATCCAAGAAGCACATCTTATCAAAGTCACCTGCATCATTTCCAGCCTAATGAGGAGCAGTAGTTGATGGGAATTGATCAGCAAGCTATGGCTCAGGAATGGGGGATTTAGAAATTATTCTGAAATCCACACATGGTAAAAGCATTACAGTGCTTTATTTCCCCACCAACATGGCTGGTGAAGCAGAAATGGGAACGTTTTCTACTTAGAGTCCAATTTCCAGAATTGCAAAGCTCCCATTTAGACAACAAAGTCATTGGCCAGATGTGGGGAAGAACCAGTCAAAGGCTTGGTGCTGAGCAATTGCATGTCATCCCTTCCTCGAATCAGAAACTCAAAGCCTTCTCAGCTGACTGGCAGCCTTGTCCAAGGGCTATTTATGGATCCAGAGCCAGTTTAAAAGCTGCATGGCTGACCTCAAGCACAAGATAGATGGTCAGCACATTTTTTTTCTGGGAAAGTGGAGTGTGATTCAAGATTTCTTCTAACTTCATTTTTGTTCACCTGACACACGTGCTCCAAAGACAGTGAAAGATGAGAAAATAATATGGGCTTGGTAAACGACCAAAAGAAAGTTTCTGATCTCATTATTCTTCTTATTCTTGGCATCAGCAGTTATGGCAATCTCCCCCCTGTCCTCCCCTCCTCAACATTTTTTTTTTCCCCTTGTCAAATTCACAGGAGTGGCACCTGGGAGCATTTTGACCAAAGGGAAATTGACTGAGCAAAGTTGCCTCTTTTCAAAACCATGTTCTTAAGGGAGTGGAATGAATGAGAATCGTAACCATAACATGGCTAAACAGGCTTTGTTTAACTTAATGCAATATAATAACTTAAGTGTTGCAACACACAGCTCCTTGCTGTGACATCCTTTTTCCATTTGCTTAATTTTCACCCTAAATACACACAGTTAACAAGCTGCTGAGAAAATACAGCTCTTGTGACAAAATCCAGAAACTGAGCCCCTGTATGGTGTGTTAGATACACAGCTCTTATTTGGACTGGCAAGTGGCATTGAAGTTGGCATTGAAAAATAGGTCCATTTTTCTTGCTGTCAAATGCAGTGGATGAATGAAAAGAGAGGGAGGGCTGGAGAAGTGGATGGCAATAAGCAGAGGACAAATAAAATAAAATCCCTGATAGAGATCAACAACGTGAGTTCGAATCAACATGTGATTGCCAACGGGGAAATGCAGGATGCAGGGTGCTCTGTCAACAGCCAAAGTTAAAATAAATGTCACACTGGCACTGAAAGCTGCAAGATTAAACTCCTTCTAGTGAATTTAAATTTAAGAGAGAAAAGGGCAGACAGACACCCAGTGACTGGGCTCAAAAGAAAAACTCTGATTGACTTTAGTGGCTTTTGGTATAGCTCCAGCACAGCAAAGGTTCAGATCTCTGGAGTCAGAGACTGTTTGGCCACTGATTTTAATCAGCAGAATCAGGCTCAGAATCAGAGTTTGGTTTACATTTTCTGATTTTTTGCTTGCTTTGTAGCATATCTGGAAATCAGAGTTTGGGGGGGGGGGGGGGGGTGCTAAATAGAAATAAATAAAGACTGTCATAAAATTTGCAACATCTTTAAATTAAAACACAGTTTCAGTAAGGAATAATGACTAAAAATAATGACTAAACCTTTCCCTTTCATTTTCCCAAGCCAGCCCATTGTTTTAGAAAAGCCTGAAATAAACTCTGGTTTTGTACAAAAACCCCAACATTCTGAAAGTTTCACAAATTGTCCTGAAGACTGATGGGGGAGGACATTTTCCCTAAGAAAGGCTGCCTGACTAAGAGAAATCTGCAAAATACAATATTTTATGCAATGTATATAAAACAATTTATGCAAAAATAACAAGAGACTGCATTATAAAAAGGAAATAAGATGCAAAGATGCTGGTTCCCAGACCTTCATCCTTCCTGTACCTACAGCATTCTTTGTCTTTTTCACCAGGGATTTACAAAATGCAGTTGAAGAGAGTATTTCCTAGGCTCTGAATACTGAGATCCGACCTGCAAAAGCAAAGAATGAATGAAAAACAATAAAGACCTTTCAGCTTTGGCCCCTCAAACCCTTTCTAAGGGTCTAAAGCATGTTTTAAACAATAAGTTTAGTGTTTGTGGAAGAAGGGTTCAGCACATTATTTCCTTTGTAGAAAATGAAATGTCCACCTCTGTAAGAGTGGATGGTTCAGAAATATATAGAAGAGAAAACATAAATACTGTTGAGGCTTTCCACATTCTGGAAGTGACCAACCAGCAGCTCTGATACTCTGCAGGTTGCTCTGGACAACTTGACATTGCATTCAAGCTAAAGCCAAGACTTCTCATTTGATGTGCTTCCTTAGGGAATTCTTAGGTAGTGCAAGAATTGGAGGGAACCAAAGGTAAACCGCAGCCTTACCCAAGTGATCTACCAGGGATGGTGAATTCAAGCATATTTCATTCAATTATTGGTGGGTTTACTATTTTATGAGTAGGTTTTCCTTTCAGTTAGATGCTCTGAGAGCTGGAGCTTCAGCAGGTGACACCTAAGCTATTGTTAAATACACAAAAAAAAAAAATCACAAAGCACATGGCAATATCACACATGGTAGTTGCCAGCTATGAGCAAACAACATTTTTAGTGACATCTGTGAATGCTCTGGTACAGATTTTAGCAAAAGGGGAAATAGAACAGCTTTCATGCTACAATTTGAAGTCCAATGAACAAACACATATTGTAGTTCAAAGGAGAAAGTACAATCCAGAGTGAGAAATGGAGTTTACTGAGTTCCTTTTAAAAGCCTCTGGAAACAAGCAAGTTTCAAATCTGAAAAGCCTATGACTTATCAAAGGAAGAAACACAAAAATTCATTTCATATGATAACTAGCAATAAAACTTCATGCCTAGTTTTCTGTAGCCTGACTGTAGATTTCTGTAGAATCTCTTATTTCTATCTGCTAAAGATAAATAAAATGGATGATTAAAAGTTTCCAGTGTTTCAGAAGTTATATCAGGCTTTGTCAAAGAGCTCCTGGGCAGTTCAAAGGGCTGTCTGAAGGGATTACAGCTCGCTCTTGTTAGTGGAATCCTCTGCATAAAGCCTTAGTTCAACAAAGCTGAGTCAGAGTCACGGTTTTGTGAGCAGAGCCTTTTCTAAGGTGGGAGAAAATCCTTCTCTGTGCCGTGCTCCGTCGTTCTGCCTCTTGCATAGAACTATAGACAATTCTGGAGCTGAAATTTCTGGTGGACGAGAGCCAACATACAGCACAGGTATTGTTCTGGACCAGAAACCACAGCTGTGATCATCCAGGAGAGAAATGATTAACTCTGTGGGATAGCTAGAAATCACATAGCTGAGATGGGAAAAATGTCTCAGTGCCAACGCTAGGAAAAGAAAGAAAAGTTAAAGGCATAAAAGAAGGCATCAAGTTTTCCCTGTATTTAAAAAAAAAAGAAAAAAGAAAAAAAAAGTTCATACAGCAGTTGCTTTAATGCATGAGCATTAGCAAAAACCTCCAGAAAAGATCTCTGCTTTGAAGAAGAGAGACATCTTCATCACTCAAAGAAGGAGTTGTTGCTGCTGGATTGCTATGGCTTTATGAACTGGGATGTCTTAACCATAGAGTACAGTCCTCCAGGGAGGTGGACACTGGAAAAATGCAATCTTTGTTATTTCATTCCCATCAGCCTGCATCTCCCTTCCCTATATAAATTGTCTGCATAGTTAGTTTCACCCCTTTATTCTTCCTCTCTCTTTGCTCCCAGACAGACCTTATCTCTTGTGGGGGACGTCTGCAGCCTGGCTCAGCCTTGGCATGGGGGCACAGGGAGGTGTAGTGGGGGAGGCACTGAGGTCTGGTGTTTAGGCTTGTTGGTGGGGGGAGGTTATTGGACAATGCTGGCCTAGTGAGATCTTGGTAAAGCCCAGGATGGAGAACTGGGCTGAGGCTGAATATGAATTTTGTGTATTTTGCATGTTTTTGTACTGTTGTATATAGTTGGGAATAGTACTTCTATTTAAATTTCCACTTCTTCCAATCCTGTGTGGAGCATTTTTCTTTTACTCTTTTGGGGAGGAGTAAAAGAGTTTCTGTCCACTCTAAAACTATGACATGGATCTAAGAAGTCAGCACAGCTGCAATATCCTACAAGCCTTTGGCTCAAAGTCCAAAATTACTCAGGAGAGTACAGGCAAGATTGCTACAAGTAGCAGACAAATACAAGTAGAGGCAAATACAAATCACACAGACAAACAAAAACTCCAAGAAGTAAAACCCAGAAACGTAGAGATGCCTGTCTCTGTGAGGCTGGGATTAGATCTCACATTAATTGTGATTTTTGTTTGACATTATAAATACCTTTGGAGCAGCCTTTCTGTAAGAGCAGCGTTGCTGGAAAGCAAAGGTCCTGAAAAATGTCTTCATACTTTTCTATGTATGTGTATAAATATTACACTGCCTTCCTTTCAGACACACCATTGAACTCTGAGCTTGTTTGGATGTTGAACCTGGAAACTTCTCAAAAGTTTTGCCTACGGATAATTCATGAGTTCAAGCCCAAATTGAAATGCCACGTTACAACTTGTAGAAATGTTAGACAAATATAATGACCATATTTTCCAGTTACCTAATACCCACTCAAAATATAAACCCCAAAAGAACAGAATTGTTTTCATTGCTGTTAACCAGACAATATCACTCCAACTAAATATAGTATGTGATGAAACCAATTTAAATATTGTCCAAGTATTTAACACTGTAAATATTAGACTTAACACTCCATAAAAACAGGCTTTGATGATGCAGGCTGACAAAAGGAGACTAGTTAATTGCAGATTACATCATGGCTAGGACAGCATCACTGCTAGGACAGCCATGATAAATGTGAGGTGCAAAGTAAATCTAATAAAGTAAAACTAGTCTCTGTTCAGTGTTCACCTTTATCACTTTTACTAACCTTTCTTAGAAGAAACAGGGGAAAATGCAGTCCTAAGTAAAGGAGTATCTGGAGTTTAGTCTATCCATGAAGCTTGCACTTAAGACCCGAGTAAGTAAAACTTTCAAACCTGTGTTTGACTTCTAGGATGTGTTTATGTCCCTTTCACTGCAACGGACTCATATGTTCTTCTGACATTTCCCCATGGTGGGAAGCTTTCCCAAGCTGGGTTCTGATCTCTGTTAAATCTACTGTAGGTTTCATGAGGAATAACCACGTGTTATTGTAAAGTATGGCATGGCTCCATCAGAGCTGAGGAAACAAAAGTTTAAAGCCTTTGGTTATTGATAATTTAAGTGGATATCTTGAACTTCTGAGCTCAGATAACTGTGTTGAAAATGGGGAAATTGCCAGCATTACAGTCTTGATTTTCTTATTGCATCCACACTGTGTGTCTATCATGTTAACTTTCATTGATATCTGCCCAGATATTAATGCAAAAAGGATTCTTTCTTGTGCTTTAAGAAGGCAGGTTCTGTGATACTAGGATATCCCCAGAGCCTGAGGGTGGAATGTTTCAAGAGGGGTTAGCTTCCATCTCAGTGATACAGAGGTACCATTTCCCCTCCACCGAGGGCTCCTGAATGTGTCATATGGAGGCCTGTTTTTTAACTTGCCCAAGATAACAGAAAGTGCAGTTTAATTGTCTACAGAAGTTCTACTGATTTCCCTGAATGGGTAGTGAATAACTCACTCTAAGGTCACAGCTGCTGTGGTGGTGACCTGTCAAAGTATCTCAGGGGCAAGTCATTTATTGTTGAAATCACTGAAGGTGCTCCTGGTGGCTGACTGCAAGTGGTTGCCACCATATTTTGGACATAAAGCTCATGTATCTCCCAGAGTGCTACTTCATTCTCATAATTCATGGATATTTCTTTTTTTCCTGCTATGTAGGTCGAGTCCTTGCGCTTTCTGCAACATCCTTGGGTGCCTAGAAAAACAACTAGGAACACTGATGCTGGAAAGAGCCTCATGCTAGCAAAAGTTCTGGTCCCAAAGTGGCTTGTGAGGTCTGTTAGCATGTCAGAAGTCCTATCAAAATAATGATATTATATAGAATAAGGGAATCCAGCTGTCGATGTTGACAGTCTTGAGCCATGAAAGGAGAAAAGTGATACAGCTTAGGATAATTGCGGTTTGTGCAGGCCTAGCTTCATTGACTGACTTTGTGTTTTTGTGCACATGAGAGTGGTTGCCTGCAGATATGCAGTGGTTTGGGGAAGTTCATCTCGAGATGATGGTCAGCATTACTTCAGCAGCAAAGATGCTAACTGAAGTCTGCACCAGAGATAAAAACCGTACTTTGTGTGTCTGTCTTTACTCCACATTGAGTGATTACTTTCCTTTGTCTGGAGGGACACAGGGTCACCCACAACTATGGTCCACTTCAGTAAAAGTTGCTGAAGATGGATATATTGTGCAGATTGCAGCAACAGAGCACATCTTCCACAAGCCAAGAGCTCCACTGCCCACAAGTGCAGACAGGATTGGGGTGTGGGTACCTCTTCATCTTCCCTTGTTTCCACTGTATTTGTCTTTCTTAATTAACCCTGCACCATGTTACTGACCCAAAGACACAGCAACAGCACTGTTGAGAACTGCAGGGATTAAGACATTTGCATTGTAATACCTCAGCCATGAGATCATAAATGCCCTTATGCTCTATTTTGTTATGCTGGGTTGATAATGGAAGCTGATAAAACTCCCACTTTCTCTCTCTATTCAAGTGAGCTAATGTGTCTGGGCTTGTGAGATCCTGGCAGGCAGAGAAAGCCACAGCAGAAAGTCCCCAATCTCGGATGTAATCAAATAATGAGGCTGTTTGAGGACATTACTTGTTAACATATTAGCAGGTACCAGGGGTAAGTGAGTGTTTATTTAGTCCTGGTGTAAAAGCATGTCTGAAATGATTTATGCCGGAAGCTGTTTCACAGCAAACAGGCTGCTTTCATGAAAGCAGGTCAATCACCATCTCCCTCCTGCCCTCATAAATCATACTCAGGTGCTAATGTAACCAAAGGCTTTCTATAATCTGCACAATCAGCGTGGAGGTCTGGGTGGATACAGTAATAGCCTGCCTGCATAAATGCCTTCTGCGTCTAAGGGCTGATATTTAGGGTAAGTCAAATGATTGATTTAAAAAAGAAAGAAAAGAAATAAACTGCTGTGACAAGTAACAAAGTGTACGTACAGTTTTCCAGCCAAATTTTACATACATGGCAGTAACTTGCCACTGGCCAGATCTGCTGCTAGGACTGGTCTTGCATCAAGATGTAGTTTCCATACACATTCTCTAACAGAAAGTAAGCTGTGATTTTAATGTAACAATGACAGGTACCAGAAACACAGCACCATTAACAGGCACTGCCTTTCTACTTTCACAGATTTCTCTAGTTAAAGGTCAGTGTCACCTTATCAACCTCTTTTTCATGTTAGTGAAGTACTTCTTTGAGAGATGGCATAGGTCTGGAGTAACCCTCTGGACCACAAACAATTCATCAGGTTCCATCTGGAAACTTGCCTAATTCAAGAGAAGAGAAGAGAAGAGAAGAAGAGAAGAGAAAAGAGAAGAGAAGAGAAGAGAAGAGAAGAGAAGAGAAGAGAAGAGAAGAGAAGAGAAGAGAAGAGAAGAGAAGAGAAGAGAAGAGAGAAGAGAAGAGAAGAGAAGAGAAGAGAAGAGAAGAGAAGAGAAGAGAAGAGAAGAGAAGAGAAGAGAAGAGAAGAGAAGAGAAGAGAAGAGAAGAGAAGAGAAGAGAAGAGAAGAGAAGAGAAGAGGAGAGGAGAAGAGAAGAGAAGAGAAGAGAAGAGAAGAGAAGAGAAGAGAAGAGAAGAGAAGAGAAGAGAAGAGAAGAGAAGAGAAGAGAAGAGAAGAGAAGAGAAGAGAAGAGAAGAGAAGAGAAGAGAAGAGAAGAGAAGAGAAGAGAAGAGAAGAGAAGGAAGGGAAGAGAAGAGAAGAGAAGAGAAGAGAAGAGAAGAGAAGAGAAGAGAAGAGAAGAGAAGAGAAGAGAAGAGAAGAGAAGAGAAGAGAAGAGAAGAGAAGAGAAGAGAAGAGAAGAGAAGAGGAGAGGAAGGAGAAGAGAAGAGAAGAGAAGAGAAGAGAAGAGAAGAGAAGAGAAGAGAAGAGAAGAGAAGAGAAGAGAAGAGAAGAGAAGAGAAGAGAAGAGAAGAGAAGAGAAGAGAAGAGAAGAGAAGAGAAGAGAAGAGGAGAGGAGAGGAGAAGAGAAGAGAAGAGAAGAGAAGAGAAGAGAAGAGAAGAGAAGAGAAGAGAAGAGAAGAGAAGAGAAGAGAAGAGAAGAGAAGAGAAGAGAAGAGAAGAGAAGAGAAGAGAAGAGAAGAGAAGAGAAGAGAAGAGAAGAGAAGAGAAGAGAAGAGAAGAGAAGAGAAGAGAAGAGAATGGAAATAGAAATATTTCAGGAGGGGACCTACAACGATCATCTAGTTCAACTGCCTGACCACTTCAGGGCTGACCAAAAGCTAAAGCATGTTATTAAAGACATTGCCCAGGTGCCTCTTAAACACTGACTTGGGGCATTGATCACCTCTCTAGGAAGCCTGTTCCAGTGTTCTTTACCACCCTTTTGGTAAAGAAATGCTTCCTAGTGTCCAGTCTAAATCTTCCATGGTGTAGCTTTGGACCATTCCCATGCATCCTGTCACTGGCTTCCAGAAAGAAGAGATCTGATGTTTGCTTCTTTCTCCTCCCTTGTCTTGCTTTAAAGACTATGTTTTCCCTCTTCCTACTTTTCAGCCTGAACTTATTCATGGCCAGTTTATATTTGCAAACAGACTTTATTCTATTCTTCATGGGTTTTTTCCTATACCAACACTGTTCTTTGGTTTAAATAACTTAAATCTCCTGCATGTATTTACCACTAGATATGTTTCTAGCTTGGGTCCTTGGGTGAAGTCTTAGACTACAGAGCACACAATCCCCACAATATGGCACAATTCAGAACTTACACAATTTGTGTCCCACATTCTTCAGATAAAAATGTTATCATTTTGGTTCTTACCAGTCAATAGTATTTCCTTTTCCACCTTCAGTGGTTTATATCAAACAAGGCAAACCATTTGCCACATACAACAATTTGGATCAGTCTTGCAGTGGTCCATATCTTGGAATAGCATCAGCAGAACATAAATACTGTTTATAAAGCTGCAGCTACTTCTTTTGCTAACACATTAATCAGCCAGCAAATTAGTGTTGGGGGAAAAGGCTCCAAAATATTGTGACATAACATTTTGATTCAGGGACAGTATTTTGTGAATACAAGTGCCCAATGTATTTGTTCTGAGGAGTGACATCATATTACTTGTCTGCTGAAAGTGTCTGGAGACTTATTGATGGGCCATGAAGCCCAAACTGTAAGTAATGACTGTTGCTAGGACTTCAATACTTAATTGCTCTTCATTATTTGCTTCTTATGAGTCATATTATGTCATTATTACATTAGAAAGCATTAAGAACTGAATAAGAAAACAGAAAGGGATACCATGCAACATAAATAACCATGTGCAAAGATGAGTGAATAGCTGGTATGGTCAGATTGAAGGTAAAAAATATTGTTAGATCTGAATAAGAACTGAATTTTGTGGTAGTATACAATAATGAATAAGTATTTCAGTGACTGGCAAAGCTAATGAAGATGGACTCCTTGAATTTGTGTCTTTTTAAAATTTGCTCCCCATCACAATAACCCTCCTTTGGGCCTTGGGAGATATCTGCTACCTGGCTATGGATAGCTGAGGATTTTGTATATGCTGAACTTCAAACTAAAATGTATTAAGTTAGTCCAGTCTGTAAAGCAGCTCACTGGGAGTCAAGAAGGTTGAGTTTGTTTGTTTGATGTGCAACACAGATAAATAAATCTGCATCTGGAAAGCATGCAGTAGTTTGAGTGACAAACACTGCATATGCAAGCCTAAATATTTGTCTAGAAGATCTTTAGACTCTGACTTCTCACTTCCACAAGAAAGTAATTCTTTGTATTGTTTGGTTTGATTCTTTCTTTCTTTTTCTTTTTCTTTTTCTTTTTCTTTTTCTTTTTCTTTTTCTTTTTCTTTTTCTTTTTCTTTTTCTTTTTCTTTTTCTTTTTCTTTATCTTTTTCTTTTTCTTTTTCTTTTTCTTTTTCTTTTTCTTTTTCTTTTCCTTCCCTTTCTTTCTTTCTTTCTTTCTTTCTTTCTTTCTTTCTTTCTTTCTTTCTTTCTTTCTTTCTTTCTTTCTTTCTTTCTTTCTTTCTTTCTTTCTTTCTTTCTTTCTTTCTTTCTTCTTTCTTTCTTTCTTTTCTTTCTTTCTTTCTTTCTTTCTTTCTTTCTTTCTTTCTTTCTTTCTTTCTTTCTTTCTTTCTTTCTTCCTTTTCTTTCTTTCTTCTTTCTTCCTTCCTTTCCTTTCTTCTTCCTTCCTTCCTTGCTTCCTTCCTTCCTTCCTTCCTTCCTTCCTTCCTTCCTTCCTTCCTTCCTTCCTTCCTTCCTTCCTTCCTTCCTTCCTTCCTTCCTTCCTTCCTTCCTTCCTTCCTTCCTCCTTTTTTTTTCTCTTTAGAGAAGATGAGAATCATGGTCAGAACTTGTATCACTTAATTTTTCACTTCCCCCCCCCCCATTAATGTGTTACGTTGTTTGAGATAATCTAATAAGGTACAATGACAAATAAAGTTGTCTTAAATATTCTTCTCAAGTCTTTTTGAGTTACATGTAAATTAGGGTGTGAGCTTGTTTGGGTGTTGGTTTGACTAGTTGGCCATCATCAGATGTCTACCTACTGTCAACAGTTCTGTTTTCTGCTTCCCCAGAAACCTGCTGTGTGCCATTGGACAAGTGTTCTTGCCCTTCCAGATTGCTCTGTTTAGCCTGAAGTTCTTTGTCAGTGAAATTGGTGTATGGCTGTAGACATGGGTAGCACTTAGTTTGGGGGTGGGGGAGCTCAAACTACACAGTTCTAGTACAAAAAAATAAATTTACAATAAGACTGTTTATTGCACATAATGGACCAGATTAAATTGTGTCAGTCTTATCCTGAGGATCTCACATAGGCATCAAAGCCATCATCACAGGATGTAAATAGTCTTTCAAAATTTAAGTAAAGATGACATAGATGAGGTGATTCTTAACTCTTTTAATCCAAGTCATGCATATATTGAGGCATTTTTCTGTGTCACTTTATTTCAGTTTTCTTCTTTTCTCCAAGAACCATTTATTGACTTAAGTCATCTGTCATTTGGACAATCAATGGGATCTTGAATTCTGACTTAGAAATCAATATAATGGGAGACAGAATTAATATGGCTATTGCCAATGATTAGACAGGTCCAACCTGGTTAGCCAGGCAGCAACACACATCCAAAGAAGAATACTAAAAAGTGCCTTTTGGCACTGCCATTAAGATGCACAATTAATCAGCAGCCCAAGAGGAATCACAGGTTATTTATCAGGCCTAGGGAGGGCAACACATATTACAGAATAGCACAGAAGATGGAACTCCCTTACAAGTCTTTTAAATATTGTTTTGCCTAAATAAAATAAAAGTATACATACTTGCCATGTTGTTCTCAAGAAGCTGTTGTTGGGAGGTATAATACTGTTTCCCAAGACTTGCTTAGGTCAATCAAATCAAACTGACTTGATTAGGCATTATATACCTCTTGATGCATAATCAGACTAGAAAGCAAGCTGTTCCACCTCCTATGCTGCACTTGCCTGCTTGTGAAGATATGAATCAGGACTAAGGAAGAGATTAAATTTATTATAGGAGAAATTAACCTTATTCAAGTTCAAGTGGCTCTATGGTCCAAGTAGTCACACAAACCCCAGGCAGCAGGATCCTGGATGTGATGGAGAACTTCCAAACTATTTAGTTTGGACTAAGACTTTAGTTTGGACTTAAGAGAAGACAAACAACAGAAATTATCAGACCACAGTGAAGAAGCCATCTAGAGTCACACACTAACTCCACACTGTGGGTTGTTACCTTTAGGACCATGGCTGCTGCTCTCCATTTCTTGCCTGAGAACACTGCGTTGGGCTGTATCCCACCTCAGTCTGCCTGAATCTCCTGTTCTTGATTTCAGCTTTGCAGTTATGCTACCCATGATGTCCAAGGGGTGGCTCTCATTATGGAACAGTTCATGGCAGGATTCTTCTAACTTTATTGCATCATTTTAAAGTTTGGTTTCCAGACAATTGCCATTTATGGAGAATCCTATTGAAGGAATGAAGAGAGATCGTTATTGTCAATGGTGATTTATCTATCATGACCAAGATAGCAGAGATGGATAGAAGAGAGATTGTGGAATGACCTTAAATGAGATACCTGTTTCTTGGACAGTATTTATTATTATTTTATTTTTATTGTTAATATTATTTGTAATATTATTTTCAGCAACTGAAATTAGAGGAAACAAACTTCACTCTTTCCCTGTAGAATTAAAAGCCAAATACCTGACTTCTAAACTAGACCTACTGAATAACTTTGCCCTGGGACAGCCTTTCCTCAAGGTCATATGATGAATGCAGGGTAATGTTTAACATAGATGGGAAAACAGGAAGCAGCATGTGGTGCTGGGAAGGGCAGAACAATATCTCTCTCGTACCACCAAACAGGATTGCAAGGACCATGGAAAGACATACACTATGCCCTGGGAAAAGTCCCAGGTGAAGGTCAGGAACAGTAGAAGCAAAGGTTCATTCATTTCCTTACTGAAGTTTTGTTACTGCCCATGTGTGAAAAAAACACATTGCTGAGTGGCTAGCCAGGCAGCAGTCAGGTTTTTTTCAATCCATAATAGCACTCATCCATTAACCATAAATAATCTATATTTATTTGAGGAGTCCCCAGCAAAGCCAAGTGTACATTGCACAGAGCATTAGACTATCAAGGTATCAACTATTTAAAGCAGCCAGTGTTTGAATTGTCAGTTTTTTAAGTTTAACATTATGTTGTTTCAATATCTAAAGCCTCCTTCCCAATGCAGCAAAAATGCAAAACACATTGAGAGAAAATGTAAAACATACTAACTTGATTATTATGAGTGCTCTGGATCGTGTCACAATTCACTATTAATTTAGACCACATTCCAGTGGCTTCTCCCTTCCCTCTGCATTCTAGACCAATCTGTCAGAGAAATACAACTCCGATTAAATAAAAATATATACGTGCACATATATATTTTAAAGCCTGCTGCTTGGAGGAAATGTTTTGAATATGCAGTTTAGGAAGAATTGTTTTCCATTAGCAGCTTGAAATGATAGGCTGCTTTTGAGGGTCATTTGCATAATGAATTTCTTCTGAGCATCCAAGGCATCCACACAGTCAATTCTATGGATACCATCATGGTCCTAATGGTGAGGTTTGTCTCAGCTCTGCCCACCCATGATGGAGATCCAAATGATGGTTAAAGTCCCTCATTGAGAAATTGTTGCAGCCAGAACCAATTTCTGCTTTGGGAAAGGAGGAATGGTCTTGTGGTTACAGCTCCAGAATATGGTTCAGCAAAAATGGGTCATGTTTCTGCCTCTTTTTTAGACTTCCTTTGTGACCTTGTGCAAAACACTTTCTCTTTTCCACCTGTAAAGTGAAGAAAACAAATGTTCCTACTTTCTCAACTTAGGCACATACATTATTTCGGGTTAGTGTAATCTTAGCTTGTGATGTGTTGTGACAATATGAGGCAAAATGGGATCCTTGTCTTAATAGAACTATTATGAACATAATATTTATTTAGGGTATTTTGAACTCACTTTGTCCAAAGCAGCTTTTTTCATCAGGCATATAGTCATACCTCTCAGAGACTCTAAGGGTGTTCTGCCACTTTGCTGGCTACACAGCTTACAAACAGTGTGACAGGCATGGATCCAGGAGGTAACAACTACTCCTAGTCATCTCTTCCCTTTCACAAAGCCAAAAATACCCAAGCTTCAGAGCATCTTTTAGAAATCCCACAGAAAGTTTTTTCTCCCAGTAGAAAATTGCTCAGAATTCAACCTGCATAACAACAAAAGGACCATGTCATGGTTTAGCTCCACCAGAACAGTGGACAGATCATACTCAGTCTGTGAGGTTTTGATGTAGTTGCTTTCTGTGCTTGGTGATGGTAGTAAATTTTGAGCAAGCAATTTGGAATCCAAACTGTTTGTAGTTGGACAGCACAGCCATAATATCTCTATCCAGTTTGTACCCAGAGGGAACCATAAATGCCCAGCTGAGCACTCCCACTTCTAGTTTCTTCCTTTTGGGAGAAGAAGAAATCTCTCAGGGAGGACATCATCTCTCCAAGTCACTGTCAGTGTGCATGGGACAAAAGTTTGAGGGATTAAGTAAGAGAGAAAAAAAATCCTTTGTGATCTGAGCTAGCCAAATCCCATAGGTGCATCTCCTGAATAGAAACACTTTTCAAAGACTGCCTGGGGTGATCTGGCTGCTAAATCCTGACCCCAGAGTGAGCAAAGGTTGTCAAAAATAGGGCAGCACTTGGGGAAAATGTTTCCCTTCCTGAGAGATTATGCTTTAAAAATGACCTTTTTTTTTTTGTCCAGAGACACAGGCCTTTCATGTGCCAATGATCTGCTACTTCTCTGAGGGATAAAACCAGACTATGCACGGTTTGCCCCAGAAAGACTGGCTGGTTTCTAGTCTGATAATTCAGACAAAGTTATTAGCTATGGCTCCAGTGTATCCTTGTAATTTTCTACCCTTCTCTGCAGTGTCCAGGCTAGAAGACTCATCACACTACGCCCCTGCCATAGCCTCCAGCAGAGCAGAGTACCTCCAGGAGGGCTCTCTCAGTCCTGCCGATCTTTTCCGCCGACTGGAGAGGGAGCCTAATGCAGGTGTTTAGGTTATACAATCCAGATGTAAATCCAGTGGCACGTCCCTCAGGATTAGACATGTCTGGAAATGAACATTATTGGGCTGATAAGATTTCTGAGCATTTTTTCCACAGGAAACCCACTGATTTTCATCTCTGGGTTTGGCATGCAAGCTCCCTAAGGCTCCTGGAGAGGCATACCTTGGATTGTCTGTGACAAGATATGAACAGGAGAGCTCAGGCTGACACGAAGAGCCAGGCTGGGATGGCAGTTAGGAAGGAAAGAACACTCTATTCTTTACTGTTGACTTTGAAAATGTGCTCAGGGAAAGATTACAATGTCAAGACTGTAATAGCAGTTGCGTAAGAGCCGGCGTTTGGAGTCACTTGGTGTTTGGAGAAAAAGCCAGGAGAAGAGGCCATTCACTTCATCCCTGCCGATATGCCAAATACAGAGGGATCAGCTAAACCGCAGACAAGCCCCTTTTTGCTTTTGTAGCTGTTCATTTTTTCCATCAGAGCTCAGACCACGGAGCTAAAATTCAGTAATGAAAACCTTCCTTGCAGCCTATGGCTTTGCAACACCCTAGAGCAGAATGAGATTGAGGTGAAACGGAGTCGGTCTCCAATTCTCCAAGCGGCAGTGGGACGTGCGATGCTCTGAGCTTTAATCTTCACGCAGATGAAACTGTTGGAGTGGGACTGATTTCCGGGCTGATGTTTCTCATCACTCAGTTATTGAAAGCCTGACAGGAAGCAGAGAAATGTTATCAATTCCCACTGCTCTGACCCATCAGTCTTGCTCTGCTGGCATGCCTGACAGCTCGAAAATGATCAGGTAGCAGCTGCTTTTTGATTTCTTCTGTTATCTCTAATCCACTGTCTCATGAAATGGCTTGTTAATGCTTAAAGGACGTCCTAGTGAGGGGAGTGTGGTTTTCCTTCCAGCCAGCAGGTAGAGCCAGCAAGCCTTGCATCGTGTCACAGGTTATTAGCCATTTCACAGAAACCTGCATAAACAGATAGCTTCCTCTCTCCTTCCTCCCCCAGAGAAAGCACCGAGTCTAACAGTAAAAGCCTGAGTAGGGAATGAAGCGTTTCACAGTTGGAAAATACTTGCACAGGTGACTGTCTGTAATGAAGATTTCAGAGTTAGCTCACAAGTACGACCAGGGGCTGGGAATCATGTTGGATATAAACCAGCATCCAAACCATGCTAGCTCTGTATTTGGCTTATACTTTTGGTAGGAAAACAGAAAAGAAAACCAACAATGCCTTGTTGCTTTCCACAGCATTACATTGCAAGGGCTGGTGGCCCCAGGCAAGGCTGCTCTGGGCATGTTTGAAGCTACAATCCACTTCTTTCCTCTTCTCCACTGCAATCATGACTTTGAGCCATCATGTCCTTTCTTTAGCATTTAAAAGCAAAACCAAGGTGATGTGTCCAGGAAGGTCTTTTGGTCCATGTACTCCAACCACCTATGTGCCTCAGTCCCCATCAGAACTCATCTGTCTGTCTCATGGTCAGGGACATGGTCTTGAACAATGTGTTTTACAAAAGAGTACACTTCATCTTAGATTACACCTTGTATTAGATCTAAGACAAAGCCTAAATAATTCTTCAAACAAGAGTTACATATAAATAAAATACAATACCTTGTGACAGCATATGTACAATGATACCTTTGATTGTTTTGGTGAATCCTCAGGCTATTCTACTTCAGCCTGTGATCACTTTGTTTAATTTCATTTTAATATTATTAATGACAATCTACCTACTCTTGTACAAAACACATAGTTACTCTTTTTTTTTTTTCTCCCCAGTGCTTTTAAAAAACCTTTTGAATTGCTCTCCAATCCAATTTCTAGGCTTTCCCAGTACAGTCAGTTATCTCTGATGGGCACAGTTTTTCAGAAAGAGGTCAAGGATGGTGAAAGTTACTATCACATCACAGGACTTGATAGTGCTACTTTCCCCTCAATGCTTTCTTTTGCTTGCTTTGCAAGGCCTCTTTCAGTTCCCTTGACCCCGCTGCCCTGCTCCTTTCTGCTGATACAAGAGAATTAATAATAGAGCTGCACAACTGCTGGGATATGGCAGTAAAACACACAAGCATACACTCGCAACAGCTCACCCCTCAACCTCCTAAAATCCATTTTCTTTGAGGGCTTTGATCTGGGGCAGGTGGGAAAGAAAGCAAAAAGCCTCTGGGAGAATTATGACCACAGTGCCTTCTTAGGTGGCACTGCCACTTCCTTGGGACTGCCCATGCCATTAATGGCTCCTTTGTGCCAGTGTGTATCAGACCACCAAGGCATTTGCCCAAAGGCTGTGTGTAGAATAAAATGCAACATTTTGCTGCTTCTTTCTGAAGGTCAGATTCATTTCAGTCACACAGCAGTTCATGCACAGGCAGGTTGGGAGAAGTGATTTTCTCAACTCTTCCTTTTTTCTGTGGGAAAAGCCATGGCTCCTCACATTGTATCTGCTCCCCTCCCCCGGCCGTTGATTCCCAATCTCCTCAAACCAGTTGACAAATCACCTTTTTATTTACTTTCCCAAATTCCTCAGCAAAGAGAAATAGCTCATCTCTTTGCACAGTGTCACTGTGACCTCAAAGGCCAGCAGTGAGTAACACCTAGCTCTGCTCCTGAACATTTCATGCTACTGCAGCTGTGTCTTGCCATGTCTGCTAACGTACTGGTAAATCTTCCCATCGTTTGCAGAGGTTATATACTGTACAGGAACACCTGAAACATGCCTCTACTGTACTTCTGCATCTAAGTTTCCAGGACTGGTGAACAACTCAAACATAGCCCTTTGTCAGTTGTATGCAGGAGAAGTCAAAGAACCGTGGAATTTCCTCCCCAGATTATGAAGAACCTTAAAGAATTCATAGAACCATAGAATGGCTTAGATTTGAAGGGGCCTTACAGATCATCTACTGGATGCCTCTCAACTAGACTTGGCTGCTCAAGGCCTCATCCAGCCTGGCCTTGAACACTCCCAGAGATGAGGCATCCACAACCTCCCTTGGCAACCTCTTCCAGAGGCTCACCACCCTTGTATTGAAGAACTTCTTTCTAAGAAGTCTCCAAAACTAGTGTTTTTCATCTAATGGATGTAAAGGAGAAATGAAGAGGCTAAACAAACTCATTGTGACACAGTGGTGCCAGGTACAAGGAAACTCTAATTGCAGCTGAGCAGAGAATAACCAGATGCTTGTACAGAAATGGCCTGCTGCCCTGGAGTGGAGGTTCTTGCTCATCCTTGTTTCCTCTTTCCATCCTCTCAATCCCCTTTTGGCAGCAAAAGCAGCAACCCACAGCCCCAGGGATCTCCCTCTGCTTCTCTGTCCTATGCATCCTGCTCCTGCCACCTCCTCTTTTCCCCTTTGGGCTGGTACTCACTCACAGACCACTGAAATTCAACTGTGCCAATTTCATGGAAAAACCTAGAGGCAGATGTGCAGGACACATTCAAGCTTTTTCTGCACCAGTGAATGCTTTCAAACTACCTGAAGGGTATCCCAGGCAGAAAGTCTGCTGGGTGTGCCTCAAGCAGTGCAAGAGCCATTTTAAACCAAAGGTAGAAATGTGACTGTCAGATTAATCTGACCCCTATCCAGCTGCCCTGCTTTGAAGAGAAACACAGGTGCACTATTTCACCATTTTTCCTGAGTCTCCCAGAAATCCTTTACATGGAAGGCTGCAGATACAAGCACTGAAGGGCTGGGTGTCCAAGGCAGCGTGTGAGTAGAATTTTGATTTACAGCCACAGTGGTTTTGGAAAAGTCATCTATTTTTGAAACAAAAGAAGGAAATAGAAAATAAAAAAGCAAGGGCTGGTGGTGCATCTCCATACAATCTCTTCTGATAAATTCTCAGTAAGGGTCAGCAAACCCCTGTTTTCTATTCAGACTGAACAGAAAACAAATATGCTTGAACCCATGGTTGTTACGCTGCTTTAGAGGAAGCACTCATTGACTTCTCAAATCTCATGCATCTGTGAGTGAAATATTGAAATCGGAAATCGAGAGCGATTTCCTTCCCCAGCTACCATTCGTAGACAACACTGGTCAGTTGTGTAACCCCCTGAAGACATTAAAATGTCTTTCCCTTATGGTAAGAAAAGATTTTCGTTTCCTTCTCTTAAGACATTAATTACAGGGTCACTGACTTTGGCAGATTACTTGCTAAATTGAGTTGCATCCTGATATCCTATATGTTATTGTGATGACCACCCATCTTGACAGCCACTTGGGCTTGACCTGAGATTATCCAACACTGAAATCATGACTCTTTAAAAGGAGAGGATTAATGGCTGGCTTAATGTGATTTAAGATCATTTAAGAAAGCAAGAAGTATTCGCCTTTCTTCAGTTCCTGTTCATTCAGACCTGCTCCTCCTTTGCTTTTGCCATCAGCAATCACACAGCTGCATGTGGACTTGAATGTTTGGTGATCTGGCTTTAAAAGAAATAAAGTAATTAATTGCAAATGTGGTTGAAAGCTGGATCAAGGAAGAGGTCTGAGTCTTCTACAATCGTGGATGTCACTGCAAGAAAGACATAGGAGCAAATGCCCTCTCTGTCATTAGCAAAATCCTGGTGAAGGGTGGGAGAACCAGTGTCTCTTCATGGATTCAGGGATGGACAACAGGAAAGCAGTGAAGATCTGTGAGTCTCAGATCAGGCTATACTGTATGGAAGCTAGCAAAGCAAGGGATTGCATGCATACCTCACCTATCTGACCCAGGCAGAAGCTCAGAAGGAGCAGCAGAAGGAGCTCAGGTTTGTCTCCTCAGAACAACAAATGGTTCATGTGAAAGAAGGCACAGAAGCCGGTCCCCGGATTCTTAAGTCTCTTTCTCATCCTTTTCTTTCACCTTATAGTAGCCTCTGTGTAACATGGATGAAGTGCCATTCATTGGATTTACATAAACCTCCACTCTTCCACTTAATCTTTGAAGCACAACTCATTATCAAACTGAAACAAGCTATTGGCATCTGAAAATTGAGACTTTTTGTCAAAAGACTTGTTCAGCTAATGTTGTGAAGTTGATGATAGACAATCACTAGCTATCACAACAATAAGAGTTAATACAGAAATTCAACCTTCCCAATGTCCGGTGGAAAAAAAAAGTGGCAGAGGGATTGTTATCATCCCACCTGCAAGGAGGGGCTGAAAACTCTGTTGCACCCCAGGGCTGGTGGAGACAACCTCTGGTTGCAGTGTCAGATCTGCACGGTGTCTTTGCAGAGTCGTGAGTCTGGCTGGAGCATTCCTACATCAACAGGCACCATTTATCACTAAGATGCGGCTGGGTTCCAACAGCGACAGAAGGAAAACACTGGCAATGTTTTCATTAAAAGGTACAAAAGATTTGCAGTGTAGCTGACAGAGGCCATATGTGACCTGCTTAGTGTTCAGCAGGGCTGATAAAGAGCAAAAGGAGTGTCCCGTGAAGGTAAAGCTATACCTCACCTTAATGAACAGCAACTCAGGGTAGGAGGTGGGAGAGGATGATCAGATTTCCCCTGACCTGGAGTTCAACTTCTTTGGATGCAACCAAGAGTGGCTGAGATAGCAAGGTATCAGCATAAAGGGGGTGAGAAAACAGGAGGGGAAGCTTAGTCTGGGGCTGTTCACAAGCTGCCAGCATCAGCAGCAATGATCTGCAGGCAAAAAAGTGTGTTTTGCATGTCTCAGCAAAATCCTGCTAGGAGAACCACTGGGATCAGTGCCAAAAAGTCACCTGCTCTCCATACATGTGGACATGAAGAGAGAGAGACATGAGTACACACACAGAGCTCCTCTGCTAGGGCCAGTAAAACAAATTCTAGGACCTCACAGAGATGAAGACAGGGGCTGAAACCAGTTTCATACTCATGGAAGCACTGGCTGACACTGTGCTTTGCCCAGCAGATGTAATTCCTTTCAAAACCAGGCACCTTGGATGAGCAGTATCTGCTGTTTCGTAAATCCAAGCTAGTGAAAGGAGCCAGTATGAGTGAACCTCTCTAAGACTCTTTTGGAGGTGTGGAGGAGCAAAACTCACCCACTCCCACCAGCCAGCCTCGTACATCCATTTTTCACACGTGAAGAACCACAGCAGTAGTCCACCTGCTCCCCAGGGTCTTGGCAGACAAAGCAAGTCCCCTGTCAATCTGGGCTCTGTCTGGAGGCCGAAGAGCTGCATCTCATCTTCTGATTTTATATCCAGAACACACAGAAGTGCTAAGGCACTGTGAGCAGAAACTGAGATTGTTTCTTACAATCAGAACTCTGGTCTTCTCCAACCTGAGACAAGACAAGATGCCCATCAGTAACGTTCATCTTACTGCTAATCTTCCCATCTCCATACTGCATGCACCTGCTACATTTTGCCTGACTTTTTTTAGTTGCATGTTT
Source organism: Indicator indicator (assembly GCF_027791375.1). Taxonomy (NCBI): domain Eukaryota; kingdom Metazoa; phylum Chordata; class Aves; order Piciformes; family Indicatoridae; genus Indicator; species Indicator indicator. Next base: position 23,523,648 of record NC_072019.1, on the reverse strand, counting down.
ACACAATGTCTCGTATTTGTCAACTTTTATTTCATTCTATTGTTTTCAGCTGCTACTGTGAAATCAATTTTAAAAAAAATCTTACTGAAGCAGAGTAGGAGAGATGGTCTGTGCAATCATACCAGATGTAAGAGAAAAAAGAAACAGACCTTGATCCTGTTTCTTGCTGTTGGAAAACACTTGAATATTTATCAAACATTTATCAAGTAACATTAACATCAATAACATCAATATATTAACATTTTATTTATCAACATTTCCTGTGAGTTAAACTGAAGGTCAAGGATAGACTCAAAGTTGCTTCATTCCCTGTAGACTTGAAATCAGGATAACCACAGCAAGCTTGTAACACCAGTCACTGATACACAGCCAGCTCTGAGGCGGCACTTTGCAGTGCTCAGAACAGCCAGGCCAGAGGCTGCAATTGCTCTGGCTGAAGGCATTTGAGTGCCAGTTCACCTGCTGGCTACTGGGCCCCTGGTTGTTGCAGTGTTGCTTGGAAAACACTGCAATTGCTCTATCAATCAGCAAAATGAACCATGGGTGAAGAGCTAAATCTCCCCACAGCTAAAAAGTTAATACAAATAATGATATTTTTAAATGTTATTTATTGTTTGTCCAGGCAGCAGCCCTTCACAGGGCTCTGTGGCTGGAATATGTGTTCAACAGAAATGTTGTGGGCACTTGTTTAGGTGTGTGGGGGGAAGATGTAAAGATGTATGTTACAGCTTCCTGACACACTCTCGTTGTAGATCACATGTGACTTGCCTCACGCCTGCCCTCTGCTCGCCTCCTTCACTGCCCCATCTGTGCAAAGGAGGCTTTGTAGTGCTGGCAGGGTCAGTGATTAATTACACAAAGATAAACAGAGTTAATATTCTTCCTGGATAGAACTAATTACTCAAGTGTTTGCTTTTATAAACCTCAGATTGATTGTCTCAGGGACAAATCAGTCTAATTGAAAAGGCCGTTTGTTTTCAAAAAAGGAAAAATAACACATTTGTGCCTCCTGGGTTTTGGGGGCCTTTTTGGCCCTCTCCTTTGCAAGGAAATGGAGGCAGTGAAAGATCTGGTGCATATTGTTGCTCCCCACACTAGACATTGCAGCTCTCCCTGTGGCTGCATTCCCCAGACCATTCTGCCTCTAACACAAGCAGTTATGTCTCTCACCAGCACTCTGTACAGGATCCTAGGGTGTGTGAGATGGAGGGTGTGCACATACTGAAAGGTAGCCCAGGCCCAACAAGCTCAGGGTTTAGTTGAGCAAAGGCAGGAAGAGAGAAGGGGCATGACTTGGTCAAGAGCACAAGAGTATGCTGATATCTTTTGCTTGTATATTCTCTGAATCAGTTCATGAAGCCTCTTAAATCTGTGAGTCTGAAAAAAACCCTGGCATGTAATTTCTCCTCCAATGCACTTAAAACACTTTATAACCTTTCTGTTGCCACAATCTGTTGTGATATCTCCTACTCTCTTTTTTATGTGGCACCTCAGCATCTCATAGCATTTTGAACTACTCTGTCCTTCCTTGCAGCCCACACTCTCTGATGTCTTCTATCACTGATGTCTCCTTTGCCATTTTGCATTTGGCTCTGTTGTTCTCCAGTAGAGTTAAGCACACAAGACTGAACTCACAGAGAAGCTATGGGATAAGAAAGCAGTCCAAGTGTCATAACAGAAAATTCTGATGCATCTCACAAGCTGCAACAGAGAGTTGGTATAAAATGTATGACTCGGCCTTCCACTTCTGAGATACCTGGTCCAAGAGATTGAAGTAAGGAATGGGAAAATGGGTCAGATCTCAAGGGGGACCTTGATTATTGCTACCCCAAGATGTCCAGGAGTGTGAATTGAGGCTAGGCAGCTGATCTCCAGTTCCTAATCACTGCTTACAGTACCAACCTGCTCAGTTTATGTCTGCATCACTGTTCACATGACCTCTTGTGAGTTCAAGGGAAGAAGTTCTTGCTGTGGAGTTGGGCCTGAGACTGAGAAGGACACACGCACATCATTCAGTTCAGGTTAGTATTAGTTAGGGAACTACGCTGGCCAGGATGACACAGTGGGTGAGTGAAATTCTGTGTATTTTGCCACAGGGAGCAGCAGATCACTTCCCATTTTTAGCTCAAAAGATCTCCCAACAGAGATGAACCCCATCAGTCTGCTTCCTGCTACCTATTGCCTGAGTGAGGCTGTGGGACATGAAAGCCACCTTCCACCCTGGCTAAAAGTAATCAATCTTAAATTATCTGTGCTTAATGATAACTCAGATGAGGAAAAACTGCCTCCCAAGCATGCAATTGCATATAGGCTGAGACGCCGAGGGACAGGAGACATTTCCAAGGAAGGTGATGGTTAGTACAAGGGCAGGAGGTTGATCCGAGGTTGAAGTGGCAGAACAGTCCCAGGAGCTCTCAGAGAAGACATGAGAGAAGTGCCAGAGACCACCAGGGGAGAGTCAGTAGCATGTTTCTGAGGAAGAAACAACAGAGGCTTTGAAGGCAGAAAGAGGTTCAGCTCCATGTGCAAAGAAATTGTCTCCTGCTGCTTGTTTTCTTCTGCTTGTTTGCAGTTGTGCTTAGAAAAACAGAGCAACATGGACATCTTTCTTTAACAGACATACAGAGCACCCACTACTTTGCCAGTGAAAACAAGACTGTGGACACTTTGTTAACTAGGTCTGAAAGGAACAGAAATACCACTGCTGAATTAAGCTCATAAAGAAGTGGAGGGAAACCTCAGTAAGACAAGTGTGGCCCAACTCTATCTAGCACTTGGTTCTAAAGATAAAAGATTTAAAGCAAGTTTCTCCACCACCAAGAAAGCCAGGTGAAAGTATTGCTGCTCTAAAGAATGCAAACCACAAAGCAGATAATACTTTTTCACAAATACCTGCTGCACCAGACAATTAGCCAGCCCTTTCATTAAGCTGTGACAAGGATGATGCTGTTGCCTCCCATGCTTTGACTTAGGATGAGAAAGCCCAGCAGCACCTTGTAAATCCCAGCACTGCTGACAGCCAAAATCAGCAGCAGCTCATTCCCCTGGGAAAAAGATTTGTGAGAGAGGTGCTGAGCTCTCTCCTTACCCATATGCTTTCTGTTCTCACTACATCCACTTTTTCACCTGTTTTCTGTTCATCTTTGTCACAATACTTATGTGTGAGAGCCCAGAGCTGAGGATTTTCCTTTTCCCTTACCCATTTGCCCCTCCCCCAAGAGAAGACGCTTTTAAGTGTTTGAACATGTCCTTTAAAAGGGCTTTTCTCCAACTTCTGGCCTTGTCTTAGCTGTCCTTCCCTTTTGTTCTGGATAAATTATACTGTGTCAAGTGTCCTCAGCAGACTTCTCTGCTCCAGTTCAGAACTGCAATGTGCAAACGGATGCACAGCTGAGAAAGAAAAGTACAGGAAAAGAGAGAAAAAATAATTACTGGACATTAAAAATTGCTGAACTTTTACAATTGCTAATGCCTAGGGAGAGGTGTTTTGTTTTGTTTTTTTAATGTGGGAGGGTTGGGCAATTTTCACAAAATTGCTGGGCTGTTTGGTGATCAGGCAGAAATTCAACTGCAATAACATGTTCTCCTGTTTCCTGCCTGATTATGGAGAGGTTTGGAGGTGAAGCCACAAAGCTTGACACCTTTGATCAAACCTTTCCTTCTATTGGCAGGAGTTTTTACCCTGAGCATGATATGCCTCATTATAGAGGTAACAACAATAACTTTCTTCCTCCAGTTTCAGGGCTGATGCCACAGAAAACACCTGCTCATTGCTACTAATGTTATGGAGAAATGTTGCAGAGCAACAGCCTCTACCCAAGGCTTCGTGGGAGCAGTCATCAGTGGAAATTATCAGAGAGATTTCCCTTTCCCTGCTTCACTTGCTGTTACAATTTCTAGTTGCTAATAATAACCATCATACTGATCAGCAGTATTGCAGTGTCTGTGTATTGCAGAGAAAACCAGTTGGTTTTTTTATAGAGGGGAAAAATGAAAGAAGGAAAGGAAGGGGGTTGCCCTGCACCACACAGTAAACCAGGGGCATGCAGCCAGATCTCTTAAGACCTGATTCAGTGGCACAGCTCAGAGGAAATGCTACCAGGTAACAAATATTTTACAGTCATGCATGCATATATGTACATGGATAATGAGGTTAAAATTGCACGTGATATTTCATAATAGCAATGCAAATTTGCTCATGTATTTGCCAGAATGTTTGCCAGAAGCACCCTGGACTTCACTGTCCAATAGGCAACGTGCTCATGCCACCCATATGCTGGTAACCACCTCCCTCTTCCTGCCACTTCAGTGATCTTATCTCATCATTGAATGCTAAAAGCCAAACTTCAAATCTGAAGTTTTCACAGTGTTTCATAACAAGAGATTTGTGGAGATAAGCTGCCTGAAACCAGTTTAGCTCTACCAAAATCAGGCTGAAATGCATCCTTTTTCCAGGTACTTCTGTTGTTTTTTTAGTCAGTGAGGGAAAGGAAGGGAAGGGAAGGGAAGGGAAGGGAAGGGAAGGGAAGGGAAGGGAAGGGAAGGGAAGGGAAGGGAAGGGAAGGGAAGGGAAGGGAAGGGAAGGGAAGGGAAGGGAAGGGAAGGGAAGGGAAGGGAAGGGAAGGGAAGGGAAGGGAAGGGAAGGGAAGGGAAGGGAAGGGAAGGGAAGGGAAGGGAAGGCCTTGGCTGACTGATGTGGAGAAGTGCCCTGCTGCTGTCTAATCCATTGAACAGGCAGACACCTAGCAGGACTCATGTTTCAATTTTTTAGCAATGCGTAGTGCTGCACGAAGTCAATCCTCCTCCAAAATATCTACAGAACTGCTATAATGGAGACCTCCTTACACTGCTTATCTCACCAGCAGAGTGGAAGAAGTTGGTAACCAAAAAAGCATGCCGTAAATTTTCTGTCTCTTTCTGTTGTATTTGTTTTCTGATACCTTATAATACGGTTCCATCGCCTTGTGTCATGTGCTGAATGCTTTAGGGTGAAAATAAAACTACAGAAATGTGGGGTTTGCTTCAGGACTGCACAGCAGTCGATAGCAGCACTTTGTGGTCAGACATGGCTACTGTAAATTTTATTGAATTTGAAACAGACACTGAGAGGCAAATCACTTTGCAGATGTCAGGGCAATTCAATCTGCAAGGAACCTGATCCTAAAAGCATCCACACTGCGCTGGCTTTCAAACATCAGGAAATTTTAAACATCTAAAACAACTGCTAGAAGTTAAATGTTCTGGCTTATTTACAATCACAACCTTACAGCTCACAGAGTAAAGGATTTGACTCAAGGTATGTACATCCTTCCAAAGGACACAGGAATGCCATAGTGGATAAGGCCAGAGGTCCACACAGGCAGGAATTCACTCTCTAGCAGACCTGACATTAGTTTTCTGGAAAAGGAAATAAAAGGGCAAGAGTTTAGTGATATTTCCCCTGAATAGTTAGTGACTGTGGGCATGGCTGGGAATGTCACTAATGCAACAGATTTCCACCTCCCTGGGTGGCTGATAGTTTTAGCAATGACTGTTTTAATGTCTAAGACAACAGCCAAAGGAACATTGTTATTTAGGGTTGCCATATTTCCATAATAAAAACTTAGCACATTTTAGTTTCAGACTATCTCATTATTGCAAAAGAGTCCAAATGCCCTTTTTTATGGTGTTCTGAACATGTCAGGTTTTGACTATTCCTTAACATGTATATATTTCTTAGAGCAAGGACATGGGGGCGGGGGGGGGGGGATATTTTGCCAAGTAACACCACATTCAGATGAGGTCCCTTAATACAGCTAATTAGAAAAGGACACCTCTGTCATTGTAGTAATTTTGACATAAGGATTTCAGCCTCCACAAAGAAAAAAATAAAAAGAAACAAACAAGGGGAAAAAAGGTGTGTTTTCTTTGTAAATCAGAACAAATCCTACACTGCATAACTACAGAGCTGCACATCCAGGAAAGCTCTTTAGAAAGCAATCATTTGCCTTCAGCCGAACAAAACCACAAATTTCAGGACAGCAAGCTAAATTTTCACTTTGACCCAGTGAATATCCTCAGAATCAACTTCACACACAGAACAGATTAAATAAACCCAGCTTCAAACAAAATATGGGACCAGACTGGAACCTTAGTGAATCAGCTGAGGAAGTGTTGGATTTGGGTGCACTTTCACACATCTGTCTGTACTTTTCACTAATGGGGATACTGGGTGCTCCTTTCTTAAACACCTAATGTTCTGCTCAGAGTTGCATCTTGAACAAACATTGTGTTATTGGAAAAACTGAACACTGATTATGTTGAAATCAGTTAATGGGAAAGCACTGAATGAGCCAGGTTTTCTAAAGGAAGGTGCTGAACAATAAGAGAAAGAAGGTTTTGTCTCCCAAGAACTGAGCCATAGTGGAAGAACTGCAGCATACCAAGTGCAGTTTGCAACACTTTGCTTTTCATATGCTCATTTCTGAACTATTTTCTCTCAGCTTAAAATTTCTTGTAAACTGACTCAGGATAGTGACACGAAAAGCCTGGGAGTTTATTACCTAGATATAGTGATAGCAGTCCTGCTCAGGAAGTCAAAATCAAGAGGCCTTAGTTTTAAGCCAGAAAATCTCTTTGGAAGGTAAGATTGTAGTAATTTTAGAGGACTTGTTCATAGCTTCATAGCATGAACACATCCTGCCACTACATGGAAAGCAAGGCTCCACAATTTATTCCAAGTTATTCTCTTTTAGACCTTCCTCAGAGACAAGCCCCAAGTTTAACATTCGAGACTTGAATCATGCATTACAAGATAAAACAAAGTTTCCAACATCCTCCTCCCTCCTCCAGCCAAATAAAATCAAAATTATTTCAGAAAGAGAAGTCATGAACAAGCCAAACACAGCAGGGCCATAATGCGCAGCCTGACATCGCTGGCTCTAAACAAACAATTGCACATTCATTTTGACAAACATCTGAAGAGCTGCACTGCACAGAAAGAAGTGTCCAGGGGCCAATATTCATTCTCAGGGCAAGTACACTGGCTTTGGTGGAGTTACTCAATAGGTTTGCAGAACCATTGTGCTTCACTCACTTTCAGCTATATCCAAGAACATCTGAATCACATTCTTTTGCTAACTGTTTCCTTTCCCCCTGCACAAGAGCAGCCCTAACAAAAGAAGCAGCAAAAAGATCAGGCTTTGTTTTGCTTTCTGCCTGCTCCAATATTTCAAGTACTTAGAGGCTTTGCTAGCTCCCTTGAACAGCAGCCACTTCTTGGTTTATTCGGCATAAATTATACAATTATGTTTCATATCATCACAAGGCATCCGCAAATGAATAGCAGACACCCCTTTGCACTCAGCCTGTTTAAACAGGATGCCGACAGAGGAAAGAATGTGTAATACAATGACTGCACACCATTTCCAATGGCAAGAGCTCTTTTACACCTGCATAAATAGAGCTGGGCTTGCCTGGTTGCAGAGGCATTGTCTCTTCCAGTTACATGCCCAGCTGTTATACCAACCATTGTTTTCTTTATGGCTTGGTGTCCTGGCTTGTCTTCCACATTGACTTAAACTTTTACCTGAGTGATTACCTTTGTGAAAAGACAGACAAGTAACAGTAGAAAGTAACAATATGCTGTAAAGACATTACTGGGGTCTTAAGCACAGCAGAGAGAAGTTTCACTGAATACATATGCTGCAGCATTTTGGTTGCCATAGAAGTGAAAAGGAACTTGTTCCAGTTCCTCCACTGGCTGTTGCGAAATTTGCTATAAATGATCCCAGCAGACTTCAGATTTTACTGATCACTATAGGTCTGAGCTGTGGCTGAACACCTCTGTTCATAGTTCAGGTGCAAGCCATAATCTTCAATTTTCATCCATGATCACTTCAAAGGAACTCTGCCTCCTCACATCAGCTCTCAAGAGAGCTTCAGTGACTTTTGTTTTTCCCTCTAATGGGGTCTGGCCCAGATGTTGCAAATAGTGATGCAGAGCTTGGGAACTCAGACAGAACATTGAAATAGACACTGAAAGCCTTTTCAAGCCTAGCCTAAATGCTAGGTTTGTGTTCAGATTTTCTGATCTGTTCCTTAAAATGACTATGGATGCCTAGACTTGTTCAGGTGAATGACTCAGCAAATCCTGCTCCCAAACTTAATCCGAGGGGGGAAGCTCTCCAGAAACAATGAGGAACCTTATTCTATCTGAAGTATTAGAGATGATTACACAAACCTAGCCATGCACAACTTGTCATGAATGCACTGGTGGAGGAAAAAAAAAATAGAAGAAACATGAATTCTCCATTCACTGAGGTAAAGATGGGTGAAAACCCACATCATCAGCTGTCAACTGCCACTGGATGATCAGAAGCCTGATATTTAAAACAGACCTTTAAACCAGATGTAGTGTTAGATTAAGAACTATAAACCTTTTTAATTGTTTGGCACTATGCAAGGAGCAGTTTGTTTAATTAGAAGTATTTGGCAACTCATTAGACTATAAAATGTTTGACAACATGCCAGTCAGACCTCTGAAGCGGTAACAGCAACACAGGACTTGTGCATGTTGTACATTTTGTGCCACATGGAGGGTAGATCTCTTAAAACTGAACCATTTTTAAATGGAATTAATGGCTGGGGAAGTTGCCAGTCGAGCAAGGCAACTATTTTGCAAAATAGCTACTGCATGAGCAAAGTGAGTGAAGGATTTTCCCAGACAATATGCAGCCAGGACTCCTCTAACCTGTATCCTCAGCACTAGAGTGCATGGTCTTACACACACAGGGAACCTCTGGATCTTTTTTACTAACCACAGCATTTATCACTCCCTGGTTACATGACTCAAAGCATCTCTCTTAAACCAGCATTTAAATGGGCTACTCTCATCGGGTTGGAGAGGTGGAGAGATAAAAGACATTAAGATAAAATGCTACTCCTACAGTGCATTAGCTTTTCTGTGATTGTGAAGAACAAGATACTACAGACAACGTGAACCCTCCCCAGATAAATATGGGTGAGCCATTCCCATGCAGACATTTCTGCTCATATTATCATGTTTCCTGTGTGTGTTTTCAAAAGTGAACGTTTAGTGGATACCAGCACAGCTCTCTGCCTTTTCAGAGGGGTAAGCTGACTTCATTGCATTGAACAAGTGGATACAAAAATAAACAGTGACAATTCAGTAATTTCACTGATTGGAAATGTGAAGGGAGCAGGTCCTTTGGGGTTATATCAGGTAATTTGGTTTCCAGTTAAAGCAGCTTTTCCCTGTGTATTTTTTCTGGCCCTTCTGATTTAGTTCTAGCAGAGAAAGAAAATGGGAATAATGCAAAGTACATGCACAGAGCTGCTCAGTAAATGTCAGTGCATGGTTTCATGTTAGAAATAGGCAAGTTGGAATCCAGCTTGGCTCAGCAAAGCATTCTGATACTAACAACTACATTTCTGGCATGAGACAAATAGCAACTAATAATTTTGATTTCTTTCCTTTTGTTCTTCAAATGCTAAAATGTTATGTCCGGGATAACATTCTGATTTGCTGTTTGAGCCTACAGTACACATTAGTTATTACACTACATTAACATGTGCATCCATTCATACTTAACACTGAATGGAAGTATCACCATCAAGGTGATTCTCAATAAAGACATTTCAAACTCCTGGAGTCCTTTGCAGACTAGAAATTTTGAGGTTTTGGGCAGTTTTCATTAAGAGCAGATATAAGCAAACTTCCTAAATCTTCAAATTGTAAACGTTTGGGTTGTTTGTTTATTTGACAGCACACAATTGGGTAATTATTTATATTCAGTATTATTCCCTGACATTGTTGCTCTTTTTTCTTCTTTTTTTTTTCCTCAGTAAGTTGATAAACTCAGTATATCTGATTTCCACTCCTTCTTTAGGTTGCCCACTGTGCTGTCAGCAAGTCACTTCAAATTTCTGTGCTTAAGTTCTCTACCAGGAAAACCATAAAGCCTGTAATAGAGTTAAAGACCTAGAGAGACATCACCAGCATATTTTCTTCCATCCTGCTTTTAAAGCCCTACAGTGACGGAGACTCCAAACCCTTCCCAGGCAATCTATCCCTGTGGGTTTTTTTCCTTGCCCTTAAAAACTTTTTCCTCCCATCTAACCCAAACCACCACTACTGCAATTTAAGCCCATTGCTTCTTACCTTATCCCTAGTGGATACAGAGAAGAGTTCATTACCTCCTTCTTTGCAGCAGTCTGTAACATATTTGAAGACTGTTATCACGACTGTCTCACGGTTGTCTTTTTGCTAGACTAAACAATCCAAGTGCTGTCAATCTTTTCCACAGAAGTTCTATTTTCAGAACTTCTCATCATCTTTGTCATTTTCTGCTAGATTTTCTTTCATGTAGACACCATCACACTGTCTTCTGTCTGCCACCTTCCTTGTTTTTGTCTTTGTTATCTGCAATGACTTTTCTCCAGATGCACAAGTACCAGCTGGCACAATTCAAGCTTGGGGTGGCATTGCAGTGCTGTTGCACCACTAGTAAATAATAACAGCACATCATGAATCAGGTCACTAGAAGTTACTGACATAACATCAGCACAGCTATAGACATCAGAGCTCTGCATTGGAACATGGAGACATCAACAACAGTCAGCTGAAGCTGATCGTTGACATGAAAGACTTTGCTTTGCTTTGCTCTGCTTCAGTTTATTGTTTTACTTTTTTAAATTATTATTTTCAAAGAAGAATTCTAATGAAAAAATATTAGAATGGGGTCTATAAGCAAAACATCACTGGGATGTAGGAAACTCCTCAGGAACTTGGTTGCCTTTGAAAAATATTGAGCGGCATAGTTTTCTTGTCAGGTCAAAATAGTGATTTTTTTTTTATTAAAATCATCTGCTTAAAAAATCTGAAACTGTTGGGGGAAAAAAATGCCTAACTATATGGAAACCACCACCCAGGTCTTTAACTTGTGGTATGAATGCTATTTCCATCTGGGTCTTTAGCAAACATTGCAGCAATACAAAACTCAAAACTAGTATCACAAGCAACAAGCTTTACCACATCTATTATATTCCTAAATATACTCCCCAGAGTCACCATGAAGTGCCAGATCTAACACTCTGGGGTGACTAACATTTACAGTCTTACTCTGTATTACAGTACCACAAGGTGTCTATTACATAAATCTGGGCTGCTTTTTCATGCCACATAGATCTCTGAATAAATACAACTTAAAAGGGAAGATAATTATTTCAGCACAAGTCTTAATGTGGAGAGTTGGAAAAAGGAGGTAAATATTTATTCCTGCATTTATTTCTCGGAAAGATGTTTTGGGTATAAACTGTTCCAGGCTTGTAAATTCCCCTCTGAAAGCTAGTCATATCTCACATAAGCTCAGAGTGCACTTTAATTTCAGATAGGGTATACATGCTTCAGAGACTTCTCTGGCTCTGCCCTAAAGGTCTTCAGTTTGCAAAGCTGAGCTAGAAGTATCCTGACAAAAAGATTCTACGCGTGATTTGTTTTGGCTTTTCCTTGCACTGAGCTTAGAGGAGGAAGAAGAAGATTAGAAATTAGAAGAACTGTTTCAGATGATTCCTCCAGTGTTCTCTCTTGCTGGCCATGATCAGAAATAAGAAATGCAATAGAAATCAAAACTGAGCCACTGTGTATGTTAAAAGGGCATGCAGGGAGTTATGGGCAAAGCATCCCAGTGAACCCAGTTTAGTCAAACCCAAGTGACTGGGGTCCACCCAGAAAACACTTGATTTAAGTCTCTGCTCTTGTGCAGGAGATCATGCACAGCAGGGCCACTGTGACAATCTCTGGATTCTCTTGCCCCTCTGCCTCACTGCAGGTCTTGCTGATAGCAAATAAGATTCTGCCGTTTGTTTTTGAATTAAGGTAAAATATGGAGTAGTTAACTTTTTCTACTGGTTATGTAATTCAAAAAAAGGCCATAGCAGTGGTGTGCTACAGTGGGATTTTGGGCCACTGCCACTCTTCTCTGCAGGCACTGGACTCTCAGGAACAAAGCAGGCAGTCACAGGGCAAGCAGTCCTTTATTTTGCTTTGCTGGGTATGACTCTACTAAACAGAAGTCTTCCGTGTTTATACTAAAAATAAATCCTGTTTAAAAAGAGACTCTAAAACCTTGGGGGAAAAAAAGCCAAACAAACAAACAAACCAACAGCCCTCTCAATTTTTTTTCTGAAGAAGCCTGTCCTGCCTCATGGATTTTGTGTCCTTTTCATTGCTTCAATAGCCACACTGCCTGGGAATATCCTTTTTCAGCAGACAGCCTTGAGCACTGTACCTGCTGCATCAAAACCTCCTGTCCTGAGGTGATCTGAGCTGCAAGTTGAACGGAAAATGAGCTCCATTCATTTCTGGATGTAACTGAAAACTGCTATGTTAAAAACAGGTTGGATCCTCAAGTTGGTATCTAAACTGTTCCTCCTGGCTCTCAGTTGATCTCTGGTGAGCCTTCTTGCTATACCTGTGGGAATCCCACTGACAAACAGCAGCAATAATTCACCACTGTCTAACATTCACAAGGGCTTGGGACCTTTTGTAGATCCCACTCTCTCTGTGAGCACAAAACATATTTGAAAAATCATCGTCCCAAAGAGCTTGCTATCTAGTTGGCAAAAACAAAACAAAACAAAAAAAAAAAACCAAAAAAACCAACCCACAACCACCTCTGGAATCACAGAGGAGTAGGGTTGTAAGCATAAGAAAAAGACAGGGTGTTTTTTTAAAATAAAACTCTAGTACTGGGAAGTACTGAACCTGTTAATACAGCACTAACTTGGTTACATACATGGGTTTAGCCTTTAGTTTGGACGTCTTCAGCTGCCACAGATCTGTGTGTTTTATTGGTGGCCAGGACCCAGTGCTTTTATGAAAGAGGATCAATTCAGACAAATGCCAGGTAATGACAGAAATTTCCCTGGTATCTCCCATCAGCTCTGCAAATCTCCTTTGGAGCATCCTTCCCCTCTAGCCAGTGGAGTATCTCACATGTGCAGTGAGGCACTTCAACTTAAGTCAAAGGGAGAGGGCTAGGCATTTTCTGTCTGCCCATCCCAGTGTCAGAGGAGACCTCCTCGTCCTCACAGCTCCTGAAAGGTTTCTGTTAATCAGTGAGACCTTGTGCTTTTCCTCCTGGCGTCAGCAACTTTCGCCTTTTATCACATTTGCTGCTGACTCCTTCCAGTCTGCTGCTTCTTGCAGCTGTCTGCCAAAACCAATATTCTCACAGCTGCCAGAGGCAGCTTAGACTGGCACATCATAAAAGGCAGCAAGGGCCACATTTCCAGATTAAAATAAACCCAGCCACTTCAGCGCCTTCTGACAATGTGCTTGACATGCCTGTGCCATGGTCTCACTCCTTGGCTCTGACAAGACACAGACATGACCATGGCAGTTCATGTGGGCACCTTCATCGCTCCCCATATGCCCACCAGGAGTGGCCCTTAGTGGCCCTTACACAGTGCCATAGATGTAATCCTGCTCCTCCCTCGTGATTCTGTGATTCTTTCCTTGGGATTACAGTTGAATACCATACTAACCTTGTTGTCTTTGGTGGGACTTGCCTCTTAGACTTGCCATGACTAGGTGCATCTAGTCTTAACTTATTTATTGCCATCTGCTGATACTGGGTGGAAAAGGAAGAGACCTTGACCGTTCCAGTACAATACATCTTGTTTTGAAAGAAGCTTGCCCTCTGTGTCCATTCACAACTGGTAGTCAAAGGGAAGAGCAACTCTACACATTCCCAGCCAGCACTACATTCTTCTTTTCTGAGAAAAAATGATGAAACTGGCACAGCAGTCTGCAATTCCAGAAGACAGGAATTCCTAACCCAGGTGGTCCTTTCCCATTTGCTGTTCCAAAGAAAACTTTGGCTCATGAACAATGTCTGACAGGAAAGAAACTCAGTGCAAAACAAAAAGACTCAGCCCTGGGCAGAGCAGGATAAACAGTGCCTGAACTTTCTGCTTTGGGTAGAGAATATATTCACAGGCTTTGAAGGCCTCTTTGCATTTTTACTTAAGTCAGTTGGTAAAGTAATTGGAAATTCTCTGGGGAAAGGTCCAAGGGCATGTGTTCATGGGTCACTGAGGGTGAAAACACTTAATCTCGGGCGTAGGGTATCAGTCAGTGTTTACTGAAAACTCATCTTGCATGGACACAAACCTCTGCATGTCCTTCTTTAGCATGCTCATAAAATGATGTGGCACACTAACCCCTTTTAAGGATCAACAGTGATCTAGGGGACTGTCTTTATCTGTTTCTACTTCTGATACCAGAAAGCAGGCACAATGTTTGGGGGCAAATGCAAGACTACCTTACTGTTTATCTTCCCCCATTCCTACCTTACTGCTCTTCTCCTCTTTGGCATACTACAAATGAGTTAAGCTTTCATCATTCCCTCCTGCCACCTGCCTTCACCCCATACTAGGACGTTTTAGAGGTTGGTTTGTGGGCTCAGTAAAATTTTGCAGGCACCAATAAGCATTGTCCAACCTCTTGACTGCTAACATCAGGCCAATATGAGTGCTGCTATGAAAATCATTGGATGTTTCCCATCACAATACTCAGTAGCCAGTTGCTGTACAGCTTGCCAGACATTCATTATTTGAATGGAAGTCTTTTTTTTTTCCATACTTCTAGTGAATCTCTTTTGAAAAGAAGGCTTGAAAATTGTCTGGAAAATGTCTTTAGGTATAGCTTTTTGTTTTCAAATGAAAACTAATCCAGGTTTGATCTGGTGAAATTAGAGACAACACCATGTCTGGAGGCAGAAGCTGGTTTTTAACCAAGGTTCATATACTATATTTAAGGATTTCTCTATCAGCTACAGTTAGTAGGTTTAATCAAGAACATTTCTAGGTCACTTTCATTCTGCCTCTTCCTGGACCTCTTCATTTGTCGGAAAATCTTTGGGGATAAAAAGCTTTTCCCTGTCTCTTCTAGGTTTTGGAGACACATCTTGTGCTGGGTAGCTTATCCACCCATACCATCTTTATGAATTGGTGGTGGGAATGACTGAAGCATTTCAGTGGAGGTAAAGTGGAGCAAATAGATTGTTTGATACATCTTCCTTACTCACAACCATTCAAATTCCTCAGAATTCAGGAAGTTATAAAAACAGTGAGTTGAGTCTCTCTCTAGAAGTGCCTGTGTCTCTACATCGAGCATGGAAGGAGCTCAAACATTGCTTAGATTAGATGTCTAAATTTTGCATGGGTAATGTCAGTGCCAGTGTGAAAGAAAAGTCCCTCACAAATCTTGGCTATGGAAGCTGAGAATATTATGGGTTTCAATCAACTGCTACTTGTATGTTTCAGTAGCAAAAAAACCTCCTATTTATACTATTTTTTTTAACTTCTTCATGCTGTTTTTTTAATTTCTGAGTGAAAAAAATTCCCATGAGAAGACAGGGCATCATCTCATTCAAAAAACTTCCCTAGAAATGGATGATTTCAAAGGATACTTTTGCCAGGAAAATGAAGATAAAATATTTCCCACCAGCATTACCCTCTGTGTCAGCCAGGGTGTTCCTCAAAGAAGTTGTCTTTCTGAATTTTCTGTGACTTTGTCTTCTCCTCAGCTGAATGCTGTCTCCAAACAAAAAAAAATTTGGAGTCAAGCAGTCTGTCAAATGGCATGTCTGGGTTCCTTATCTAGTCGGTTTAGAAAGCAAAGTATTTCCAAATACACAGTGATCTCCTGTATCCGAGCTGTGGTGTTCAGGCTTATACTCTAGACAGGCTCATCACTCTCTTCTCCTCATTTTAGAAGACAACTTTTAGACAACTACAGTTATAAGAAATGAATCTGAGCCTCCTATGATACTCCTCAGGATACTCCTTACATTTGGATAAGAACTAATTGTAACCTGAGAACACCTTCCATTCCATTAGGGGAAAAATTGGTATTCTCCTCTTCCGCTCTGACATGGGATAAATCAAGAATGTGAATTTCCCATGAGTCGGATGGTTTTTTCCCATCCACTGCTATGTTTTATGCTGAGATGCTATATGTGGAGTTGTGCAAGGATGAAAGCTTGCCAAAAATATCAGCTTTTGCTAACCAGCATGACAGATACAATATATGCAGTACAGATGGAAGACGGCACAACACAGACACTTTTATAGCATGAAGATTCTCAGCGCTGTCAAAAGCAGAGTGCAAGAACAATGGGCCTGACTTTCCTCCCGTCTGCCCTGGTGTAAATCAGATATAAAGCCAGAAGACCTGCACCTCTATAAAACCAGGAATTGAGAAGAACTAAGAACTGGACCCATTTCACCTTCTAATCCTTCAATAATTCAAGTTAACACCATGTTACAGAGCAATTTTTCTGAAAGGCTAGGGGAGAAGTGGGCTTAAGTCTGATGTAGAAATTGAGTGTTTTAATAAATTCCTCTCCTCCCCTTTTTTCATGCTTAAAGCTTCTGAAACTTACCAAGTCTAAGTTACAAAACTAGATATTCTTTCAGGAGAAAGCAGTACCAGCCTGACTACAAAACCTGTCATCTAGTCAGTGCCATTCAGGTTCTTTCCCAACTGCTGTTTCTCCTTCCACCCTCAAATTTCAGAAAAATCTTGATGGTCCTCAGCCTGTCACAGTCCTTAACCTACTAGAAGATGTTAAATTGATACAGGAACAACATGAAAAGAGATGACTAATAATCATAGAATCATTAAGGTTGGAAATGATTTCTAAGATCATCAAGTCCAACTACCAAACCAACACTACCATGACCACCAAACCATGTCTTGGAGCTCCACATATATGCTTTTTTGAACACCTTCAGGGATGGTGACTTTACCATTTTCCTGGGCATCCTGTTCCAATGCCTGATCACTCTTTCAGTAAAGAAGTTTTTCCTAATACTCAATCTAAACCTCTGCTGGTGCAACGTGAGGCCATTTCCTCTTGTCCTGTAAATAGTTACTTGCAAGAGAGCAACACCCACCGCGCTTACAACTTCCTTTCAGGTAGTTTAGAGACCAAATGGGAAAGAATAGAAGGGGAGTAAAATCATGACTGATCTGCAGAAGAGGAAAATAGAGTACTCCCTCTCTTCCAACACCAAAATGGAAAGAACAAAACTGGAAAGCTGAAGACAAAGTTTTAAAAGAAATTGGTGGTTCTTCATAGAGCATGTAGTTAAGCTGGGGAAACACTTGTCCCAGAAAAGGATTACAAAAGTTCAAAAGGTTTTTTTTGGGAAAAACTCTAAATCTGTCAATAAATGCTAAATAAGCCAATGCCTGAAACATATCATACTGAAGTCTGAGGGGTATTCTGTGGAAATACAGCCTACATATGCTCCCTGGATCGTTATCTTGGGCATTCAGTGCAAGGTGACTTTGAACAGAGGGGTGGACCTTTGGCCTGCCTGTGCATGGTTGTTCTTATTGCAATGTTCTTACAGGCAACCTGCTGGGGCAATATCTGCATCTCTTGATCTCAGAATGGGTATGGCTGCAGAATCCACACCTACTTCCAAGAACGACTCTTGACTTGTGTTCATCCCCAGATGTCTGGCATTGCACACTGCCTACTCAACAAGCCAGTTGTAGGAGACCTGGCTGAGTCTCAGGTTCACATGGTAGCTTCCTTCCTTCCTTGTTGATCCTGTCAGTCCCATATCCTGCTTTCAGCTACAGAGCGACTCAAAATCCTTTTGACACCTCTTCAAGGCTGTGATCCAGAACCCCAGCCTTAAATAATCATGCTATCTGAGCAATTTGAATCATGGACAAAGAAAGAACAAAGTGAAATCCACTCTCTGAGCCCAGCTGTGTACATAACATACGTATTTTACAGCCTAATCCCAACAGGGCATTGCAAGCCTTGATTGATTGAAGAAGCCAGAAGATATTCTCCACAGGAGAGTGCAATTCTGGTATACAACACATCTATGCAGAAGAAAACAAGGCAGATGAGAAGAAATAAGAGTGACATTGCTAGAGGATGAAGGCAAAAAAAAACCTGGCCTAAGCAGGATGCAGCAAATTTCCCAGCAATACAGAATCAGAAAAATTAAATCCTTCTTGAAAGAGAGTAGAATTGAAGAGCTAAGGGTCTGTGCATGCTGGGGAAAGGGCCAGATGACTGACTTCAGAATGCCTGAAATCAGACATCTGTTAAGGATTGTACGTGACAGACTCTTTGCAGGGAGTTAATGAGGTCACTAGAAATGGCACAACATAATAAATTTAATGAGGCAATAAAAATAATTATAAAATGGCCTGGCTTGTAAGAGTTTGGATCTGAACTTCCTCACAGTTCAGGCTGTTTGGATTGAAGGCTTTTGGTCTGGCCCATATAAAGGGAAGGGTGAGGAAGTAAACTGGAATTCATATCTGTTCTCTGCCTTTGACATAGCTGGATGTGTTTTCGGGACAGTGTTTAGCCTATTCTCATTTCTCTTTTGTTTTATGAAGCACAAAGGTTGTATGACACCCACAACAGCTACATAGATTGAATCTGTTTAAAGTAGCAGGTATTTATACTCTCTGACAGTGAAGACCAAAAACTGCTGAACAGTTATCTGAGAAGAAAGATGTGAGGCTAAAAGCCATTCGCCCTCAAATACTCTAAAACTGGAATTTAGCCATGTAAAATGTACACAGTGCAATCCACTGTGCAATTCACCTGCTCTTCAGAACTTGCAAATCTTTTAGTGTATAGCCTTTAATTGCCATCTTCACTGACCTGAAAGTTTTTCAGCTGTAGGAATTAGAGGCAACACAACTTGGATGTATTTTAAATACGGAGATAGACCTCTCCCCCATCTAGAACTCTGCTGTGATCTGGTAGCCACAACTACCTCAAGCCTTGGAGACTCCTGAATTATTAATGCTAGTCTTAAGCACAGTAAACTCATTTTAATGCAATGATGTGTATTAATTAAAGACCTTTCCTTCAATGATTGTTCAGATTTCCTGAAAGTAACCTGTATCCATCCTCTGGGACATACATTCTGGCCACAAGACTGTTACCACTGCTTTGTTTTTTTAACAAGAACCAGACCTGTTTGGGAATCATCATGGAAAGAAGACTTAACAAACTGTATCCTGAATGGAGAATATATGTCTTCATAGCACATTGCTTTTACAGTAGTAAAAGAGTGTGCTTGAGGCTTTACTCTCAAGGTTTGAATTACATTATAAACAGACGATGAAAGTTTGAATACGGATGAAATGCTAAGTTCTAGTTGTCTAAAGTAGCTACATTAGGTATCATCCTGCATGAATATATGTAGTATTCCAGAGTTAAATACATATTCATTAAGTCAGTATAGCAGTTACTTCTTGGGGACCATCCATGGTACAGCTCAAACTGATGTTAAAGCTAGAAACCCTGCGGCATTCCCTCACCTGTCCTCTGCCACCAATCTGTACAACCATGGCAGCCCTTTCTGGTGTTCTGGTCTTGTATCACTATCACACATGGGTAGACTGGGAAACAAATATGTTAAGAAAGATAAAAAATAATGAGTTTGAAGTTAGGTAGGCTAAATTATACACTCCGCACTTCAGGCTACTGAAAGTGCACATGTCAATTGCACAGCCTTCACTGAATAATTGATTTCAAACTTACTATTGATCCATTCAGAGCATATGCTTCTTATTTCAGGTATTAGCACAACCTGCCTCATAATGCATCTGAAATGTGGGCTTCTTTGCATACCTGATCCAGGCTAGGAGACCTCATTTCCCAATGAAAGAAAAACGCTTCAAGGTTTTAGTGGTTTCGCTGAGCCAATTGGATTAAAAAACATCATTAACACCTCAACACAAAGACTTTTGGACTCTGCTGCTGTTCTTAGGAAAAATCGCAGCAAGTCCAAAATCAAATAAGGCCAGTGCTGCAAGTCCAAATTCAACTGAAGAAAGCAGAAGCACTTTCATACTGTCAATTTAAAGGTGTCATGTGTCAAAAAAAAAAAAAAAGGTAGAAATATGCAATGGAGACATCTTCGTACTTTGTACACATACAAGACTTGTCTCAGGCAGTAACACACTCTTCACACACCTGCCTTGCTCCCTTTTACTTATTTAACTTCTATTGCTGTCTCTTATCAGCTGTTTGATCCCATGGCATCAAACCTACCAATATCTGCTCTCACATTCAGAAATACCTACCCTGGCAGGGGCAGTGGAATGTATGGCACAATGCTGAATCCAAACACAGTGAAGGTAAATTATGCTATAAGATCTGTGAGCAGCAGGGGAAGCAAAAGAGTTCCATTGCTTCTAGTCTGGTAGGACGGTGCCTGTTCCCCAGCCTTACTGAGAGCCCATGCATGAGCATTGCTTCACACTAAATGGGTACAACTTCAGCACCTCAAGCCAGTGCTCTGCAGATCTAAAACTAAGTATCACCTGACTTGAGCAGGGGAGTTGTCACACTATTGAATGGAGCACTTTTCCTAGTGAGTGGAACACATGTTTATTTTGTCACATCATTTGTAAATCTCCAGTAATGGTGTAAGATTTTTATCTCCAACCTTTTTTTTTTTTTACGTTGGGTTTTCAACAAGGTAAATGAAAAAGCCATCTCACTTGGCTGAGTTACAGAGCATAACTTCAAGGGCATTCTTCTACTTCCAACCTTCTGTTGCTTTTGACATAAATCTTGGGAGCTGGACTACTTAGAAAGCAGCAGGATACCCCAGTCAACATTTCCTATTCTTTCCTTTCAAAATATTCTTGTTTTCATTATAAGGTACTCTCAGAAAGGAGAAGGTTTTATTAATTTTTTTCCCCTGTATTGCTACAAATATGAGGAGATCAAGAGCAAAACCCATGTCAGACAAAATCTGCTAGTGCTAAAAGTGATCCATTGAGTTGTGCTATATTTTGCATGTGTGTATTTAACCTCCTTGCTGCTACAGGATTTTTTTGTTACTCTTTCTTCCCCCTCTTCCAAGTGCTGATGGAGTTTTAAGATTCCAAGGCTAAGATATTTTAAACTTCAGTATTAACTGCATGTTTCCTCTGGGATATCCTAGGTAAACTAAATGCTGGTTTTCTTGGCATGCTCTGCTGAGACTTTATTGCTATCAACATTTTCTGTGTCTCAGTTCACGTGGCAGCAAAGTTCCTCCTGAAAGTTCAACAAAACCCACACTAAGAAAAAGACATTCTCCCCTCATTTTAAGCCATTATAAATTAGGCTTCAGACATGTGGGAAATTAGGGGAATTATTGCAATACATTTGTACAGAAGATCCAAACATGGGAAGGTATGGTCCAGGACTCTGGAGATCATAATGTTGGACAGAAACAAGATACAGAATCATAGAACAGAATCATAGAACCATTTAGGATGGAAAAGAGTTTTGAGATCATTGAGTTCAACTGTTAACCTGACACTGCCAAGTCTGCCACTAAACCATGTCACTAAGCACCACATCTATACATCCTTTAAATATCTCCAGGGATGATGATGTCACCACTTCTCTGGGCAGCCTGTTCTAGTGCTTGACAACACACTCAGAAAAGAAATTTTAGAAGAAACATTTGCCTGTCATAGAAATATTTGTATGGAAACACAGATAAGCCTATGTGTGGGAAAAAATAAGCATATCAGGTAAAACTTGACTGACAGGTATGATAAAAACCCTGCAGAAAGGGTATGACAGAGAGCTCTGACATGTCACTTTTTTGTTATGGTCCTAAGCTGCTTTAAATGCAGCTGTAACACCAGAGAGCAAACACAGTCTCTATTTTGAGCACATGCATATGCACATAAATGTTGGAATGCATGTACATGAATTTGTGTCTTGTTCTGAGAAGATCTACCTACACCAGCAAGATGTCATAGAGGTTCTCACAATTGTCATTGCTGAGCTTTCCAGGCTTTTGTAATTTTTGCAACACTTGGGCTGCTAAGCTTGGTGGGGTTTATGTTACCACATGCTCTCATGCCATGCATCAAAATAAAGGAATAAATCCTAACAAGCACCCACGTGCATGTGGCATTTAGGGTTCAGAAAAGGAAAGAAGGAGATTCCACCACTTCTGTTGGGAACTGCTTGTGGGAGGCAAGGCTAGAGGCTGAATTCAGGCATATATTTGTTACAAGTGATGGTACCAGTAAGGTGGGAATTCTCATTCATTTTAGACTGGATCTTTCAGTAAGAACATTTCAGAGGATGATATTGTTTAAGAGTAATTAGTAGATATTTTTTAAAAACTAACCCACCATTCCCCCCAATCTAATCAAAGCATCTTAGTATGAAAATACAGGTAATTACTGGGAATTTATTTGACTATGTAAACAACTCCACTTGGAATAAATTTTGAGTTTTGTGGCTGGACTATAAATATTTTACACACAACTTTCCGTATAATCAGCCTTCAGCTGGGGCCTGAGTGAATAACTGATCTGTTTCAGCTCACCTTCCCATCTGCTCAGCTCTGGCAGTGCTGTCTGCCTTGACATCCTGCTCTGCTGTTTCTCTAAAAACATCACCATTCACGATGCCCTGTTAGGTCCTTTCAGAAGGCTCAGTCTCTCAAGGATGTCTTCAGTTATACTGTTAAAAATTCTTCTTAGAGATGATATAGTCTTTCATTGGAAAGAGGAACTTTTGTAGACCAGACAAGTATGCCTGTTGGAAATTAATTTACAGCTGCTGGCAGAGGAGGCACAAAGGTGTTAATCTATGATGAAGAAAGGCAAATTTATTATGTTTAATTTTATTTAGTTTAAAGGCATGAGTAAGTCAAATGTCTGTCACACTCCTGTGGTCAATATCTTGGTGGGGGAAGACTTTATATTGAGTGCTCTTTGAGAAGGGGACTTCTTCAGGGCTTCCTTATGTAGCAGAAAAATATCTGACAAGTTACTGTTATAACTGCAACAGCACCACAATAGAAAAAAGTTCCACTTGGAAATTTTCTGTAGAGACAGGTTTGAAGAATTTTCTAAAATGAGAAGAGTCAATGGACAGAATTTTTCATGTTGAGAATGAGATCTCACATGTGAAACAACTGCAGATGAGAAAAAGGAACCATCTTTACAACATTAGTCATCAAGAACTCTCAATTCCCAGCACTATGCTCTTCCATAAGGCAAATGGTTCTAGGTTTGTTTCCAAGTGCCAAAGCCCTCTACAGGACTGGATGCTTATGTCAAGACTTCTTCTCACATGGGGACATCTCTCATCCATGCTCATAAGTACTCTATAAGTTTAGGTGTCCCCATGTGCTCATGAGTGCTTCCTGGTGCCTTGACTCTTTGGAAGTTTCTTTTGGAAGGGTAATAAAGAAAAGCACAAAACTGCAATATTTACAAACATCATCTGGTCTCACAGTTCACTATACAATATGAAAACAACATGTAGCTGGGTATCAAGGCCATGACAGCTGCAGAAAGCCACATCTTTTTCCAATATCACTGCTTTGAGGGAGGAAAAAATGTCTCCTTTCTGAGCTCTTCTGGATCTCTGATTTGACTCAGAGTCTACAAGGAAGGTCTGCAAATCAAAATGTATTAGTGAATACTTGGTGAGTTATTTTGCAAAGAAAGTACAGATCATTAAAGTCAAGTTCTCTTCTGTTTCTAATCACTTCTCCCTTAAATTAATCCCTTTACAGTAAGAGAAAATACAGAATGAGTGAATGGCAGGGTCTACAGAGCAATGGTCATGAAGATGAAACAAAGAGCAGTTGATGCTGGTCAGGCCTGGACTAGGCTTGAGGCTAATTGTGTGGCTGACAAAACACAGGTGGGTCTGAACTCAGCACATTCCTTAGTGCATAGGGAACACAGTTTAAAATGGTAGGAGAAACGCAGATCTGAAAAACCCACACAGATCTGAAAAACCCAGTGATCTGATTTGACTCACATCAGTCCCTCATCTGCTGTGTCTAAATAGGATCACTGGAAAAAAAGCAGCAAAGTTGGCAATGTGCTTCTCTTGCCCATGGCAAAGAAGCCGCGCCCTTTATATGTGTTATTTAGAGCTCTGCTGCCTTTATAGCTTGAGTCCATGTCATACAAAGGCAAGGCCTGGCAAGATGAGGAGAAAATAAAGGAAGGCCTGTGGCATATCCAGAAGGGCCACGACCCTGCCTAAATTTGCCTAAGATGTTTGATTGAAAGAACAGAAGAAAGATAGTTACTCATATCTCAGGCAGGCCTGAGAGGGTAGTTGAAAAGAGATCCTCAATTCCATGGCACTGATAAAGGAGGCCAGAACTTCTTTCATATTGTTATTTTTCTTCCACCTTGACAGTTTTCTATTCTTTAAAGAGATACTGAGAAAATGTGTATAAGTTGCTCCAGAGCAGATAGAAGACATGCTGCTCTTTTGTTTGCTTATTCCTTCCAGATTATGCAAAAAAAAAAAAAAAATGTGGAACTTGTTACTTTGCAAATTCTTTCCTGAGAAAGCACTTGACTGAAACTGAAATGTGACTTCTTGGCTTCCTAGGCTGTCAGTTCTGATCCACCAGTTCTGTAGTCTCAGTTCAATTCTATAAGCAAGAGGAGCAGCAATAAAGGAAGTAGCATAAATACAACGAAGCTTTAGGGTGGCTTAACCTTCCACATACACTAGCCACTCTGATTTCTTGGCAGAGGAAGTCCTAGAAAAAGAAGGACTTGCTGTTCATCCACCTTTCTTTCTGTAAGATCTTTGGGTAAAAGTGATCTTTCTTTCCATGCACCCCTGCTTTCATAACAAGTGTTTGTGCCCTGGTGAATATTCTTCTGTGCTTTGATAATACCAGCTGCAGAGAGATGTCTTACACTTTGATGAGATTTTCCCACTAATAGATCTCTCTGTTAAGCTGTTCTATGTCCCCATAGATTCTTTTCCTTACCTACACTGATCTTCTTAAACTGTTTGAAATCATTCCTTTTATATAGGGTTTTTATTTTACATTTCATATAAGAAGGAGAAGGAGTTACATGCATGCAGTCTCCCATCTTCATTCTGTGTGGGTTTTAGAACATAGCCAGAGACCATTAATACTGAGAACATCTCATTTCTATATGGCATTTTTCAGCCACATTTATATGTTCTTGGCCACACATCAGCTGACTGTGGTGGTGAATGCATTGTAAGACACAGAGATAAAAGCAGGAGGATTTAAAAAATAAATGTGAAATGAAACTGTAGAGAGATTGGATATCCCAAGATTTCCTTATCCCTCAGCAGACACATTTATTATTTGTACACTTCCAGCAGTGTAGAAAATATCTCTTCCAAATTACCTGCATTGACCAGTGAGGGGATCCCAACGTAATTTGTACAGCTCATGCTTTCAGCTCTGAAACATCTAAGCCACAAATATGTCTCATATCTACAGTTATCACGCTCAAGAAACAAAATGTGGCACTCACTGCTGGCTTCAAATTGTATAT
Source organism: Indicator indicator (assembly GCF_027791375.1). Taxonomy (NCBI): domain Eukaryota; kingdom Metazoa; phylum Chordata; class Aves; order Piciformes; family Indicatoridae; genus Indicator; species Indicator indicator. The sequence continues at coordinate 23,498,267 of NC_072019.1, read as the reverse complement.
AAAGTCCATATTACTGTTATCCAGTCTAGAAATGATGAAGGCTCCAGTCACTGAAGAGTACAATGCTACAAGAGTCAGCAATCAGCCTCAACATGTTGGTTGAGAAATAGTGGTATTTCTGTTTAAAGTGAACTGCTTTGTGTTCAGACTTCTTGAGTTCCTCCAAATTCTAGGGGCCTTCAACTTGAGTCTGCTTCAATATGCCAGTAGGTCTTTCTGCTCAGCCCAGAGCACTTTGGATGGGAAATGCCAGATCTGAAGATGCAAAATTTTGAAAACTTTGCATAAAACAGGGCAGCTTCAAGCAGAAGTTAAATGCAGAAATTGCAGCCCTTTCCCTGACAGCAGAATAGGGCAAACCACCATTAGTCACACTTGCAGAACAATTAATACATTTTTCCTTAGCTTAACAAATGCAATTTGCAAGATTAAACCACACAAAAGGGTGGAGGGGTTTTAACACAAGCCAGTTGTATTTGATTTCTCTGTCTCCAGATGGCAGCAAGTACAGAATGAGACCTAATTTCTTGGTGTGAACATGAATCCCCATCTGCAGCCTCTGTCTGCCACAAAGCCTGTGAGTCATTCAACTGCTTTGCACTGGCTAGGCTACCGCAGGGTTTGTGTAACCGTGTTCTCTCAGGACTGGGTCCCCAAATGTTCCAACAGACAGGCCCAGACCTGCACATAGTTAAGTCAGAATGCAGATCTAAGCACATCAGGGATCGTTAACCAAATCTGACAAGGGCCACTGAATTCAGGATTCAGGTTTTGTCCCTGAAAGCCTACCTGCCTCACCTCAACAGACTGACCTTTCTGCCCTTGTGTTTTACACTCAGATTGAAAAGCACTGTTTAAAGCTTTGAAACCATTCTCAGTCCAGGAAATGGGAATGAAAGCAAGTCACATCCACCCACACAGACTACAGATTTCTTTCTCATCCCTTTTCTTCAACAAATTGTACCAGTCACTCCAAGTTTCGTGCAGGTCGCTACACAGAGGAAATGTGTCCATGCTTTGTAGTATCTATGCCTTTTGAATGAGAAGCTTGCCTGTAAGAGGAATGAATAGTTTCACGCCAGTAGAGCCACCAGACACAGGCAGTGATTTAACAGCTCTTCTAATGCATTTCTCTCTACCAAAAAGTACTGAAATAGTCCATACCCACGAACTTAGGCGAGTGCAAATCTCTATTCATGCAGGTGAATCACCTGTTCCCACTTGCATGGTGGTGAACTCTGTTGAATCATACAGTGGAATGAATCAAAGATCATCTAATTTTCCAGCTCTACTTTGTCCAAGTTTAGCCTTTGATCACCCATTCTCATAATACTATCATTTTCCTTCCTGAGTGAGAAGTGATATTGGTTTTACTTACGTGTGCTACTATAGCTTGAAGGAGACTGTTCATGTGTTTGTAATTTACAGAGGTAACTCAGGATGAAACAACATTGCTATTGTCTAACCATCTGTGATGAGCAAAGGGAGAACAAAGGCATTAGAGAGAAGAGTCTGAACCTCTGTCTTTGAGCACTAGATAAGTTTTTATCTATCTCTCCACACTGGAGGTGTATCATTGAAGAGTTCTTAGATTTCTCCATTTATGGGAGATACAAGTGGGAGAAAATTCACTGATATGCATTTAAGTATTTGTAATATAGAAAGATTACCAACTACCATGGATACAGCAAGCCTAAAGGCTATGTGACTGATGTCTACTGTCCAGTTGTTGCAAGTGCCAACTAACTACCATCATGAAAGGGGTGGACAACTTGATGTGGCTTTTATCCACCTCCTCTGCTCACTAGCTGGTGCAGAACAGAAATTCAAACTCATTTCCAAACCAAGAAAGGCCAAAGCTACTTCTGGGTGCGACTAGGATCTTGCTAGCATACATCACATGGCATAAAGGTTCACATGGCAGAGCCTTTATTCTGCACATGACTATGGGGGAACACAGTGCTGTGGGAATTCATGCCTTGGGCAGTTTTGCGAGACTTTGAATGCATAAGATTGAATTTATAGAGTTTTCTAATTGCTGTTTTCTCAGCATAGTGTCTCCCTCTGTGAGAAGGAAGGCAAACAAGCAACTAGAACATTAGTAAGTATTGTGTGTATTGAGTCCTGTAGTCATCCAGAAAGCAGGAGCAGAAAAAAAGTCTCCGGAGAGACAGAGATTCGACTTTAAGTCAGTCCTACAGCCAGCTGTTTTAAAAGCCCCAAAAGAAGCCTAACCATTTCAAAATGATTTAGCTAGTGAAACTGCACTGTATGAATTACTTGGTGGAATTAAGGAGATGAGAATGATGAGGAAGGAGTGAGGGGTTTTATCGACTCAGCACTAAATGTTGAGCTGAAAAAGGGAGGGCAGGCAAGGCAGCTCCTAGATGCCTGTGATTTCCTAGTGATCCGTGAATGTTTATTGGGATGTCATGTCTCTGACCCTGGGATGGGATGCAAGCCAACCTGTATAAAAAAGATACTCTTATATTCCTGACATAGCTTTGTGGTGAGCAGAATCTGCTGTATGTATATTTTATGTTTCAGGTTGCAAGGGCCCTGTGTGGGAGTTTTATATAATGTCTTTCAATATTTATTTGATTAAACTTTACAATTATGATCCTTAGAGAAAATGATTCTCAGATGCTAGATCCTGCCTGTATAATTTGAATGAGATTATGCAAGCACACAGACAATCTCTTACCATACACAGCAGCAACTCTGTCATGTAACTTTCTCTAGCCTTCAATCTCTAAATTATCTGCAATAACATATTTATCCTCACAGCCACCATATACATAAACCAGTGATAGTCTCCCCGTGGTGGACTGATACACAGAGGGATGGTCTCCAATATGAATAAGATGCTTTGCTTCTTAATCATTCCAGACTACAGAAACTGGATCAGTTTGCTGGTAGACTGACAGTCACATATATCCAAGAGTCCTCCAGCAGTAATGCAGAATCACCAAATATATTCCAAACATTATGCCAGCATGTTAGTCTGTTGCCTGTTCTCTTCTGCATCTCCAAGCTCATATAATCACAGTTGTTCATGGGGAAAAGCCTCCAGTGTTGTGCTTCACTCCACTGTCTCTACTTGTGGAGAGCCTGGATTTCTGAGCTCTTCATAAATTATTTAAATGAGGTTAAAATAACAAAAACCTACTCTTTTTTTCTCACATATATAAATACACTCAGAAGGTTAATGGAGGTTGCTCTATCATTTTTGATGTATGAACAATAAAACTGGACAGTGCTTGAGAGACTAAACTGGGGCTGGTTTTGCATGGTGGTAGGTGAATCAGCTCAGATGAATGATGAGATGAATGCGTGCCACACAGGTCACCAAAACTCCAGTGGCTTGGAACAAGCCAGGACAGGCAAGCATGAGGGTCTAGTCACACTAGTGAGAACAATAATGTCTTTACCATTCACGTGTAATTGAAGCAGCCAAAGATCTGTCAGCACAGTAGTTCTTATTAAACACAGTTCTTATTTGCCAGTGGTGAGTGGAACCTGGCATTTCCCAGACCAAAGTATGTATGCCAACAGCCTGTGCTGCACACATGCACACTCAGCCTGAGGTTTCTGGGAGGCATCAAGCCATATTATACACCTACTTGTTGCAGGCCCTTAAGACTAACACCTTTGGTTTGCACAAGGCTTACTGCACACTGAAGAATCTTCTGTAGAGTGTGGGCACAGATGGTCCAGAGCTTCCCAGAAGCACTGAGCTGTGGCCACCAGAAATAGTTGGGATTTTCAGGTGTAAGGGAGGTGTGATCAGTTTGTTTCCTTTACATAGTAGCTCCCCACTCTTCCTGTTGGGTAAGTAAATCCTAGGCAAATATCAAAAATCCTCAGATTCCACCAAAAGTGATGGCCAAGTAGAAAATAAGCATATGTCTGTGAAAAGATCAATGTGGTTCCCTTAAGCTGTTGCACAGATGCTAGGGACAACGGAAATAAAAGTTAGGCTCTAATGACTACTATGCTGCACTGTTTCTTCTTGCATTCCCATGTGGGTAGGAGGGAGAGGGTAAAATCAAATAATCCTGAAGTTGAGTTTAGGTCATCGGGAGTCTTCGGGGTTAATGGGAACTGTTATTGCTGAGATGCCAGGGGAAACTATTTCAGACCTATCAGCTCTGCCAAAAAGAGCAAAATCAATCAAACATTTGAGTTCCTGTGTAGGAAGTAAAAATAATTATTCTGTTATTTATTACTGTAAAAAAGTTTAATTTCAGCCAAAATGTCTGAAAAAAAAAAAAAGCATTCAAATTTTATGTGTTTGTGGCTGTAGGAGGATTTGAGTTGGATGGTTTAAATGAGTCCCTGTGTGCGTGTGTGTAAATGTCACAACATGCCAAATAAACAAGGGTCTGAGGAGTCTGAATATGGCTGCATTTGAACTACGGGGAAAATCAGATTCATGGCCTGCTTGAATTTTGGCACAAGAAACTGAGCCAAAGCCTTTACCCAAACACACCCAGAGCCAGGACTGTAAAAATTTCAATCTTGCATCCAGTTTCTGCTTCCATTTCTGTTGCTGCCCTAAGCAAGCATGAAATGGACTGCAAAGGCGTTTTGTGTGTCACAGATGGAGCAATATTTTCTGCCTCAGTTTGGAAGTGTATCTTGTTGCAGCTTCATAATGAGCTGTCTCTATAGCAGACGTCAAAAGCCAAATTAAAGAAGTTTATTTTCCATCCTGGACTGAGTGCTTCCTGAGAAAAACAAATTCTTTGTGAACATTTAAATCTGCGTGGTGACCTGCATTGCTCCAGTGGTAATGCTTTCTATTGCTAAAAGAGAAACCAGGACCTGATTCCCAGTCCCATCTTTTCCTTCCCACGACACTGGAAGCCAAGTGTTCTGCTGAAGCAGCATGCTTGGACCTCCAAGGCACTTACAGAGGCCCTGCACTGGTGAAGCTGATCAGAAAGCTATAACTTCAATCATCTGCTGAGCTGCTGTGTACATCCCAATGTCTAGCAGTGTTCCCTCTGGCTGATGACGTCTCCTCAGTTTTTCTTGGAGGGACCTTCCTGTAGGATCATTGTTTTTGCAGGCAGAACACTAGCAGCTGTTGCCAATGGTAGGCTCTATGTTCTACCACACTGGGCTATTTTGCTGAACTGTCATACAGTTTAATAGAAAAATCACATTACAGCTATCAAATTCTGCAGAATGGTTCAGTAAACATAGGCAACAACCCAATTCCCTTTTACTTCCATGGAGAGGTCTAAAAGTAACAAATGTAGATCCTCAGGGCATGATCCTTGTTCTTTTACATAAGACTTTGTCACAAAGATTCAAAAATTCAAGCATGAGAGTTCCTCAGATTTGAAAAATCACTGGGAATTGATCAGAGGTTGGATCCTACTTAAGGGAAGATTTCTCCAAGGATAAGCTCCAGATGTGACAGGTTCCCCAAGGAAGCAAGAGCTCGTGGCTCTTGACTGCTGCTTTTCTGAGGCATATCTGGGAAGGCCACAGTGAGCTGTAAAAAAGACCTTACCAGAGTACACTTTACAAGACCCATTTTCACAGTGGTGACTATCTCCTAGGTTATGCAGTTCAAAGTATATGTTCACCTCCTTGAAGACCAAGGATGTCTTGACAATCTACTCTAGTTTTACATGCACTGAACTTCTGGTTATATTATGGGTGACCCTTTACACTATTTAATGACTTTATGGGAATCTGGGAAAACATCCAATCATTCACAGTTGAAATACTGCACTTTGGAGTTGGTACCAATACAAGCAACCTTGTACTTTATAAAGCTGACTGGGAACTGGTTTCCCACCCATTTTACTCTTCCAAGAACTACAGCCACCACAATAAAGCACCAGCAGAATTTATGATCATTTACAGTAAGTGGAAACAAAGCATTTCCGGTATCCCATCCCTGGTGCTAGCTACACTGCATAAAGAATTGAGGCATCTATGGAATGCTTCATGCACAATCAAATGCAAGTATCTCCCAGCCCTTTTGAACTGCTTTGAACTGCCTACAAAGTATTAAAAATCTCTTTGCAATTGCACAATAACACCTGCAATCTCAGATCAAGTCACCCAGAAAGGTGGCACTGCTGACTCAAGGCCTATAGAGATTCTCTCTCAGAGAGTTTGCCATCGGTATGCTTCATAAAAGTCACTCTTCTTGGTCAGGTTCTCTTCATATCCAAATGAGCTCCTGAAAAAATGCAGAAGCAACTTGAAAATAACCTGTACAGAAATGAAGGCAGATGTTTTTAAATTTCTGAAAGAGCTGAGAGAGGGAGATGTTCCCAGCATGAGCGATAGCTCTGCAATTTGAGTTAAGACAAACACAGCTCCCAGCCCATCACTCCACTCTATGGACTGTTTTTAAAAGATGTTATGTCTGTCAACCTGCCCAGAAATCCTTTAGCCAGCAAAAGGAACCTGAAACCAAGACTGCTCAAAGCCAAAAAAGCAATATTTTGCAAAGTCTTCGGGGGTGTTGGGACTGTAGAGAGGAAGAACGTTCCTAGAAAACATAGCTGGGAAAGCAGACTTGCCATTGACTCTTAACAAGAGTTTAATCTACTAGAATCAGGCATAAATGTGTGGGATCCAGGGACTGTGGCTTTCTGGACAGAGTGGCCAAGTGGAGAAGGTGTTACCCACAGTCTTATTGCATGTAAAAAGGGACTGAACATGTAATATGGATGAGCCCAAATATGTAGGGAAGGCTAAGTCCCCTGCTATAGCTCTTGTTCTTTCTAGTATTGCAGTTCAGGAACTTCTATCCTAAATGACTCAACGCTCCAGAAAAAATCCATCTGGTGTGAGTGGAAGAGCATCCTTTGAAAACCATACCAGCATGAAGCTTCCTGGTTACACAGTGAGAGGAACAAGTCTTTATTCCTCCTCAGGGTTATATGCCCTTCACAGCCTGGGTGTGATGGTTAGCACAAGCGTTAAAGGCTGCCTTTGTGTTCTCAGAGGTGATGGGACCAAGTACTACTGAAGCTGGTCCCTGTGAGATGTCCCCCCAGCACTGCAAATAGGCTCATGCTGTTTGCAAAAGCACCACCAGTGCTGCCTAGGAGCAAACAGTGAAATTTAAGCATATTTGACAGCTGCCTGTAAGGTGTGTCATTCATTCTAAGAGGAATTGTATAACAGGAAATTCAAGAGAAAAGCCTGTGATAGTCAGTGGAACTAGGAGTACAAAATTAAGAGGTTCAGTAGATTGTTTTAGGAGTTTCTTTCCGATAACGTTTATGGATGATACGGTTCTGTGCCACACACAGGTCTTACAGCTCAGCACTGATCAAACTAAGCCTTTTCTCTTAGCAGTGCTTTCTGTTGTCACTGGTCTGAGACCTCGTCCTCAGTCAGATAGCTGCTATGGCAAGTGTGGAGTGAGAGCCTCATTATTAGTTAAACAAAAGTGAGGAAACTGGAGCACTGAGCAAAGAGGAGATCCAGGTCACATGGGAATCGAGAGCAGTGATGGATTTGAAACCTGTGCTTGACATAAACAACATAACTCACTGTTTCCCAAAATAGTATATGAGTCTAGGTATGGGGAGGTGGAAATAGAAAGGCCTCTTAAAAGCTCCTTTAGAGGATCACAGTCTCCAATCCTTAGAAATAAAGGTCTGTCTAAATATACCTGAAGTGAAGCACCTAAGACCTTACCTAATCCCTTCTTAAAGATGTTTTTGAAAAAGGAAAACACAATCTATGATGCTACAGATACTGCATATTTGCTTATATCTATCCTATAGAGTTTATATCCTATAGAGTTTAAACTCTGTCTGCTATAATATATGTAGTAGGAAATACCTGTAATTCACATAGGAATAATAAAACAAGTTATATGCTGAGTTTGCAGAGAGCCTGAAACAGTCACTTCAAACTGCTCCTTCCCCTCAGGGCTTGCTTTTTAGGTTTCACCACTTAAAGCCTAAAATGAAGCCTATCATGAAGTGTTACAAAAGCTGCTGTCCAAACTTTTCTTGAACTTCCATACTCGGGGGTAGGGGGAAGCTGAAGAGCTTTCATCTTTTTTTCAAAGGAGGCTTGGCTTTCAAGGCATTGAGAAAAACTTAAACCATGCTGTCTCACCAGCACACAGTTATGAACTGCCCATACAGGTTGATTCTTTTTCCTTTTTGTCTCTGCATTTTTGAAGTCTGCAGTGCTAGTTCTGATATCATTCTTTGAAAACTGTTGTCATTTGCTTCAGAGTTAAGTAACCTGAAAGTGAAACGGAGTGGCCCAAATTGACTGATTTGATTTTCCTTTTTTCACCAAATGACCCTCAACACTATGATTTTGTCTGATAAAATACAATTCTTCGCTCCCCTAATTTCTGCCTGTGACCACTTAGGGTGGGGAAAGTTATTCTTCTTGCATATTTGATTGAGGCTCACCTGCAAGTGACTTCATCTTTCTATAGCTGATTTAAAAGCAACACATTTAATCTAGAAGTGCTGTTTGTTCTGGCCCTTCTCTAGTACATAGAGCAAATCTGACTGCAAAAGCAAGCGACATCCTAGGAACTTGCTGTGACTGCTGTACAGACACACACAAACATGCAGATTTCTCTTGGCAAGACTAACTCCTGGTGCCAACACAGAGGAAAATAAAACTCCTAACAACATATCAGAGGGCAGGAGTATATAGGAAAGAAAATTCAGATATTTCTTGACCTCTTTTGCTTTAAAATGTCTTACACAGAAAGCATGCTAATAATTATTTGCATATTATTCTCATTTAAACACATTAAAAACCCCACCATCCAGCAAAAAAATCAAGCACGTCCATTATTTAAAAATGCCACCAGTCTTTATTGGGGTTTTTTTTGTGTTGGTTTTGTCTTAGAGAAAGCAAACTTTTGACTTTAGGTGCTACAGGGCAAATGCAGGTTTGTTGCCCTTCCTGTCTCAGGAATGGAGCCCCCAGGTTGGTCAAGCTTTTGCTTTGGAAACAAGGGCTCTCCTAATATTTCTCCCTCTTAAAAGACTCCCTTGTCCTCTAGCAGTGCCATTCTTAGTGAATCCTGCACATAGAAATACTTGACCTCTTTCAGGATAATACTCAGGTTTATCCCACAACTAGGGGACACTTAGAAACGTTGTGATGAAAAGAAAAAGAATGTTTAAATAATTCTGCTGACAGGACAATTTCGATTTCCCACAGTATCTAACTCATCTTCATGGCACTGGCAAACATCACAAAGACCTAGGGGAGATCCACATTTATCTGAATGGTAGCTGGAAGCCACAAATACACCTTATGATACAAGGCACAATCATGGTCACACATATTTTTAATCACAAAAAAAAAAAAAAAAAAAGGCTTGGTAAAGCCTTTTCTCTTGGTTAGATGCAATCTGCTGGATTCATTCTCTAGAGGGAATGGCAATTTCTCTTTCCTTTCTTTAGCCTTCAGTTTTCATTAGCATTGTTACAAGGAAGGAATAACAAAAACTGCCTTAACTATTTCTCCCCTCTTCGAAAAGCGGCAGCACAACGGGGTGCCAAAAGGAGCACCTTCGTTAGCAGGCTGTTTGTAACAAAAGGGCTTGTTAAACACAACCCAGACTAGGGGATAATTTGCTAAACTGCTCCAGTGGTCAGAACTGTGGTCACACAGGGATGCCCCGGTGGAGTTAATCACCTGTCAGCAGATACCAGTAATGTCTTTTGCAAACGAAGGGGGAAATGGGAAAGGAAGACAAGTTTCAGGAGCCCTGGAACAAAGAGTGTTTCTGAGAGATTGTAGGGCTGCTGCAAATCACATAACAAGAGAGTTGCTCTTCAGTGATGGCTTTACAATTTCATGACAGGCACAGTCTTTACTGTAGAAACAGCTCTTCATTCCCCCTGCAAGTGGCTCGTTCATATTACAAATTTTAGCTTCATCCAGGTTCTGGCTGAGGGACTGAGCAGTTAAAAAGTGACAGAAATAGTGCCGAAGTAGCTAAACCAGAATTTAAGTTCTAAGACCATAACTGTAGTCTACAGACTCTACAGGCACCTAAACCTGCAGTTTTTTAGAACTTGGCAGACTCCTCTTTAGATCTGGCAGCTTCCCATACAGTTGTAGTTTTGCTAAAGCCTCACCACCATTTCTCTCCTACCATTTGGCCCCACCAGTCTCGGATTCCCCTCTGCAAAGCTTCATCAGAACAGAAGGATGCCCCACAGCAAGGGTGAAGGTCTCCCAAAGAACCTCTTGGGTAGGGAAGTAACTTGACATTACAGTGTTTTCTTTTGAAATATAAAAGAAAGACCCCAGATGAGATTTGCTGGAGAATAGAAATTATTGTTTCTGCTTGTGAGGAGATCTCTTCATGGCTGAGTTTTGGAATAGGGCAGGAAATCAAATACTTTTTACTAGTAATACCCTGCTTAGAAGGTAGATCTTGGGTTAGATTGGAGAATTTTTCAGCCCTGTAGGGTTGAATGGATGGAAAGAAGGTATTTAAAAAGTGGGTAGTTGTACAAAGAGTGCAATCACTACAGCACATCCCAAGAAATTGAGAATTAGCCTTCAGATTTAGGATTCTTAGTTGCATGGCAAGAGTCACTTTGCTTCTATCCCTCACTCTCTTTCTGGACACAGACATCTGTTCAATGGGAGGAAAGACTGTCAGACAGAAGGTAGTTCAGAAGAGACACAGAGTAAGAAGATGGAGAAAAACAAGGCAAATATTCTTCATACTTCACACTAGCAAAAGTGAGGTTTTTGTCTTTCAAAATACCAATGCTATACTTGCTCCCTGTGTCAGCATTTCACCTAGATAAATCAGGGTAGGTTTCTGATGTGTTCTTTCCAGGAGAGAAGACACTGCAGCTGCTCCTGCTTATTCTGGACTTTATTCTTGAAATAGGATTAACTACTGTTTGAGGTAAAGCATAAGTTGTTATTTGCACCTTCTCCCCAGGATGAGTTTACTTTTCAACTTCTGACTTCTTTTCCCCGAACAAAAAGCTACTTAGAGAAATATTAATAACTACTGTTTAAAGAAAAAGCCATCTGAGCTCTTACATAAACTGCATAAGCCACTGCATCATATTAAAATCACATTATTTGCCTTATTTCAAGGCATAACACTGTCTCTGAAATGAAAATGGCAGGACACAGCAGAAGAGGCTCAGAAGAGCCTGAATATAACATCAGCTTTGCTTTCTTCCTCCCTCTCAATTCTGAACCAGCATTTTCAACAGCAGAAGTGTGCAGAAGCTAAGCCATGTTGCCAGCACCTTCATCGATCAAAGTGATAAAGATTGCATCCTGAAGCCTTCCAAGTAAAAAACCACTTCAGGCATGGATTTTGCAGAGCCACCTGCTTCTATTTGCTGTAAATTAGTTAAAAAGGCAGGTTCTGAGAATGTTTTCTACCGCAAACATTATCCACCTAAATAGGGCAAGTATTGACTCTGTGCTCTCCAAGCACACCTCAGTGAGTAACTGGAGCTGGAAACCTCTCCTTGGTGATTGTACTTAATGACTCTTCTCCCACTTAAAACATTCATTGTGTAACCGTGTGAAGCCATCTGCTTTTATTCCTTGGAGAGCTATTGAATTAATTGTCATGGCAGAGATTCTTTGCCTATATTTTAACCAAAAAAAGGGAAGAAAGACAGAAGAGGAGGTGCTATGATTAAAAGGGGCACACATGAGTTACTACAACTTCCCATCTCTCCTGTTATCTCCTACTTCCTCACACCCAAAACAATCAGGATGGCACTCAGCATGTTCTTTACTGTGTCCTCTTGATATGACCTGATGGTCTCTGGAACATATTCTTCCCTCAATAATCTCAGTTAAAGACAACCCCAGGAAGCATGAGGAGCATCCTAAATGAGTGGCAGTTCTGGAGCTTGGAGGTTATTGAAAACTACTTGGATGTTCAGCAAAGCTAGGGTGAGAGCTGTTCCTATACTGGCATCACTGCAGCTTCCTAGAACTGGCTCTAAGACACACTCTATGACAAGAATCTCCCAAAAGCCTAACCATGCCTTGTTAACAAAAAGATTAGTCATTGTCCTCTATTATGTGTTCAGTTTCACCCAGACACCTCTAAATAAAGTAGAGAGACAGAGAGATTGTCCCTAAGCACCCTTTTTCTGAGGAGACTAAACCCACAGTCATAAGTAGTCTGGTACCAAGAACCCAAAGCTTCTCCAAAGTCATGAAGATCATGTCCACATGATTACATGAACCACCTCAGAGTGTGTAATCTCCTCAGCTCCCATCCACTCTTAACTCTGCTGATCAAATAAAGCTTTGAGTGAACAAGATATACCAGGGAACATCCAAGGTAGAAAGTAGTCTGTCCCCATTCTGCTACAAGATGGTGCTGGAGCCTCAGAAACACACCTTCAGGTATAGGGAATGTCTCAAGTATGAGTGAAAGGTAAGGGGATAGAACAAAGCCCTGTCACATCCCAATTATCTGGGGAATGGCAGGCAAACACCCTTTGTGTTAATCGTACATCACCTGGGACAGCTCAACCAACCTGGAGAAGACCTTGGCTTGAGAATTGAATAATTCTCAGCAATTAATGTGTGAGTTCATGCCAGATCATGAGTATGGTTCAAGTAGCAGACAGAAGCAGCTCTGGAGCACCCTGCTAATCCAAGTCAAATCTTTTTTTCTGAGAGTCCCCAGACTATAGACTACATATGCCACCTCTCATCGTCACCTGTCTCCTTTACCTATCAGAACAGTGACTTTTATTTTTGATCAAATCCTGTTTGAGTGACTTACTGTGAAGCTCTCTACGCTTGCCACTCTACAAAGCCCACAATGACCCTTGAGGGGGTCAAGTGGATTCCTCCTTCCCACAACCATACAGCAAACATCTCACACTGCTGACAGGGGATTCCTCTCCTTGTGCCATGATGCAGCTCCCACTGTCCCTTAGCCCCTTGGATATGTTCCAACAAGGGCTTTGGACAAGTAGCAAGAGGAAGTGTTTGCTCAGTTGCTGCCCATGTTTAGGATCTCAGCCAGCTTCTAAGATTCTGACTCCTGAGTCCTCTGAACTTACTCTGCTCTATCAGTCCCTGTTTGGGATGGAGAGCGGAGTATTGGCTTTGACAGAGTGCTCTGGCTAATGCCTGCCCTGAAATAAATGGAGCCAAAAGCTTACTAGCTTCTTCACCTGACTGAAAGACCCCCCAGAGAACTATCTTATTAAAATGCATACTTTTATTCAGTTTTTGCTGTCCATGTTACTAAGAGTCTAGGTTCTTTTTTGCCTTCCAGATTGGTCTTTGCTGTTAGTGTTGTGTCTATCAAGGACGAGAAACAGTATATCTCAGCACAGTGCTTGGCTCACAAGTGTCAGGCCTGGGAAGGTCATTGGCAAACTTTTTAGAGAAAAGGGTTGGTTAGTTAACCACAAGACTGTTCTGTTGATAATTTGTTTAACTGTTCCTGTGGTCAGAAGTGTGGTCAGGCTCACGGCATCCAGGAGCTGTTAATCACCTGTCAGCGGGCTCTTGCAGCGTCTTCTGCAATTGCAGCCCTTGTCGTCTGAGGCCCTGTCAGCAAGGGAAATGAAAAGACCAATATTCAAAAAGCTTTACAGAGAGAGAGAACAGAGCTGTGGCTGAATCTCTTCTGTGGTGTATCTCATCTGGGAGTGGATTTACTTTGCTAGCGGAAACCCCAATTCTTATGGCAGTAAGGCACCATGCAATTAGCATAATTTGGCAGCTGAATTTTTAGTGAATCCACACACTCTGTCTTTCTTTTTCTGCTACTCCTCCCCATCCCTTATAACTTCTGAATGTACAAGCCAATTTCAACAACCCTGGACACACGGGAGAAGCCTCCTACATATTATGTTCCTACATTTCACTAAAACAGGGCAGACAGAGAAAAGAGAGTGCTTAATTTCCCTCCTGAGAGAATCTTTCCAGTACAATCACAGCCCTTACATACCTGAGACAACATCTATCTCCTCAGAGTAGTCCAAGTGCCCCAACTGCCCCAAAAAAACTCAAGTTCATATCTTATTAGCAACATGAAAAAACCCAGTGTCAGGATCCAGAGTTCTAGGCTCCTGGTTTGTTAGGACTGCTGGGGTTCTGCATTGGACTAGGGCTTGGGGCTGAATCCACGTCAGTCTCTGCACTCCAAAAGAGTTTTTGCTCCACAGAGTTACAATCTGAAAGCAGACGTGGACCAGAGCACATTAGCAACAGAGGGGAGGTGGAAATGGCTAAGGACATTGCTGAGAGGATGTGTGCTTCACTAATTGGCCCTAGTGATGCAGGACAAGAAAGAAGATGTCATACTTGATGACATGGTCACCATGCAGGTTTGCTCTGGGATGACCCATCATGGAAGCACTCACAAATATTGCAGTCCAGTCATGCTCGCTTCATTCTTGTAAAACCAGCTCCAGACTTCTCCAGCTAACTCTGTCCACCCCAAACTTAATACCTTGCCTCTAGGTAAGATTTCCTTCTCTGACCATGTTATCTGGTGGACTTCATTTCACTCCTTGCCTGAGTCTCTTTGCCAGAAGCTTCTGAATACCTGATGCCACCAAGGCCTTACACTCAAAACCCTTTGTCCTGCCATCATCCACACAGAGAGCTCTGTCACTGAGCCCTGTGGCTATCTGGCTTTAACCAGTGGCTTTTACTCTCCCTTGTGAAGTAGCAGCACTGACACATTTCATCCTTTCCCTTTTGCCCCAGCTTAGCTTGTGACCTCATTTCACAGCAGGAATGGAAATGGAGAGACAGCCAAATTTTGGGTCCATCCCAACATGTCCTGGGCCTGTCAGCTCAGTGTGTCACAAAGATGGAAAGTGGATAAGAAGACACAAAGGCCAGAAGCAATTGCCCTCTGTTACTCTGATGCCCAGTTTGTGTTCTCACTGAGAAGTGCCCCTTTCTTTGGAAATCATTCACCCAGGGTCCCTATATTCATTGCTTTGAGGGGCTAGAGGAGCCCTGCATGGTCCCTCAGACAGAGGTGTGAAGGGCCTGGCACACTTTACTGATGCCCACAGTCCTCATCAAGAAGTTATTTGAACCAGAGCTGGGTCCTGCTATTTCCTTCCATCACTGGAAAACTTCTTGGGACCAAGCCTACAAATCAGAGGTGAAAAAACACTGCTGGTCATGAGAATTAAGAGTGGAGCAGAGAACTCCAGCTCCAGTTTTGTGTTAGAGGTATGTTTTTTGGCCTTTCCATGAGGAAAAAATGAAAGTAAATACATTTCCAAGAAAAATGCTATGTAAATAAGTGGTAGGTATTGCTCACTGGCAGAGGGTATTTTATCACACAGAGAATTCCTGTAAAGGGTCACTGCACCAATCAAGCCTCATTTGCTCCAGATCACCTCATCACACCCCGCAGCACACACACAGCCTTAACTCCGGTTCCACATGTCCTATTCTGGGCACACACACACAGAGCTCTGCTGTAAGGATGTTCTGCCTGCTGTCACAGCCCTGCTCCCAGACATGCTGGCCAGCCAAGCTGCATAGGGTGCTGCAGGCTCTGCTCCTCAGGCCCATGGCCATGACTGGAGTGCAGGAAAACATCACCTCACATCTGTCCTGCAGAGCAATGCCCAAGTGCAGCCTTCTGGGGCTGTGATTCACCAGAAAACATATGGATGTCATCTGTGAGACACCATTTGTGAGAGCAAGCACGACCTTGCAAAGTGCCAACCCATGACTCTCAGCTCCTGATATGTACTGCTCTTCCTTTACATGGAGTAGATGAGGGCTGTTTATTTAACCACCCTTTCAGGTAACACAATAAACCAGTCTGTATGAAGGCACAGGGGGGACAGTTTGGGTTAGTAGCTTAGCTCACCTTGAGAGGAATCAGGCAGTGAATTTTGCAGCAGTGATTCTGGCAATTACCTTCATATTCAACTCAGGTGAGCTCATGTCAGTCATGGCTAGCTGCAGTTTCCAAGCTAGCTCCATCATGCTGCTCTATTGCATGAGCTTGCTACAGAGGGAGGAGTGGGCCATATGGTTAGAAGTCACCTCAAAGCCCTGGTGAGCCCATGGGAGTCCTTATTTTGATTTTTATGGGCTTTGAACAGGACCATTACACTCCATCAGCCTGCTAATGCAGAACAGTGACCTCAATGAGGCTGTGCTCAGGCATGAGGCAGTGCTAGTGAAATGGCTGAATGAAAGTGACAAGGAATAGATAGATGGAGAGTGACTTTGGGGGGTAAGTAGATACATTAGCAATGTAGGATTCAGATCAGTACTCAGTGTGCACTGGAGACTCTCCCTGCTCATCTGAACAGGGAAATCCTCTTTGGTTTCCACCTGATTGCAGGTTTGTCCAAGTTTTGTAGCTGAGGACTGTGGTGAATGCAAACCTTTGAGTGAATATCCAGGCTAGACATAAGTTAAAAGATATCTATTGCTCACACTGCTCTGGAAGCTTCTGGTTTTAATTTCCAAAACAGCCAGTAAGCAGAGCCATGGGAACCAGATCCAGTCCTCCTCTGCTGGATCTCAAGGCCATTAGGGACTTATAAGTGTCTCAGCTGACCTCCTGCAGAAGTGAGTCCATAATACTCACCCAGAGTTTCCTGTAAGTAGGCCAAGAAGATGAGGGCCTTCAGAGACAGAGCAGGGCTGGCTGGCTTTCTACTGGACTTCCTGATAGTTATAACTATGGGACCCCATGGGCTTCAAGCATTTTGCACCCCAGTGTACATACAATATCATTTGGTCATGCCTTTCTATGCTGTATCTTGGTTAATCCCAATGTTTTCTGCCTAGTCAGTACTCGGTTCATCCTAAATAAGAAGAACTGTTGCCAGCATGTGAAAGATATATGCAATGTTGACCTGCCAAACCTGGACCCCAGCAAAGCTTTCTGAGACTTGTAGACCAGGGTTTATGCCTACAAACATAATTTCTGTTTCTTTTTCACCAAGGGACTAATTTCTATCTCACTGACTTTATTTGTGGGAAGGAAAAAAATAGTCAATAAACATTAAATTCAACAAAATAAAATATAGAACTCTGACAGGCTTTCTTCATACCATTTTCTTTTGTGGAGAAACAGCATCTGTCCACTTAAATTAGAGAGGAATATTGAGAAGACGTTTCCTAATGAGCTGGCAAATACAAATGCCAAAGGGGTGAGAGCTGAACTCTGGAGAGGATGTTAGCTTCTTCCCCGATTTGGAGTTGGTCTTTATAATTATTATTATTATTGCTGATTCTTTCCATTTAATTTGGCAATAGACTTTTACAAGAAGTAAACTTTTCAGTGTTCTCCTTTCTGTGAACTCAGACTGAATGAAGCCAAAATTAACTTCTCCCTGGGAGGCGAAGATAGAAGAAATGGAAAGTAATCCTTATTTCCTACCTCTTTCTCCCTGACATTAGATTCTTCACTTGCACGACCCTCACATCATCTGCATATAAGAAAGAGAGAGGAAATAATATATCCAGTTGGAATTCTCTAGCTGGAAATATTTATCCACTTTACAATGGCATTGCTGTAAGTAGTTTGATTTCTCATCTACTTCAGATTGCACTGCTGTAGGAAAAGTAACCTCTTCAGCCCACCACTGAATTCTGTGATTCATCAGTGAAACTGCAGAGTTTTGGAGGTTTCAAAGTATTTCCTTCCTAGTCTGACAATGCAAATTAAAAACTGAATTGTTTCTGAGGAGGGGCCAAACAGGGAAGGGAGAGGTTTTCTGTTCAAAGCAAAGAATCCATTGAAAACAATGTAACAAATCGATTTTGATGGGGTTTAGACACACATTTTAGAAAGTGTGTTCCTTTAGAAAGCAAAACAAATACTTAACTAGCATTTAGTTATAATACTAGTATTTCTTTGGCACTGAGGTAGCCTGCAGAGAGAGGCAGCAAATTCTGCAGATACTGCTGGGAAATACCCTGACATCCTAAGCGTAACACTTCTGATTTTATAATGCAACTTTCCCTACAGGTTATCTTTCAACTGTAGACAATGTAACGCTGTCATATTTTTGTTTATGCTGCAGTCAGATAGAAAGGTTGTAAATTTGAGTTGATCACAAACCTTGTCTAAAGCATGTGTGCACTTCCATGACATTGTTTATCTTTAGTGTTTGGCCAGTTGAGATAAGGGGGTGGTGTGTCGAGCACGTGACATGTGTTATCTAGGCACCGTGAACACTTTTGTTGCAGAGACATGTTGACACAGTGCTTTTGAGTAGATGAAGACAACATGATGGCTCCACTTATGCCAAAGGAACAAGTTGAGTGTTCTTATGTTAATCCCCTCCCATGCCTAACACTATTAGCTTGAGCTTGCGGGGTGGAACTGCTCAGATGAATTCAGATACAGAAATGTTAAAAATCAAACAAACCTTGTTTTGGGTATGAGAAGGGTTTCTTTTGTTATTGTGGAATTAGAGAGAAAAAAGATTTCTTTTCTACAGAAAACTTTTACCTTCATTGGAACGTGCCTTTGGGTTGTTTTTTTTAAAAGTGTTCTTTTCCTTTGTTCAGAATAAAAGCAGGAATGGTCCTTTGTTAAGAATAAAAGTGTTTGATACTGACTGCCTTAAGGACATTTGGATTGAGAAAAATGAAGAAATGCCATCCTTAAGTTACTTCTTGACCATTAGCACAAATCATAGCTGGGGCCTCACTAAATATCACGTGTCAAATTTTCTCATGATTCTATATCTCATAAAACTACAGTATTTAAGGTCTGCATCCCTGCTATGAGGACAGGCTGAAGGAGCTGGGGTTGTTCAGCCTAGCGAAGAGAAGTCTCCAGGGGGACCTTATAGTTGCCTTCCAATACCTGAAGGGATCCTACAGGAAGATTGGAGAGGAACTTCTTATAAGGGTGTCCAGCAACAGGACAAGGGGGAATGGTTTGAAGCTCAGGGAGAGTAGGTTTAGATTGGATTTTAGGATGTCATCTCATGGATGACTCCTCCCTGGGTTTGTTCAAGGCCAGATTGGATGGGACCTTGAGCAGCTGAATCCAGTTGAGATGCATCCCTGCCCAGGGTAGGGGGATGGAGCAGATGATGTCTAAAGTCTTTTCCAGCCTAAGCTAATCTATGATTCTACAGTTCTAAGATTCTATGATTCTGTGTTTGGGGGACTCTACAGTCCATTCCACACACCCTACTGACATCTCTCAATGTATAAGAGAGTAAAACCCAACAGAATTTAACTGGAAAGCTGTATTTTGGGGAGTGCAGGGAGAAATTTAACCTCAAATAAATAGTTCTTTAAGAGATTGTCTAGTCTGTGAGAGGGAAGACAGCAGAGAAAGGATGGAGTTGGTTGGAATCTGAACTAGAAGTTCATTGAGTCCTGTGTGAAGGCATCAGATAAGATTTGGAAGTACAGCAGCCACATTTATGAGATAACCAGACAATGCCAAGCATCTTAGCTCCAAAGGTGGGACTGGAAGGGGCTAATTTCTGGAGGTAACACTATAGAAACCAACTTGGGTCCAGCTGCCTCCCAGCCCTTCTCCCATACAAACAATTCCAGGGGAGGCAAGGATTGCATGACAAATTCAATTACAGATGAGCCTGAGGGGAAAAGAGGTTGTCAAAACAGATGATTAAAATGAATGCAGTTTGAAGCCAAGGGGAGTAACCAGCATTAAGTCATGCCCACAAGCAAGGAAAAATAACACACTAGTTGCTACGAAGTTGTGGTGGGTTGAAATTACCCCTCAACTAATTTGGAGAAAACTACCCCCAAAATAAATTGCCAGCCTAGCTCAGTTTGGGATGGAAGCTCTATTTACAAGCAAACTAAACTCTAGAAATATGAAATGCAATGAATATGTACAAAATATACAATATATGTACTATATATATATATATATATATATATATATAATTTTACAATTTATAAACAACACAGAAACTCCTCAGATCCCCCTGGATGGATCCAGGGGACCCGTTCACCTCCTCTGCCACTCCCTCCCTCCTTCCTGTTACCTCACAGAGTAGTCAGAATATCCCAGCAAGGCCACAAGAAGAGAGAGAGAAAAAAAAGTTGCAAGCAGAAGCAAGCAGAAGCAGAAGAGAGAAAATTGTTTATGCCTCTGCTCTTTATTCCCATTAGCAATCCAATGAATTATATAGACCTTATCATTATTTTCCGTTTACATCCAATGGTCGTTTATTTTCAGTCTTTGCAATCAGGATCTAGGCTAAAGTTCCCCCTTCAAACTGTAACAGAGGTAAAGTGGACTCATTTGTGGATTTTTTTTTTCCATTGTGTTCCTTCAGTTTCTCATTTTCCTCCCCTCCCACTCTCTATAATGCTACTGCTTGGCTACACATTAAACACTTTGACGGTCACACAAAATCATCTAACATTTCCATGGATGTGAAATGCTAAAGCATAAACAGTTTATTTCTCGTAAAATTTGTAAGGAAAACAAACATTTTATAAGGCTTCAGTTCCCTCTGGTTTTTTTCCTCCCCTGTAGCGCCCAAAATTATTGCCAATGTAAAAGACAAGAAAGAAAATAGGCCTTAAGTAAACAAAGTCATGAGTGTTATTTACTATCCCCTGGTTATATGCCAAGGAGATATCAACCAAGCAGACATTAGGAAAATATTTATCCAAGCATTAATATATTCTTTACACATGACACATTGCACATCATTATTTAGCTGGGCTGATAACACGGAAGCTTTACTAACAGCATATTTCTTCCTGTGCTTAGAAGTCTTTAAAGCATTTTTAAGCCTGGCAGTAAATCACAGCCTGGTTTGCAGATTCATTCTGTATACACATGCATATTCTGCTTCAGCCCTCCTAATCACACCACTGAATGTCCACCTCTTTTCTTCCTTCTTACTTGAACGTCACTTTCGTGATTGAAAAAGGAAAAGTAAAACAATTAGCGTCTGCCACATCCGAAGTTCCTAGTAAAATTCCCAGCAGCATCTATCTCCACTGCTTAATGAGGGGACTGAAGCAGATCAGATAATACATGAACTGACACAAATCTGAAAAGACTTCTAAACAAATCAAGAAAGCCTTTAGACTGTCTAAAGTACTTTATTGTTCCAAGGCTGGGACGTGGTGGGCTTATCCTGGTGATCAGTCAATATGTTTATCCTCAGGATAAATCCCAAGAATCTTATTTTTTAGTCTTATTCTCTCTCTCTCTTTTTTTTTTCTTTTTAAGTTTGACAGATGAAAATGTTTGGATAGTTCCCATCTGTCCTAGACGAGGAGATGAACCTCTGGCTGTTTCTGTGTAATGAACACCAATTCCCAGATAAGAATTAAGGCAGACCTGATCATATTGATTGAAAATGGAATTGGCATAGAATCAGAGGCATGGATTTCTTAGCTGTTTAGTCAGCATAAAAGGTGTGGGACCCTCTGACCAGAGGATACCATGGACTAAGTTCTGAAAGGAAGGAAGAAGAAGGACAAAGCACAGACATGGGTGGATTAGACAGCAGGCCACTCACTTTCCTTTCATTAGACCTCATGCCAACCCCAGCAGGACTTTCAGTCCCTTTACATTGTTGTTTTCAGCAACAAAACAAGCCTAGGGGAAAGGCAAAGGTGTGCAGATACTGTGTGTTCAATAACTCAGCACTGATTGAAAACACTTCTTTGTACTTCTTGATGATGCCATTTAGCCAACCCTCCCTCTAAGTATTAACAAGACTCCAGATCTTAATATAACCATTTTATATGGAAAGCTGGAGCCTGGAGAACTTTAGTGACACGGACGGAGTTGGTGACACTTTCAGGAACAGAAACTGAGTCCTGATTCCTCTTGTCCTGTATGAACTCCCAGGCCCTCATCAAAGAGCCTGGACAGACTTTGCAGCTACAGATTTGTGCAGTGATCCACTGGGACTCGTAAAGGCTAAAGCTGCCTTTAAAAATTACTTCTTTGGCATGCAAAAGCATAAAGTTAAAACTTTCTGAGATAAGTTGTAACTTACAGCTCCAGCACATGCCTGCCTACTAATCCATCTTTTCAGTGAAAAATGTCACAAGGAATTACAATCATTCTCTTGGTAACAGCAAGATCCACAGGCCACTCAGTCCAATGGCATCCCACTTTCACTTAGTTAGGGATTTGTCATGCTGTCTAACAAAGGTTTGACTTAATAATGTTCTAATAATTTATCATGTTAAGAGAGATAAAGAAGGGAATCGTTAAGTGAAGTGAAGTTTCACACACACACAATTAAACATTGGAAACCTGGGTTCTGTGACCTCTCTGTGCCACTGGTTGATGACACGTGCATCTGAGACCTGGTTTTCCAGCTGTTGAATCAAAAGAGAAACTTCAGCCCCCCCAAAACATCTAAGACTACTGAAGTAAGTGAATTGTTCCAGTTAGGCTTATGTTGGCTTGCAGTTTACTAATTGGAGTGCACTCCAGTCATATATTTGGTGAAAAAGAAAGTATGCACATTATTTCCCAGTGAGAAAATCTACAAGAGATAACATTTCAGAAATAACTGATAAGCTACATCCTGCTGGTGTTTGTTTTTATTTGTATTAATGGATTAGCTGAGCTGAATCAAGGATTCTGGGTGAGGAATGCCTACAAGATGAATGTGAGTGATGCTCCACTGGCTGACTGAACATTGCCTATTGATTTAACAGCAAGAATAAGGTTTGCTTAAGGAAGTGAGGTGTCATCTCATGAACTTGTATACTAATTTTTAAGTCCAGATGAAATTATTATCCTCAGACTGGTCTTCTGTGTGTTAAAGGTTCAGCAGCACCTGCCTCAAGCACGTAACTTCTGTTTGAGTTACAACTGTAAACAGCCTGGATTAAGATATTCCAAATGACAGAGGCTGCACCTTCTCTCAGAAAAGTTCTTCCATTTCAATGCAACATTCATAGGCTAGCGAGATTCATAACTTGCATCTGAATTACAGATGGCAATAACAATATTTCAGAATGGTTTATTATAGGAATGACATGGACCTGATGGAGCAGGTCCAGAGAAGGACCACAAAAATTATCAGGGAGCTGAAGACAGGCTGGGGGAGCTGGGGTCTCCAAGGAGACCTAATAGCAAACTTTCAGTACCTGAAGGGGGTCTACAAGAGGGATGGAGAGAGACTGTTTACAAAGGCCTATAGTGATAGGATGAGGAGCAATGGCTTCCAACTAGAAATGAGTAGATTTAGACTGGATGTTTTGAACAAGTTCTCTACCATGAGGGTAATGGAACACTGGGAACAGGTTGCCTACAGAGGTGATTGAGGCCTCATCCTTGTTCAAGATGAGGCTCAACAAGGCTCTGAGCAACCTGATCTAGCTGAGGATGTCCCTGCAGAGGGAGTTGGGCTAGATGGCCTTTGGAAGTCCCTTCCAACCCAGACCGTTCTGTGATTCTATGATTTAGTTTGTTTAGAATGTCTACTACAGTGTGTTTTGCTAGCATCTTTCCCATGCTTAAGCTTACACCAGTTAATTCTGTTTCCTACATACCTCTGGGATATACATCTCTAGCCTAACTGGTGGAAAATTGGTTGTTGGTACTCAGGAAATAACCGATTT
This sequence comes from Indicator indicator, assembly GCF_027791375.1. Classification (NCBI taxonomy): domain Eukaryota; kingdom Metazoa; phylum Chordata; class Aves; order Piciformes; family Indicatoridae; genus Indicator; species Indicator indicator. The sequence continues at coordinate 23,474,726 of NC_072019.1, read as the reverse complement.
TCCATCTATTATAATGTGGCCTTACTGAAAGTGTATGGAGCTGATATACAAACCAGGGATTACAGTTTTTAGTTAACAAATGGGGTTTGTCAATTGCCCCAGGCACTGCCTAACAAAGTTGTGCTTAACGGCTCAGAAGACCAATTTCTTTGGGGATGTTGCTTAAACAGAGCACAGATCTAGTGTACACAACAGTTGCTATTCATCAGGCTCTGGGAGAAAAAATAAAAAAGCCTGGCAGCAAGCCAGAAATGTAAAGCAGCTCTATAAGTTGGCAGAGTAGTTTATAATTACTGCTATTAAAATATACACACATGCATAAATATATATATATATATATATATTTATATCTATGCATCCACACACATGGGTGTGATTTGCTGAAATATAAAATGCCAATGCTAACTTCAGGGCAATATTTCTATGATGATTTCATTCTGTGATTAAGTATTTCGGAAGGAAGATACAAGATATTAATTAAAGCAGGGGATAAATACCTATTTAATTAGCTGATGAAATACAATTTGCATGGAAGTGAATTCTTTTTAGTAACTGCTGAATGTGCCTGGGGCAGTGTTTCAGCACATCCCGTTTTTCCCTTCTGTCACCCTCAGGGAATTCTACATAAATGTTTAGAGACTAATTCTGATCTCACTCACTATTTTTCTGAATTCATTTCACTTCGGTAGAATTACTCTGATCTGAGAAATCACAAAGAGAAATCAAAAGGGGAAATCAGTCCAGCTGATTTTGCTACTTCCTGCCCTTCCTCCTGCACAGCAGAGTGAAAAGAGCCACTCAGACCAATGAAGAGAGGAGGTATTCTAGGTCTGAACACAAAAGAGAGATGCTTCTGAATGGGTGGGCCTTACTACCCTGACACTGTTACCATGTAAATCCTTGTTTGGGCCTGTTTCCTCAGCCTCTTATTTTTCTGACTCCATTGGCTATTCCCTGCTTCAACATATACCAGTCCAGAAACTTTGAAGAAGGATATTCTTGCAGCTATAGAATAGTCAATGGCAGAGAGAGATCCTTGTTTAGTCATTTTTGCTTTGGTTTGGCTTTGGGAGCATCTTAAAATCATAGAATCATAGAATCAAGCAGGTTGGAAGAGACCTCCAAGATCATCCAGTGCTACCCATCACCCAGCCCTATCCAATCAACCAGACCATGGCACCAAGTGCCTCATCCAGTCTCCTCTTGAACATCTCCAGGGCCAGTGACTCCACCACCTCCCTGGGCAGCACATTCCAATGGGCAGTCACTCTCTCTGAAGAGCTTCCTCCTAATACCCAGCCTATACCTCCCCTGGCAAAACTTGAGACTGTGTACTCTCATTCTGCTGCTGGTTGCCTGGGAGAAGAGACCAACCCCCACCTGGCTATGACCTCCCCTCAGGTAGTTGTAGACAGCAATGAGGTCACCCCTGAGCCTCCTCTTCTCCAGGCTGAACATCCCCAGCTCCCTCAGTCTCTCCTCACAGGGTTTGTGTTCCAGACCCCTCACCAGCTTTGTTGCCCTTCTCTGGACACATTCCAGCACCTCAACATCTCTCTTGAATTGAGGAGCCCAGAACTGGACAGAGGACTCAAGGTGTGGCCTGACCAGGGCTGAGTACAGGGGAAGAATAACCTCCCTTGTCCTGCTGGCTACACTATTCCTGATCCAGGCCAGGATGCCATTGGCTTTCTTGGCCACCTGGGCACACTGCTGGCTCATGTTCAGCCTACTATCAACCAGCACCCCCAGATCCCTTTCTGTCTGGCTGCTCTCCAGCCACTCTGACCCCAGCCTGTAGCACTGCATGGGGTTGTTGTGGCCAAAGTGTAGAACTCTGCACTTAGCCTTGTTAAATTTCATCCCATTGGCCTCTACTCACCCATCCAGCCTGTCAAGGTCTTTCTGCAGGGCCCTCCTACCCTCCAATAGATCAACTCCTGCTCCTAACTTGGTGTCATCTGCAGACTTACTGATGATGGACTCAATTCCTTCATCTACATCATCAATAAAGATATTGAATAGGATAGGGCCCAACACTGATCCCTGGGGGACACCACCAGTGACTGGCCACCAACTGGATGTGGCTTCACCACCACTCTCTGGGCCCTCCAGCCAGTTCTTGACCCATTTCAGAGTGAATCTGTCCAAGCCACGAGCTTCCAGCTTTCCTCACATGCTTCTCACATTTGCACCTCCAGTCTTACCAGACGTCTGTATCAGCATGGCCAAAATAAGCATCTCTAAGACTACAGAGAAGACAATTGATGCTTGCTTTACAGGTGGCATCCACTGGTTCACTAGAGCCTCCTAGGGAGTATTTGATGTGGTCCTAGTCACCATACTATGGAAATCTTACTCTGAGTCTCCAACCTCAGGAACATTTCCACTACTTCTAATGCAAGGGGTGAGTGGCATCGAAGAGGGAACAAATCTGTAGTTTGGGAGTGGGTTTTGACCTTCCCACTTAGGGCTTTGGTGACAGCAGGGACAGATATGTCCAGAAGACAATGTTTCATCTGCAGAGTGAGACGTGCACTAAAAAAAGGAGAAAAGTTTGAGGTTGGGAGGCTCATTCATATGATTATCTGAAAAAGTAAAGACTAACAGAGGCTGAATTAATGTCTTCAGGGGCATTTGGTTTCATTATTAAGCAGCTAACAAAAGAAATACACACACTACATTCTCTGGGTGGAACAATTTCAGCCATCTGAATAAAGGCCAGGTTTGACAGATCCACAAGCTGTCATCTCAGCAGAGCACAGAGAGTTTACCCCAGGACACAAGGTCTCTACTTACAAATGAGGAATGGGAAAAGCCAGGTATTGCAGGCTCTATTCTAAGCTTGTATACAAGTGAGGGGGTATAAGTGGTCTCATCTTCCTGTTCTTTTCAGAAATCTCCATTTTCCTCATTCTATTCCACCTGACAAGAAATTCAAAACAAAAGAGGATCTGGAAATGTCAAATTAGCTATTTCTTTCAACAGTCTGTAACTAGGAGGGGGAGGCTTTAAGGGGAGGCAGAAGATGGCAGAAGAGACCATAACATGCCTGCTCCAAACAGAGGCCCCAAGTTTAAGCTTTTCATGTATTATTGAGATGAGCATTTTTGGATTTTAGTCAAACAATACATTTTCCCCTCTACACACTTTCTGGGAATTATGTCTTGTTTTTCTGTAGTGCAATAAGGTAAATATTGGCAGCCAACTTGTTAGATTTCAACCCAAAGTTCAACTCCATTACAAACAGGTGAAAACAGTTTAGTTAGGAGAAGGTCTGGCACACTGTAACACTGCAGCTATGCTCCTCCCCCTGACTTGTACCACCCACAGGGAAGGTGAAAGACACAATAGTGAAGGCACAAACACAACTTCAGCCCCTCTGTGCAGGTAAAGATAGAATTTGCAGCTGCCTCCACAATTTGCAGCTGCCTCCACAATTTGCAACTGCCTCCACAATTTGCAAATCCCCCCACAGCAAGCATCAAAGCCTCAAGGCCAAATTTTCCCTGAATGCTCCTACCCTGGCTCAAATATGCCCCCAGTGCTGTAGAAAGCACAGTTCCTCAAGCAAAACTCTTCTACAGCCCAGGTTACACAGCTCAGCTTCCTTACTGAGTTACTAAACCTGTTCTGGTTGTCTGTTCTGCTTTATTGCATCGGCAGTTTCTTCCAAAAATCCAATCTTTTTCCTTGGCTTCTTATTTAATTTTCCAAAGCGTTTTCACCATGCTGTCAAGTGAAAAGCTGTTATCCCTCCAAAGTATTTTCACCATGCTAATCACCCTTCTTTCCCCTCTGGTGCTGCATTCTTACCAGTCAGGGGTGGACAGGTGCTCTCAGACATGTTACACACATGCAAAGAAGAAATCTGTCCAGCCAAGGTGAAAATAGTTCCCATCCCAGCTCTTGACTCTAACTCCAGAGTAACATGATTTTGGGAAGAGGACCCTCATACTTGATTTTTAAGAAATGTCATCTAAGGCAGGACCTTAAGCTGATGTCACACATAGATGATAACACAGTGCTTCTCAGGAAACATCTAATACAGCATAAGAAGGAGGGGAACATTATTTTTTTGTGTGTGATTTGTTTTTTCAACATTGTGGGGCAATGAAGGGAGAAAAGCCAAGGAGTCCTATTCACAATTAGAGGGTTCAACAAATGATTTCTACAAAGAAATGCCAGTACCTTCTAGTTGTAGAACTTAAAAGAGTTTGGGGTTCTTTGTTAACTACTTGGACTGATGCCCAACAGTTGTTTTCATTTATCCTTGACATTTTCAACTGCTCCCATTGAAGTGAGATAAAGTAGCAGAAAGAAAAATAAACAGACCTTCTTTCTCCCCTCTTTCCCCAGTCATTTGGGTCAGTGTTCTGTCTTGTTTTATGGAGATGTGAATGGGTGCTGGACAAGCTGGCTGAGCAGATGTGAAGAGTGAGGCAGGAAGGACAGTCTGTGGTTCAGGCAAGGGGCTCACAGCACTTGGGTGCACCTCCCAGCTCTGCTGCAGCATTTGTGATCTGCCTTTGCCAAGCCACTTCAGCTCTCCATGCCTCAGTTCTTCATCTGAGAAAGAAGACACCTCTCCTTTTTTCTCATCTTGTACCAGCTTTGTGTCTATAGACCGGAAGATTTCTTTAGGCCAGGGTAATTTCTTACTACCTTTTCTTACCCTGCCTAAAACAATGGGGCTTTGGTCTGTGTGAATATTTAGTTAACAGAAAAATCTAGCTCATAACAAGAGTACTTGTCCAGATCTGCATGTCCTCTGGGTTTGCCTTAGATTCCTCATGACCAGAGCTGTTGGAAGAGTTTTAATAACTTTGTGAATATACTTGACAGTTTTGAATCAAACCCAAAACCAAATTGAAAACTGATTTGAATTGCTATTTCTTTTCAAACCCAGAACTGAACCTACAGTCTTACTTTGAAGACTATATAGGACTCAAAAACACTCCAACTGACAGAGCAAAAACTTTCTCTGTGGCTGGACCAGAGTTCAACTGAAAAAAAACCAATTACTGGTTTGAGCCCATAGCAGATTTACTTTCTTGATGATTTCAGTCCTGTTATGTTAGCTGAAGTTATTAGGAAATCCACCACTGTGTAAAAATTAATAATTCCTGAAACCTTAAAAGATTTTCACATAAATAGTTACTTGGTGGAAATTTGTTATGAAATTTCATGGCCACTTGTAGTCAATCTTCCATTTAGACACCTTTATCCAACTAATTAGGTAGAAAACACAACTAATAAACAACCAAGAAACGACCTGTAGGTGGCCAGGATTTCCCTGAAACCACCAAAAGAGATAAAAGTAACAAAGGTCAGTTTGACAGAAATGGTGTTTGGATCTGATTTTCCAGCTCAGTTTTGGCTGCTGATGCACCTGCATTACTGTGCTTGGACTTGAGTTCCTTTCAGTCTTGTCAAAAACAAAGTAAAGAAATGCTTGGGATTTTGTGTTGCAGATAGTGAGGTGAGCAGCAACAAAACTCAGACATGGATCCAAAACGTTCCTGAGAGTCATCCCCGTGTCTTGCCATATCTTGAGAGATAGGAGTTTGTTCCTTGCTCTGCATTGCTATGAAAAGCTGTCCCCTGTTAACAGAGGTGTGGGAGATATCAGGCTGTTCCTGTTGGAGAGTCAGAGGCAGCCCAGCACAAATGCTAGTCATGCCTTGTTTAAGGCTGGCCACAGAGGCTGGTGTACCTTAACCAAGCTAGCTAGAACCAGTTGGGATTTTTTCCCTCATTTCAGTTACTTTTTTTTGACCAAGTCTTACGATCTAGCACAAAGTATACATTATATTTTGTCTTCTGGGTTGCTTAGTTTGACTTTGACAGGAAAAGTCTAGGGGGAGAAAAAAAAAAGACGAAAAAAAGAAGAATCCAAATGTTTTACTTTGATTTTCATGAGGTGTTGGTGTTACTTACCAGTCAGTCCTGTGTATTTAGGTACGGTTTCTTTATGGACTTTGATCTCTGCAACTGCAGACAGCCACTGTCAGAAGCCAAAATCATTACAGATTCTCTCACATATGAGACAGGCGCGCACGCGACTCTGCTCTTCTTGGAAACCTTCTGTCTGTTGCTGTTTTCATAATCATAAAATCAAGGCCGTGTTGAGTGAACAGCACAGCCTTGGTTTTGACTGGACAAAGACACGAAAGAAAAGAGAAGAAACAGGCCTGGGAAAAGCCCAGGTATGCCAAATGCCTGCAATTATCTGCCTCTGCCCTTCCTTTCGCCATCTGTGAACAAGTAGTGACGAGTGGCGGCAACGTCTATAGCTCAGATGAATTAATTCCATTTTAGCTAGAAAAAATGTTCCCAAACATCCAGGGCTAGTCCAACAAAATTAAGCAAAAGGTGGAGAAGAAGGAAGAGGGTGAAATAACCACTGCTCCAAAACTACTCAGATCTTCTTCATTTACCATTCCATGGAACAACTTCAGTCCCAGCCCTATCTAAACCTTTCTGCAGTCTCCAGAACAAGTATTTGGATGATGTGACAAGGCAGCCAGGAGGTCAGGAGAAGTGAAGTAGATGTGTCCCTGTGTATATTATCTCCTCTGTCATGTTTGGGATTTGTTCCCCCAGATGGGGCTGTAAAACACATTGCCCAGCATAGCAAGCAAAAAGAAGAAGTTTTCCTTTCCACAGGAAAGAAAGCACTGACATATGGTTAGTTTTGCCATACCAGAAAAAAGATCCATAGAGTGCACTGGTGAATGGTATGACAAGCCCTGTACATGTGGCCTTTCTGCTGTTGAAGAAAGAGAACTCTTAAACCAAAGGCATTGTTTGTAGCTCAGATGGAAAAATATTCAGACAAGATCGTTCAGGACACTCTTTGGGAGATAGATTTCTAGAGGTAGTAACAGCTGTCTGCATCCTGAGGAAGCTGAAGAGACTTGAAGATCTTCTTTCAATATCCTTCTCTCCTGCATCCCCAGCTTCATGGCAGCTCTGCTAAATCTCTGCTACCTGCAGGACTGACACAGCCAGACTCAAGGTTCTCTGCATGCAGCCCAGTGACAGAGATAAGGTCAGTGGGGTTAAGACCAGATGTCTTCTATTTCTCCAACTCCCTTCCTTGTTTGTTTGTTACTGTGACCCATAAGGTGTTTCCACTCCACTAAGTGATCAGAAAGTCACTGCAACCCACTGTGCTGGGAAGATAAAGGCAGTATGCAGAGCACCATATGATCAAATGCACCCAGACACCTGATAAAATCCTCTCTTCCTCTCTCCTCCTCGTGGAGGGTGTGTGGGCAGTCCCTCTGCCAGGCATCTGCTTATATGGCCACATTTGAAACCCTCTTCTGCCACACCTGTGCTGAGACGGACTGTCTTGGGCTTTGTCCTCTACAAGAGTTCTCTGATCCTTTCCCTCTTCTGCTTTGAATGGTGAAAATGGGGTCAGTGACTTGTGAAAATAAGCCAAACCAGATCAGGTTGATATGTAGGATTAGGTGCAGTTCCCCACTGGGTGTCAAATCCCAGCACACCCACTGCTAACCTATTATATTTTAATGGGAGGAGGATGATAAGTCAACACTTCAAAGACAAAAAGAAGGATGTAGAGAGCTTCCTGAATTCTTCTTTAAGGGGAAGAAAGAATCAGCCTTAATTGAAGTCACTTCTTATCTATTTCCATCTTTTATTTTTTTTTTCATGAAAGTGGGAGGTTAAAATGGACAAGAAGAATAGCACAGGAAGAGTCTGAAAGAGAAAACAGTGTTTTCCTGTTGCTGCATGTCCCCTTTGTGATTTGCTTTCTTCACCCTGCATAGATAAAATGACACAAACCTGCCAAAACCTGCACAAAGTCAGATTCTTATCTTTACCCTCCATTAACAGAGATTTGTCCTTTGTAGTTTGCCAGACCCCATGCTTTGACTTTCATCCCTTTGCTTCTGTACCTGGAGAGTTAAGATCGTTGACCTCTTCTGGATCTGCTGCTACCTAGACAGATGTAATTTTGTATGCAGGAACCTTTTTCAGCTCCTAGGTTGAACCTCAAGCTTTTTTTGCAAGGCCCTCAGCTGAGAAGAAAAAGCATTGGCTTTATCTATAGCAAAGGCATCAGCGAAGGGCAGAGTTGCAAGGCTTTACATTGCACAAGCATTTTCTCAAGGCTGTAGAAGCTTTTTTCACTGCGGGAAGAGACACACATCTTTCTGAGTTTGCCAGTATGGGTGGTAAAATGACAAAGCCAGTGAAGATGGAGCAGCAGTCATAAAAGTATGTGATGAGAGGTACATGTTGGCTTCTCCCCATAACCTTTATTGTGGCCTGCTCACACTTGCTCACACAACAAACTTGTCTCTACTAGGTTTTCACCTCAGGCTAAGTGCCTCATGATAGTGAATCCCAAAGAGGAACACGATGTTTTCTTCTAGGGAAGGCACAGCCTGAACCTCTATGTTCCCTTCCTGACCTACTACCGGATGCAATGGCCTAGGCAACAAGAACAGGAGCAAAAAGCAAAGCAGGCAAACCCCTAAGGTCACTGCCACAGACTAGCTTCAAGCCCATCACTTCCTGTGCCAGAATAGCATGGTTTGTTTGTCTTTTCATCTTTTCTTTCTTGAAGAAAAACTCCCATTTCCTGTCCCTCCAGGGGAAATTTCTCCAAAGCCCATTGTTGGAGAAGCCATCACATGAGGAACTACTTGGCATTGAAGCTGACCCTGATTTAACATCCGGAGCCAGATTCATGAACAACTATTATACCCTAAAGGTAACTGTTGCTGTCCTGTCATAGACACAGCTGGTTAAATCATGCTGCTGTTTCTGCTGCACTACGTTCGGCAGAGGCATGGACTAAGAAACATTTAAAAATATATTTTTATATCTCTATTATCTTTTCTGCTTCCCTCTTTCTTGCACAGAAACTATCCGTATTCTGCTGCTTGGACAAATGTGAAAGTTAGGACTTGTAGCTCCAGGGGAAAATGGGAATGACAGCACCACTCTGTTGTGAAGAATTGAAACGGCATGATAAAAGGTTCTGGGTGAGGTGGGTCAAGTGTGCAGTCAACATACAGCTCTCACAGAACTAGGAGATTGCCTTGGTGAACACAGATCAGAAAACAAGAAGGCATCCTTGACTGCACTTCCAAACTAACACAGAATAACAGCAGCACCACCTTCAGAAGGGGAGCTGGGTAAAAGAAAACCCAACAAAAATGTCAGAAGGATTTGCTTTTAGATTGGTTTCATGAGGAAACGAAACTTGTGAGCCTGTCCTGTTTGTGTCTCTGTACATGACATGAAATACATGATAGTATTTCCCAATAATTTTTACTTCTTTCAACCAAATTTAGCACAGATGTGGAAGAATAAAAAAGTATGTTCTTGACTGTTTCTTAGCCAGAGGTCACTGGGTAGAGAAAAATCACTCATAGAGGGACTTGCATGGATGTTTCCATCTCAGCCACTGGAAAATCCACATTAGTGTGCCACCCTTGAGCAGAAATTCATAAGCTGTCATTGGAAGTGATGCTCATGGCACAACTTGTTTTAATCTAACACAGACTTAAATAATGACACAAGTTTTCCATAATGCCAGGCTTTTGCCCTTAGTGAAGATACCAAAAGGTCAGACTAGGCAAAGCCAGTTCCAGATAAATGTAAATGGGAAACATGATGAGTGAAAGCAACACAAAGTGAATCCTCCAGATCAGGGAAGACAAACATACAAATTGCCTAAATGGAGTAAAACATGCAGAGTGAGAAAATGGCCTTCATTTCATTCCTGCATGTTTTGGTTATAAAGCTGCATCAGGTTTTGTGATGTAAGATTCCACAGAGTTGCATCACAGGCATCTCCCCACCCAGGGAGTGTATATACTGCAAACTGGTTGAAAACTCTCCATGTCTTACAAACTCTTCCATTTCTAGAAAGGAAGTGGTGAGAACAAAGCCACACTCTACACACCTCCTAATCCAACTGCTGGTTTATTCAAACACTTCTCACAGAGCAGCTTGACTGGAAATGGGTATGTGAGCAGTTCTTTATAGCTAAGGAGACCTGACACTACTTTCCCAGTAACTCGTTGGACTGAAATGGTAATTTGTGTGAAATCTAGGTGTTAGACTGGCATTAAAATTAGGGGGGAAAAAAAGGATATAACTGTAAAATTATGTCCCCCTTTCCCTAATTGGCATGTGCTGCTCAGAGTGGTGTAGGTGTCAGGCAGGTATGGAAGGAACAAAGGAAAATGAAAGGGCCAGCATATTCAGATATTAAATGATTCCATTTTACACTGCTGATGCAATCTGAACAAACCACCAATTTCCTTTCGGCCTCTGTTTTATGAGCAATCCTATTCAAGCTTTGATAATAAAAGGAACACAGGTGGGTAATTAAGGAGGTGTGAAACACGAACCAATAGCCAGCTTTCTGCTAGTGCTTTTCACAGTGTGTTCTGGAAGGCTATCTGCATAGAAGTGCTGAGTGATTGAGTGACCTCACAAACTGACCTGGGGACTCGTTTTCTTCCAAAATAGAACAAAACTAAAAAAGTTTCTGTAAAAATTTTGCTCTAAAAATTGCTGACAGTCTTGCCATTCCCAGAACTCTTTAGCAAAAACACTACTTCACTTGGAATCATGCTTTTCATAGATTACAGCAGAACACAGAGGCAATCATACTGGATCAGTCCAAGGTTCCATCTAGCACAAGATGCATCTGGCGCTAGTCAGCAGCGGATGTTTAGCAAAGAGTGTAATAGGGCAAGTACAGAGTAATCCTTCCCCTCACATTGCCTCTCAGTTCTTGGTTTACCGACCTAATGGAGAGGTTGCATTTCAACCAGCAGGTTTAACAGCCTTCTGTGGAGCTCTCCTCCACAGCTCAATGAGAATATACCATCTACAAACCAACTTGAGTGGCACCCCTCTGAAAGCTGGCAGAGGCAACTTCCATCTCCTTTGGCGGTTGTTTTCTGTTTCATTGTCCTGGGAGAAATCCTGCTTTGTTTTTTCCACAGTTATTTCAGGTTTGTATTTTGTTTGGTTGGTTTTATTTTTTTTTTCTGGTTAGTTTTTTGCGTGTATGGGGGTTTGTTTGTTTGGTTTGGTTCTTTTTGTTTATTTTTCTTTTGTTTTAGATGTTTGGGGCTTTATTTGTTTTTCCTTTCCTAAAGACTACTTCAGGATGCAGGGAAATTTCTAAATTACAGAAATAAAGCCCAATTGCAAACCTGATGTCTAGATATTCCTTTTGGCTGCCATCTATACTTGCTGGCATCCCTTGTCAGGGATAAATTTTGAAACTAGCTGATCATGGTCAGCTAAAAATTTGCTATGTGCTCTAGCCCTCCTATCCATGGCTTAACAGTAATGGTTTTACATGAGGAAGTCACAGTTGCAATTATCCAACCAGATCACAGCGATATATCCACAGGAAACACAACTTCAGAGTGCATATATACTGTTCCCAGGGATAATTAGCAGGACTTCTAAAAAAGCACAAATGTGTGTGTTTTGGTCTTTTTTCCCCACCCCATGGCACCTCCTCCATTCCTGGAAAGGTCCCTCCTATAATCAGATAAATACGAGAATGCCATACTGTGCATGTCCTGCTCATCACCTGAAGTGTGGAAAGCTGGGTAGTTACAAAGTGATCCCAATGGCACCACAGAGAACTATAATCTTGATATTAAGTCGATTTAAGAAGCCTGATACCACATATCCAACTACAACACAGTAAAAACAAAATTCCCTACTGACCATCTCTGCTCGTAAAAGTGATTTAGATTGGTTCTCCCCATACAGGAGTTCTCTGCTGGCCATCTGAATCAATTAACAAAACAAATATTGGATTGCAATGTTTTTCTTTCCAGCCACGTTTGTGCTTTATGTAAGCGAGCAGTTAAAGCATAGATCTTACAATGTAAAATTCTGGAACCTCAGAGGTCCCTTAGCTGCCAAGTGCAAAGGAACCAGCAACGCTCATTTGCAGGGAACAGCAACTAAAGTCTTGTCATTCCTGCTGGAGACACTCAGGCAGTAGGACAGCAAACTCAGTTCCTGTGTGACCATCTCAAGACTGACATTACTAACTCAATGCCTTTAATTTTTCTGGGGAAAAAAATGGAAAATTACTTTAACCAGACCCAGTTTTATGTCTTCTCTGTGCCCTTACCTTCATTTTCATGACATAAAATGGAAGCAGTTTACCAAATTCCTCTTAGCTACAGGCTGATGCCTAACTGCACAGAAGGCTTTGTCACCTGGACACTGTCTATTACTGCCCTCTAAGTCACTCTTTTCTCTCACAACTCTTCTGTGCTGCAATGCCATTTTCCAGCCTCTATTACCAGCTCTGGCTTTCTGCACTGGCCTTCCCAGCAATCATCAGTATACATTGCCCAGGACTCCACTCTTAACGACTGCGGTAGGCTGTAGGAATCTCAGCTTTCCTTTAACATTGAAAATATTCAGGGTAGGCCCAATGAACAGAACAACAGAACAGGTTTTCCCACGTAGAAACACTAACAATTTCTTACACCCTCCATGTGACACCAATGGAGGTGCATCCAAAATCTGCAAACAGAGGCTCAAGCCAGTTCTCACCAACCATGAGGTCAGGACACAGCCTGAGCTGCAGAGCTCTCCAGAAAAGACCTGAACACCCTTAGCATCTTAGAGCAGGCTCAAAGGACACATCCCAGACACAGCAGCTTTCACACAGCTGTGGCTGCTTTGAGCCCATGCTGCAGCCAGACCAGCACTCAACAGTGCAAGAGAGAGCACACAGATCACAGCTGAACATGTTTATCGCCCCTCTTGAGCAGACATACAATCTACTTTTCTCATGTTTCAGCCTGTCATGCAGTAAATCCTGCTAAGGACACAGGGTCTCTGAGTTCCCTACAGATGTAGAATATCACCCATATCCAGAACAACATGCAGACTCCCCATGTGCTTGTTCGTGGCTTCTACAGAAATTTAGCGGCCAAATTCAGGCTAGGCTGAGTTCCTAAAAACATAAATAGATTGGCTGATCCATCTATTAAATCCCAAAAGGCAAACAGCAGAGGCTGTTCTACCCTCCAGCAACTGTTGCAAAAAGCGCAGCATCAAATCCTCTGGGTCACAAAGATCTCCCACTTGGCACATAGAATTGCTGCAAGAAGGAAGCAATCCCGAAGACTGGTGCTAGGCAGAGCACAGGATGGGGTGGAGGAGTCTGAGGCTCAGCAAAGCCCCAAGTACACCAACATGGCTGTACAGATGCACAAGTCAGGTCTGGCACAGACACAGGCAGCCAGCTGAGGCTATTGACAGGTTGCCTGTCTTATTGCGGTTTTATGGTTCAAAGTAGCTACAAAGAACGTTGTTGTCCAGGCATGGACATGAGGGATTTACATCCTTCTGGTATAACATTGGCAGTGCATACTGCCAAGTGATGTGACTTAACAAACAGCCCCTGAAAAACCCCAGAGCTTGTGCAGATAAAGCAGAAAGCATGAGATCTGTAGAGCTGGCAAGACAAATTGGAAGATGACTGAGTAGAGAGTACTGCAAAGACATAGACATAGCTGTACTCGGCTTATTTCTATTCTCTTTGAAAACTCAGAGGTTTCCACTGCCTAGGGAAAGAGGTAGAAAAAAATGGGCAAACCCTTAATCATTACGCAAAGTTTCCACCATCATGCAGTCTCCAGAGTCTTTATTCTTTGTCTGAAGCACTGGTAAACATGTTTTATCAATTGACCACTGTAAACAAAGCTGAGTCTTTCTTTGGAGCAGGATGAATGTGAAATACAAGTTAGGTAGATGCCTGCTAGCCAAACGTGATTCCTAGGAGAGATGGAGGAAATGCAGAAAGGAAGATCCTTGTCAGAACAGAGATGAATAGCATCTTGCACGTGAATATGTCAGATGCTTGAGAATCCAACATTGGAACTATTGAGTTTCCAGTCACATCATCAGTGTTTACTCTGGAGTAAAAATTAGTGACTTTTCTCATTAAATTCTATTGATCTATTTCTCCACCAAGAAGCTGCTTCATCTAAATCACTGGTTTATTGTGGCTCTGATTGTTTAAGAGGATGTCATGGGAGCCATTGAAGAGTCACTTAAAAAGTTATTCATCCTACCACACATAGGCAAGCTATGTTTCCATTTGAAGCCTTGCTGCAGGAATTAAATCTTTCAACGTAAAGTGGGCTCTGTTTGGAAGATTAAAATAATATGTACCTGTATTTTACATGTTCACAGGCTCCTGCAGAAATATGGCTAAATCACACTGCTGTTCAGCTGGTTAGTCCTCAAATGGAAAAGGAACACTAACTGCTGAGACCCACTTACCCTGGTTACAGCTTTCTAGATAGGACACAGGTACCTGATGACTATACACCAGCAGGTGTCAACAGGGCTTGGCAATTTCTATTTACAGATGGCTCACTCAGAGCCTAAAAGAGAAGCTGCTTGGTATTCCTGATTCCTTACCTATAGGTAACAGCTTAGCAATTTTGCCAGCTGAAGTAGCAGAGATTTTTACTCTGACCTGGGAAGTCCTGGTACGTCCTCTGACAGCCAGTGACACCCTCAGCAAATTTTGAATGTAAAACATAAATGAAAACGAGCAGCCAGTTGTGGCAGCAGGCAGTTTGCTGTTTGTGTACTGGATCGTAGGAGGATATGTGAAGTATTTCACTGTCTGGAAGTGTGCCTTCTTCCAGAAGATGCCCCTGAGCATTTGGGATGAGAAAGCAGTTCAAGTGAAATATGGTCTGAGAAACAGTCTTCCAAAAAAGGGGATACAGCTTCCTTATAATGCCCTTCTTTCTGGCAGCATTAGCACAAAATGTTGGAAAAGGACAGTTTTCTGGTTTTCCTCAGCTTAACAAGCAACAGAACACAGCCCTCTTACCTATTTGTGTATATTTTATACTTTGGGAGAGACACTGATATCACAGCCTTGGAAAATGGACATTACATGAAACAGAAATAATCCACTACACTTAAAGCCTTATATCCCAAGATCTCTGAACTTCATCATATTATTGTACTGTCAAAAAATGATTTAAAATGTTTCAGGCATTCTCCTGAGCAGCTAGAAACAGGCTCTTCCCAAATCATCTAATACTTATGTCCTAAATATAGAATAACAAGAAATAAAAGAAAGTGGTGTAAAAAAAAAAAAAAAAGAAGAAAAAATTGTGTTTCGTTTCACTGGCATTTTGTTCTGGATCTGGACATGTTCAGAAATGTTCAAAACTGAGAAGGAAATAATTCACATCTTCCTTTCAACGTAACACATTGTTTTGATACTTAAAATCGTGCATCCCACAAGGCTTTAAGTCATCACTGAAATCAGACATGTTGTTTCTTCAGAATGAAATACTTCCACTTGTCCTGAAAAAAAAAAATTATTTCCCAAATTCTTTCACAAAGTTTTTGCTATTTCAAAACAGAATTAACAAATCTGTGAAACTTTCTCTTCTCTGTCTGATTTTACAGTGTAGACTCTGGTCTTTTGCATGCTGAGGAGGAGAACATTCTTCTGAGGTGAACAGCAGCTCTTCAACACATAAGAGTCAGTCCCACCAAGGGTACCAGAGCCCAACATAGAAAGAGGGAAATGATTCAAATGTCTCACTTTTTCCACTGTTCAGCTTTTCTTGGATTGTTATTTGGATTTTCATTAGGCTCCCAAGTATGTAGAACTTTTATTATTCTTATAAACTCTGCTCATGAAGTGGATTTTCTAACCCTTTCATGCCAGACATTCGCTTAAGTTCAAGCATAGTATCAGTTTAATATCTGACACATGGTCCCATGGGAACCATATCCTGCCACTGACACAGGAATAGATGTTGTCATCAGATAGATCCATTCCTCCTCTGCACTTCTAGCAGAGCTACCTGTTTTTAATAATGGCCATATTAGAGGAAACCATCTGTGTTCCCTTGCCGTGTGACTAGAGTTCAAGCAAATGAGCCACATGCTGCAAACATTTCTTGGAATTGTGAACTACTGTTCTATTCAGCATCCAGCTGGAGGTCAGTATTCCCAAATACTCATGAGCATAGATCAGCAAATGCCTGTCTTTCATCTAGAAACTCTGATTCCTGTGTCAACAATGCCAGGCAGAACTCACAACCATCTCCTTGCCATTTGCAGTTTCAGGCTTCAAACGGCTATGAGACAGCTCCAACTGAATGAGGGAGCCAGTTCACAAATGAAAAGTAGAGAACCATCACGTAAGTCTAACTTAGTTGAACACAAAAGTTATTAATTACCCTGGTTTTAATCTATTTTGTAATATTCCCAGCAAGTTGTGTAATGGATTTGCTGTGTAACTGGAGACACAAAGGGGTGTCAGCTCATCCTGACATTAACCAAGGTTTCGTACTTGGAGAACTGACCATCTCCGAAACAATGATGAGATAATTCAACTCTGATTTAATGGAAAGCAACCACAATCATCACCATTCTGGGAGAATCCAGAACTGTACAGGACAGAAACATACAGCCTCTCTCAAATTCCTAATATGACTACTATTGAAATTCAGAAATATCCCATTTCCTAAATTATGACTCAGGGAAGATAATGTTTTAGCATCTGCTGATCACCTCCTGGCACTGGCTAGACACACACTTGGGCAGCATCTCCGTGGAGTTTGTTTTCCTTTCAGTCATGTGCAAAAGAACAGAAAGAACTTGGGAGAGAATTATTATTTTTACATTCTTCTGCAACTCGATCTGCTTCCTAACTCCAAAGCTCTTTGTAAAACAATGGATTTTCCAGTATATTAGGACTTGCCACTAGCCCAAGGATTTTCCCTGCTCCTGGCAGCCCACTACATTGGCAGAGTTCCCTCTGCATCTTCGACCTGCTGCTGATTGATCCCCATAATCCAATCCATTTTCAACAAGCCGCTTCAGCTCCAATAAAAACAAGAGGCTTTGCTGATTGCTGGTTTCAGCTGCAGCTGCTGGAGCCACAAATCTAAAGAGAAATATTTTAAGTCTATTTGTGAAAAAGATCTACTGGTAAAAATAAAATTATTCACTGCTTTTATTCAATTAGACTCAAAGGGAAAATAATTACAGCTTCTTTTTATGCATTGTGCCTTTTTATTATTGCATTCTTGTATACCTCTCTTGGTGTGATCGTGGTGTCCCTCCAAGTAAACAGGTAAGGAAATTTTAGGAGTGAATTTCCCCAGGGCTTTGTTACATGTAAGCATGAAATTGCTTGCATAACATGGGTGCTGAAAATGTCTCATAGCCTTTAAATCTTTAATTTAGAACTGTTAGACTATTCTAATCTGCCCCTTCTACAAAGCACCAGCCAAGCAAAAATCCCACATCACTCAAGAATTCCTGCACTACAGTTGCAATTTCTGTCTTAGAACACAAACCACTGCAAGATACAAATACTGATATCCAGACAGCAAGCTAGAGAAAATTCCTAATATTTTCAGGTGCATTATTCCCATCTACACTTCCATGAAAAACTGAAGTTTTGCATTTTATTTTTAGATTGAATCTGACAAGTTTCAGCTTACAATTGTGGATCTAGCAAGGGGTTTTGTTGGGGTTGTTGCTGTAGAATGAAGCACCTACTCCATGAAGTTAATCAAAAAGAAAACTTAGATAGATCATAGAATCATAGAATTGTTAGGGTTGGAAGGGACCTCAAGGATCATCCAGTTCCAACTCTCCTGCCATGAACAGGGACACCTCACACTAGATCAGGTTGCTCAGAGCCACATCCAGTCTGTGCCTTAAAAACCTCCAGGGATGGGGCCTCTACCACCTCCCTGGGCAACCTGTTCCAGTGTCTCACCACCCTCATGGTGTAAAACTTCTTCTTAACATCCAATCTGAATCTCCCCACTTCCAGTTTTGTTCCTTTCCCCCTAGTCCTGTCACTACCTGACATCCTAAAAAGTCCCTCCCCAGCTTTCTTGTAGGCCCCCTTAAGATAGTGGAAGGCTAAAATAAGGTCTCCTCAGAGCCTTCTTTTCTCCAGACTGAACAGTCCCAACTCTTTCAGTCTGTCCTCATAGGAGAGGTGCTCCAGCCCTCTGATCATCCTGATGGCCCTAATAATTTCATTTATTTTGGGAAAAGATTTCAGAAAAGAGCCAAGCCTTGCTTTCCCCTTTGTAAAGAATGTTCTCAGATTCAGACCAGAGTTGCTCTTTCTCATTTTTTTCCAGCCCTCTATGACTGCTATTAATATTTGTGGCTCCATTGCTTTGTCTGAGGTTGCTGACAAAAATAGGGACTGTGGTGGGATCTCCCAAAGTATCAGCCATATTTTCAAGACAGCATATTCCACAACCCCTTCTAGCACTGAAAGTCATAAAAGGAAAACTGCTACAGACTGGTAGATCCTAAAAAAAAAAGTAGTACAGAGAAGTCTACAACAGATAGCTGACAGCTATGGTAAGATTTGTTTGAGCTATATATATTTCAAAGTTATTTGTGAATTACTTTGCCTCACTGCAGTAGTTAGTGGCCTTTGGTTAATAGTTTGTCCTTTTGTTTACTTCTGTTATCTACAGTAGCTATTTTCACTATGAAGGGCAAAGAGGCAGCAGAAATAGAAGGCATTGGACAGAGAACTGAATTGGGAAAACTGTGAGAGCCAGCAAAACCTTTTTCATTGAGCCTTATATGCAGCATTTGGCACGGCAGGAGTTTAATGAAATTTTATTGATTCCAAGGCAAAATTCCAATGGAATTCTCTCCAGATTCCTGGGGGTCTCTGCTGAGTCTGGAGACCTTAGATGTGCTGATCCTTGGCTGTAGCCCTTGTGTTAATGGGTCTGTCCATCAGACCATGGGCCTAGTAAAATTATATTCCTCCCTGCAGTGTTGCTGCCATTCACTTAGAAACTAAAAAGATGGTAATTTCCCAGAGTACTTCTAGGGTCTGAGGAACTTCTGGTGTATTAAGAATTAAAAGGAGAATAGTTTCTGCTCCAATTTAGACAAGTATCTGGGAGGAGAGGGGCAAAAATGGAAATCCTTGCAAGCTGAAAAGCCCTGTCCCTCAAGAGCAGTGTAAAGCAGAGAAACATTAACTCAGAGTTTATATATGGGGAAAAAAATTTTGGGAAAAGGGAGAAGGATGAAGAGCTGATCACCCAAAGACACAAAAATGAACATCTCAGTTTCTTTGCAAAGGAGAGGATATACACCAGTCTGCACGAGGAGGAATGGAGCTGGCACTAGCAGATAAACTAGAGCAGTAGAAGTGATACAATTTTGTCTGCTTCAGTCCACAACCAAGAAAAGTCTTTTAAACAACTGGCAAGCTTTGAAAAGGACACTTGTATCAGTAAAATAATCAGTTTACAGTCTTGAAATACACTCAGTAGATGCCAGCTGAATCTCTCCATGACCAGAAATTAAGCAGTAGAGATCTCAGGCTGTCTGCAGAAATGCATCAGAAGAAGATACGCTCTCTCAAACGCTGCAACTGGGAACTATTGTTGGTTTTAAATTACAAAAGTCTCCCTGGGGCCCAGCCTGAGGAGCTGGGATATCATTTGCATGTTTGGGATCCATCTAACACTTAGTTCCCTTTGACCATAAGAAGTTTGTTTGTTTGTTGGGGGAAGAAACTCTCGAGGTCACCATGCCCTCAGCTAGAGCGCAAGACTATCTCTCTTACATTATATCAAGAATTTATTTCTCTAATCCCCTTCTGGAGGAAGATTATTGTAATCAGAGTGGGAAGAGTAGTGTGTAACTGCAATGACAGAAGTAACCTTCATTCTGCTGAAAATCTCCCCCTGTAAAGAGGAAGTCATCAGAGTGTGAGCCTTTGAACAGACCGCAGTCTATCTCCACGTGACGTAGTTTTATGATGGCACTCCTAATTTTCATGTCTCTAATGATACTTTCCCCATATTGGGCTCAGAGGGACTTCTTTCTGTGGACCTCATGAAACTTCAAGGGAAAATAAGAGTTCAATTTCTTAGGACTGCAGTTCTCCTAAATCAAGTTTCTGTCTTCGTGAAGAGTTTAGTCCAATGGATAGTTAGGGGAGAATTTACTACTGTGGAGAGAGTCACCACAGGAAGTAGTCATCACTTAAGATGTCATTCTCAGTTCAGATGAATTTCATCATTGGCTGAGACGCAAATGAAGGCTTACCCTTGCCCCCCTTTTGTGTAAACAGAAACATTTTCATGGGATTTTCACCCTAGCAGATCAGGTTTTCATGCTAAGGGGTATTTAAATACTCCTTGCTCTGTTTCCAAGCCTGACAGGAAAAAAAATAAACACAGCACAACAGCCAAACACAACACTGTACAGATCCATTTCTAAGCAACCAACACCTATTAAACAGCCACAAAGAAGTAGATCTCACAAAGATTTTGCTTCCCAAATTTACTAGAGCTCATTGGAGCTCTTCATCAGAAAGCAGGGAACCTAGAGATTGAGCAGTGTGCAGTAAGAACATAATGTCCTGACAATACTGGCACCCAAGAGCTGGGGAGTGAAATCAGCTGAAATGACATGCTCCTGGACAGCTGAGTGTTCACAGGGCAGGGTCACTGCTCCGAAACTCAGACTGGATCTATTCTGCACCCACATTTCCTTCATTCTCAGATAGGATCAACTGCCCTCACCACTGTAACCTCATGATCTGTGTTTCTACCTTCTTTGTGTTACTTTAAATTCACGGTTTAAAAAGCTTTTTCAACAAGCTCAGCAGCAGATGGAAGGAGGGTAAGCAAAGCTGAGGCTGGAGCAGCAAAATGAGTGTATGAGCACATCCACTTTGTTCTGGAAGATTTTTGAGGCAGCACTGCCTTGCAGAGCTTGAGAGAAGGGACAGCTTTCATGGAGCTGATGCAGCAGAGCTGCAGGTTGGGTGGGACAGAAAGTGGGAAGAGGGAAATTTCAGACTAAACTCTGGGTGCCAGTCTCCACTGGATCCTGCCTAGTTTTGTGGCAGAGATTGATCCACTAATCTGGAGAGAGAAAAACAAACAAACAAACAAAAATTCCTACAGATCTGAAGAACCCAAATTCACTTCAGAACAGCTAGGGAAATATATTTTTATTAAACAATCATTTTTATACCAGCTCTGTGGCACAGCCAGCTCCCAGCTCACATAGATTCAGAGAAAGCAAACTTGGAATGAGACTGCCTGAATGTCTCTAAATATTTCAGATCATTGTCTCCTGCAAATGGCAAGCAATAGTGAAGCTTGGCTTAATGTGGACTTTATGCAGAAGTGGAGAAAAGGAAGAAACTGATGAGTGAGAGTTACACTGCTTGGGTCTAACTACTAATGCAAAAAGTCTGCCTGTAGACTACCCTCATAGATGTGATGATAATAATTAATAGAGGCAAGTGGTTTAGGCATAGACTCAAGGCCCCTCCTGTCAGATCGCCACTGACTTCAAGGAAATTACTTTAACCCTTGAGATGGAGAAAGCTGGTTTCTATTTACTTTCCAAGGAAAATTACCTTAGAAAGCAATTCCATCGTTGTTCTCTTGTTATAACAAATGAAAGTTTGCACTCACTCTTTGGGTAAGATGTGCTGTAGGAAGAGCTCACTAACAGCAGAGTGTAAATTGTTATAAATTCACCAACATTGCTACAGTTCTGGGACCCCACAGTAACATTGCCCAAGAGGGAACTGATTGTACAGTGTCCCCTATCATCACCACTGGTTTTATGACAGAAAGTCCAAAAACTCCCCTCTTCAGAGTTTAAAGAAGCCTAGGATGTTTATGTCCTCTGTGCTCTTCCAGTCCCATTCCATCTGCCCCTAAAACTTGCATCCTCACCTCTACAGCTACTGCTCTTTATTTTTTTGTTCTTCCAAACTCATGTCTCCCTCATCCTTCTGCATTGTTTACCACAGGCAATGAGCAATGCATGATCCCCCAAACCAGATTTCACTGTGATTCAAAGTCAACACCATGGTTTGCTTCTAGATGGATCAATTAGTTCTGATCCAGTTACACCGCTTATTAGAATGCCAGTGAGATCCTGAGTAGACCTATACAGTGTTGCTTTGTATGGTGTGGGTATACTTGCCTTCGCCTCCTAAATCTGTGTCTGGCGGTGGGGGTGGATTTCATTCATCTGCCACTTCAGAGAAGTTAATAAATTTCATAGGCTCAAATTTCAGTTAAAAAATGAGCAGGAAAGCTGCTTAGGAGAAACTGCTTGAAAGGCAGCAATCAGAGAGAAGGGATGGCAGATAAAAGAAGAGAACAGGGTTACAGGACAAAGTACATTTAAGTATTACTTCACATGATGAAACTAACAACATAATACATGTCACAATTCAGAAATGGTGCCATTTCCTTCAAAATCAGAAGCTAATATATGCAGCTCTACACTGTGCTAAAATCAATCTTTCACCTTGCCTTGAAAAAAAAAATCATGCACTATGATTTATGGCAGAGGAAAAAAAAGCTTAGATTTTCTTTGACTTCATGCAGTACTCCTTCCACATGTCTAATGTACTGCCTGCAGCTATGCTTTTTGAGGAAGGTGTGTGTCAGCACTGCCCCTACCAGACTCACAGAGACTGCTGAGCTTTTCCTACCTTCTCAGCTTTTCCCACCTTCTCAGCTTTTCCCACCTTCTCAGCTTTTCCCTTTCTTAATTGCTATTTCTTTTTAGTTGCTATTTCTGGCTCTTCTCTTTTAGTCTCTTTATTACCTTTGCTCTCCCAATCTGTGTGCTGTTATATTTGCACTGATTTAAGATTCTTGGACACTTCTTGATGATAAACATCTCAAGTGAAATACCCACGAAGAATGGCTTAGCTTTATGATAGGAGCTATTAGCGTTCTGAGTTTGACCCCAGAGGCCACATCTAGAGGTAAGAGAATAAAGTTCTTAATTGCAGTCAATGGCATCTTTGATCTTTCTACTGTGCTGGCCCACAGAAGGGCAAATGATGACAACTGTGATGACTTTTGTATTGTAAAGAAGCCCATATTTCTGAACACTAATAAAGTATTTATTCCCCTCTTGCCTAGGAAAAATGACATAGATAAGCACATTTTGCAGTCTGGGTTCATGAACGGCCTTCCAGAAGCATTAATAAAAGAAACACTTTGCAAATCATCTCTGTGAATCAGAAAGCAGACATGTAAAAACTGTTGGTCACTCCAGATCTGCAATGGGTCTGACCCACTGACCTCAGGGTGAAAGGCTCTGTGCTGCATTATCACTCCCAAGAGCTCTCTGACTCTGAGGTTGGGGGTTTATTATTTTGCAGTTAACCCCAAGACAGAATCACCTACAATGGATAACATCTGCAGAACACTATCGAGGCATCTGAAGATTTTTTTCCTTTACAAGTAATCATTGGCACTCAATGAATCTGAAGGTTGAAAAGGAATTGCATGGCCAAATAATCACTACAGAAACAGTGGGATCAGAGCATGGGGGAAAAAACCCTTAATAGATCCTTCCTGCCACTGGTATATTTTTTCACTTATCCATAAGATCTTGACATTTTTTTTCAAGTGAAGGAAGATGTCATGATCTGGGGGGGATTCATCAAAGTTTATTCTTTTTTGCCAGAGAGAACCAATCAGCCAACTTTAAAAAAATATGTAACAAACTATCCTAGATGAGCATCAAGAAAGTTTTCCTTTGTGTGATGCCCATACTTCTGGGTTAGGTTTTTTTTACCACTCCTTCAGATGTTTCACTCATTCATTCTGATGCCATCCCCTGTAGAATGTGCACATCACAAGTCTTCAAGTGGGACATGGACCATCTAAACACATGCTAAAAACACTCTTCCAACTTAGAAGGAGTCTGTGCTTAGCAATTTGTTGCAACCAGACATTTTGGTCCTAAAATGTTCACTCCTACAACTCAGGGAAGCTTTTCCCAAAAGTCAATGTAGAAAATACTGTCCAGTATGACAGAAGTTGTAACCACAGAGATACACCAAAAAAAAAAAAAAAGTGAAAAAAAATGCAAAATGCATCAAAACTCTCCTTTACATCTCACTGGCAAGAAATAATTCAAATTCCCACCTGGCATTCTGCGTGGAGGCCGTTGGTGATCTCATTGTGGAGCTAGTCACAAGAGGAGGAAAAGAAGACCCTCTTTCAGTGACATTTGGAGGACTGTGTAGGACTGACATTGATCTCCACCCACAGTAGGTCTGATCACTGGAAGCCATGTTTTCCCCTATTAGCAATCAGGCTTTATTATTTCTGATTATTTGGGAAGTTCTGCTTATGTACGTTTGTATACAAATGACAAATCATCCCTAAATGAGCATGAGCTGACTTCACATTGAGCTGTCCATCTAATAGCATCAAGATGCCTAAAAAAGGAAACTCATTTGTTTATTCTCAGCAGTGCTTTTGGATACAGACTGCAAAAGCAGTGGGAATTAGACATGAGGAAACACAAGATATTTTTCCTGTTACATATTCACCCATCAATCACAGTTCTCTTTGAAACCTGGCTACTGGCCACTGGTTCCTGCTGGGAAAATGCTAAAAGTGCAATAAAAAGGGACATTTTTCCCTCTTTGTGCCAACTTTCAGTGTAGAGTTAACTGAAGCTGCAAGTAGCACAGCCCAGCTCCTCCCTGGCAGATCCCTGAGAGGAGATCCATTGTGGAATTTCACAGCTGGATCTCAGCATCTCATTCTGCTCCATGGTTTGAAATTTTGGACACATTTCACCATTGTTTCCCCAAATTTTCATCTGCAGCTTTATTAAAAGAATAAATGAAAAAGAAATTCAGTCCATCAAAGACTGTGTTTTGTTAAATTTCTTTTTCCCAGTATAACCAGAGGTCAATGAATAGAGAACTGAGGGTGGACATTCCTGTAGATATGGTATAGAAGAACAAATTAGATTTAGAAACAAACCCAGTTTCTTGAGCCAGTTGGCATTTTCTGGCTCAGATTTCTAAGACTGCACAAAGCAGTCTGGTTCTCTTGGAGAAGAGGCTGGCTTTAGGGTGGTCATTTTTTTGCATTGGGAAAGGCAAAAGCAAATATCACTACCTCTTGGTTGGGCTCCAGGGAACACATAGCCAACAGAACTGTGGAAGAGATGCAAGGTATGCCCAAGCTTCTGAAGAACTAGGAGGAGACCAGACCACAAGCCATATGGGAAAATATGACCCCAGGAAGTGGTAAAACTGCGACAGTCAAGGCAGAAGAGTGCTCCTGGTGAAATTAGGAATACACAATGTGAGGATGACAACTTCTAAAACAGCCCAAATCCAACATTTAAGAGCAGCCAGATGTCAAGTTTACTAGCAGAGAAACTCTCTAGGATGAGTCTAGCTCCTAGGCAGCAAATCTTCTCTTTAAACTTATTTCTTGCTTTGTTTTTCCATTTTGGAGGTTTATTCTGTCTGACAACCTCTCTCTTCACACTAATAGGGCACCTAGACACAGTGACTTTGGAAGAGGTAAATTTCCACATTCCATATTTATCATTCAGACAGCCAGGAGTTGCCTGGCTCAGTGGTGAATCTGGCAAGGTCAAGCGTTTTGAAGGAAGACTGAAAGCTGGCCTTGGAAAAAAAAAACTCTTAAAAAATCGTTCATGATGCAAAGAAAAAATTCACTATTGGCAAAAACAAGGAGTCCTCTGTGTTCCTTCCTGTATCATCACCATTTAGACATAAAGAACTCTTCAAGTCAATTCCATGGATTTCTGGGGAGAAAAGAGAAATAGAGAAGCTGGCATTCAAGTTGACTGCACTCTCTTCAAAGTCCTGGTCCAGCTCTGACCATCTCCTGAATCTGTACTCTCTCAGTAGAATGGAATTTCTCAATATACCATGGTCATTCTGGCACCTGTTTCTCTGCAGCAGCTATAAATCTCCTGCAGGTCACAGGACTATGTAAAAGGGAAAAAAGTGTTCTTGGCCTGGGCCTGGAGATCAGGAGAGGGACAGAAATGCATGCCTCATCCAAAGAAAACTCTGCCTGGCTTTACACTGCTAATAGCTCAGTGGGAAAGTCTATTAACTATGCACATCCTGCAGAGGTTTCTGGGATATAACCTGTTAGACCTTCACCTAGAACACATTTCTTCAGCTTTTGAAGGCTTGCTTGTCTGCAGGGTGTCTGCCAAGCAAAAGAAATGAGGATTAGGGAGCAAAGAAACGCAGTGGCAGCTGTGCATCAGGTCTCAATTAAGACATCAAACTAAACTCTTCAGCCCTAGTTCTCAAACATCCTTGTATATAATATTTCCCATGAGGCTGGAATTCTTGTGTGAGGTTTATGCTGGCTTTAATGTATAGCATCAGGGTTCAGTAAGCTTTCATGGCATTCATAGTGCTGTTGGAGACAGCAGGGTATGTTTTTTCACCCCCAAACTTCCAAATAAAAGATAAGGGCATGCCCTGTGTTATGACATGACATGAGTGGACTGAGGAGCATGTCTGAACTATTTGGCATGGAGCTGCATTTGAATCTGTCACTGAGTTATGCTGGTTCTGAGCAGTCTAACATTCTAAACACTAATTACAGCCCTAACTTCATAATATTCGTTCAATCAAAAGAGAATTCAACTGCCAGGATCAATTTCTCCTAAGACTGGGTAGAGAAGGCAGGTCACTGTAGAAGAGGCTGAGAAGTCCACTTACTATGGCTTAGAATGACAACCACTTGGTTTTGTTTAAGACATTCCCTGTACAGTTCCTCTGTGAATCAACACACTCTGGACAAAACAACCTCTTTAGTTCAAGGCTGAAGTTTAGAGGTATTTGATCAAGACCTTTCCTTCACAGCATCTGATTTGGGTTCAGGAGCTAAGGAATCTTTTCCTCTGATCTTACGAAAGTCCTATCTGTACATCCCCTGCATTATATCCCATAATGTCCTTTATTGTCTAGCTTTTTCTGCCATGTTCTGGAAAATTATCAGTATCACAGCAGACTCTCACCATGAGGACAGTGCAAAGTGCTGGGCTTGCTAGCACAGTGAAACCATACATTGCACCCTGCTGTGAGAAGCTAAGTCACCCAGCTGTCCCCACTAACAATTAAGGGAATAATCCTGCAGGAGATCACTTAAAATTCCCCTCCCTGCACTTATAAGACAGCCCTGCTGTGAACGGGAGCAGCAGGCCCAGAGTCAGCTCCCACTGCTTCACAACGAAGAACAGATTTGGTTTGAAGACAACAGCGGTAAGAACATCTACCCTGCCAAATAGCTGAGCTCCCTGGTTTGTTGTCAGATCCTGATTCTTCAATTGTCTGTGGTGCTTTCCCTTGGGATGCCTTTGGAAGTGGATTAGCTAATTCCTTCAGAGAAGTCTCAGTGTGACTCCTGATGTGTCTTGTTCCAGCAACCCCTGCCATTAAGAAGGCAGGAACATGCTGTCCAGCTCCCTGAACACTATCATGGTGAAACACATCCCTCATTTCAAGCCCCATGATGTGAAACATATCCTTAATGACTGCTGTTACAGGCAGTGACACAGACTGCAGCTTTTCCCATGCAAAACTACCTGAAATAACCGTACAAATTCTTCTTCTACCTCAAAGCCATAGAGGTGTTACATGTGGCTCAGAAGGTACCAAGATAAGTACTGTGAAGTACTGGACAAGTATCACTCACTTTGAAGAATGCCAGCTTTGAATTTTGTGGATGCAAACAACTTTTCCCTATGTAGAGCCAGGAATCACTTCTTGCAGTGGAGGTCTTCAGAAGCAGAGCTGTAGCTGACAAAAAGCCCAGGAGGACTGTGATTCCACCAGTCTTTGTGCCCATTCCCCAAACCCAACTCTTCTGATGGACAGCAGACACAAGTTTAATGTTGCATGGGCATGCAGTATGATGCTTACCCTGGCAGTACGGCAGCTTCAAGAAGAGCAATAAAGAAAGCAGTCATCAGAATAATGTTAGGTAGGGTCTAACATGATTTGTCTGCTCAATTTCATCATAGTATCTGCCTGGACAAAATCCCTTATCTGAATTTATTTGAATCAACAAAGAAAACCTGAATCATTTCATCACTTGACATGAAAAGACCAGGATGTTTCTGCTCTTGCATAAAACATTCCAATGCCATTTTTAGTGTAAATCTGAGATAAGTCTAAGTTTCTGCAGCTTTTCTAGGAACAACAAGACAAATAGCCAAATGCCTCTGTCCTGACTGAGAAAGCACTGAAAACCTCTCTTGGTTTGGGGAAAGTAGTTATCCAAAGCAGGAGATCACAAGGCAAAGTGGCTCTTTCAGAACTAGTCTAAGGTTGCAAATGACAAAAGCTGTATGAAAACCTGCACAGTGATGTAGCCAAAAATGAAGATGAAACACCCAGCTGGGAATTTGGGTAGATTGCTGTTGAGAGGAGATCTTAACACTCCTGGTCTCTGGCTGTGGGTTGAACCATCAACACATCAACTTTTAAGCATGTGCATGGTATCAAAATGTGATCTCTGGACGTAGCTGTTCTTCAGACTCAGAGAAACAAATATGCATTTCTAGGAATAGCAGAACTAGCAAAGATTGGTTTCCTACAGTGTCTAGGGCTAAATGTCTTTGCTGTCTAACAAGAGTAAGCTTGTGCTGTAAATTGTCTCATGTTACCCAGCCTCTGATTTCCATGAAATTTCTAGCAGCTTGATATTTTTGGAAACTGCACTCCTCTGTTATACTTGTGGTTAAAATAAATCAGCAGATTTTAACACTGTTGGGGTAGGGGGGAGGGGGCAGGAGGGGATGACAGAGGGAAACAGACATATGGAGCATGTAATGGCGTGTTTTGCACTTCCTTAGGAAACCAGTCTTAAAAGACAGAGATGGTAGAGCCCTACCACATTCTGCTGGAGTGGAGTTTTAATTGGTTATCTGAATGTCAAGAAAATCCCCTTATGAAACAGAAGAAAAAGAGCTTATTGCTCTTTCATGAATCATCTTTATCCAGCCCCTTAAACTACACAACTAACACCTTTGTTGGAGGTAGACTAAGAAAAAGATGAATTACTTTTTAAAATGCAAGTCAGATGATGAGGATAAAGTTTGAGAGTGGATAATTCCCCTTTTCAACACCGGATTCAGGCAAAATTAGTGTTTCTGAATGTGATCTAAGGATTACCCATCAAGTCACTTCCTGGGGTTAAACATATTAGAGAATTAGAACAGTTAAGGAAAGGCTCCTGTTAGATTTTTGTAATCTGATTTATGTTCTCTTTTATCTCAGGCTCCACCTCTTCAAGTCATCTTTCATCTAACGTACTGAAAAATATAGAAAAGGAAGACAGAAGTTGGAACATTCCTGAAATTGTCACTGCCAGACACACATTAGTAATTTACCTGGCAGCACTTTCCTAGGGATCACTTCAGTCTGAAGAGAAAAAAAAAAAAAAAAAGAAAAAAACCCCAAACCAAACCAAACCAAATCCCAACAAAACAAAAAAACCACAACAAAATCACACACACCCTCAAACAGTCCATTTTTATCAATAAGTTAGCAGAAAGTTATGTATCAGGTTTTTTTTTAACTGGTCCAGTGAAAATTAGGATGTGGCTTACAGGCCAGACTGAATTTCTATGTATTTCCCCAATAAACCAAAAAAGCCATCAGGAGCAACAAATTATTCCTGACATTGCAAAACACTTAAGTTTGACGTGAGCTGTGGATTGCTAATTATTAATTGACCAAGTACATCAATGCCTTCATAATCATCTTGATAGCATTTATTTCTTTGTTTTAACATTTCATGGCATCTGTCTGTGAATGCTGGACATTCACATGACATTTAGGAGACCTTGCTGTAGGGTTCTGTTTGATTTTTAAGTCTCTTTTCTTTTAAGACTAGTCTGGGTGAACCACTGAATCTCAGTGCCTCTTCTGAGCACTCTTGTGATGCAGATGTGCTTGCCTAGCTCTGTTTCCTGGTTCAACTGCTTATGCCCAAGGTCAGTCCTGATCCTGAAACATTTTAAGCATTTGCTTTCCCTAATCAAAAGAGAAAGATTGGCACTGAAAAGAGCAAGCTGACACAGAAAGGCTTCACATGGCCTTTTACGTGCTCGCTCTTAAACCTTGCAACATGAATAAGATTATATATTGATGGAAAGGGAAATCACTGCACTGTTTCACCATTTCCTTGGAAAGTCCTTGGAAGGGTTTGCCAGTTTGCAAGGGACACGGGGCTGGTGGCAAGACAGATGTGCTTCTGCCTTTTATCACTTATCATCCAAATGATGTTTTGATCAGCCTCTGCAGGAATCACAAGGTCCAGCCCGGAGATTTCATTCCCATAGAAACCATCTTCTTCAGTTCCCATGTCAGCCAGTTGTTCCTGGCAGTGCCTACCTCACACTGTGGCATCACTCCCCCTATTTGGTGTCAGTAGTGGATCACTTCTGCCAGCGGCATTGCCAGCTGTGTGCCAGCACCTGCAGTGTCTGTACATGAAGAGGAGGAGAATGAAAGCAAAGGTCAGTATCATATTCAGAGTCTGTGTTGCACTCCTGAGCAGTACCTCTGAGCCACTCCCAAATCATTAGAGAACAATTCAGATATAAATGGGCAGAGCCCTGTTTTGGCAGGTGGCAGAGGAAAAGGGCCAACCAACAGGAAGAAGACAAGGGGGAAATGAGGCCAAAGGAAGCCTCTAAAAATTTGCTGGTCAAGTCAGTGATTTTCAACTCGTCTATGATTGTTGTACCTGCCAGACTGGTATTGTTAAACACCCTTTCAGCTGTCATCTGAACTGGTCTGCATCCAGACTCAGTGCCAATTTATTCCCTAACAGAAAGAAAAGACAAAAATGGCTATGGAGAAATAGAGGGGAAAATTGGAGCAGGAGTGAGGTACTGACTGATAAGGAAGGACATTTCACTTTCTCTGACCTGGCCAAGGCTCAGAGGTACGTGGGAGTCTTCCAGGGAAATTCCTGGGAGCTGCCCAGCTCATTTCTTAGACCAAAGAAGTTTCATTTGGAATCTGTTTGTTTAAAGCCAAGTGTGCTTGGTGAAAGGACCATCTTCTCCCCCTTGCAGAGCATCCTACCCCTGGCTCTCTGCCACTGCCACACTTTAAATGCAATTGAATACATTCTCATGACTCCTCTCCTCTTGAGAGAGGTTCCCAGTTGCTCAGCTTGGCCTTGCTGTTTTCCTATTCCCTTGGAAAGAGCTTGGGAAAGCAGACACCATGCACAGCCTTCTGATGAGGTGAGATAACTTTGATTCCAGGGAGATTTCAACAAAATGCTACAGCTGTGTTTGACACTGGTAAGGCCTGGACTAAAAGCATTTTGCATTGAATTCTAGCACTCGTTTTGGCTGAGCTGGGCCTTATACTAAAACAGCTGTCCTTGTATTTGACTGTGCTGTGAGGCATAATCCTTCAATTGCCTAAACGCGTATTTACACAATGTTCACAAATCTGTTATGCTGAAAAACACAGCCAACCACCTTCCTTGGAAGCCTGCCCAAGTTTATTTAAGAGGAGGAAAAAGTCATTATGAACATTACCACAGAATTTTTTTTTTCTTTTTGAAATGAAACATTTTTGTATCAATGCATAAACCACAAGAATGATCATCAGTTTAATAGTTTCCTGCGGGTGAGCTCTTTCAAGTTGAGCTGTCAGTTAGGAGCATGGGTGGGGAGCCCATTTGGAGGGAAAGTGAGAATAACTCCCTTTCACAACACCCCCTGAAGGCAGCCAAAGATAAATCTGGGACAACTTGCTTCACACTTCACATGTTGCGGGCAGGTCTCAGCCTTCACCATTCACCAGAGTGAACATGTGCTGAGGAAAAGCCACTCTTCAGCAGGTTGGTACCTCTGAAAGCAAGTACACAGTGTTCTCTCCTCTGCAGGTGAACAGAAAACATCCCACCACGGGATTTGGGCTGCTGCCCTAAGTGCTGAACTATTGCAGAGCTCACAAAAGGTGGTGTTATGTGCAAAGGAAGATATCAGAAAGAATTGCAAACCAGTTCTTTTTCTACATATGTTAGCGTTTGGGGTGGTTCTAATGCAGATCACATGAGTAACCCAAAATAGGAAGAACTTCTAAAGACCTAAGACCTTGCTTTTGTTCAGTTGGATGTATATAGAATCACTTTCTGCATTGAGAATGTGAATTTCAGTCATGTAATTAGCAAAACAACAAATTATTAGGGGGAGGGAAGGAATGCTCTAGTGCAATGGGATATGTACCCTTCATCTTCCCATGTGACAAATTGCTTTTGTCTGGTGAAGGTATTGTGTGGTTGAGAACTTGAGCAGCCAAAAATCTCTCCCAGCACTGGCCACATGATCTTCTGTTGACCTTGCAAAGGCTCTCATCCCCCACCTCTCAGAAGTGGCTTCTAATTCTGTCTAGAACTGGCTGTCATTTTTCATTACAAAACCACAGCTTTTCTTTAAATGCTTGGGGAAAAAAAAAAAAAGCAAGTGTTTTTATTGAAAACCAGTGGCTGAATTTAGGGCTTTGTGATTTTTTTTAAACTTCAAACACACATTTCAGCTTTGAAGATGTTTCAGTGCTGGCACTGCTTCTTATATCTCTGAGGTTCTTATAGAGGATCTGGACAGAAATGAACATTTTCTCATGCTTTCTCATAAAAAGTAAATGCTGAGAAGATTTCCAAGCCACTAGAAGTTGAGGTGCCTGATTTCCAGGTTGCCCAGTTTCAGAAACATCAGTGGGGCTGATGTTAATGATTTTTAAGATGTCCACCTGAACATGCACATTTTTTATAGTACCACTGTGACAATACTGTTTCCCCATGGTACCTCCTATTATATTTGCACAAATATACTTGATCATGTTTGGAAAGGAGGTAAAAGAGAAAAATAAATCATTAAAAATCAAACCCAAATAATGACATATAAGCTCAGATAAATCAGGAGAAATGATAAATTAGAGAAGAGTAGATTTAGATTGGATGTTAGGAACAAGTTCTTTATCATGAGGGTGATGGATCACTGGAACAGGTTGCCTGCAGAGGTAGTTGATATTCAAGGTCAGACTCAGCAAGGCTCTGAGCAATCTGATCTACCAGAGGATGTCCCTGCTCACTGCAGGGGGGTTGGACTAGATCACCTTCAGAGGTCCCTTCCAGCCCAGACCATTCTATGATTCTATAATTTTATGATAAAGAGAGTGAACACAGGGGAGGGAACACCATGATATTAATGCTGTGATTCAGTATTTCTTATATGTGTTGGGTCAGAAATTTATTCTATGTTGTTTGGTGCTGCTTGATGCTGGTATCCTTTCTTGTTATGAAGTCCACAGATGTCCTGCCTCTCTCTTCTCTCACATGCATGACCATGTTAGCCTACTGCTTCACCAAAGCATGCAGAATGGGCAGAATAGTCTGCCTATGCCTGCTCTTGACACACAGAATAACCTTGAGTGAAAAGTCACCCACTGGCTGCACCTTAGCTTCTCAAAAGGTTTAATAATGCCTACAGCAAAGGTAAGATGTGGGGTAGTTGCAGCAGTTTAAAGAAGTTCTGAGATCCTTTGAAGGAAGGATGATAACTGAATCTGCATTTAAAATAATTTTTCAAATATATTTTTGCTAACCCTTCTTTTAACTTTTCCATTCTCCAAGCTATAAAAAGGCCTTTCCTTTTCCTCTGTGTAACAAAAAGAAGGCAAAAAAAAGCCCGTAGGTAAAATGTCTCATTGGCACCATAGCATCCTACTTTAATCAACAATGCAGAATTAAAATAATCACAGATCTTTACTCATTATTTAGACTAAAGCTTGACCCTGAACAAATGTAATTTAAACTATTAGTGCTGTAGAAAAAGTTCTGATCTGGCTGGGTAGGAACAGATACAAATTGTTTCCACTATATTGGAATAGAAGCTTTCAACCTTCCTCTCTTTGAGGATCCTGAAAAATTTTCCAGTGCGAATGAAGACTGTTTAGAAAATTCCCACAGTGCAATTTGATCTTGCTCCATTTTCAGAAGTCTGCTTCACAAGCTGCACATCACTGACCTACATGGTCTTCCCCTACATCTCTCCATGCACAAGACCCCAGAGTTCAAGTCTGCATCATACTATGGACTGTGATGCCAAGACACCAATTTCTGGTGCTGGAAGTGTTGTGAGATTCTCTTTGATGGGTGAAAACTATGCCAGAGAGCACTTCAGAGCTGCCCAAAACCTGAAGACTGCAAAGACAATTCAGCCTTTATTAGTGGGTGTTCTGTATTGCTTTGGTATGGGTGGGGGCTGAGCTGCAGCTTTGAGAAAGGAGCAGCATAGGGAAGGTACCTCTCTGCTCTCAGTTGTTGAAGATATTGGGTTCTTCATGTTTGGTTTTCTCCTCTCAGATCAGTAAATCTGATTCCTTTCTGGGAAATTCTGTGACCTTCATACAGTGAGACAAAACTGCATCTCTATTTTTCATTTATCAAGCAAGCATGATATCTGTGGTCCAGTGCTCTGGCATTGGAGCAGATAATGAAGAAGATTCTCTTG
The DNA here is from genome assembly GCF_027791375.1 of Indicator indicator. NCBI lineage: Eukaryota > Metazoa > Chordata > Aves > Piciformes > Indicatoridae > Indicator > Indicator indicator. Next base: position 23,440,286 of record NC_072019.1, on the reverse strand, counting down.
TGTTTAAGCAAAGGTGGGGTGAGGAGGCAGACATCTGCAGCTTTAGGAGTGCTGGTGTGTGAGATATTTTGTTTCAAATCCACAGTTATCAATGTCTACCATTGACTTTGGTGAAGGTCTGGAGCCTTTCCTGTGTTCCCTCAGCTTCTTGGCTCATTCCAGTTAAAATATGCCTGGTGAGTCATGTGTTGAGCATGGCCTAAAATCAACTCTTATGTGCCGTCAAGTTGGCAACAGGGTTTCATTATGTTTCAAACAGTAAGACACAAAGAAGGCATGTCCCAGATGTCCATAAAATTTGCTCTTTGTGATAGAGAGGGAGCTATTTGGGTGGACAAAATGTCCTTGACCTCAGAGAAAGAAACATACTCAGGTGTTCTATGCTCAGTGCTTCTAGCTACAGCAGTATGCAGGATGCTCAGAGCTGTTTTGCTAATGGGTTTGGCTTCCTGAATTGTTCTGTCTCATATGAAACAAGAGTTGGAAACTATGGCCAAATTCCCTTCTTCCTTGCACCTTGTGCTGGTAATTTGAGCCTGTGCAAGCCTGCATAAATAGCTCCTTACTGCAGGGAACTCCCATTGGTAACAGTGTCTCCAAGGCATTCCAGTGGCTTTCTAGCCTGAGACTGAGGTTCACCTCGTACCTGAATTGATTTGGAAAGAATGACTCCAGTCCTGGCCAAAAGCCCAGGTAAGGCAGAAGAAGACAGTGTCTGCTTAATCTAAAGCTGCCTTCTGTCCATCTTACAACAACTCCTCCTGCAAAGGATTCAAGATATGCAGGTGGAAAATAGAGAGAGGTGTTCTTGCTCTTTCTTTGGCCTGAAAGGTGCTGCTACAGGTGATATTTTCCCACATTTCCTATTTTTCCACCCTCTTGGCAGACATACAGTACTCCAGAATTTCTTCTTCATTTCCATATTCTGCCACCCTTTTCCCCTCTCATCTGTGCTTTCTTGATTTATTCCTACCCTCCCTTGTTTTGATGCCAGCTGTGAATGAACAAGGACATCCTGAGCATCCCAATGTGTAAAAGCAGGCTGAGGGCTTGAACATAGATTCTTAATAAAGAGGATTCATTAAATAGAAGATTTTATTCCTCTGAAAATAGAAACTGCCCCTTTTTACTACCTGGCTGTGCCTGGGGAAGGTTGCACTAAATCAGAGCATCAGTCAAAATTTAGAAACAACCATTTCTTGTTTGGAGACAGATCTTCAACAGGAACAGTATATTTGCGTTTTTCTTATTGACTGTGTAAGTTGCCTAAGCAGTCTGACATTTTAAATGTTTAAAATCATACATGTCACATTCTGAATTCCTCTTTCACTTATCTCCTTTCACCATGGCAAGGCCACTTAGCAATTGAAAGCAAACTGTCTCTTGATGAATTAAGGTGCTGAGAGGTACAGGCTTCTGTTGTGAGAGCCCCTTCCTGGGTAAAGGAATTCCAGTTTTATGTGCAGTGTCAGACACATTTATTCCTGTTTCTGCCTCTCAGTAGCCCTTCACAGTGAGACCCCAGCACATCTTAGACCTAGCATTGCCCAGAGGAGATATTTGGTTGCCCCTGCACATTTCCCATCTCATATTTCTGTTGCCTATCAAAACCCTGGGTCAGGACTCAAAAGAACACAAGTGCCCCACTGTCAGCCACAGTCCAGAAACTCACATTTTGAGATGAGGAGCCTATGCTGTTTCACAGAGCTGCCTGAATCTGCTGGCATGAGGCCAGTGATCAAACTGCCATTGGTTTCCACAGAAGCTAAATCAGGCCAAAGCAGGGAGCACAGGACACTTGAAAATTTCACCTGCAAGGTCTTCTGGCAATCAACAGAACATGGCAGCATTTCATCCCTGTCTGGCTGCCTTGTGCAAGGCTGGGGTTGGAGCTGGTTTTACTCTGGCTTACCTTTTCCACACAGTTTCCTCAAAGCATGGTCCTATTGCAGAATTCAGAAAAGTTTGGCAAAACCAAACAAGTCCATGATGAGAAGCAAAATATTGCACAGGAATCATAATGAGGTTGAAACAACAGAAACTTCCACACGAGCCTAAATAATGGGAAATATTCAGTTTAATTGAGGTCTCTTCCTTTAGATACTGCAGGCAATCAGAAGTATCTGGTTATTGTTAGTGATGGGAAGAGGGTGAGGAGAGGGGCTGAGAGTCTCAAAGCAGCTCCAAAAAGCATTCAGGAGACAGGATCTCTCCAGCAGCCAGCTGCTCAGTGTATGCTCTGCAGGCTGGACATCACAGCATGAAGACAGCTTTCTCTGGCTTGGTTTCTTTCCAAGATCAAAAATTGAATCCACCTGAGCTAAATGGACTCACAAATCACCTTATCTCACATGACATGATGGACAGATGTTTTCCTGTTACACCAAACTGCACAAATGGGACATGTTTTCCTCGGGTTAGGTCCTTGGGTTAATGCTTGGCACATGGAGCTCTCTTCTTGCCTTTCTTAGTGGGGAGACCATGGGCTTGCCAACACATCAAGGCTTGCAGAAACCAACCAGAAGATCCCAAAGGTGCTAACAGCATCAAGCCATCCCTGAAAATATTTCTTGTGTTGTCTCATTTGGACTGTAAGAGATGGAAGTAGGGGCATGTCTGTTGGTAGATGTTCACACATCAAGGACTGCAGTACATAACCCAAAGTCAGTCCTGC